>NC_136005.1:11452974-12080474 GCF_048128805.1 Centroberyx gerrardi
TAAAACAGGCAGATGACCGGAGGCTCCGCTCCTGGCAGGGATGTTAATCTCACACACACACACACACACACACACACACATACATACATAAACACACACACACACACACAGAGGTTAATCCCAAGGTTTATGGACCATCATGTGACCTGCAGATGGACTGGCCAAAAGGAGTGTCCATCTGGACCCCCACAGACCACTAGTTTAACTGGTGGACACATACACACACGGACACACATACACACACACACACACACACACACAAATACATAACAGTATTAACCACGACACAAAACACAATTCATTCACACATCGCATACAGTTGTAACAGTGTGAACATGACGCAGAAAACTCTTAATTTGCATAACCACAACCACAAACATATTCACACCGGCACCCCGGTTCATCTGATGGTCCTGCTAAGCTGAGAACAAAAGGAAACACTTTAGCTACAGGAAAATATGGTTGTGGACTGTTGAGGCCCTGAGACAACAGCCCAGCCACCATTCACACAGAGGGTTAACTGTATTTAATCTCCAGATAGGGTTATCCCATCCGCGTAGATTATTCATCTCAATATGGGGTTAACCCAGCTCTCGGTGACTCCTGGCCCACATAACCGTGGGAATCCAGAAGGTAGCGGGCCGACACTCGCATTAGCAAGCTTTCAGGTTGCAGCACAGGTTCACAGTACGTTTTGTCCTGGGATGTTCTGGTGGGAGCGGGCTTTACTAGGACAGGTGATGTTTTTTTATATATGAGTTGATGACAATAATCTGCTTGATGCAATAAAGTAAGTCTGTGAGCATTTCATTAAAATAAATGTCCGTTTTGCTACTCTCTGTCACTGATTGATATAACAAAATAGTGATTCAATTTATACCCAGTTCATGAAAGCTTTTACATTAAACACCCGGTGTCAGATGGATGTTTCCTGGGAAAAAACCTTTGGTGCAAAGGAAGTGGTTCGTTTTACATTTCCAGCAGCAGCAAAAGCGGTTTGCTTGGAATAAATAGAAGAAGTAGTTAGGGTAGTTAGCATGAGCAGCGATAGCCACCATGGCTGAACAGACAAAGAAAAGAACGCCACCTAAAGAAACTCAAACTTCAACAGAAAATCCAAGGAAAACCTGGCCATACTGTTTGATTGAAGTGATCTCTTGGAAGTGTAGTGCAAAAACATCACAGCGATGATTGTTTATCACCAAAGATGTCGCCAAAATAAAAATACAAATACAAGGATCTCGAGGATTACCACTGTAATGTTCACATCAGATGCTGAATTAGTGTAAAGTAACAAAATCAGACGAGGGAGCGTGTTTGATTGTGATTATCGTAGAAGTGATTTTGTATTAATGTTGTTTTGTTTTACACAGACGTACAGTACATTTCTCATTGTGATCAGATTTGCTGTTGTATATGCTGTTGTATCACTGTCCTGATGGATTGTCATTCCCCTCCAGAGCCCCAGGAGGTGCTGCGGGCGATGAGAGGCTACGTCCACAACTTCTTTGGCTGCAGGCCGTGTGCCCAACACTTTGACGCCATGGCGCAGGAGAGCCTGACAGAGGTGAACTCTCTGTCGACGGCGGCCCTGTGGCTCTGGTCCAGACACAACCGCGTCAACAACAGACTAGCAGGTAGGAGTCATGTGTCGCCAGTTTGCAGAATGCTTTTGGTGGCAGGTACAGGTGGTTCTCCTCTCTAACATTTTTTCCTAAGAGCAGTTCAATATCAAACATATTTTTGTTCATTAGGCTGCTTCATAGTTCACTCTTCATTACTTCATATTTCACTCTCAAAGCTCACCGACAGCTGAAGCCTAAGTTTTTCTTAAAGGTGCTACATGTGGCATTTGTGTTCCTGGCCTCAGTCCTCATGCTTTTATTTTGAAGAGCAAGAAGAAGGATAAGAGCCAATTGCGCTTAATAACAGCAAATATGCATTTCAACAAGGTAGAAGTTGAAACTATGCTGTTAGAGTAGTGGAACTGGAATAAAGGTGTGTATTACTTAAAAACGTATATAAAACGTAGATAAAAACGTTTTGTGCCATAAAGCAATCCAGCAGATTTCCTGTGAAATCTGACCCGGTGGCACACAATGTAAAATGCATTGCTGGTAGAGCCTGCCAAACTTAACTAATTATGCTAATGTCTCTCTGTAGTAATGATTTTCTGAGGTTTTAACTTGGCCAGGCTGTTGTTATGGCTGTTGAAGGAAAACAGCCATAATTTGCTCCTCTATTATTTGATGTAATTTCTGCTTTATTAGACACTTTACAGAAGACAGAGACAGCAAAGATAAAAGTTGTGAAGTTGATTTGAGCCCATGTCATTGCAGTACATGGTATGCACGTTAGCTTGCTGAGCCATCAGGACCCCCTTGCCCCTCCCACTTTTCATCATATCCCTTCCTTTCCCCACACTTAGTATACCCATCCAGACCACTGGTTCATTTGCCTTAACTTATTCACTTTTTGGGGGAGGACATCCTAAACTTCTGCTCCCGGTCAGTTAGTACTTGTAATATGACGAGAGGGGGTGAGGGGAGGAGGAAGGATGGATCCTCAGATCAGACACCAGCTGTCACCCCGTCTTAGTCCTTCAAGTATCACCCATTTGTGCCTCACCCATTTTCTCCTGAACCCCCATCCTCCATCCCTCCTCTTCCTCCACCCCCTTTCTTTGATTCTCTCCCACACCTGATCCCAATGTCTCCTCACCAGTCCTCAACCATCTCTCTCCCCATTCCTCTCTCCTCTGAACTTGTTTCCTCATCCTGCTCTCACACCTCTCCCTCATCCTAGTTTACCCACCCCCCACCCCCACCCCCCTCTCCACTGCAGGATTTTCTTCTTCTAGGAATCTCTATCCAGTCTGGTCCCAGCTCAGGAACAGTAGTGCAGGACAGGTTATCCATTTAAACAGGGCTAATACAGCATGTGACCCAATTAATAGCGTCCACTAATTCATACACAGGGATGGGAATCTTCAGATATTTCCAGAATATCATTTTTTTGGGGAAACTCATTCATTTCTAATAGGAGATTACTGTTTTCCTGTCTTTTTCCTGATTTTTCCTGATCTCACCCCTGATTCAGAATTCTCTTTTTCTCATCCTGCACTTCTTATAAATTCGTAAATCAATATGTTACATCTTTACATATCAGTCTTGAGTGTCAGTATGAGTGCTAAACAGCTCTTCAGCCTCCCTCCTCCCCCGCCTGTGTTCATATGGTTTTATTAGGCACATGGCTGTCATTAACAGCCCACTTTGTTAAATCACTGTGTTTTGTTTGTGTTGACTGCCCCCCTCTTCTATCTCGGGGACAGCTTGTGTCCTGAACAGCAGGGGCCAGAAGGACACCCGTCCCTGCCTGTGTCTGCTCCCCAGACACTTAAACACTATTCATCCCTCCCCCCGTCCATCCTCGCTCCCTCTCTCTCTCTCCCTCTCTGTATCTGTCTCTCTCTCTTTCCACTCTCCTTCCCCTGGGACTCATATCCTCCGCTTGACAAGTAATAGCACAACATCCTCCCAGGATGGGTCCCACAGGAACCGGCCCTCTTTGCCCACACACACACACACACACACACACACAATTCCCAAGATATTGTGTGACAGCAGGTGGCACACACCATGACACAAGCACCAAGCCACCCGCCCCTTCCTTCCCCCAGTCAATACCCCCTCCCCACATGCAGGCAAACACACACACGCACACACACACACACACACACACACACACACACACACACACACACACACACACAGAGCCCACAAATCCCTACTCTCAAGCGTGGGTCAAGTTGTGGCGTGTGGCAGGGAGGGAGTTCGCCGTGAGCTGGGGTCCAGAGGGGATAGGTTGGGTGGATCAGAGGGAGAGAGAGGGAGGAGCCGGGGGTTTGGCTGCGTTAGTAGCAATGAGTGGCAGTGTCTCCCTAAGGAGAGCACACTCCATCCTCTCACCCCCTCCCCTTTTCCTAAAGTGGAGCTCTTTAGCAGCCTTCCCCGCCCCTCCTTTCAGGAGCAGCCATGCATGAAAGAGCAGCTATTTGTAAAGCGGACGAACAATTAATTTAGCTGGCAACAAAGAGGCCCCAGGGCCCTCGGCCTGGCAGCGGCAGAATTAAGACCAGTGGCAGCTCAGTCCTGTTGCTGCTTGTCAACAGGCTGAGACCGATGCACATATCTACAGACAAAAGAGCATAGCCACAGTCGGCCTGACTCACTCTGCCTTCAGGACTCAGACTGTGTACAGAGTCGCTCGCATCGTGTGTGCATTTTTTTCATGCATAAAAGAAGCAATATCTTGGTATTAATTCTGTCATACAATAAACAATCCAGTGTCCTGGATTAGTTTTTGTCTTGATTATTTAAATGAGCATAAAAACTCTGGCACCAGCCGTTCTCCCCAGCATCCATTATGGCTCAGTATCCTGAGCACTGCAGGTGATCCTCACTTACAGAATTAGTGCTGAGGAGGCTAGTTTGACGTGCTGAACAATACATATTTATACCTGATGAATATGTATGCCCAGCGATGATGACATCTCCCTGACAGGCCATTGTGGCAATCTCAATATGGCTGGTATGGCTAAAGTCACCCTGGCCGCAAACGTGGCAAGCTGATTAGAATAAGGAAAGAGATGTGAGGCATGGTGTGTGTGTGTGTGTGTGTGTGTGTGAGCTCTTGCCAGCTGCTGAAATGTATAAAAGCCCCCCCACCCCACACACACACACACAGGCGCGTGCACCAGCCCATCCAGGACACAGTAAAATTGATGTATCCCTTATGTAAAGTGCTGTATGCAGAGTACATACACACATGCATATGACTGAGATTAATCTTGAGTGGGGGAGAGAGGGAGGGAGGGAGAGAGGGAAGGGGGTGGAGGAGGATGTAAATTGACAGCGCTGTAAAGTGACAGACCTGCTGCTGCTCTGCTTTTCTCTCTCTCTTTTCACACACACACACACACACACATACACACACACACACACACTGGTCTGTTGCTGACAACAAGCAATTTATTACCAGATGCTGCCCTGTGTGTGTGTCCTTGTGGGCATGTGTGTGGAGTGTGTCCGCCCGAGCTTGTGTATGTGTGGGCCTGTATATGTGTGTGTGTGTGTGTGTGTGTGTGTGTGTGTGTGTGTGTGTGTGTGTGTGTGTATGAATGCCCAGTATGTGTACATCCATTCCTCTGCCAGGCAGTTTACGTGAATGGAGGGTATGTGTGAGAGAGGAGGGGTGTTGGTGAAAGAAAACATGTAAAGCAGAAAGTTTCTAATTCATTAGAGGGGCAGCTCCCCTCGGAGGTTCCTGCTACGCTCATGTTCAATTTGGAGATTGGACTGCCTTCAAAGGGGTGTGCAGGGCAGGACAGGAGGTCCAGAGCGCTGAGGTCTCCCTGAGCTTGGGGAGAGTGTGTGTGTGTGTGTGTGTGTGTGTGTGTGTGTGTTAGCTGTACACTTTGGCCACATCTATTATCTCACCACCCCTCCCTCTGGGACATCCCAGAAGCCCATTGATCATTGTTAGACCCTGTCACACACACACACACTCACACACACAAATATCATCCCCCAGATTACATGCACACAAACACTCCTGCGCATCACCCACTTCACACACAGACAGATGATTTACATATACACACATGCACTTATACACACTACATACACATATGCATATAGGCACTTAGTTTTTATGAGCCTTGTGACAAGATCAAATGGGTTCAGCATAGATTGCATCCAGTCCTCAATGAAATCACCTTCCCAAGTCAATGCACCAACAAGCAGGATGTCAGAAACAACAATGGATAAAGCCATTGTCTTGCTCTGTGGTTATGTGGCATTGAATCTGGGTCTATGCACCATTTTCTGTGCCACCTAGTCTGTGCCATCTATCTACTGTAGGTCCCTTTGCTTACGAGCAAAACGACAAAATATATTGTAGTATACTCAGTCGGGACTCTACTGTACAATACAATCACCCTCCTGTTCCTTCCCCTGTCTCCCAGGTGCGTTGAGTGAAGACCCGCACTTCCCTAAGATCCAGTGGCCTTCACCGGAGTTATGCCCAGTTTGCCACGGGGTGAAGAAAACAGGGGAGCACAGCTGGAACCTGGAGCAGGTCCTCTCCTTCCTCCTCTCCTACTTCTCCTCCAACAGCCTCCTCACAGGTACAGTGTTACTTTTAGTATTAAACAAAAAAGCAAAGAGGGGAAATTCTTGCAAATAAATATATTTCAGTCACCATTTTAAAATAATTTTTCCTTTTTGTGTATATATGTATATATATATATATACATACAGTATATATTGCTATTTTGTGCAAAAAATCTTGTAATTCAGCCTTTGGTAATTTTTTTGCTTTTACCTGAATAGGTTTACACAATCTGTATCTAGCTTAAGTAAGTTTCCTGACCCTACGGCCCATAACATTCAACCAAAACTTGACGATTTTAAACTCAACCATTGGTAGAATTTCAGCAGAAAGTATGGGTGTCAATTTGATTTGATGATAATGCCATTTTTGCATTTCTGAAAAGCTTACTTTTTGTAAAAAAATAAAATAAAAAAAAAGTAAGCTTGTAAAAGTAAGTAAGATTTCACCATACAGCAGAGATTTGTTTCTTCCTCGTACCTGCCTGTGTTCTTGCATGGTGGTTTAAGAGCTAACAGACTTGACTGATTATAAGATCCCTCTCCCTCCTTTTCCCTTTCTTCCCCTTCCCTTCTCAGACTACCTCCAAGATGAGAGCCAGGTTCTGGCAAAACAGAGGGAGAGACATGAGACTCAGCAGCTAGCTCTGAGACGGGTAGAAAGGAAAGCCAGGGAGGCCTTGGACTCCATTACCCAGCCTCCTCCATCGCAGCCCACTCAGGAAGAGGATGAAGAAGAGGAGGAGGAGGAGGAGGAAGAGGGGCCAGAGGAGGAAGAGGAAGGTGCGGAGGGAGCGGCAGCAGCAGCTGAGATGGGGGGTAAGGCGTCCGAGCCGGCTCCCTGGGCCAAACCGGAAGTGGAAGTGGGTCGCGGCCGGCGGCAGGCCCAAAGGAAGCCCAGCATCGTGGGGATGAGGCTGCGAGACGTGCAGGAGGACATCGTGGATCTGGACTCGTTCGTCAACCAGCACTACAAGGCCAAGGCGCTGCGGGCCGCTGCCTCCAGCCGGGTCAAACGCCGCAGCCTGCAGCGGAAGGAGGAGCAAGAGCCGGGGCCGATGTTCGGGCTCGGCATGGAGCTGGACGTAGGGGTGGGGATGGCGGGCCTGCAGCCGGTGGAGCCAGACTTGGGGCTGGGCATGGGGCAGCAGAGGAAGCGGCTGCAGAAGCGAGGACTGACGGGTCAGTACATCGGCGGCTCCGAGGAGGTGGAGTTCAGCCAGCAGTTGTACAGCCACAGCCACAGGGGACGCTGGATGTCAGTGCTGAGCATTGGATTCTCCAAAGTGGACATCAGCCTCTGTGTCATTCTTTACTTCCTGTCCTGCATGTGCCTTCTGGCCATGTACCTTTACTTCAAAAACCGCCTTCGGCTACGGCGGGCCAAAGTGGCGCTGCCTTGAACCCAGGTGTATCTAAATGGGACTCTTGGAAATGGCCACCACTACATTGTAATGAGTCTCAACAATGATTAACATTCAATTAGGTTCATGAAGGCTAAGGTTGGGGTTAGTGTAAGGGGATGTGTCAAGATTAGGGCCATCTTAAGCATTCCACTTAAACACTACCCATTAAACACTACCCAGAGCCAAGTAGGCAACAGCACGTTTTACCCTGTGATCACCTGGCATTATGGTGTTGTGTTCATGAAAACCCACGAACCAGAGAGGAGGAATTGGGAAAGTTTGCAATTTTGCCTTAAAATTCTTGAAATACAGGTGCAGTTAGGTGGCCCAACACTTATCTGGCCTCCAGAGTGTTTCAGGAGGCTCCTCAACTGTGGAAATACTGTAGATACAGTATATTCCCATAAGCAAGTGGGCTGCTGTTTGGGGCTGTTTAGGGGTTACATGGATTAAGGACAATTAATTGTGCTTTTGATCCTGTTTGACCACTTATGAAGGATTAAATCAATCATAATATGAAATAAATGGAATTTCTATGAAGTGAATACAACAAATGTGTTGTGTAATATTAAGTGATTTCTTTTATTTTTGTTGCTCTAGTGGTGTTATGATCATTTATGTTACGAAGAGAATTCTGTGTGAAGTGTCTCATAGTATGTTGCAAATCCCATACACTATTTCCCCTGTGTACGGTGTAAAATGACCAAAAATTGCAACTGTTGCAACATTTATACATTTACACTTATAAAATGATTATTTGAATCATTTGAACTAAATGCTCTACTCCAATATGTGATTCCTCAGTAATAAGAAATTAATGAGTTCTGTTGTGTACAGAGAAACTGTTTCTGAAATTGTTTCTGTTTCTCAAACCACTGTTTTCTGCTCATCAAGATTCACAAGATTCAGCTCACCCACATTTCTATGAGTTTCGTTTAATAATCCCAGTCCAGCAGTCCCATTACAAATGCTTTGGTTCTTTACAATCTGTTGATAGGACAGGCAGTAGCATATTGTTGAATAGACTGAGTGGCAGTAGATGCAGTTTGATGCCGCAGCAACTTTCACCAGAGATGAGCAGTTGGAGCCGTTTGTTCTTCCTCTCCTTTGAGGAGGCTTACATAACACTGAGCGTCATGCCACTCCTTGGGATATTACATCACATTGCTGAGTCTAGATAAGGGCTGCTCACTACAATCCGGTTGTTTATGAAGTGTTGTGGAGCAACACATATGTTCACACAGGACGAGGTTTTAGAATAAGCAGGATTTGGTTTTGGCTGGTGTCCATGACGTAAAGCTTTTACTGGTCATCTCAAAACACTGTGTTTTTCTCTTTGCTTCTTTGCTTCTATCTGAATCAATAAAATTATTTTTGATATGGACTTTTTGCATTTTCATTTCTGTGTGTGCTCTGACACAGTTAAATACTGCTGTGTCATGGAGTGCTTTCATTTGGCGATATAGTCCATATTAGTAGCAATTATGTGTCACATTTTCATTGTTTATTTGTAACCAATACCTGGCTCCTTTACAGAGAAAGGTATAACCTCCATACCATCTGTAGTGTCTCAGATGTCAAAACATGTTGGAGCAGAAGCAGAAGCTTGTGCAGAAGCTCACAGATGTTATTCGTGGAGGGTTTCATGAACAACAAGTTTTGTTTTTTGTTTTGACCAAGACTGCCAGGACATGAGGCAAGGAGGAGCGGGGTGTCGCATGTTGGAACTGGGGGGGGGGGGGGGGGTTAAAGGATCCAAGGTTGAAGGAAAAAGCCTGTTGCCATCTGCTGTGCAGCGCAAGCTAAATCCTAACAATTTCATTGGGATTATAGCAAGTGAGTAATCCAGCTTTCCTTTAGGACTAGAGGGGAGAGATTACCCTTGAGGATTAGCTCCCTGCAGATAATAAACTTTATTAAAACGCAATCGGCTTTCGGGGCTTCTTCTTCCCTCACACACTTGGAGGTGGGCTCCGCTGGGGGCGGGCAGCCGACCCTTAGGGACAGTAGGAGGGAAGAGAGGGTGGGGCGAGGCGGATGAAAGAGGGTGAAGTCTGTGGGGGATAGATGGATAGATGGATGGTTGGATGGAGGGAGGAGGAGTGTTTTGATGTTGTCCAGATTACAACAAACCCATCTGAAGGACAACCGATGCTTGATCTTGAGCTTTGTGTTTCCTGGAACATTGGCGTGAACTCCCTTGACTCCTGCCCCCTACCCCCGCCCCCAGCCTGCCCACCAACACACACACACACACACACACACACACACACACACACACACACACACACACACACACACACTCTCTGATCCCTTCACAAACCCCTTTCCATCCCTTCATCCCAACCACGTTTTCAGCCATTCACACTGGCTGACCGGTGGATGCGGCCGACTACTGCAGTGTGAAAGGATGTGATGGTGAGGTGGTTGAGCTAAGGCAGTCGACTCATGCATCAACACACACACACACACTCACACACACACAAAAGGTTGATTAATAGCCCTACATTAAAGGAGAGGAGCATCAAGGCTGAGCAGCTGTGGATCTCTGACTTAATCAAGCTCTCAGATACTGCTTGAATTAAGCCCTCAATGACACATTATGATTGCCAGAATGGATTGAGAAAAGCATAGTTTGTCACAGGGAAGATGCGGCGCGTTATTTATTCCTTTTTCTTCAAACATTATACAATGCATCATCTGAGAGATTTTAATATCAGGGAGGGTTTTTTTATTAGTTGGGAAACTGTCAAACTGAAGGAGGAATGATGTACCCTCTCAAACTTTTATGCGTGTTTGGTAACTATTTGTTTTGTTGCACCTAGCATGTAATTTATTGCTGCCTGCTTATCTGCTATTTTTCAGTTTGTTTGCCTTTGTAATTGCTGAATTGGAATCTGACAAAGGGGCCATGGAGATATCTTAAGTGTTTGCAAACTTTAATATATTAGTTTATTAATTGTTCAATCACAAATTAAGTACTTTCCTCCCTCACAGCTGATCTATTAATCTGTTTAAATGTTTACCTGCGTTGTAATTGCGATGCTTCACACCGCTCACCGTACAGCAGCTCTCTCTCTCTCAGGTGGCTTTGAGCGCTGCGAGTGTTATGCTGCTTCAGACTAATGATGGTTAATGAGGAAATTGGCAGCAATGCAATATCTGTCTGCAGCTTTGCCAAGGCGAGGGTGAGCAGTTCATGTTGAGGACAGAGGCTTCAGATCCAAATCGAGACGCATTCACAGTTATTTTGGCTTTCTTCTGCCTGAGGAATCCGTTTTATTGTTTGCACTGTGAGGAATTTGAATTGGTGGTTTGCTCCCGTAGGTCACATTACACATAAAACAACACAGAATTCTAAAATTGTTATGTAAATTATGTAAAAGTAGAAATTAGGGAATAGGCCTCTTTTTGAGGTAGTATATAAAGGAGTGAAAGTGATATATATAAGTTGAAATGAAGGCAATGGTACACAGGCAACATTTTTATGCTGATTCAGAATTAGAGTTTAATTACATGTGAACATCATGTTGCCAAGAAACTTTTGCACACATATTTGACCCCATGCCTCACTCTTCACTCAGTTGCCCGTTGCAGGAAACATTGCCTAGCTACATTGCCCCAAAAACTGTCCAGTGCATCACCTTCCTGGTACAATATGAGTTTCTGATACTGAATATTTCTTGATGCTCAAATAGGCCTGTTTACTTTCCTCAAAACTTTTATTTGTTTGTTTTGTTGTTGTTTTTGATGTATTGTACCCGTCCAAACCAATGTGATGTGCGGAGACATTGTTGTGTTGTGAAAGCACAGGACTGAAGGGTAAAAACCTCACCTTGCTGCCCTGTTGTTGTCTTCCATAAATTAGACAATGTAGGGTTTTATAGTCGCTCCTCTCCTGCATGCTCTCTGCTGCCTCAATGTTTATTACCCCTCCGGTGTTGATATTAAAATGCAGGAGGGGCTTGATGCATTTTTCTGTCATCTCTCTTTCTGACTTTAATAATACTATAAAGCTTCCTCTTGTGCAGAGAGAGAGAGAGGGCGGGCGGGGCGGGGGGGGTGCAGAGTGAATAAATTATGAAAAAGAGGTTAATATATGGTATTGGTATATATCACATCTAATCTAGGCCAGATCCCCTTCAGTTTTAACATTCAGCCTTTTAAAGGCAGGAGTCAAGTAGGGTCAGATCCATCTCATTTTACTGCTCGGTCCCTCCCCCTCCGTGTGGACACTCTTCTCCTGCTCACCATCTCCCAAACATCTCACCCTGCCGTCAGCATGCTGCGCTGCTGACTGCGCCAAGGGTAACAGGAGGAGACTGTTACTTTGTGAGCGGTTAGTAACGTTGAACCAAACCAAACCAAACCAAACCAAACCAAACCAAACCAAAGCCTGAAATACACTCTGATGCACTGGTTGCTGCTGGAACTGTGTATATGTGTGTGTGTGTGTGTGTGTGTGTGTGTGTGTGTGTGTCTGTCTGCATCTGTGTACATGTGTGTGTTTATATGCATTCACAGGCATGCGGGTGTCTGTCTGCCTCTATGTCCGTCTGTGTGTCTGCTTGTGCGTGTGTGTGTGTGTGTGTGTGTGTGTGATTGTGTGTCTTTGTGTGTGTGTGTGTGTGTGTGTGTGTGTGTGTGTGTGTGTGTGCGTGCATCTGTGTGTGTTTGTGTGTGTAGGCCCCAGATGACTGAAAGAGCGGTATCTCCTATTTTAGCCAATTGGAAGTCCTTGCAGTCCATCTGTGCATAGAGTGCAGAAGCGTGGAAAGGAGGGAGGGGAAGCCCAGCAGATCAATAACCTTCTACTATCAACTGCATTTAGTTCTTGATAATGTGCTGCACTCCACTATTTTAATTCCAACACAAACCTGACCTTTACCTCTAGCAATCTACTCTGTTCTGTTCTGTTCTGTCTGTTTCTATTATGTTCTGTCTATTTATATTCTGTTTCTGTTCTATTCTGTTCTGTTTTGTCTGTTTATATTCTGTTTCTGTTCTGTTCTGTTCGGTCTGTTTCTGTTCTGTTCTGTTCTGTTCTGTTCTGTTCTGTTCTGTTCTGTTCTGTTCTGTTCTGTTCTGTTCTGTTCGGTCTGTTTCTGTTCTGTTCTGTCTTTTTCTGTCTGTTTATATTATGTTTCTGTTCAGTTCTGTTCAGTTCTGTTCAGTTCTGTTCAGTTCTGTTCTGTTCTGTTCTGTCTGTTTATATTATGTTCTGTCTGTTTCTGTCTGTTTATATTCTGTTTCTGTTCTGTTCTGTTCTGTTCTGTCTGTTTATATTATGTTCTGTTCTGTTGAGTTCTGTTCTGTTCTGTTCTGTCTGTTTCTGTCTGTTTCTGTCTGTTTATATTATGTTCTGTCTGTTTCTGTTCTGTTTCTGTTCTGTTCTGTTCTGTTCTGTTCTGTTCTGTTCTGTTCTGTCTGTTTCTGTTCAGTTCTGTTCTGTTCTGTCTGTTTCTATTCTGTTTCTGTTCTGTTCTGTCTGTTTCTATTCTGTTCTGTTCTGTTCTCTTCTCCTCCCCCAGTGTTTGCGTAGCTTACAGGAAGTGCTTGGGTAATGAACCTGGAGAAGCTCCAAGGCCTGTCAGTCACTTTGTTTTAATGCACTCAACTGGCACGGCTCCTGTCACCGAACTGCGAAGGTTCACTCTTTCCACGGAATTTCAGAGTTTATAAAAAGGATTTTAATCAGGATTTATTCAATATCATTTGTCAGCTTTGGGTCATTTGAATTGAACTCTTACCTTTAATCTGAATTGCAAAATGTAGATTTAATTTCAGAGCCTAAACAATTTTTACCATTATTTTGTCTAATTTAATTTAATTCAATTTCACAGCAGTCAAGTTAGACAAAAATTAGACTGCAGTTGAGTTTTAATTGAGATGCATGTAGTACCTTTAAGTCCTTTGAGAATTGTAATGTAAATTGAATTTGAAAGGCTACACTTTAAAAAAATAAGGTTTCTTCAGGAAGACCCTGGACTCCCTTGAAGATCCAAACGGTGCTTGCAAAAAGTTATTAGCATACTTGGCATATGTATATTTTTGAGTGGTTCATTTCAAAATTATTATTATATGTATTTTTTTCAGGAGCCATATTTGTGTGGTTTGTGTTATGAACAGTGTGTTTACACCTGCACTGATCACACCTGAATATGACTGTAGAGAGTTTATAGGTATGCTGAACAATATTTCAAAGCAGTAAGAAGCGTAACATTTGATCTGATCTTTGTGAGATGACTCAATATCAATGCTTTTCATTAAAAAATTTGAATCAAAGATTAAATTGAGTAATATATAATTTAATAATTTCTTTATTATTATCTTAAGTCACCCTAGGATTCCTACAGGGTCCCTAAGGTTCCTCAGGGCATCTCCTCATTTAACAGTGTAGCACACAGCAAAGGTTCATCAGGGATCTGCATTGATTTCTGATGAGCCCCTGAACATGATGGGGCCACCCTCATTTTCTTCTATAGTCTATAAGACCTATAACAAAATTCCCAGCATCTAAGCCAAAATTAGTTGTTCTCCATCTTCAGTTTAGCCACAACTAGTTTGATTTTGTCTTAAATATCATATTTCTGTTTATTACTTCAAAGTAGGCCTACTGTTGATGACAACCTAAAATTATGGTCTTTATGTCACTGTCCCTTTGCTTTGTATGTGGCGTCCTGCTGTCTATATATTGTGTGTCAGTATAGTAAAACTGTAAGCTGTCAATCTATCTCTGCACCCTGATTGTGATTTTTCAACAGTTTTTTAATATTATAATTATCATGGCATAAATAGATAAGATAAATAAATAAAATAAAACCATCAGGCTTTTTACAGGCTATTAGCAGTTGGCAACTATGAGGCATAATACTACTAATACTACTACTACTACTACTACTACTACTACTACTACTACTACTACTAATAATAATAATAATAATAATAATAATAATGCATTCATCATTCATTCATCCATTCATTATATCTTACTTGGGGAATCAAGTGTTCCTTATTCTGATTCTGCCAGAGAAAGATATAATTAAGTTAGTTTACCTTCATGCTTCTGTTGTGCAATTCCTTTCTGTTTTTCCTACCAATATAGGCTTAGCCAACTTATTCAGAAAATAATACAAAAGGTCTGGGACAGGTTATTTGGACAGTCTCTATAAGCTTTTTTCATAAGACAAACTGCAGTAGGCTACTAGTTATGTACGAATTAGAGTAAATGAGGCCTATCACAGCTCCAGTCTGAGCAGAACAGGGCCAGGTTCAATCAGGGAATTGGAAAATATCATTTCTGACGGGAATAGATTCCGTTTGTTCAACCAATCTCCTCTACTAATTACCCAAATGGACAGGAGCTGTCAGGAGACAATAACTATTCCCTAATAGAATTTGCTCCCCAAGTGCAATTTAATTTTCTCCGTGCTCTCTCCTAAGGTTTCCCCCTGGCTTTCTGTCTCTCTCTCTCCCTCTGTTGCTCTCTGGGTTTGGGATGAAATGGTGAAGAAGCCGCTGTGACACCGAGCCGTGCCACCTACAACTGACAATGTTTTTGTCGGTGGAAACCGGAGAATATGTTAGACTGCCGTTTCTCTGCAGGGTTCACGGTGAAACAAACCTCACCGGGATGGAGGAGGAGAAGAAGAGGAGGAGAGGAGCCGCGCAGCCTCGGCGAGGCGGCTGCAATCACCGGCGTGGTGCGGTGATTAGGTAGGTTTGCACGATGTTGTTTACAAGTTGCTTTTATTGATAAAAAGAAATGGATAGCCATGTTCACTTCCGTGGTGCGTGCTTTGTTTACCTAAAATATCAAATCTCTCCTCAAGTGCCGTCAGTGAGATCAGAACAGGAGAGTCTAACATATTTTACATCTATTACAGCCTTTATAGTGAGTTTTAACGGCTGTGCTGTAATGATTTGAACGCAGAATTAATATTAAGTTCTTTGTGCTGCCATCATTTATAAACTGCATTTGATATTTTACTCATTTGATGTCTTTTGTTGTTGTTTGTGTGTGCGTGCGTGTGTTGACTTGTGTAAATTGAGAAATAACATGCAAAAGCTGTAATATATATATAACAAAAGATTCAACTCATTAATTCAATGTATTGTTTGATCTTTTGGCTCATTATAAACCAGACATCAGAGCTTATTTCCTCCCACATAGCTCCCAAGTCCCAGACCTAATGACGTAAAGGTGCTGCTCAGGTTTTGTTGCTGCCAGTGTACCTACTGCAGGGTGAAATATACATGGAAATACAGTTTTACCTGCAGCACCTGGGTTAGATCCACATGAGCCTTTCCAGCCTCCTCAGCCTGGTGGAAACGCACGGATGTGTTTTAGAGACTCTCGCTCCCTGAGTCTTTGCCCGATAAGATGGATTTGTGAATCGCAGATGTCAATGAACTCATCCACTGAAATATTAGATCTAATTAGAGGTGGCTGGGTCAACAGTGGTGGCAAAGGAGTCGCCCTCTGCTTGAGTTATTGCTCGAACGCTTCCTCTATAGGTTTTTTTTTTTTTTTTTTTTTTACAATGGCACCTTGATCATAGCAAAAGATCAGTCACCTCACCACTCTCAGGCTTCACTCACAGCTTCTCTTTAATGATTAATATTAGTTCAGAAAATGCTGATGTGATGCAATTGTAATTGTTGAAAAATGATTATTTTCCCTCCTCCTTGCTTTGCTTTTTGTGTGGAATGGCATGATGTAAGAAACAAAAAATGACATTTCATTAATTTCTAGCCTAGACGTTTGGCCTATACGTTTTAATTTCTGCGTACAGTATAGGCTATTTGCCTGGCAGTAGCCTAATTGATTGGACGCCTTATGTCAATATTTAAAATGTATTATTTTTGTAATTTGTCATTTGTTTGAAGTTCGTATTGTATCGTGATTCCACCTTTATAATTAAATATTAATAATAGAATTAGATATAATTTAAATAATTAAAGTATATCTGTCATCATGTGGTCTTATAGGAAAATATATTCTCTGGAAATCTGAATAGATCCAGATGTGGAGTGTTTTGGCTCAGTCATGTTCTCGTTTCTTTCACATTGCATCAACCAATGTTTGACGATGACTGTTTGAATAAAAGACACCAAGCATTTCGTGTCCCACTGAACCAGATGTGCGCGCTCTGTTTCTTTCCCCCATTTCACATCCGTCAATTATTCTAATTGTGTGACCCTTTGCTGACAGGTTAAGAGCATTTTTTTTATCTGCATTGTATTTAAAAGCAGCTAAAGGGTCTCAATACCAACAATCAGAATAATTGAATAATCTTGAGGGAAAAGTGTATAATGAAAATGAAAGTAAGACGAGATCCCTTGCCGCTAATGGAGGGATGGATGGATGGATGGAGGGATGGAGGGATTGAAGTGTGGAGGAAGGGGACACCTGGCTTGGGGAGACTGGCTTTGATTCAGTTGGATAAAATTCCCGTAATATCCCAGCCTCCTTTTTTAATCAGCTTGATGTGCGTTTTCATTTTACTAAATTACATTTGAAACATTAACCACACAGGCGAACGGCTTATGGGATTGTGGCTTCCTATAGGCCACGTGCCATGTGAAACAATAGAATAAACAGTCCATAGTTTTAAATACTGGGAAGGAGATGAGAATAAATCATCATAATGCACTGTGGAGAAAATGTACATTGCGTTACTTGTTTCAAGTCTCGTTCCCTCCCAATGCAGAAAATGAAGTTTCCAACACCATGTCGTTGCAGGCTCTTTGGGCGCTGCACGCTGTTCACAGCTGACTAAATTCTGCACCTGTTTTGATCCAGTATTATTTGGTAGAAATATTTTTTCCCACCCCAAATTATTATTATTTTTTTTATTCAATTTGCTGACCTGTCCCAGAAAAGCAAGACCCTGTTCAAAACTATTTATTTTGACTTGCACAATTTCTGTATTTCTGTATTGAATGCATGAATCCTGTATTCCCTATTATTATTATATTATAAGTGTATATTATTATACACTTACGATTATTATTATTATTATTATTATTATTATTATTATTATTATTATTATTATTATTATGCCTCATACTTGCCTATTGCTGATAGCCTGTAACAAGCCTGCTGATTTTTGTTGTTTTATTTATTTATGCCATGACAATTAAAAAACAGTTGAAAAATCACAATTTTTAAGTATAATATAAGGCTAGATTTGTGTGAAACGCCGTTTACGACAGCCATATTAACCAGGTAATATTCTATTCAAACAACAAAAACAATGTTGAATCTCTGTTGTAGCCAAACGGGCCGCCAGGTAGCCACATGTGACTGAACAGATCAGGTTTGTGTTGTGAGCTGATCTGGGACTGAAGACGGACTCATTGTTGATGGAAACAACCTGCGTGGGAGGCGGACCGGGAGAAAGCTCCACTGTGTGCATTTCTTTCCATGCTTGAAGTAAATTGGAAGCGAAGATTGAGTTCATCTAGCCTGAACTACGAACCCTCCGGGGGGAATATCTTATCCGGCGGAGCAGCCTCAGACGATGGGGTTGAAATGAACAGTGTCAGGAGGCCCGCGCCCAGACTCCTAATCCCGCCTGTCACGCGCTCCACAACACGGCGCACAATGCCGGCACCACTTGTAAAGAGTACAGTCTACACAGGTCTAGATGTTGTGGATTTGTCTCAAACGTATGTTAAAATAATATCACTGTTTTCACATGTAAATCTATACAAACTGCTTGATATTTGCACTCACACCTATCAGTGACAACTCAGGTTGCCCATCTTTCTATCAAAAGAACAGAGTTTACCCACCTTTATAGGCTGGCATACATCTGTCTCAGGTAAATTCATAGTAAACATCATAGTTAGTGTATCAGACTGATGTAAGTTATATGCGGATAGCTCTTTTTAAGGGAAAAGCATGAATGAATGTTATATTTCTAGAAATATAATTTATTTGTGGTTGGTTACCTTGTGAAGATCACCGACTGGAAATCATAGTTCGCCCACCTTTTTATCTACAACAACACGGCCTGTCTCAGTCTGACGGTCTAAGATTATTTTTGACTGCGAACACACGTCTTCCAGCTAAATTTAAATACGAATAAAATTGAACTATGTAATTAAATATCACCGTCCCACCAGCTGACCATCCTTATCACCTAAACAGTAATTTCAGGCCCAATGCTTAGTGCATGAGTCCAGTAAGCCAGGGGTTTCCAAACCCTTTCATATAAGGAAGGACCCCCAAATAGATAGACATGAGACCGCAGACCCCCATTGTATAGGATTTTGAAACACCACCAAGAGATGTTTTTAAGGATAGAAATTGCAGAACTGTCTATACTGTAGATGGGGAGGTAACAACATTGACAGTGAAACCTAGAATCACAGCACCCATCCTTAATCACTGTCTTATTGTTTTTACTTGTAAGGAGAGAAATAAAAGTGAAATTACACTATTCCTCGTTTTGCTTTGGGGACCCCTATCAGCCCCCCACCCTCTGCCTCCAAAAAGGAGCCCTGCTGGTCCCGGGCCCCTTTGGGAACCACTGCAGTGAGCTATTTATGGTCTCCACATGAACAAGGTCCCGCCTCCCTGGAGACATTTTTACACCACGCTCGATGCCTCTTCTTCGTCTTTTCTTTACTGTACACCTATGGAGGAGCCTTTCCGCCCCGGGGGCCTCCTCTTCCTGCGCTCCTATTGGCCCCCGGCGAGCCTCTGCCGCGGTGACGTCAGGCCCCGCCGCCCCTGCAGCGCTGAATGGACCAAGCAGCCTGTCTGATCCACTCCAAAACAGCTCAGCACGGCACGGCACAGCACGGACAGCATCCCGGGAATAGAGAAATAACGGGGAATAGAGACTTGACGGGACGGCGAGGAGATCTCCACGAGCGGAGAAGGGCCTCTGTGAAGCATCATCATCACCACCACCATCATCATCATCATCATACTTTTTCTTGATAAGACGGGACGGGGGAGTGCGCCCACCGTGTTGCGGGTGTATGTGCGTGCGTTTGTCTCCCGGTTTGGATCACGATGATGCAAAGTGCGGCGGTCCTACCGACAGAGAGTCCTGTAAAGGGTTTACCGGAGATTCTCGGAGTGCCAATGCAACGTAAGCTTTTTTCGTTACCTTCCTTTTTCTATCGATTATTTCATCGGGGAACCGGCTGCCGAGCATAACCAGTGCTGCGGGGTTTGTGCTATAGAGGAGAGGGGCTTGATTAAAACTCGGCCGAGGACGAGGAGAGGAGAGGCTATCAAACCTCCGACTCTTCCTCTGCCAATACACACCACTGATGTGTCATGCTGCTCAAATTACAATGTGTGGAAAGGCTGCTCAGATTATAGTGTGTTTCATGGCATCAAAGCCAAGTATTCAGTGTGCAATTGCAATGAACAGCCCGCATGTCCAATTTATCTTTACTGCCTCGCTTTCTGCAATAGGCTGCAACACTTGACTTGTGCACAGGATGGCATTTTGGTTATTTCCCCCATCCATAGAAAAAGAAAAAGCCATTTGTCTCATTTCAATCAACACTGTGATATTATACTGATGATATATATATATTTGGCCTCAAACTTTCCTGATCCCCTGCATCCTCCCTCAGGTTGCTGTAGTGAGTCTCTCCATGCCTCCAGGCAGCTGTTAATTTGTAAACGAGCCTGCATGGTCAAGAGATCAGACGCAGTTGTCATCACCCATCAGACAAATACCCACTGACTTTGATTGACGCTTATTACTGGGTCAAATAGACGCCTGATACATTTATTTTTGCTTTTTTTTGTTTCTGAAACAAGGCCCAGGCCTGCTGAAGTGACACAGTTTGTGCTTTTACAACACAATTAGGAAGGCGGAACTAAATCAGCATGATTCAATTCGTTTTGGTCATTATTTAATATATGCATAAGAGAAACATTTTAGAGTTATCTATCACCAGTTTGTTCCATTTTCTAGCTCTCAGCATCAAAGGCGAGAATTACCTTTTATTGGCGCATCTGCTCTTTATCTTCGCAGCATGTTAATCTCTGCCGGGCCTTTTATAATCTGATCTCGCAATCAAGATGGAAGTGGAATTGGATAAATTTCTGCTCTGACCTAATTATTCAAAGGCGAGACAGTAAAACGTACAGATGGGCCTTTTCTAACAGGCTTCCTCTCAGAACTGTTCTAATCCACAACCAAATGGGATAATGCTGTGTGATGAGAGACATATTTCAGCTACATGGGTTTCATTAGACAATAGACAAAAGTTGGGGTACAACTGTACCTGCAGCTACCCTAAATCTACAAACACGTGTCACTTATTGTGAATATTGACATGAATTTGGGTTCCAAATGCCCCAAAATACACAAAACAAGTATAGGTTTATTTGCTTTGTGCTACATTACTGCCACTCTTTTTACGATACAACTGAATACAAAAATACTGGTGAAATAGGAAAATTATGTAACTCCTCATCTAGATCTCCCCCCAACCTGCTCAACAGAAATTTATTTAACCCTCACCCAAAGAAAACGGCCTATATGTGGTCGGCTTATGCTCTTTAATTTTATAAATCGAGGCAGATTAAAAGATTGGATAAAGATCCTGCCACTCAGCCCCTCGGTGCCTGCATTCATCCTGGATTTAAAACCGGATTATTCTAGGAAATAAAAGCAAAGGAGTCTAAACATTTCTATCATGGATTCTATATGCTCTGCTGAATCAGGGCAATTATATTAAAACCATAAACATCTGACCTGTTAGTCTGAATTAGTCTGAATTATAAATGTTTTCCTCAGTTTAATTAACACACATCATACAGGCTCTTTTTGACAGTTGCTCTGTTCTCAGTGAGAGGTTAAACTCATATAGAGGCTACTTGACTTCCTTTTAAAAATCCTGCAAAAACAAATTAGGTGTTGAACAATTCAGTCACATTATCTTTGGAAATGTATCTGTGTGCTTCAGTTCAGTTTATAGGTGAAATGATGGAAGCGATGAGTCTGGCTTATAGTGGAGAGTAGTGGGCAGCAGATACCAAGATATGAAGGCCTGCTGAGCCCGTGGGCAGCGAGATTTACTAGCCCTGCGTGTGTGTGTGTGTGTGTGTGTGTGTGTGTGAGAGAGAGAGAGAGAGAGAGAGAGAGAGAGAGAGAGAGAGAGCAACACACACACACACACACACACGCACACACACACACACGCACGCTGGTCGTTGCCAAGATCGTGCTGCTTTCCTTTCAGCACCACATCTCTGTAAATGAT
The DNA here is from genome assembly GCF_048128805.1 of Centroberyx gerrardi. Lineage (NCBI taxonomy): Eukaryota > Metazoa > Chordata > Actinopteri > Beryciformes > Berycidae > Centroberyx > Centroberyx gerrardi. The sequence continues at coordinate 11,474,798 of NC_136005.1, forward strand.
TCCAGTCAGGTTCATGCAGCTCACACTTTTCCTCCACAGATATTTTAAATACTTCTCATTTCCCTGCATTTTTGAAAAGCCGGAGTGTTTACACACACACGGCAGTTATTCCATCCAAAATAAGTGTCTCTTCCATCTGTCACGCTTTACTTATGGATTCACTTGCTGCTGGAGAGAAACAAAGCCAGTCCGTGCTAATCCAGCTTTGTCTGTCCAGGAATGTTGCTCTGTATTGATTTTATACATTTGTTTGTCTTTTGGTGATTTTCATGCTGCAGGCTGAAGCGAGATTGGCTGAATTATTCCTGCAAATAATTTTATTTTCTGCCCAACAAAACATAAGCTGATCAAAATATTGTTATATTCATTTTCTGAATTAAGCGGGAAATTTAAACGTTCTATATTTGGTCCTAAAGCAATATAATACATAATAAATTACACCTTTTATCACACATTTTATCAAAAATAAATTGTAATCATTTGTACAAATCTATAAAATGCGTGTGCATGCTTTTACACATCATACGCCTGCTGTCTTGACCTCTTTGTTGCATAAGCGGAGAGCTTTGTTTTGCAGACTATGCTGTGATTAGATTAACCATAAGGCTTCCTGAGCTTCAGACGGGTATTGTAAGGTGATTACACCGCAGCCTGCAGCCCAAATATTTCCTCTCGACAGTAACCAGGAAAACTGAAACTGTGTGCGCGTTCACTGCTGATTTCTCACGTTTCTTTGCTCGAGTGCGAGGTAATTTTCAATTTCTTTAGGCTAGACACTTTTCCCCGCCATTGATTTTGAATTATAGAATATCATGTGGGTGTTTGGTTTGAGATGCCTCGACCAAGGCAATCCATCTTAATAGGTAAAATATAAATATATAGTAAAATTGCGGGGCTACTTGATTAAGAAATAATTACAAAAAAAAATGTTCACAGATGACAGTCAATAGGATGAGGCATTTCACGTAGTAGTTCGCTGATTGCCTGCTAATTTCTAATGATAGGACAACGGATGTAATTATAATAAGAGGAATAACACTACGAAGGCTATATCAATTAATCTAGCTTTAACCTATATCTATCGATAACATTGTGAAATAGATTAATGTATGGAACTTGGCCGTTATTGAACGTCATGTATTGAGAGGAAGAATGTGCAGTGTTTTGGATGAACATTTGATTTTTTCATACATTAATAAATTGAATTCTACATTTTTAAACCTTTATATTGACAGTAATAGAGCTTCGGCAGGCATTGATTAAATTATGGAATATTATGATTGTGTGGGCGCTCTATCTCTGTTCTGTAGCCTGCTGGTGCTTTCAAATTGCAGTTGTGTTTTTGACAATCGGAGAAATCAGAACCTAATTTACATCCCGCCTCCTAACCCACTGACGGTACTTACACTGAAGTGTTGGGGCCGGTGCCATCATACTTCCCATAAAGCCATTCAGAAAGATGATTAGGCTTCTGAACAACAGAACTACTTCATTATGAAAAATCAATATGTTTGTCATAACAACGCATCCTGCTGTAGCTGCTGGGAAGCCGCTGCACTTTCAGCACCTTGGACAGCTGCAGGGAAGGAACCGGACTTATTACACAAAGCGCGTCAAATTAATAAAACAAAAAATAATGACAAACTTTATTTGTGTCGCACTTTTTTTGTGCTTTAACAATTAAAGTGAAAGCAAAACACCATACTCATTAAATAATTTAAAAAGAGTAAAAACAAGAAGACATCAAGAGATTAAAAAAAAAAAACAATAAAGGGGAAAAACAATAGCCTATAATAATAACAAATAATACGATAAAAGACATCAAAGCCTTGATCAAAACAGAAAATACTGAATGACTAGACTGTTGAGGTTTTGAAAATCTAAAACAAATCTGCACTGTCTTCTTGTAGCTGTATATTGTACTGTATATTCCTTGGGAAGTCGCAGCATCTCGCTTGATCAGCTATAGGGATTAATGCAGAAAAACTTATGCAACTCTCCATTGTCTGATCTCGGATGTTGCGCATTTCAGGACTCGATTGTAACCCGGATGTAGTGGAGGATAAATCCACCTAAACTCAGTTCACCCACTTTTTTATTTTCGGAATAGAGTTCATAAACCTATTTTTGGCTGACACAAATCTTTAAATTCATTGTATGCATCAGCATATGAAGATAAGGTCCTTTAAGGTTGGGTTAAATTAACGCTTTTCTGAGAGTACTATTGAATTTTGTTAATATTGGTGGCTGTTTTCCTTATGGTCACGTGTTATTTTTTTTAATTTACCACTACATGACTGCTTGCTGAGTGTAACCTCGTGCTCCTCTGTGTGTTTCCCCTGCAGAGATCCCCCAGTGTGCGGGCTGTAGCCAACACATCCTGGACAAGTTCATCCTGAAGGTGCTGGACAGACACTGGCACTCCAAGTGCCTCAAGTGCGCCGACTGCCAGACGCCGCTGGCGGACAAATGTTTCTCCCGGGCGGGAAACGTCTACTGCAAGGAGGATTTCTTCAAGTCAGTACACTCTGCTTTCTCACTGTTTAATTGGCTCGTTACTAGTAGAGAAGGGAGTGCATTACTCGTTACTCATGGCAAAAGTAGTTACACGTTATATTTCCGTTACACCCTCAAAATTGGATGTTGCATCTTCTCTCGCCTCCAAAAACGCAATTGGTTTTCTCTCTTGCGAATGACCAGGGGGAACACATTGATGTCCAGTATATTTCTCGTCGTTTTGATAGATAAAATCAAAATGTATGGAATATTTGCATCTAGAGAAGGTCAATTTGACTTTAATTTCTGATCTAAACTAGCTTGGTGCGAGAGGAAAGCCACTGATTCAGACGGAAATTAATCGGATAATTAGGCTGTAGTTTTTGTCTGATATTGAGAAAATAGCGACTGATTCCTTGATTGGCAATTATACAATTTTACTGAAATTGAAATAGGCTAGTAATTCGTTACTCGTTACTGGGTTAAGAAAAAGTATTAGCTACTGTCAACACCCAACATCGCTGGATAATCAATTATGTCCATTTCTTACATCTTATTGTCCAAGACTCAATCACCATTGCTTTTTCTTTTTTGGAAAATCTTGACGTGAATAATGAACAGGTATGAGGAAATGACGTAAGATGAAGGTTTCACCAGATGAAAAGTGATGGAAACTGGTTTGAGGAAGTAAATGTTTTTGTCGAGTTTCCCCGCGTTTAAAGCGTTTCCTCTTCGACAAGTGACAAATCCATAATGCTCTGTTGAATATTATTATCGGGGTGATAGTAGGCTAATTCTTATTTTTTTCTGATTCTAATTAAGCTTTTTACCAGCCATCCATCAGTCCACTAGTCTATTACAGGTGGATATTATTGTTCAGGCTTTATTCTGTTCACGGCACCACACACTGGACAATATTTCATAATTTATTTCATAATTTTTTTTACTATAAATGCTGACTGTATCCATTCAGCATTTATAATTTGATTTATGCATAATAGCTTGATATGCCAATTTTTTAGTGTGCAGCTCTGTGTTGCTGTCCTAGTGTGAATTTGAATATGGGTTTTCGTTACATAGAAAAAAACTAAATTTCAACTCCAAAGACACTCCATTGACAAATTATCACAATGGTGCTGCAACCCAACCTTCTCATTTTCTGTTTTGTTGTCATTTTGCTTCTTTTATCATTTATCATCTTTCTCTTTCTTTCTTTCTTTCTTTCTTTTTTCTTTCTTTCTTTTCTTTTCTTTTCTTTAACGATTGGATTTCTGAGGCATTAAAGAAGAAAATTAAGTTTGACTTTTATCCAAAACAGGATCAGCAGCTCGGGCTTTTTACTAAATCATGTTTGAGAGGTTTTAATGCCCAAAGCTTGAATGAGACCTAAAGAGCCCCGGAGTCCCAGTGAGAGCTAACTGTATTAGCCGGCCCAGGGGACGACAGGGGGGTGTTTCCATGTGGTGGGGGACACACTGGGATGTACAGGGGCATGGAAACACACACGCACAGAAACACACATACACACACACGTACACACACACACATACGTAGACCTGCGTAGCTATACAGTTGTGTGCTTCCCAGCAGTGATTTGGAGGCTTCACCTTGGTCTTTTTATTTCTGTGGATTGGCTGTGTGATTTAAAGCCTCTCCTGAGTCAGTACTTTATTGGTTCTCCTCAGGGTGTGTTTACTGTAAGCGCTGCTCCTCCTCCTCCTCCTCCTCTTCCTCCTCTTCTTCCTCCTCCTCCTCTTCCTCCTCCTCCTCCTGCTACTCCTCCTCCTCAGCTCTGGATTTCTCAATACCTCATTTGCAAACACACAAACATGCAAACATGTGTCCTCTTCCTCCTCTTCCTCCTGCTCCTTCTCCTCCTCCTCCTCCTCCCCCTTCTCCTCCTCCTCCTGCTCTTCCTACTCCTCTTCTTCCTCCTCCTCTTCCTCCTACTTCTCCTCAGCTCTGGATTTCTCAATACCTCATTTGCAAACACACATGCAACATGCAAACGTGCACGGACACACATACTCTCACAGATATGCACTTCTCCCTCTCTCTCTCTCTCTCTCTCTCACACACACACACACACACACACACACACACACGGTGCATTGATCCTCTCCATCCATCAACCTGAGGACAGGTCTATCGCTAACGGAAATGCATTCCTGTGCTGATTTTTCTCTCTGCCACAGCTGGCGCTATTATTGATACAGACACTGTGCCATCATTCTTGGCTGGAGTTGAGGAAAAAGCTGTCTTGCATGTGAAATTTTAATCTTGGTTGGTCTCACTATGCTCATCAGCCTGTAAACTGGATATAAATAGGAGAAGGATAGCAGGCTACACTGCTGATGTTGTGTAAGTATTTGCATCAAATTATCTAATGGCTGCTCTCTTTCTCTCTCTCTACCTCCCTCATCTTTGCTCCAGGCGTTTTGGAACAAAATGTGCATCATGCCAACAGGGGATCCCGCCAACGCAGGTTGTGCGGAAGGCGCAGGACTTTGTGTATCACCTGCACTGCTTCGCCTGCGTCATGTGCAGCCGGCAGCTGGCCACCGGGGACGAGTTTTACCTCATGGAGGACGGGAGGCTGGTGTGCAAGGAGGATTACGAGACGGCCAAACAAAATGGTAGGTCTGCGTGGATATGAAATATTAAGCAACAACTGAGGCCTGCCTGCCTCCACACAATATCTTTTGAGAAAATATATTAAATTGAAATGCATTGAGACAGATGGCTGAGTGCAACCCACTGTACTTTTATTCATCACAACCCAGAGTACATGAAATGAAAAGACAGATTCGTTACGATCATCATAAAAACAGTCAGGGAGAGTCTAGGTGACTCAGTGTTAAACGACTCTGGCTTTACTTTACTACGTTAACCTTATTTCACAGGGACTCGACAGATAGATAGATAGATAGATAGAAAGATAGATAGATAGATAGATAGATAGATAGATAGATAGATAGATAGATAGATTATTACGTTTATTGTACTTGAAATTGACATTTTGTTTTGATGTGAGTGCAACAGAGCTCTCCAAAAGATCTAATCTTTCTAATTTAAAAACTGGAATCTCCTATTTTATAATAAATAGTTAAAAATGCACAAAATCACAGTAGAAAATCACAGTAGAGGATATGACAGCTCAAGCTATATATACTGTATACTGAATGCAATGCAGTGAAGTGACTACTGGCTGTGGGTCTGTGTTGTTGGGTGTGTGTGCTGTGTAAAGCCCTGTTTTTCTTTCTTTCTCTCTCTGTCTCTCACTCTCTCTCTCTCTCTCAATCTCTCTCTCTCTCTCTCTCTCTCTCTCTCTCACTCTCCCTCTCTCTCTATGGAGATTTCCATGCATCTCTGATTGATTATGTAAAGTGAAGCAATGCTCTTATATGGCGGGCCCCCAATAACTCCGTTCTTCTGGCACTCTGGCTGGGCAGATTTATGTCCTCTGCTGTAGGAGCGGGACAGTTGCACAAGGACAATAATACACTTCCATACATGACCATTCACTTCATTTAATACACATATACTCTACACAAGGCCAAGGGCACCGCCTGTAACGGCAACGTGACGAATGTAAGAAGAAGTCAGTCACACTTGTAATGATGTTTTCAGATGATTCAGAGGCGGGAGCCAAGCGGCCGAGGACCACCATCACCGCCAAGCAGCTGGAGACGCTCAAGAGCGCCTACAAGAACTCTCCGAAGCCGGCGCGCCACGTCAGAGAGCAGCTGTCCTCCGAGACGGGGCTGGACATGAGGGTGGTGCAGGTACAGGCTTCACTCTCCTCTCACTGAGACTACTGCAGCTCTCTGTACTCCTGCCTCAGTCAAAAGTCTCTCTCTCATCTCCAGCTTGTGCAAAATGCAGCAGCTAGGATTCTCACTAGAACAAAAAGGAAACATCACATCATCCCAGTTTTAGCATCTTGTCATTGGCTCCCTGTTAGATTCAAGATTGATTTTAAGATTTTACTGATTTAGTCGTCAGGATGTCTGCACACCTTCACACCTTCAGAGTCTTCTCAGCAGGTGCAAAGGGAGAGGAGTGGGACTAAATAGAAAGGAGAGACTCCATGCACACTGTCTTGCAATACACAACACTTTACTGCTGAGCTGTCGGCTTTAGACCATCATCAGGGCAAAGCGAGCAGTACACTAAACACACAGGACAATTAACCATTAACAATTTAACCAATTAACCAATCACAGCATAGTCTTTTGAATCATTACTATTGGTTACAAATAGTACAAATTAGTACCAAAAACTATAACATTACATTAAGTATTTTAAGGAAAGGTCTAAATATTTATCCAAATAACCAATCACAACATCATCTTTCGAATCTTTAATATTGGTTACAGATGCCATACATCAATATACAAGTCTACAATATTATATCGAATATTTTGGGGGATTTTACTGATCACATTTAAGACACCAAGCTACAGTATATCACAGATGTTTTAACCCCATATGAACCTCAGGCAGTTTCCTATTGGCTGTTCTAAATTAAAGACTTAAAAAGAGGTGATCAGGCCTTCGCCATCACGGCTCCTAGACTTTGGAACGACCTGACTGAGGAGCTCAGGCTGGCTAAATCTGTATCATCTATTAAATCACTTCTTAAAACTCTTTTTATAGACACACTTTTATGTAATGCCCTTTTATTATTGTTTCTGACCTTCGTTTATGACGCTTGCATTGCTTTTATATTTTTCTTACCTTGTTTTTATTGCTTTTGCTGCTGATTTTATGCTTTTTTTTATCTGTTGCAAAGCACTTTGCAAATCTGTTTTGAAACGTGCTATATAAATGAAGATTATTATTATGGTTATTATTATTGTTAATATTATTATTATGATCTCTGTCAGGTGTGGTTCCAGAACCGGCGGGCGAAGGAAAAGCGTCTGAAGAAGGATGCAGGTCGACATCGCTGGGGTCAGTTTTATAAAAGTGTCAAACGCAACCGGGGAGGAACCAAGGTGGAGAAGGAGAGTTCAGCTGACGACGCAGGACTCAGTGACAGTGAACTCAGCTTCAGAGGTGTGTACTGTATGGATAACTGTAACCGAGCAAATATCTATTACTGTAGTGCTAAACAGGGACATTCCTAAAAGGGGATTGGTAAAAAGCTGTTAAATGACACGGTTCTCAGTGCCGCAGCAATTGAACGTATCTTTGTGGCATTTCATATGATTTCTTTTGTTCGTTTCATGGTGTTGTCCCCAGGCAAATCCGTAATGGCATTCTCATTTCACATTCCCCTCACATCTCGCTAAAGCCACTGACGCCACCTCCTCCCTCGGTTTGTCGCCATGATGGAGCTTATTGGAAAAGAGAGAGAGAGGGGCCTTAGTCGGCTGCAGTCAAACAAACGACATTTTAGACATCCCTGTCTTTTTATAGTTATTTAATGTTTGCAATCCCCGTTTTGGGTAGTCATAAAAGTCCTCAAGCCACTTTTAAAAAGAAGGCCATTTTTACGAGAAATGAAAACATGGTGACAGAAACTCTATAAAGCAGGTGAGGCTTTTAGTCAATTAGAGAGAAAGCGCTCTGGGGCATTGTTGTTATTGAAGCCGCCCAGGGGAGAGATTGAGATGGAAACAAATATTTTGTATTGCAGTAATTGCGCACATACAAACCTCCTTTGTTAGAGCTGAAGGTAAATCACATCCTCTTTCTTGCTTTCTCCTGTCTCTGTCATCAAGCTGTATCAAGCTCCTCAGCAGCTGCATGGCCCACTTACCTCCATGAAATCCACATAATATTGCCTCAATAAATCTCATTCATAAAAGCACTTAACAGTATTGAAAGATAACAAGTATATAATGTTCATGCAGTTGACAGCACTGTTGATGTGTCAGAGTAATAACCCCCCTGATGCTAAGTAATGGTTTCTCCCCATTCTCCTGCACAGAGGACCAGATCCTGTCGGACCTGGGCCACACCAACGGGCTGTACGGGAGCGTGGGGGACGTGGCCAACGGCGGGGTGCTGAACGGCGGCTTCTCTCTGGACGCGGCGGGCCAGCCCTACCACGACATCCGGGCAGGGAGTCCTTACGGTCTCCCCCAGTCGCCCTCCTCCATCGCCTCTCTGCCCGGCCACACCCCTCTCCTCAACAACCTGGGCTTCAGCATGGACAGTCTGGTGGCCCAGGGGGGGCCGGGCGGGGTGGGACAGGCTCTGAGGGCCATGGCTGGAGGCCCCACCTCAGACCTCTCCACGGGCAGCAGTACGGGATACCCCGACTTCCCCACCAGCCCCGCCTCCTGGCTGGACGAGATGGACCATTCCCAGTTCTGAGCCTGCGGCCGAAACGCGGCGTGGGTCGACCGCTGTGGGGAAACGTACGGGCGAAGCAACAGGGACAAAGACAGAACAGACTCACAAGGCTTTTTACATTTCTATCACCCTCCGAGACTCTGGTTATGTTTTGCGATGTTGGGTGAAGAGGAGGAGGAAGAGGAAGACGTGTGACTCTCAGTTCCTCAGCAGTCATAACAGTGAGGTAAAAGCGGGGTTCAGCTGTGCAGACGTACCGCGCAGCAGAAGAAGAGCAGTGAAGAACGCCTCGCCGCTCAGAGAAATGACTGGACAAAACACGACCGAATGTTCAATCTTAACACTGTATCATACAATTTTTGTTATCGACTGACTTTGTTTTGTTCTTTCACTCTCTGAAAATGAGACTGGATTTGAAGCGTCCAACATAAGGTTGGTGGATTATGCTCAGAGGGGAGGTATTACTGTCTCATCCCCCAAAAGAAGCCACATCATCCCTATCTATCAGCTACAATGTTAGGGCTACAATCTAGATGAAAGTCCCTAGACCAAGGAGGCACCTGCATGCTTCTGATTCAGAATGAGTAGGACTGCTGTCTGGCCATATCAAAGCCTTTACATTGGCATTGCACTTTACTCTCCTCTTCTTTTTCTACATGTATGGGACAGGAATGCAGAGGGAAAGAGAGAAAGAGAGAAAGAGGAGAGACATATGCACAAGGCAAAAACACAGTGTTTCATTGGGAGAGAAATTTACAAGAGCAGTGGCACAAGTGTGACTTTTGAACCATGCTAATGTTTTTTAATGTATTGCTGAAGCTTACATAACTAAGTTATTAGGAAGTAGATGGCCGTTGGTCTGTCTGTCCGTTTGTCTGTCCGTCTGTCTGTAGAAGCTGAGGTTTCCTCTGTTTGAATGAGGGCGAACACTGTTTGCTACACAGCAGGTCTCTCTTCTATATTTATAGGTGCTTGACTTGTTCTTGTCTGTGTAAAGGTCTTGTCTGCTGCTGACCTGAGAGCAGACTTCTGTCAGTATTATATTATCTGTTTCCAAACTCACCAGGATTCAAGCTTTCTGCTGGAGCACAGTCGAGAAGTGAGAACAGGTTTAGGGCTTGGAGAAATGCAATTCTAAACCATTCTGATGATATACAGTATAGGACATCACAATTATTAATTTCTTGTTTTGAATGCACAGATATATTGCAAGGCGATATCCATTTATAAAACATGCAAATTAACTAAAGATCTCCTCGTGAATATTAGTGAGCAAAATGAACCATTACACAAATATGAAACATTCATCTTACCCTCCGAGTGTTATGAATGTTGAGAAAAACTGGCTTCGTGTTGACAAGCCAGCTTCAGTTGTTTCCTCAATCTGATCCGAGCTTCTCTTGGTAATCTACTGAATCCAGCAGTGCTGCAGCTTTGTCTGCTATCAGCCTTCTTACGAACCCCAGATGTGGCATCAGCCTGTCCTCCCACTGCCTGACCTCCATGTCAGAGGGATTATGATCTTAACCCAGAGTCACACACTACGGCGGCTGATACTCTGGCTGTCATCAGTGCTGGCATGCGTCTTACAGTGCAGGCCGCGTCTTAGAGCCCCCCGCTGAGTGAGACAGGATGGGAGAGCTTCGTTATAATCTAGGACCCCCGTTTCTGATTCTCTTGAAATGCAATCTTTCTTTGAGCTGCTTGATTTGACCTGTTCCCGCGTGTCAAATCAGTTTCAAGGATGACATGAGGGAAGTTTTGCTTATAGAAAACATCATCATGATAGTATACTTTCTGCTGATACTCATGTTGTGTCTAATGAAGAAATAGTAAAATAACTCCTCCTGTAAAAAAAAAACCAAGATTTACCTGTTCGTTTTTATCTTTATCACCATTTTTTCTTTTGCAAAAACTTGCCAAATCCTGTTTTACCAGGTGAAAAGAGCATTCAATTTGACAGCCAGAAAGCAAATCAACAAACAGAAGCAACACCATTCAGAAGATGATATACAAACACATCACCACTACACTTTTGTTAAGTCTCTATTGCCTCAGAACTTTGCGTCTTAATTGTTGTAAATTTTGTACAGTTTGAAAACGTGTTGATCGTCTTGTTTCATGAGCGCTATTTATTATTGCCATGTGTCTTTGAAAAAGATGTAAAAGAGAGCACTGAATTTATTCATTTATGCCTTCTGTGCAATGGTATGAACTGTGTACAGTCAAATCTATATGAGGAAAATAAAGCTGAATTGTCTTTGGGTTACCCTTGGGTGTGTTTCGCTTCAATTCGTTGGCCTCCATCCGAAGCAACGCCGGCTGCAGCGACGAATCTCTGAGTCGAGAAGGATTTTCAGCTGAACTTTGTCATCAATATATATCAAAGAAAAATATCTGTTGTAGGTGTTTTTGTTATTTTGCTTTATCTAAACGCTCTTAGAGAGAGTTAACCCGCAAATTCATTTACCCATTGAGAGCATTTACCACACACTTAGGCCTCTATTCAATTGTGGAGATCCATTTAGTACCACCAACAGACAGTGGTCAGTCAGTTAACAGTGATTGATGCTGCTTTCCTCTCTCTCTCTCTCTCTCTCTCTCTCTCTGTCTCTGGGGTGGGGGTGGCGAGAGAGATACATGGAGAGAAAGAGGAAAGAGACAAACAGAGAAAGAAAGAGGAAAGAGAACAGAGGAGAGAGAAAAAATAAAACAAGGGCAGAAACGGCTGCACATCTGCTTGGCTGTTGGCTTCACTTCTCACTACTAAAGAGAAACAGCAGCAGATTACAGTTTTGCACAGTCAAATCTTTCCTTAATCCCTGTGCTGTTAACTAATTGTAAACTGCTTTGTGAAATATGGATAAATATGCTTTGTGGTCAAAAGTGAATATGGCACAAACGCAGGCCGTAGGCTTGTATGTCAATATGTCAAACCGGTAAATGGACTATGTATGTTTTGTGTGTGTTTCTGTGTGTTTGTGTGTGTGTGTGTGTGTGTGTGTGTGTGTGCTCAGCCTTTGGTGTTGTTAGTTACAGTAAATCTCTTAAATTATACTGGAGTTATGATGTAAGCTGAGTACGCATGCTGTTATAATAAAATTACACCACAGGAGACCTACACACTGTACAACAATATAGGCTTATAATATAATAATATAAACTCATTTGTATGCAACAGCGCGCAGCATTTGTCTGAGGGCAGGCCAACCTACCCCAAACTTAAGTGTTATCGATTCCTTTGTGTTTTAGCTATTCCTGTTGCATTATAAAAACAAAAAGCAAAGAGTCAGCCTAGTTAGAGTTTGCACGTTTGCATAAAACGCCACAAATTGAGTTGATTTTTATTCAAGCATTGATTGGCTAGGCTATGGGCATTAATGGATAGGCTCTAATAGTACTGCCTTACAAAGATAAAGAGCCACACAGACAGTTAGGATAATTTACACGCCACTTACAGCACTAGTATACAAATAAATCTGTGGAAACTCCGCCACTGTTGCTTTTGCGAAGATGACAAACACAAGCACAAATGCCATTATCATCGATCGCAAGGCTTTTATTACAAACTTCCTGAAGGAAACACTTCTTTTTTTCCGTCTGAAGCAAAAGGGAATAAATTAACATGCAAAATAGATAGGATTTGGTTTGGCCTTAAACTCAATCTCGCAGCGTCGAGACAGGGCATTTTTCTCCCCAAACGACTCCATCCTCCCTGCAGTGAACAATGATCCACAGGATGACGGAGTGAGCTTTAAAGAGAGGGGCTGGAGTCAAACTGAGGCCTCTCAATGACACCCTCAAGGTTGTGGGCGCAATGCTGTTTTAATGTGAAACCAGGCCTTTTCTACACGATAGTCGCCCTGCCGCAGATATGAGATAGATGACATGTAACCAAAGGAGGAGGGTTCATGACCCAGAGGATACCATGACAAATACCTCGGTGATGATAATCTGTTTGCTGTATTGAAGGCCTTGGTCTCCAATGCACTCCTCTAGTGGTTATATGACACAAATATATGAGGGTACAAACCAGACTCCTTACTGTTTGTTGGCTTGTCTGATGGCTGAAAGCTAAGGTCTTCACTGACAGTGGAGAGCAGAAACGCTTGTTCATCACCATAAACTGAACATAAAGCTTTGGAGCCGAGCCTTGGACACACACGCACGCACAAACACACACACACACACACACACACACACACACACACGCACACACACACACACGCACAGCCTTGGATACCAGTGAATGAGTCTCTCTCTCTCTGATATTAGTGGGAAGCATTTCAACAGCAGAGGGGATTTCTGCTTACTGCTGGATTCCCAGCCACACTGCTCAGGGTGGGTGTGGGGGCGGTGCAGCAGCGTGAAGAGAAGGGGGGGGGGGGGGGGGGGGACTAAAGGATTGCATTAAGCGCTGGCCAAAGCAACGACATGCTATTGCTTTTAGCCCTCCGCCAGCCAGTGCCTGCTGTGGCTGGAAGACAAGACAGAAAACAAGAGAGAGAAAGGAGAGGAGAGGTAAAAGGAGGAGAAGAGAGCGAGTGCACAGGGTGATGGTGAGAGAAAGAAAAAATGGGAGGGTGCTGAGAGTGGGGAAGAGAAGAGAGGGAGGTGCTTCGGACTCTGTTCCAAACCCAGGACATCTGTGCTTAATACTGTTAGGGAAAGAGAGAGAGAGAGAGAGAGAGAGAGAGAGAGAGAGAGAGTGAGGTTGAGGGAGGGAGAGGCAACTTGTAAAAATGCATAAACGTTAAGAACAATATTGGGGCGGGGGGGTGGGGTGTGTGGGTCTGCGGTTTGGAGAGGGAGGGAGATGCAGTGTCAAAAGTGAAAAGCTCAGAAGAAAATTGAAGCCCCATAATGGAAGCATAATGGGCTTAGTGTCAGAGTCTTGCAGACGAGCCGGGGGGGAGACATGACTGCCGTCACCCTCTCTTACCTCAAGCCAGTATAACGGGGTTTAGGAAGCAACGAGGAGACAACGCTGGGCCCCAAACAGGCTTTAGAGATACACCAACAGCCTAATGGCTGGATGCGGGTGGAATGCATAACAATGAGATGGTCACTGGTTGTCTCTTTGTGGGATTGTAGCGCACCATGTCTCAGACTCAGGTTGAATACTCAAAAGGTTTCCTCTCAACTCATGTAGGACTCCTTCCATGGTTCCTTCTCAAAATGCATGAGAGGAGATGCAGAAAATTTCATTGAGGAAGTTTCTGGGGCTGGATTTGAAAAATATTCCTGGGCCTCTTCTCCTATGTGATTTGTGAAGGAGGCAAGGACGGGACATGGATGCAGATATGGAGATGATGTGGAAAGATTTTAATTCACTTCAGGTAAAGCACAGCTCGCTTGCATTTCAATTCACTGCAGGCTCTGTACGAAAGCTGTCAAGAAAAAAAATTGAATTTGAATTGATGCTACTGCCGTTGACTACCAATGCCAGGTAGTCCATCTACTGCTAACTGTCATAGATCTGTGACTGACTGACAGAAACCAACTGGGCATTTTTGAGACGGTTATCTAACGCCTTATGCCAAGGCGGATTTTGAATAAGTAAAGCGGGAGGGGAGTTGAGGCGGGTGGAGCAAGTCAGCAAGTTAGAATGACAGAGAGTAAAGGATTATGCTTTGTGCCCATTGTTTTGTTCAGAATGTGCATTAGCTTCTTTATGAAGCTGTAGTTAAGAGCCAGGATCCAGATTTAGTGTATTCTCATCTGGTGGAGGATGTGTGTGTGTGTGTGTGTGTGTGTGTGTGTGTGTGTGTGCGTGTGTGAGCCGAGGCAGAGAGAATGTGCTGATCAGAGGGGCTTTAGAAGAAGTAAAGCAGATTTGGACTCAGTCCATGTGTTGGTTATTTGGAGAACATCCAGATCCATCTTAAGTGACATAATAGAGGAGAGGCAGGTTATGGAGGCCAGTGTTGTATGTGGTTGTGTGTGCAGCATGGACTATTTCAGGTTTGTGAATATGGGCTAATGTGATGGCCAGTCCAGTAGGGTGTGGATATAAGGTGTGAACTAAAACAGTGGAGAGCTGTGTGCAGGACAGAAAGCTGTTTCATTCACTGACCACAGTGGCTGATAGATGCCAAAATGCACCAGCTTCTTTCACAATTTCACCCACAAAATATGATTTTTAAAATAGATAAGGACCTCTAGATGATGGCTGGCAACTTGACAAAGTAACTGGTAACTGGTTCACAGCCAAAATTTACCAGTAGTAGTAGTAGTAGTAGTACTGCAGCAGTATATACACTAGCAGTGTGTGTGTGTGTGTGTGTGTTACTACTATAAACAATAAGGTTTGATAGAGTATATGACACTCCAAACTCATCTGATGGCTACTGACAAATACTTAAATCGGTAGAGAAAACAAAGTCAGGGAATACATTTGTTGAAGATTTTAATAGTGATAAATGACAAATGATCAAAGCATTCCTTAGAATGTAACACAACTGAACGATGAAGAAACCGTAGTAATTGAAACCGTCAGAGAGGGCTGACCCAGACTAAAGGGACTGGGTGGTTGCCAGATCTGGGCAGAAAAAGTCAATGTATATATGTATAAAAATACTTGAGGTGCGTTTCATTTTCTTGCGCCCTATAATCTGGAAGGGTTTACACCTATTGTTTACACTTACTGTTCCACAGTTTTAAATGAGCCAAGCCAGCTAAATCAAACGCACTTCAAGCATTTAGAAATAAAATCAAATAAAACACTTTTGCAATCGTGGTCTACTAGCTGCTGGGGTTGAAGAGAGTCTCTTAAGGGCTAAGGGTGGCAGAGTGGGAAGGCTCGGGATTTGGGCTGAGTAGGGATGAGACTAGGGCAGGGACTGGGACTGGGACTGGGACTGGGACTGGGGGTCGACTCTAGCCTTTGGGAGCAGTGTACTGGCGCAGGAGAGAGGAGATGGCGCTGGATTCGGTGACCTCCTCAGGGAGGGAGCCCTCCAGGTCTTTGATGGACGGGTCGGCTCCGGCCTTCAGCAGGAGCTCCACGATGTCGGCAAACTCACACGCCGATGCTACAGGAGGGAGGGAGAGAAATAAGGGGAGAAAGAGAGAGAAAAGAAGGGATTGGGAGGAGTGGAACAAAATGAAGAAAGAGAAAGAAACAATTAGAGGGAAAACAGCAAACATACCAACATGTTGCCTTTCAGTGAGGCACTTATCCCCAATTTTGCACCAATGGAGGTGCAACCAGAAGAGAACTGTGGTTGTACTGGGAGCTCCCAGGTGTGAATATGTGTAACTGTAGGAATGTGAAGCAGGTTGCATGTGTTGAGCAAAACCCTTACTTGGATAAATAAAATAATACAAAAAAAATTATATCCTCAAATTTCATCAATGGGAAAATGATGGATCAGTGCAGTGCAGTTCACATTGCTATGATAATGTGTACCAAGTGTGAGGAAATCTGCCTCATTAGTTTATTATAAGTACCATAGTTTAATACAGTATGTACAGTCCAGCAGTTAATGAAAAGCCCATCTGCAGGCCCAGCAGTGACACTGGCCTGGACCTGTGGTTCCCTCAAACACTTCATTTCTGCCCAATTGGCAATTTGTGCCCCACTAAAAGGGTCTTCTCTCTCTGTCGGTATACGGGGGGGGGGCTTGCACTTTCTTAACCCAGTTAGCGGGTCTTCACATTGCTGATGCACCTCTAGCCCCTCTGGCACCTCTCCCCCCCCCCCATCTCCTCCCTCTCTCTCATTCTGAGTGCTCTTCTCTGTCGGTGTCAATCGCTCACTCCTTTTAAAGAGCAGCCTCTGTGCTCCGCCATGATCGCTGATGTCAGCAGCCGCGCTGATTGACAGTCAGGCCTTTTAACCTCCAGCCCAGGGGTGGCTGGCTGGGGGAGTGTGTGTGTGTGTGTGTGTGTATGAGATATGATGATACATCTGAAAGTGTGTGTGTGTACATCTGTGTGTGCATAAATATACTGTGTCTATGAATATAATGTATACATAAGTACGCATGTAAGTGTGCAAAACCCCCAGATCCGGTAATCTCTCAACCAAATCAAAGTAATAAAAGCCTTGGCTTATTCTCCCAGCCACCCTCGCTCTCCTCCTCTTCCTCCTCTAAACAGTGTTTTATTTAGCCAGCGGTGTGTATGCGCGTGGCGGGTGTCTCGCCTGGGCCTTGGGCTGTAAAAAGTGCCTGGCCCTCAGGGGAGCCGTAGAGGAGGAGAACAATTTATGGTGAGCAGTAAACCCTCAATTAATCACTTGCCAGCCACTGTGGCCCTGTGCAAAGAGAGGTGGGAATGAATTTTCATTCTCTGCTATTTGTCTCCTGGAGTTCATCGCTTATGTTTATTAGTCATCTTTTTATGCCCCATCTTCAGGGCTTCCACTGGTGAGTGTGTGTGTGTGTGTGTGTGTGTGTTTATGTGTGTGTGATGTGTGTTGTGTGTATTGTGTGTGCATGTGTGTGATGTGTGTGTGTATACATATCCAGTGGGCAATGCAACATGCCCACTCCAACGCTACCAAGCTGGGGGACAGATGGTGTAACCACACACACACACACACACACGTTCAGAGGACAGGGGAACCGCCCCTCAGGGACGTGTGTGTTGGGGCATGAGGGGGTCAGGGGAGTCTAAGGAGCACTGTTGATTTCCTCTGGGAGGCCTAGTGATTATTACACACACACATACGCACACACACATACACATACACAACACACAGAAAGAAAACATACAGGCATTCACACATGTACAAGCACACATACACACCAATGGATGGATATACACACACGCGCACCGATGGAAACAGAGAGGAATGAGAGAGAGACTCTGATGGATGAAATGCGCCTGAAATAGCAACTGTAGAAAGGTGAGATGAGAAGGAAAGGGGAGAGAGTGGGAGGAAGAGGAGGGGAAGATGACGAATTTGAGAAAAATGTGGGCAAAGAGCGAGTGTTTACAGAAAACAAGCTATATAAAGTGAGGGCGCACACAGACAACATAATAATGTCAGTGTACAATACCTTTGAAGAGTTTTGTTCCAAAATGAGATCTCCGCCATTTGAAAAATAGACACCTACGCTCATAAAATGTTTGATAGCAGAAAATGAAAATAAATTATGGTGCTTTTTTCAAAGTGGGTATACGGCATTTTGGAATAGAACTCATCATGCAGAGAGTAATGTGAGAGGCCTCCTTACCATAATGTAGTGCTGTCTGTCCTTCATCATCCTGTAAAAGGCAGAAAAACAAGTCTTTACTTCAAGAGCCCTGCAGCCAGGGAAGAGTAAAACACTCCTAAATGATGCATAATGTACACTATCCAGAGTGTGCAAAAGATTAATGTCAGAAATACAAAAAGAATATATTGCCGGCGTTTGGTGCAACAAAAGCTGCAAATTAGTTTGTTGAAAAGTCCCAAGTGTCAACGGCAAAACTTTCAGCTGTTAGAATACCAATTAACTCGTACTTCTTGGTTGCAGACAAAGGGCGCCATGCTTTCATCGTACCAAAGGGGGGATTATGGAAAAAGATTAGATATTGATCTGAGAAACATGTGACCCGCGATTAAAACCTTTCAACTTGCAGGTGACTTCCAGCTCTGATCGACCTGATCGAATGAACTACTGGACCTCAACATGTTGCTGTTGAACCAGCTCCAGCGCTCCGTCTCTGCCCCCATCCCCACCCCCTCCGGACCGGTACCAGCCCCGGCCCAAGGCTCTCCATCCTGGCTAACACGGAGGGTCAGCTGGCCCAGGCACATCTCACTGTTCAAAGAGGCTGGGAGAGGGTGAGAGGTTGAGCGGGCCGAGGCCAGAGCCAGATCCGGGTGGGGGGTCTTGGAGCATGTTAAATGAATTAACCATGGAGGCTCTGTGACCCTGACACACAATGGCTCAGGGACAAAGGAGAGAAGACTCACAGTCAGGGGCTGACTCTGACTATGGTGGCCCCCTGCATGCGTGTGTGTGTGTGTGTGTGTGTGTGTGTGTGTCTTTTGAGGAGTAAAAATGATACTTGGGGCCAAAAGGTCAATGGTAGAGGTATAATTCTTATTCTTAGCTATTGTAGATGGGGATGGGGATGTGTGTGTGTGTGTGTATAATAAGAAGCAATATATGACAGGCATCATCAACAGAAGATTCAGTTCTTAATCACTGCTCCAGCCTGCCTTTGCACCTCATAATGATGATAAATGGTCAGATTGTTGCCTCCAGTCTCAGAACAAGAGCAGCCGTTGAGCCAAGTACAATAGTCTCAAACGCTCACAGACAGATTAAAACCTAGCCAGCTAGTGACATTTCCTTCTATGCCGTAAAATGTCACTGCAGTAGAAATACTTCCAAATTACTAAAATTGTTATGGCGAAATTATTCATTAGTCTTTGCACCTTTGCCCTTCTAATAACAGATCCACCTTCCTCCTTTGGTTCCTTTCCATGTCCTTCTCTCTTCTCCATTTCCTTCCAATCCCTCCCCTTCTGTCCTCTCTCTCTTCGTCCTTTTCTGTATCTTCCCTTTCTCCTTCCAAATCACTCCTCCCTCTACTCTTTCCTTACATTACCTTGTCCACCTTTCCCCCCTCTCTTTTCCATTCACTCCTCCCCTCCCTCTTCTCTCTCTCCTTTCATTACCTCGTCCACCTTCCTCCCTCTCTTTTCCATTCAGTTGCCGCCTCCATCTTCCTCCCTTTCCTTCCAATCCCTCCTTTCCTCTCCTTCCTCTTCTCTTTCCTCCCAATCCCTCCTCTCTTCCCTCTCTCTGGCAGGGCCTGGTGTAGAGTGATCCTATTGTTGTGTTTCTCTCTCTCTCTCTCTCTCTCCCTCCCTCTCTCTCTCTCTGAGGGGCAGCACTTCGGGGACCTGCTGATTGGATTAGAGCCTTCTATTCCCTCTGGGTGGATCACAGAACACAGATGCAAATCACCACCCATGGAGAAGCGCGCCATAGTTAGCCCAAGACAACAATGCTGTCTGTCTGCCAGTCAAATCACAACCTATGATGAGTAACACTGTAATATACACATTGTATCTGTCTTTCACAATGTTGTCGTTTCTTTAGAGAAGACTGGGCAGAATTATACTGACAGAAATGTAGATAAAATTAAAAATGAACAGGTTTATTGTTTATTTGGTACATAGTGACTCGCCATCTGGTCATTTTCTGTAAGAATACACTCTAAATTGAGATGAAACCATGGATCCGATTTTTTCTCTTGGTAATGAATAGGTATACTTTATGTATTGTATATTAAAGCCCTTATTTCAGACTAAGACCACAAATGGCCATATATGTAAAGTATAACCTGTAGAGGAAATACACAACTAATTTCCTGATTCTCTTTAATGTAAAACACACATGCCCACATACGCACACACACACACACACACACACACACACACTGTATGACTACAATGGGACAGTGACAGATGTTTACAGCCGGGGCCAAGTGAAAGACCTTGATGCACATAAATACATACAGTTATAATTAAAGTGTAAGGGGTTTAAGCCCTAATCTGCAGCCAGCGCTAATCTGCAGTTAGACCTCGGACCCGGACACACACACACTTACATACATGCACACGTACACACACAAACTCTCGCACATGGACCCACACACACATGCACACACACAAGAATGACAGACAGATAATGCAAAAGCTTGCACATTCAACGCATACTGACTCTAGTGCACTGAGACTAAAGAAACATGGGCTTTAAAAGCAGAATGCTGCATGTTGAGTATGCATGTGTGTGTGTGTGTGTGTGCATGCTTCTTGCATGTTCATGTGAGGGGTCAGCGGCCTGTCCTCTCAGCGTTCCCTAATGCTCCTGGATCCCGGACGGGGGCTTGATGGAATCACAGGAAATTGGATTGTCTTCCATTTGCTTTGGAAGCAGCAGAGAGAGAGACTTTCCCCCCCCAGTACCTGCAGTTAGCTACCGTAGCATTTTCCCCCTCTGGTGTGTCCCCGTTCCCATCCCATTACGGAGGCATGTCGGACCAAACCTCTGCTTTTACGTGTCATCCAAAGTTTCCCCTTGCGCTGCAGAAATGCCGGGCTGGATGTCAGCATAGGGCTCAATAAAGCAGCCGCCCCGCACAATAGCTGGAGGAGCGATCCAGCAGCGTGTAGCGCACTAATGGAGTGGGCCAATATGCTTAGGAGCAGCACGGATAGGGATTGATGTATTTGTACAATTGCAGTTTTGCTGAATTTGAGTCACACTAATCTATCATTTCTACCATACAAACGATGTGAAGCAAGATGGATGAAAGAGAAAGAGAGCGAGTCAGGGATATAAAGAGATATGGTACGGTTTTATTTCTTTAGCTTTATGCCTAGACAGACCAAAATAGTAGCAATTGGTCCAAATTTCTCTCTCGCTGTCTGTTTGAGGGGAAAAGAAAGACAGAGACCAAGTGATTGTGTGTGTGCATGCGCGCACATACAGACACTTGTGTCTATCAATAAGTCCACCTCTGTTTGTGTATGTGTTTTGCAGCGGTGAAGCCCCTGGAGGCTTTTTCAATCAGATTATCCTAAAAGATGAGAGTGCAGGAACGGCTAGACGGAAGGGAGAGTGAGACAGAGGCCGACAGACGACGAATAAAAACAGCGTCTGCAGCTCTGCTTGTCTGCAGAAGCGACACACAAAAGGGACAGCCACAGATGTTGCGTTCATTTCTGGAAAGTGGTTCGACTCGCCGTTTCCTCCGTCGCTTTCCCTTCACAGATCTCTGACAACTGGACAAGGCCTCCCAAGGTTCAACCATGCCGTTTACACCCACATACGGTGTTAGATCTGTTAGGTGGGCGCGTCAGAGGGGAAAACTTAACTCAGTCAGGGATACAAATAGGACACAGAGGTCCCTTGAGTCCATCTCCGTCTAAAACTAGGTTTCAGTCAGTCTGCGTTTCTGTCTGTCTGTTTGTCTGTGTCCGAGCCAGACAAGAGATTGCGGGTAGAGGTTAAAGCTCTGTCAAATCCAGCACCATCTGTAGAGCCTGCTGCAGCATATGAGACTGAAGAGAGAGAAGGCTACAGAGTGTGTGTGTGTGTGTGTGTGTGTGTGTGTGGTGCCATGCCAGACTGCCCCCACGGACACTAAAAGCTTTCATGTTTTCATACCACGCCAATCCACCCCAACCGCCAACGGCCCTGGGCATATGGTAGGTGTTCTGAAAGCCATTGTGGGATTTTCCTCCCTTAACACCATTTTCCCCATCATCGCTAAAACTAGTCCTTTCTCTTTCTCAAAAAACAAACAAACATGTGGGCCACTGTGTTCAGACCTGTCGGTGTGCCATACTTCTTGCATCAAATGTCTATTAATGGGATCTCTCTCGACGGTGAGAATATTTTTCAGTAGTATTTATTCTAAGATGGACAAAACATTCAATGTCTGTCACAGACACAAAACGTTTTGTTCGTCTACTACTACTTAAAGGTGGCACGTGTAGCCTTTTAACATCAGTAGATAATTACCACATTAATTTTGAGACATTAGTGTAATTACTGCAACCAAACGTGACCATCGCCAAGAAGACTGGCAGCCTCTACTGGCCTCTACACTGCATTTTACATTGTGTGAGAGATTCTTGCTATGGCAGATGGCAGAACGAGTGCAAAGCTGATGGAAAAATCACTTCCAACATGTTTTTTTCTCTTCAGTAAGGCAGAACAGAAAACCTTTGACTGAAGAAGTAAAGATCCTGTTTGAAACTGGAAGCAAGTAGGTTTAAGGGAAATGAGGCCTTAGTTTTGAGAAGCACTGTTGTGAGATCGAGCCTACCAATCGTCTCGCCCATGGTCTCATGTGAAATTATACCAAGGTATTGCAATTAATGTGATGAAACATATTAATGTATAAAAATACTACACGTAGCTCATTTAAAAGTATCCCTGCCGTTGGTGCTGTGTGACCCCATTCTTCTTAATAGTCAAAAAAACATACTATTGTTTCAACTATACTCTACATCCATTTCTTTCCCACCTTCATTTTCTCTTTCTGTACCTCTTCCTCTTTCTACCATCCCATTTCTTTACCTAGAAACCTTTCCATCTCTCAATAAACTTTCTTTTTCTCTCCTCATCACAGTCTTACAGTCAACTTACTTTCAGCCTGTTCTTCCCCTCTTCCTTTCCCCCCCTCTTTCCCCACCTCCCCCTCACTGTCCCTGACAGCAACATTAAACAAGTGGGGAAAAATGGACAAGCAATTATGATTTATGATCAATGCATGCAGCGGCTGCTGACTTTTATAATGACAGTGGCTTGGGGGACAGGAGAGAGGGAGGGAGAGGGATAGAGAGAGGGAGGGAGGGGGGTGGAAGAGTGTGGTCTCCAGGGTGTGTGTTGGGAAGATGGGGCTGCTGAGGGGGAGAATCAATAAGCGACTGGGACCATTGGTATGCAGATCCTGGCAGATAACATTATGATGAGCAGGTGCCATTAATCAGACAGCAGCACACAGATCAGAGCGAGATGGAGGAGAGGAAGACGCTCCTTCACCGCGTCCCGTCTGCAACCAGAGACGCTGCTGCAGCACCAACACGCTGGACCAAACTGAATCTGGTTCAACTGCTCTGCTTTTACATGCAGAAACATTTAGATGCATAGATGGCTAAAAACTAACGGTAGATGCTGCATGTGTCTGTGTTCCCTACTTGTGTGTGTGTGTGTATGATTATGTGCACGGTTCTGTGTGTGTTTACCCTCAGGATGTGCGAGTGTGTGTTGGGGAGGCCCCGGTGTTAAAAGGATCGGCAGACTGGGGCCAGCCCTAATTGAATCTGGGTCTCCTCTCTGAGCAGGGAGAGTTAACCTTGCCACTCAGCGTGTGTGAGCGCTGCCACCCACGGCCAAATTAGCCCGACTCCACACACACCGCCCTCCACCCTCCCTGCAGAAAGTGTCCTTCAGGTGCCCGGGTGACCCCCCCCCCCCCCCCCCCACTCCCCCTATCTACCACACACCTCTCCTGCCCGCCTATACGCTCCAGCACAGGTCACCCATCCCAAAACAACTCCTGCAGCTCTGGGACAAAGGGTAACAGGCTTTCTAAAGCTCAGACTGAACTTTATTGGAAAAAGCTCCTTTAGTATTTAAAAAGGTCGACCATACTTTCACCTGCAATAGTATGATTTTCCTCCCTTCCTCTCGCTCTCAATGCGGCGAGCAGTTCTCCCCTTTCCTCTCTCTCCCCTTGACACTTTCTCAATTTCTTTCCCCTTGCTGTTTTTCTCTCCCAGTCTTTCTTGTTCTCTCACTCTCTATTTCTCTCCTACCCTTTTCTCTTCAAGCACATCTACTTCCCCTCCACCCTCCCCTTTCCCTCCACTGTCGCTTGCTTGTTCCCATGGGACACCTTAGCCTCCATTAAAGCCATCAGAGAAGAGGATAGGGTTGAGACGGAGAATTAACATCGCCAGAGCCCCCGTCTGTCCTCCTGCGGCTCATCGATGATGTTTAAAAAGAAATATATGAAATAAATAAATACATAAAAGAGTGTAATATGAAAATCAATGGCCAGGCAGCGGGGGCTGCGGCTGAGGCATTTGGAGTGAGGGACTCATAAAGCTGAGTACCGCGGGAGACTGATGGAAGGCAAAACACTTACTTTGTTTATTCTCTCTCTCCTCACCCCCCCCACTCCCCTCCCCTCGCTGTCTGTATCTAGCTCTCACTCTCTCACTCTCTTTTCCCCTCTCTGTCTGAAACGGTCGAGGACAGCTTTAATGCTCCTGACAATTTATGTGGACGGTTAAGAACGATGGAAATCAAATAGTTGAGTGTAGGCAAGGCACAGTGAGTGGCCAATAAGAAAGAAACAACAGCTGATGATGGCTAAGAGGACTGTTACCTGCTGGAATGGCTCTTTAGACTGTACTATTACTGTCAAGTCCCTGGCTCTTTTCTGAGTGCTCGTATTATAGATTCATAACAGTATCTAGGTCCGATAGGCCCTTTTAACACAGCACAGCAACAGCTTTCATTTCATCAAGTCAAGCTAATGTGCATCACATACTAAATATGAATCCTATAAGCCCAGCTTACAGTCAAGCACATAAAATGTCAAGTGTTGCGCATAGTGGGTAAGTTGCCTTTTGTGTGTGTGTGTGTGTGTGTGTGTGTGCGTGTGTGTGAGATGTGTGTAAAAACAGATTTTTATCCTTTACCAAGATGTCTTATGATTCCTGTTGGCTTGTAAATGCTAAACTTTTAAAAAACCTGTCTAACGGATTCGTCTCTATTTAAAAAGAAAGAAAAAAAAATGGACAGTACAAAATGCCAAAATGCCTCTACACACACACTAACAAATGCAGACATAGTAAAAACATGACCCACACACTAGCATGCAGGGAAGCAGAGACGCACAGACACACACACACTTGGAAATGCAGGAGAGCCATAAATTACAGTCCTGTCATTGGACCTATTATAACGAGGAAGCCGGGGCTGGCTTTCTTAAATATCTGTATTAATGTGTGCACTGAGCTGGGGGAGTGTCTCAGAGTCCAGTATTAATATGTGGCAGGGAGCCGAGAGTGTGTGAAGCCATTCCCTGTAGCTGTGCCACCCGGCCCGCATCCATGTCCAGCCACATGGGAGCTCTGCTACTCTCATGCTGCAAGCTGTGGACACACACACAACGGCACAAGCATACACACATTCATCGTACACACACCATGTACTAGCATGCATGCACTTCCTTGTTTTTTCCTCTTCTAACCTCCATCTCTTATCTATCTTTTCTCTCCACCCCCCCCCATCCTATTTTGTTGCCTGTTTCTATTCTTTGATTCCTCGATAGATTCCTTCTCCTCCCTCTCTCTTCCTTACTTTCCCACCTTGCCGCCTTCTCCTTCTTAAAGACCCTATACATTCTGGGAGAGAGGTTACACAATTACATGCACACACACACACACACATGCGCACACACAATTATGACGAATCTTGCTGGATATTTGTTATGACTGGGCTGACTGAGCCATTAGTTATAGGAGGCAGTGCTGGGAAAGGGGAGGGATACAAACGTGTAATAATGCCTCTGCCATAGAATTTCAATCAGGCACTGTGGTGTGTGTTTGTGTGTGCGTGCATGTGTGTGTATGTGTGTGTGTTTACCACTTTAATCACACTAGTAGTTGACACCACGGTAGAGGACACAGATGAGAGGGTTCAGTGTGCTTTGTGTGCTACTCTTGCAGGCCCAGCTCAACTTGAAAAAGGCAAAACACAATAAAGCTGCATAATATCCAGAAAAACAACACTGTGAAATGTTTTGCTGAATATTGTGACTGCAATATGAAATAATGCAATATATGTAATGTAATAAATGCAGATACAGCTTTTTCTACACATTTTCTTGAAAAATGCATGTGGAGAGAATGAGATGCTAATGCTTTGGATTTGTTCAGTTTGATTAAAATGAAATATTTTCTCTGACATGCAACTTGATTTGTAGGCTGGGGAATTGGCACAGCTCAAGAATATCTTATTTAGGAAAGTCTGAAACAGTTTTTCCTCCATGGCTTTTGCCATTTGGTAACTGCGGTAGTCCATATTTATATAGAAGTCTGACTTTTTATGTTTTTTAGATTAATTTGCCTAACACGCAGTACATCTGCAATATGGCTGGCATCATAACAACATTGGACGATGAAACTAATGACCAAGATACAACATACCAAAAAGATAAAAACAACAACAACAACAAAAAAACACAGTACCAGTGAATAACTTACATTTGTCATGTAAAGGGGTATCTTACCATACCAGATATTTTCCTCAAAATCTGCACCAATACTTCATACTTATTACACTTCATTTTTAATTACACACTTCATTTCATACTTCTAACACATATATAAGCTGCAACCCATGGTGACCCTGACAATATTTTTTTTAGTGTCCGGCATCATACTTTTTAAGAAATAATTTTGGTTGTTTGAGTAAAAAAAAAGCCTTACAGTGAAGGTAACCGCAGATACTGGAGCAGCTAATGGACAGTGAGAAATGGACAGTTCATTAACTCATATAAAAGTACACGTGTGAAACTTTCAATTAAGGTAAAATACCCCTTTAAATGACAGATGTTGTAAGTTCTTCACTAGCTCTCACTAACAATAAACATACAGACAGCACTAAAGCACTGAGTCCAGGTCTCCCTGACCTCCCACCTCACATCACATCAATATCAAATCAATGAGTTTATACCCTGAGAGGGAGACGCATGCCACTACAAATCAACCCTGCAGTCATGCGTGTGCCGCTCTCTCTCTCTCTCTCTCTCTCTCTCACACACACACGCACACACACACACAGCAGTTGAGAACTGAAAGTTGAAGTGAAATTCTTTATCCAGTATATAGTATAAATTTACATTTCAGAAAAAGTAATGTCTTGGATAATGCTAATTTCATACAACATGCAAGTCTGTGTCTCTTTCCTCAACCTACCCATTCTTGCTCACCCAAATCCTCACTCACACACACACACACACACACACACACACACACACACACACACACACACACACACAAGCGAGTTCCCTGGTCCACATGCAGACTGTGTGTATGAGACTTGTTGTGTGCTCTCTAGCCACCAGTCGTAGGCCGCCCAGTCAGATATTTATTACTATTGATCTAGCTGGTCCTGGCTGGAGACTTTTGTTCTGCCGGCTCGAGGCTCTGACCTCAATTAAGTTATGAATTTCTATCTGATAGACTGGGAGCGCTTGGGGCCCGCCGCGGCCGCGCTACCACGCTGGATTAATTAGAATTAGCGGTGCTGCGAGTCGCCCTCCCCGCCTCATGGATCATGTTGTTTTAATACAAAGTAGAGGAGGAGGCAGGGAGGGACGGAGGGGGGAGGGAAGAGAGATGGGGAGAAGATGTAAGAGAGGGAGAGAGAGAGAGAGAGTGAGAGGGGAGAGAAAGACAAACGGAAAGGCAAAAATACAAGGATAAGTCGAGTACAAGTCTGAGAAAGGAACATGTGCACAAAGCCTGTGCCGCCTCTTCCCCCAGCCACCTTTCCCTTTTCTTACCTTAAACCTTAACAATGTTTCTTTCCGCTCATTGTGTTTGTGCTGTGTTAACCTGCGCCTCACCTGTCCTTGCTCTTTGTCAGTCTAATCCCAACTCCCCTGCCCGCCTCCATTATTTACCCACTCAGTAATCACACTCTAACTCCGACATTGTGCGAGTCTGCTCAGGGCCATTCCTGACCTTCGTTGTAATAGGAAACCCCAGAGCCGCAGACACTGCACCTCTGAACGTAAAGCCCTGCCATTCAGCTCCAATTGTCATGAATGGGCATGTCCTTTCTATAAATGCATATTTCTATGGCAACCCTTGGTTTGAGAATAATTACCTAAAGGAAGGACAGGAGGTGGGTTAAGGATTTCCACCTGAAAAACAAAAGTTGTGTGTGTGGGACGAGGCTTAGCTGTGGGTGTGGGATTACTGCGTCTGGACAGAGGGTGACCACAGGGAGAGTGGACACACACAAACACACACACACCTAGAGCCAGGTGAGGACACACACCTCAACTTTTGAGAGACCCGTTATCATCGACACCCTCTTTATATCTACATATCTCCTTCTCCATACATCTAAATATCTCCAAATTCCTCCAAACTGATTTTTTTTTTTCCCCATTCTCAATGATCCATCTTCAATTCTCTAAATTTCTCATGTGGGATCACTTTTCTCTCCTGATATGATGGAATGTCCTGGGAGTGTATTTAAACCTAAACTTGACCTAATGCCTCATTAATGTGCTTAAATACATTCTAGCACACAGAAAACAAGTCCAGTGGCTAAGCCTTAATTTACATCATTACATTAAGTGAGGCCATCACTCCCACAGTTCCCACACTACAAAGCGCTGCCTCTGCTGTATGCCCCACTTTCTCTGGGCGTATTAGCTAAGGGAGTAGTGATATGGTGGGTGTGGGGGGACGGGGGGGTGGGGTCTGATCTACTGTTGGCAGGTGGCAGAGCTGTGATCTGTGTATTCAAACACACAGCTACCTATTGTAGTGCCTCCCTCCCTTGATCCAGGATTAACTATCAAACGAGCCCTAATGCAGGTTACCAGGGTTTGGGAACAATTCACTAAAACAATCAGTTGATTAATTTCAAACGATTTTCCTCCTCCGCCGAGCAAATAATAATACTTTGTTGTTGGGTTTTTTTGTACCTCCTAAGTCCTCCTCCCCTTTTTAATCAACAAATTAAGCATAAATCATGTTTGATCTTTATTTACTGGTTGCTCGGCAGTTGGTAGAGGTCAAGAGAGATTACTGGGCCCTGCAATAGCCGGCAAACAACCCAAACATTCCTCTCATGAACACACACAACCTCAAAGCCCACGCTCTTCTTTTCCTGTCACAGGGGCTGTTGGCAAAATGAACAGAAGCATAAAATGATCCATCAAAATTTTATTTGTCTCCTCGTACGTAAAAAAAAAGTCCCCTCCCTCACTGACTTAACCCTACGACTCCAAAAAAGCAAAAGGACGTTCCAGTAGGTTCTAATGAGCAGTGTATCGTTCTGTAAGCTTTACATAGTGAGATAATTTGGCAGTGGGACAGTATGGCATGATTTAGCTCGCTATATTTCCTCTCAGCCACCTCCGTGCCACCTCATAAATCTGCTTCCAGTAAGTCTGCTGCACAGGTCCAGTTGCCCTAATATTCAGATTTACCTACAGCCAGCGGGTCAGACACCTCACACACCTGAGAGACAGGCAGGCAGGTGAAGAAATCCTGATGGACTGACATGAATTCAGGTGGTACCTGTGCTAAGACTGGCTAAAAAACATCCAACCTTTTAAATATCTTTTAACTTTTCCTCTATGTTGCTTATAGACATTTGCTCGAAAATGTCAAGGAAATTTTTCAAGTAGGAAAGGATTTCAAATCATTAAAATCTTGATTTCTTGACAAGCGTTATCCTCTCTTTCATGGCTTCCTTACAATACTGAAGGGGAGAAGGAACATGGGATCATTCCCCTCCATGTATTCTGATATGGAAGAAAGTAGAGTAAGACAAAGAGCATGTGGGAAATAAATTAGAGCCTGCTGAGATTCAACCATCCAGTGTGACTACCTGGGCAAAGATTTATGTCTCCTACTTTGACTGCTGAAAAATCTTGACACATAGGGAGATTAATTTATATTTTAATGATAGATACATGATTGTAAATACGCTATATCTTACAAAAGGACAAAAGGTTCCGTCTATACATCAAGCCTCCTCTACTGTCACTGTCCTGATGTGGCTCTACATCATCAGTGAAGTGTTTCACAGTTATCCCACTCTTAAGTCTTTTATGAATCATCCACCCACAAATCCAGCTCCCCTCCCTGCAGCGTATGAAACAAAAGGGCCACGCATGACCACAAAAGAGAAAAGTCATTTGCGAAATGTCCTGATTATGTGGGTTGTGCAATGTAAAACAATTTGCCTGATTACTTCCAATTGATTCGGCCTTATAGTTAAAGCCTCCGAGTGCAGCCCACTGAACTGCGCTGTGCCGTGCCGCCGGGCGGACAGAGTAGTAATTTCGCCGATGTGCGGCTGAGCCAGCTTACCGCCAAAGCCTCCTGGCTGCAGCTAAACCTGGGGAGGCTAAACAAGAGGCTAGCTAGCTACCGGCTAACTCTGTCGGCTAAAGCCCCGGGGGATTTGTCTGTGCCACAAAGTGAATTAAAGTTGACCTTCTGGGAGGGATGGAGAGGATGGAGAGAGAAAGGAGAGAGGCGCTGGGGAAACTGTAGATGTCACCACTGCCTTGGGTATGTATGTGCGTGTACACAGGGGCGTAGCTAGGAATTATGGGCCCAAGGCGCAGGAGGGGACTCTGGGCCCCCTGCCACTTTGCTCTTGTCCCCACCATTATTCCATCTATGACAAACATGTATCCACAACTCAAACACACCTCCACACTGATCATGTACGGATCAATTATCAAACACATCACTAATTGAAATTCTGGGTTTTCGCCACTACCCCAATACCGCTAATCAGCTGTCATAAGCAGAATTTCACCAGTAGTCCTCTGTCTAGGGAGGACAATTTTGTTTTAGTCCTGGTCAAATTTGATTCCTGCTTGTTCCAGTTTGTACAGTTGCTGTATTGTATTTTTCAGAAGGTTTTATTTGTTTGCAGTTTTGTAGATTTCAACCAAACATGGTTTCAAAACCAGAGCAATGTGAAATAAAAGTAATATATATTTAGAAATGTACACTTGAGGATCACAAGTGCATTTTAATCCAGACACTTGAGGTATGCTCCCCCAGTTTGGGACCCTGGGTAGCCTATACCCCCCAACTATGGTGCCCCAGTATGTACATACAGTACAGGAGACACAGCAAAGACAGAGAGAGAGTATTAAGGTAAGAAAAGTAAGAGATAAAGGGTGATGAAGAAAGTGTGTGTGTGTGTGTGTGAGTGAGTGAGTGATTGAGTGAGTGATTGAGTGAGTGAGAGAGGGAGAGAGAGAGAGAGAGAGAGAGAGAAATGCTCCTCACCTGACTGTTGATATCAGCTTTGTTCTGCAGTAATACAGACACCAGCTCCTTGTGTCCTCTGTCACAGGCCCAATGCAGGAGAGCCCGGCCCTGCACACACACACACACACACGCACGCACGCATGCACACGCACACATAGATGATTAGTAGAAACAGACAAAAAATGTGTCGTTTTTCAAAGTATGACTAAACATTTAATAGTGCGGTTTGGTTAGTAAATTAGCTTAAAGCCATGTGTGTTTGTGTCTGCCTAAGTTGTCAGTTCAGACAGTGTGGATCTACTATAAACTACAGAAAACCAGACAGACAGAACAACCGCCTCCTCACCCTCCTACTCCTCTACCTCCTGCCTCTCAAAGTTAACTAGACTTCAATCCGTTTCTCTGCCTCCAGAAAAAATAAATTATGCACTACCATCCAGAACTCAGAGCCTTCGGACCTCAACTCCATAATGACCTGCTGACAGAATGAGCAGGAGGCCAGCAAAAGATACGTGGTGTGTGTGTGTGTGTGTGTGTGTGAGGAAGAGGGGTAGGTGGTTCAAGCGCAGACCAGGGACTCCAGGACAAATTGCAGAAACCTGCACACAGTCTTTAGAGCTTGATTGATGGGAGGCTGTGGACAAAACGAGAGCAGCCCCATGATCAGCAAACCCCTACTCTATTCTCTCTCTCTCTCACCCACCCACACACACACACATACACACACACACACACACACACACACACACACACCCTCCCTCCTCTCCTTAGCTCCAAGTTCCTCGTTCTAATAAAACCACACAAGCTCATTTTTCAGTGAGGCCAATTAGGTAAAGCAAACTCCCCAAGTCCTATTCTGTTGCTTAAATCATATTGATCACCATTGGCTGCATGTTAAAATGGATACTTATGAGCCAGGCCAGAATACCAATAGGTCCATCTCTCTCTCTCTCCATTTCCCTGTCTCTTCCAGGTGTGCTGCTGACTGTCAGTCACATTTTCATCACAGACCAGATTAGATCGGACAAGACACTGCACAAGCTAAGTATTAAATGGTGTTTTGTGTGATTGCAGTGATAAAGTGAACTTTAAACTCAATTAGCACCTAGGAAAACAATTTCAATATTCGATGCTGAAAAAGCACCATTTACAGAAACTTTTAGTCTCTGGACTAGGCTTGATC
Source organism: Centroberyx gerrardi (assembly GCF_048128805.1). Taxonomy (NCBI): domain Eukaryota; kingdom Metazoa; phylum Chordata; class Actinopteri; order Beryciformes; family Berycidae; genus Centroberyx; species Centroberyx gerrardi. The sequence continues at coordinate 11,507,302 of NC_136005.1, forward strand.
TTAGTGCACGAGTGAGGTCTCTTGTGATTAAGGCTGAAAAAGCCGTTTATCTAGGAATGTTAAGCCACAGGCAACAAATGTTAAGCGCTCTCCGCTCAAGTAGGTAGCCAACTAAACATTCTCTTTATTCTAGGAGGAGGCATTCAAACTACTGTCCTGCTGTAGAGGACAAAGGCACTTAGGTTGTAAGTGTATTTAGAGAGAGATTAGTGGCTAGAAGCAACGGCGAAAGAAAGGAAATTTCTGACTAGTACCCCCTCACACACAAACACACACACACACACAGGAGAGAAACACACTCTCTCTGCTTCTTTTCCACCCTTCTGTCTCTTCTCTCCTATCCTCCCTCTCGCTCTGAGCTGCAGGACCAGACCAAGCGTCTTGCTGATGTGGAAACTTCACCACTGCCCTCTGCTGTCGAGCAAGCTGAACTACAGGTGGGCAGATGAACAACAACAATGGCAGTGGACAGACAAAGCTCTCTCGGCCTCTCTCGGCCCTCAACCATCTGGCCTTTGACTGGGGTCTCACCAGCCAACCGCCTGCTCATCTCAAGAATGGCTGCGATGAAAGAGAGACAGGGAGGGAGCCATTTGGCCTGGCTGATAATGAATCAAGAACAGATGAACGGATTTCAGGGTCAATTCGGAAAACACCTCATGATGGTAATGGCTTACGCTGTTACACACAAATTACACATCCCGGCCTCAAGAGCGGTTCCCATGTGTTGTGTGACGATTGCAAAAAGAGCAGCATAGACCTTTCCTGGTGATCTCCTCCTTCAGTTTGTCAGGATTTTTTGCGATCCCTCTTTTCACCCTACTCACTGTGCCACCCTGATGCCAGTTACCTATGTATAGGCATTACAGTGTTGTCATGGTAATATGCTATTCAAGCAGCATTATCAACAGCAATTCTCACATGAAAACCATGACATTTTCACTTCAAATATTTGTTGGCATTGTATGTTTTTTTTAGTTACCTCTTCATCTTTAGTATTGACATCCACTTTCTGGGAGCTGATGGCCTTGCTGATGTGGTCAATGTTATTTTCTCTGCAGTAGTCAAAGATGTTCTTATCCTCTTCCCTGAGAGAGAGAGAGAGAGAGAGAGGGAGAGGGAGAGAGAGAGAGAGAGAGAGAGAGAGAGAGAGAGAGAGAGAGAGAGAGAGGGAGAGGAGAGAGAGAGAGAGAGAGAGAGAGAGAGAGAGAGAGAGAGAGAGAGACAGAGTCGGTCAACTTTGTTTTTCCTGGACCAGCATCTGTAGATAAGAATGTGTGGGCATGCGTGTGTGTATGTGCCAAGTGTGTGCATGTGTAGAAAAACAAACACAATGTTACTACAGTATTTACCCGCCTAACACACAGACATATTAGATAGCATAGACGCATAACTAGTCTCTCTGTCTCACACACAGGCAGCAGCCACACGTGCCACATCCCCCGGGAACACTAGCGTACGACACACACCCACATACACACACACCCACACACGCGCCGCCACCATCCCAGCTCTGATTATATCTCTGTCTCTAATCACCTCCTGGCATTGGGGGCAGGAATGAGTGCTGGGGGGCGAGGCAGGGTGCAGCGGCGGGGAGGCTGTTGGGTGAGGGGGAGAGAAGGGGCTAAATCTCATTTAGAGCTTTACGCCTTCCCCTCCTCTTAGCCATGCCGGCCATTCAGATTAATTGAATTTAGTGCTCTATTGTCTGACAGAAACCCCGCACACCCACCTCCTCGCCCCTCCCACGCAGTGAGTCAGTCATCCCCAAGGCCAATTCCCCCAGCTCCTGCCTCTGAGGCCCAGTCCTCTGCACTGGTCCTGCCTCAGCCACGAGTCCCGCAGCGCCAGCCTGGCTCCAGACTAACAGAGGCCACCCTTAGGCCCTTGTCCTATGGAAGATTCAGGGTGCTGTATAGCTCAGTGGGGAGAGCATGGCACTAACACTGCCAGGGTTAGGGGTTCGACTCCCACTGGGGCCACCCATGAAAACAATGCATGCATTCATGGTGCTGTAAGGTACTTTGGATAAATGCTCCCACCCAAATGGCATAGTAAGTTATGTCAATGTTGATATATTTGTCTCTCTATGCTGCTGACAGAGCGTAAAATGGCAAAGCCAACAGGAATAAAGAATGGTTGGTAGCATCACTGGTGAGCTATCTGTACTCCATAAGTAGCTGGATGAGCTGTGTGTATCTCCAACACAACCACAGGCCAAGTCAGACACCAGGAACTACACCGTGATCCAAGCATCATAGCTCAGTCACAGTCAGAACCATTGCCCTCCAACATGGCCCCTTCCTCCACATACAGGAACAAGTACAACTTAAAACTACTAACAGCGAAGCGAAACCTATCCCACTCACAAGCAACACCTTCAGGAATTCAGTCTCAAATATGACAGGGGATATAAACAAAGTTTGCTCGTTTGTTCCTTTTCATGAATCTCTTTATTTCCCTTTCTTCAGCTTCTCATCTACTCTTTCTCTCTTCCAGAAGCTTTCTCTCTCCCAGTCTTCTCCTTCCTCCCCCCCCCCCCCCCCCTCTGTCTCCTCATCAGCCTGTGATGAATTATGAATAACTCATTACACTTTTATCACTGCCAGGTTACGTATGAGCACATTCATTTACATACTCCTGATTACCACCACCATGTTTATTCATGAGTCTCCAGGCAGAGCCACACCCACTTCCTCGTCTGATGGCCACGGTGACCCCAAGTGTCCCTGCCGCGTGGCCACCATCCGTCTCCCGCGGCAACTAATCAATAGGCCGGCTCATCAGTCTTTCGTCGATGGTGGGACAGGGCTGGCTTGACGGGCGCATGACACATGCTCACATACATGAAGCGCACAAGCATGCACACACACACAAGTATGTAGTATAAAGCTATAGAGTATACACAATCACTAAAATACGCTTACATATGAATGCACACACACAAATAACACCCATATACAGTATAGTGTATAACACAGTGAAGTGAGTGTGCACATGAGCCCACCCACACATGTACATACGCATGCTCATACACACACACTCACACAAAGACACACACACACACACAGAAACTCATAGGCTATAAACAAACACATGATTAATGTGGGTCCTATAAACGACGTGACATCAACGGTGCCGCAATGCACGCTGGGAAGGTCACAGGCTACTCTGTCATCGCACCAGCTGGGTACCAAGGGTTTTGTGTGTGTGTGTGTGTGTGTGTGTGTGTATGAAAGTGCGTGTGTACATGTGTGTGTCCAGCCTGGTGTACTGGCAGATATGTCCTTCATCCATCAGGCTAAACTGGCCACAGTAGTGGAGAACACTCATCTACCTGGCCTAGGCTTCACTGATCAACACTACAGCCACGCCATCCATCACACACACACACACACACGCCACACAGACGCACACATACACAGAGGCCTACACAATCCATCATCACATCCCCTATAGGGCCTTGGTCTAAGCTCCCAACATGGCCGAGCCCCATGGAAGTAGGAGAAACAATGAGAAGTCAAATAACTCAGCAGTGGCTTCCAGCGAGCTATTGCCCAACAACAATACCTGCAGTGTTTATCAGAATCCCTTTTCAAGGTGGGTGAGAGAATTACAAATGTAGCATTCAAACCCTCCTCAATCACATACAGATCAGCTCACTAGCCCAGGGATATCGCTAATCAATCCTGCCTTTGTCGATACACACTCCACACACACTCCGAGATCGAGATGAGCAGCGAGCAATGCAATTAACTCCCTGTCTGGTTAACAGGTGCTTAGCTGTTTAATATGGAGTGGGCCTCTGCGTGTATGTGTGTGTGTGTGTGTGTGTGTGTGTGTGTGTGTGTGTGTGTGTGTGTGTGTATGTATGTTTATATGAAAGAGGAAATTAGAATGCAGCAGAGCAGTGAGTGTGACAGTTCCAGCAGGTTATGCCCGGATTCGGATGCATCAGCGTCGAGGTGTTGGGGTGTGCGCACGTGTTTATGTGTGTGCACATGTGCGTAAGTGTGTGTACATGCCATGTTAATGACTTCCTACTTCCTGGTTTCCCCCGGGGCGTTGTTACCACTGGCTAGCACCAAGGGTAGCATCGTCCTGGGAACCTGCTGCACCCGCCTCCCTCCGCTGTACCCAGCGCTTCCTCATTTGCCCCCCTCCCCTCTCTCCCTTCCCCCCAAAAACGTAATTAAAAAGGGGAGATTCTGGCCACCTCTCCCCAACACCATGCATACTAATCACTTGCAGCCATTTAGGAGGAAAACCTGCAGGATTCACACATCTCATTTTCATCTCCAAAAGAGCCCTTTTTTCATTGAAATGAAGATGAGGTTTTTAAGCTTGAGTAAGTCTGCCAGGCAAGAGTAAATGGAGAATATATTTCATTAACATAAATCAGAACTGTATGATGTCTCTGGGCCCTAACTGCAGTTACGGTCTGTTGAATGCAGTCAAATACAGCATCAAGACTAGTGGTTAACAATGCCACACTCAGACAGACAGAGTTGACCTAAGCATTAAATAAGTGGTGATTCACAATTGTAGAAAGTGGCTGGGTCTGTTCCAGTACCCTCACAAATTGGGAAATGCTTCCTAAGAACAAAGGGTTGAACAAAATATGAGTGAGTGTGAGAGTGTGTGTGTGTGTGTGTGATGAGCACAGTGCCAAAAACAAGGTACCGTGTGTGTCAGTACCTATTGCGAAACTCTCTAAATTGCCAATGTCTCTGCACCAAAGTCACTTGGACAATTTCCTATGCAATTACTGTACTTGGCAATTAAAGTCTTTCTCATTCCAATTCTGATGCGTGTGTGTTTACGTTTGTGTATGTATGTGTGTGTGTGTGTGTGTGTGTGTGTGCATTCTTGTGTTAGTTTTGATGTCAATACCTGATCATCTCCTCCTGGTATAGACAGCTGACTGCTGGTCCTCCAAAGCCTGACCTCTTTTCTGCTCCCCGTCTTTCCTGTCAAATAAAAAACAGCAACACATTACAGAACATTACTCATTGTTCACACAGTCACAGATACACAGACACTCGTAGAGATATATAAAGAGTTTCAGCTAAAATCTGATGTTTATAATGCAGCACGTTTTGGATACTAATGATGGGCTTACCTGTTGTTCAACGATACACAGTGGACTGAAAGTGTATCACATTACCAGTGTTCAAACACCAGTCTAGTTTGGCTTAGTTCCCCAAGCTGCCTAGCTAGCCCACATATGGACAGAGGAAGTGACCTCGTTGCTTTGTACAACCCTAACCCTTCATCTATTCACAATGAATAGCTATAGTTTTTCCCTATAGTCTTTGTAACACTAATGTGTGGCAGAGATGAACTCCAAAATGTGATACTTTCAAACCAGCCTCTGGGGCTTTAGACATGACCTCATTGGTAATAAATGGGTAATGACATGCAAGAGAACAATATAAAATATATAGGGCCTTAATTTGTGACTCTTGTTAATCTTCTGGGTTTTTTTTCATGGCACTCCGCATTACATTCACTTCGGCCAAGACTTTATTACCCGGGCTATTCTTCGCTCCCCCCCACGACTCACAAAAGATCCCGCACAAATCTGATTTCAGAAAGTGGAGGGGGGGAGAGAACATGACAAGCGGAGCAAAACAACCGTGCGTGCACTTTTGGGAAAACCTAATTCACTTCTGAAACTCAGAATATTCGCTGATGCACTGCCCCTGCTCCTCTGCAATATAATGTAATATAATGCCAGTGTCTGCTCAACAATAGAGAAAGGAACAGAGGTCAAATTCTGGCTATTATTCTCTTCCCTGTTTCTCTGTCTATGCACTCCCACTTACACTGTTTCACTGTGCTTCCAAAAGAATGGCCGCTGCCATGCTATGGCGCTTTGTTAACACTAATACAATCAGCCTCTTTTCAGGGGGGCATTTGTGCGCTGGCTGGCCTGTGTGTCAGTTTCCCTCCTGGCATTGTGCAGCTGTGGGGCAAAGGCAGCGAGTGTTGCCCCGCCACACGGCCGAAGAGAAAAGAATGTGTCAGGATTGGACGTGCGGCTTTGATGGTGGCTGACACTGACATTATTAGGGTGACAGAAATGTGGAGGGAGAGAAAGGAGAGGGGAAGGATGGGTGAATGAAGGGATGCAAGGGGGTATGGCAGAAAAGTGGGTGAGTGGGTGAGTGGAGCTAGGTAGGGTAAAGGTGGAGAACAAAGAGGATAGAGAAAGAGAGGAAGTGATGAAGAGGAGAGGGGAAAGAGAGGGAATATAGAAAATGTAAGGGGTGGCGGTGAGGGGAAGGGGGGATTTGTGGGCAAGTGGTGAGACAGTGGATCACACAGGACAGGTGGGACACATAAGAGCATCCTGTTTCTCTTCAATACTAGAAATACAAGCCTAACTCCATCTCTCCGGGGCTGTGCAGGTAGAGCAGCATGTCACTGTGAATCTGTCCTCCTGTCTGGACCGACAGTCTGCCCAGATGTCTGCTCTGTGTGGCTTTCAGGCATGAAGCTGCTGTTTGCAATGTTGCCATATCCACGTAATTACAAGCCATGGCAACCTGTAGCCCGAGAACAAGGGCCAACTGGATGAAGCTTAAGGACGATCAAAGGTTTTAGACTGGGCTTATATTCTGTAATTATATCAGCTGCATATAGAATTTTCATCTTCACAATAAAATTACAAATTTTTCACCTTGTTAGCTAATTCTCCACATGTACACTTATTTAACAATATATGCCCCCAAATTTTAACAACTTCAATTTCTCACATTTTTATATCAAAATCCCATTACTTTTAAGTGACATGAGTGACAACACGGTATGGCTGTATTTTATCAGTTTCTTGATGGATGCTACAGCAACATATTCTGATTAAGAAACTAGAGCAAACAAACCAGCTAGAGCCTATAGAGTTGGCTGAGACAATATTTCTCAAATAAAAATACATTTCTGCTCATTTCATTAGGAAAAAAACATAGCAATCTTTAACTAAAAACTTCAAAAACTACGGCCGCCTCTTCCACACAGAGCAGACATCTGGGCAGACGGTCTAGACAGGAGGACAGATTCACAGTGACATGACAATAACATCTTGTGTGTTTCTCACAGAACTGTGAGCCTGGAATGTGCAAATGCCCAAATCTCATAGATAACACTGACCAAGTGGCATTGGCAAAAATAATAACTTCTTGTCTTCTAGAAGTTAGAACTATAATTATCATTGGTTGTTCAGTCTTGTTCATATGACCTTATTCTTTTTGACCAATAGTTATTATATTCTATCTGTATTAACATAATCATGAATATTCAACACTATAAAACTCTCTCATCCTGAGTTTTCTTCCACGGTAAACAGACCTGCACTATTAGATATTAGATACTATTAGGTATCAAAATCAAATTCAATTGGTCTCTCTCTATCCTCCTATCTGACAATAATGATTCTAGACTCAGTGTTTGGGTTCTGTCTGGAAGATACTTGGCAGAAGTCTACACTGTTACCAATTTAACCAACGTTTTCCAATAACAATACTCTTCCCAACTGAGCAGAAGAAGCTTGTTGTTGTAACTGAAAGATTCCACTGTTACTGCCCCCAAGGTGAGCCTGTCCATGGCAACACTTCTCTCCTGACACAGTCAAATGAACACACACAACAGCATGGGAGTGTGTAGACATGCAAACATTTTCTCTTATGTCAACACACACACACACACACACACACACACACACACACACACAAACACACCCATTCATTTTCTCAAAGGCCAAACTAAGAAGGTTTCTCACGTTATTCATACTCCCTTATGTCAGCAATTTGAAGACAATAATCTACATCTTAAATGTATAGCATGAAGAGCCATAGAAATGCCTGGGAGGTATTGTATTGTCAGACACTGACATCTACTGGCAAAACTGCAGCGATGGATGTCAACCGAGTGGTGGATGTTTTCATTTGTCATCCTTTTCATCTCACAACAAAGGCTGTCCTTTACCGTCTGTGTTGTTTACATCAGCATTCACTTAAAGAGTCTTATTTGGCCTCTCTGTTTCTACTCTTACAGTGAACATGCCCATAAAATCCTTTATGACTTGGATTTTTTTCATTCATTCTGGAATACACCATTACAACATATAAAATAGTACAAGTGCAGCACTGTAGTATAGTAGATACAGTTTAAAGCCGAGGTCTTGTGTTACAGATCAGACTTGACTTCTCAGAAATAGTCTTTATTACCTTCTGGCTGCCTTCAGGGTCTAGTGCATTGACACAGGAGACGTACTCCTGCATGGCCTGCTCTGCCTCCATGTCTCCAAGCTGCTTCCAGGCTTGCCTGCAACAACAACAATGTTATAATCATCATCATCAACAACAACACTAAGATCAGAGGAATAGAGCTATAAAAAGGGAGAATGGGCCACTTTCCAGCCACCTTTGGTTACATCTGTGAGTCAGTGGTTCACTGGAACATTATTCACTGAAACACAGGTTGCACGCCCACGCACACAAAAACATAAACAAAACAGATACAAGTGGTATCTTGACACAGGTGCATGTCTGCACAACATGCACCTGCACAAACATGCAAATGCTATCTCTCTCTCACACACACTCACTCCTGATTTCATCTAACTTGGAGTGAGTTAAACTGGAATCCTGACAAACAGGCTACTTCATGTTTCCCCAGCGGCCGGTGCATTCACTGTCTGCCTGGCTGTCAGTGTTACAAGTTATCTATCTAAAGGCTTGTACAAACACAGCACTGTAACTTGATCACCAAGACAGGCTACATACCATTTTCTCTGTCCTTCAAAGTCAAAAAAGCCAGGCTTTGCTGTATTGCACTTTCCCACTTTGACCTGTGGATACAGCAAGAGTAAAGAGTAAATTATTCAGTTCACTGTAAAGCAGGCCTACATAAGATGACAACACAGATCTCATTTGTTTTTGTCAGAAATCAGTAATGGCAGATGAATGTTGCTTCGGTAATGAGTATCCATAGGATCAGGTGTTCATCCAAAGCGACATGTTGGCGGTGTTAGTTGGCCTAGACAGCCACGGTGCCACCTGATCCGATAATCACCTGTTTGTAGCGAGCATACAGGTACAGCAGCTGGTCCCTGCCGGCCGTTTGAACCAGATCTCGGAGGCGGTCAGCTGCAGCCTCAAACTCCCGCTCCAGGTCTTCCCCTTCCAGCCTGTCCCCCATTTCCACCGCGCTACAGTCAAATTTCCCCAAACCCAGGTCCGAGTCGGAGTCTGAACCTGCTCCGCCCAGGGGCTCCCCTGTGTCGGGCCGGGCCGGATCAGTACCTGAACCTGTCGCTGAGTCCGGGGAGGACGACGGCGACCGAGATGCCATTATTATTATTATTCCTGGAATCGTAATGTAATGAGACGACGTAACGTGAATAGGTGTAAAAACCTTAATGGCTAGTGTAGCGTAGCTTTCTCATGGAGAGCTGTGATGTGTTTCGGCGGCGATTTCTTTCTTTAATCCGTTATCGTTGACAATCCGCGACAGTCGGATTTGTTTCTGCCGTTTGTCCGTCTTTGGTACAGTCAGCTAAAAGCACCGACTAAAACCACGGCTAGAAACAAAGGTTCTGGTTAGTTTTCCCTCATCGATGCTCCACGGCGCTTTGATAAGAAACAAACCGGTGTCAAAAAATGTTTTCGTCTGAGTATAAAAATCAAGAAATCAAAGTCAGAAAAAAAATGTGATAATAAAATCAGTTTGTCAGCGTTCTTGTTGCGCGCGCATAGCAACCACTTTCTCATAAGTGGGATAAGAGAAAAAGAAACGAGATTTTACCAAGGTAGACACTGCTGCGTTGGATGGTTGAAAACCTGTATTGTTTTCACTCTATTCTATTCTAGGTAGGCTATTCCTGGATTAATTTAGGGATCCTGTCATATCCTAGGAATCCCCAAAGGCTATTTAACTGCCAGTTTATCTTTACTAATTAGCACCGTCGCTACATTTCTGTTTACACCGCTACCCGTTGGCCTATCCCAGAACATTTCTATAGCCTAGCTGTGGGAGTTAGTGAATTTGTTACACTTTGGTAAACCTATGATTTGTTGTTACGGCCTCTTTTTGTTGTTCTCTTTAATCAGAGTGTCCTCGGCCACTGTCTTCAGTTCAAAAGTGTAGCTACATCTGCTGCTGCCACTAACACAATATTTTATAAGCTATATTTCCTATTTGCGACTCTTTGGACGTTGTGAACGTTTTTTTCGGCTGCGGATGAAACAAATGTAGCAATGCAAACACAGAGGTAGATGGTAAAATGCATTAGCACAACATGTCCAGCAGATGCCCCCATTGGCATAATGATGATTTGACGCTTGTTCTCTCGACACAGCTGCTGTGCACTTGACCCAGCTACAGGCTGCAGCCACAGCATTGCCCCATCATAGGTTCACTGAAACAACACAAAATGGCTCTAAATGAAGAACTGATTATGCAAAATTTCAAATTAGACAAACCAATAACAATGCCAAGACAAAAAGGTTGATTTTTCACATAATGTCAAGCGAATTTCCAGCCTTGCAAAATTTAGACACTGACGCAAAACCACAAAGTAAATTTAAAAAGATGATCTGGAAAAAATGCCCAACTTCCCCGCTGTCATTATCTTGCATTGCGTTTACCTAGAAGTTTGGGGAACTTTACAGACAACATATAGACAACATAATGAGGCTGTTATCAAACCATGAAATATCCTCTCAACTTCTAACAATGATAATCCGCTTCTCATAAAACATCTTGCTCTTCTGAAGCCGTCTCTTTATCAAAGTTTACTTCCTATTATAGGCCATAAACTAAAGGGCTGATTAGTTTAACTGAGCATCCAATTTTGTGTAACTCTGTCCTATTTCAGATCATTGTGAGCAAACGAGGTAGGTAGGGAGCGAGAGAGAGGGAGAGAGAGAGAGAGAGAGAGAGAGAGAGAGAGAGTCAAATATTTGTTGACATATGGTTAAAAAAAATCAGAACAACAACATTGTATATCATAGGCTATAATCTTTAACTGGCGTTTGTAATTTATACATATAACAGAGTTGCATTTTAACCCAAAGTGGGGCCCGGAGACCATAAGAGGGGTCCAGGGGGTCCCAGCAAAATGAGGATTTCAATATTATTGTATTCAGTTAAATTTAGCACTATGAGATAATGTATAATAACTATTGTGACCAGTGGTGGAAGGAGTACTAGAATGTTCTACTCAAGTGTAAGTAAGTGATATTTTACTCAAGTAGAAGTAAAAGTAGGCTACCAGTGTAAAAATATACTAAAGTAAAGGGTAGCTAATTGAAAATGTACTCAGAGGTACTTTGTTAGACATTGTTAGATGTGAGTTCGAACTAGATTCGTTTAATTGGAAAAATAAATTTCAAAATAAAGTGCACAAAGTAAAGCCAGATTACTCTTCTCTTCTTTGCTGACTGTTCACTGCAAATGGCTCCACAAGTTGGATGTGATTTAAAATGTAGCTAAGTAGGCTACAATACTTCAGTAAAATGTAGCCACTTAGGCTAAGTAAAAGTAAATTTACTGATATAAAAGCTAATCAATTAAAGTAACTTGAGTAAATGTAATTAATTACTCCTACCCTTGAGTTGCATTTTAACCCAAAGTGGGATGTTTTAATTTTCTACAACAGTCTTCTCAGATCGGGACACCTGGGACAAAACATTATCATATGGGGTCTAAAGCATGTCTATATGTGCCTTTGACAACAAAACAAGTTTGGGAATCCCTGGTTTAAGGCACACCAAGTAGCCCACACAGTTTTTACAAGGGGTCCCAACAACGCCTCCTGCCACTGCGCGCTGTGCTGACGCAACCACGCTGCTGTGGCTCAATGCGATGGCGGACCGCAGAGTGGCCAGACCTGCCCAGGGAGGGACGGAGCAAAGTCACTGAGCCACTACCGGCTCCGTTATACTGCCATTAAACCACCTGTTATAGGGAGGGGGGCCACCGTTACTGCCATCCCTCCCGTGAAATAGTATGCGGGACGGGATCTGTTTGGAGTACGCTGACCGGGACGAGCCAGAAGTGGAGTGAAGCGGAGCGGAGCGGAGCGCGCCGGGCTGACGCACCGCATGTGAGCCAGCAAGTTGACTGAAATAACAAAAGTCGCGTCAGCGGGGAAGGGGACAGTCGCACTCGGATTTACGGAGGTTTGAGGGGATAGTTGTTCCGGCAAAATGAAATTCGCGGAGCATCTTTCGTCCCATATCACTCCGGAGTGGAGGAAGCAGTACCTCCAGTATGAGGTAATTAACATTGGCTTGTATTTGAAAGAAAATGCCTTTTGAATATTGTGGTTTAGCATGGGAAAAACTCCTCCAAACAGATCTTATTTTGCCGTGGCTATTTAGAGGAAAGAGGAAGATAAGAATCAATACTGAGATTGAAATCTAATCTATTTTTAAAATTGTTTTCAGGCAGTTTCACTTGTAGTCTACTTCTTAGAGCAATAAAAGAGTGGAAAGATAAGGGATGCCCTATTGTTTATGGTGGGCAAATAGACTGCGGTTGTTGTGAACCATGCATAGACTATAGCTTTCAGAGTGTTTTATTGCTTTTTGTGGAATTTGCAATATTAAAAAACATTTTTGAAGAGCTTACTGAAAAATTGCTTGAATTTCATTCTGAGATTGACAAAAATCTTTTGTTTCATACACAGCTAATAGTCTAAATAATTAATATCTATCTGATAAATCATTTATTTTATTTTATTTTGTTGTATTTATTTTTAGTATTTCCTTTGAAAAACAAATGCAGACACTGCATTTTAATTACATCAAATTTCTGTTGCATTTCTTGATTAAAAAAAAAAAAAAAAGATTAGTCTGTTATAAGGCTGAACGGGTCTATACGGGTCTATTAAAAAAAATGTCCATTGTCCACTGCCATTTTCCATCACTGAAATACGCCATTTTTGGACTATGGTTTATTATTATTTTTTTTTTAATGATTTGTCATATTCTAAGTGAACAAAAGGGAGATCTGTCAGCTGTGAGTCATGCATTGCTGTGAAATTGCAAATATCCTCTTTTTGTTATTCCTTTTTATTGACTTGAATTTTGGTGATATGCACACATCTTATTTCTATTATATCAGGATGTAGTTGTTTTAATGTGTTGCATGGTTTAAAAAGTGATGGTTGTCTGGCCATCAGCCTGCAGAGCTTCATCTGAAGGGACATTCTGTCTGGTGTTTGGTTTTTGGAGAGTGCAGCCTGAGCCTGTTGGGTAGACACATGGTCTTTGTTGGGTGGTGTACAGTACTTTAGGAGTGTTTTCTTTTTCGCACCCCACTTCTCCCTGGTTCACATTAAGAGCTTGAGTGCAGACATGCAGTGACAGGACAGGCTGCTCCGATCCATTTAGCTCTATGAATTATAGACAAAGGCTCTGTTCTCCTCAACCTCAGCAGGCTACATCCCAGGCTCAACATCAGCTCATTGCACTGGTTTTATTCTGAAAACATGCCCTGAATATTATTATTAAGTTGGATATTTGCTACATCAGTCATTTGGATGAAGAAGGCTGATGGATGATGTGCTGTGCTGATTCTGTATGAAAAACATCCTCAAAAAATTATAATTCAAGTGAACAGAAACTCAGAGAAATATATTTACAGTATGTCAGACTTATACTGGATACACAGGGAAGAAGACAGGTCAGCAGTAGAATTTCATTTGAATTGATTGAATAGATGTACAGCCTATGTGGGGTCTTTGTATGTACAGACTGACGCATAGTGAGACCAGGGACAGATGCATGGCCATACCAGCCATTTTACACCTCCAGTCTTTGGCTCGGCACACAGATACTGACCTGAGATGGATGATGATGGATTTTCTCTCTCATCAGCGTTTGGTGTTGATATTTAGTTACAGTGTAGCAACTGTAATAATCTTGAATCAACATTTAAGTTATAATATTGTAGCATTTTAGTAATATATTTAATTTAGTAAGTATCAGTAGAGGCAATAATATTCAGAAAATTGCTGTATGAGAGCAATTTATTGTTATTGTGTTATTTTTTTACTGTAATTATGCTTTTTTTTTTTTTTTAGATATATGACAGGATTATTCTTAAATATTGCAGCATGATCTCTGGAATCAGGCATGATTGATGGGTTATATCAGTCTATATTTACTCAAAAAATAGCTAATTTCTGTAGGAATTGAAAGTAAAAAAAAAAGAAAAGAAACAAATCTAGTGTAAACACAACCGTAATAAATCATTGATGCGTATTTATGAGCTGATGTATTTCATATGGAACTGACACCTTTTTTTCCATCTTTCAACCATCCAGAAAATCCAGCCTATGCAAACATACTGGTGTTACATGTGTAGCTGTTATCTGAGTTGTCTAGAACCAGAGAGTCGGAATCTTATCCTTACATGTTGTATAGTATTGCCCCTTAAATCTGCATTATAATGCATTGTAATGCGTCCAAGATGGATGGGTTTGTGCGTGTGTGTATATGTGTGCTTGCTTGTGTGTGTGTGCATGTTTATGTGTGTGCCTGCAGTCTTTGTCTGACCTGTATGAACGCTGTTGCCTCTGGAGTGGGTGGTGCAGAAAGACGGCACACACGTACAGAAGATGGACATCTGATTCAAGGCTTTGAAACACATGAGAGCATGGCAGCCTCTGCAACAAGTCAGCAAACAAGGACAACAATAAAGTCAGATTCAAGTGGACTGCAGGGAATTGGGTCATTGAAAGAAAGCGGACTATAAAAGAAAACAATTTTAATGTCATTCCCATCAATGCAGAGCCTCATTGTGCTGCTGTGGTGCAACAAAAGCAGTCAGGCCTTGGACTCTTCTGCAGTGAAGGGCCGTTACAGATGCCTTGAGAGATGCATGAAAACATTCAGCCATTACATGCAGTGGTCGCCGTCACAGAAATCCCCCATAATGCATTTATCACTACTGCAGATGGCTGGCGCATCTCTTTTTATGTTCTTGTCCTCTGACTGCAGAGAACAAATTTGAATTCTAAACATTTCCTTTCAAGTGTGCAGCAACAGTGCAGCAGTGGGTCATTTTTGCCTGCATAATGCAATATTACAGCAGCCTCTATCCAAATTGACTGCGGTGTGAAGTGATTTTCTTGCCTTTATGTGCCAGTCAGATTAATTAACCTACTGCCCACTTTTCGCTGCCTCTCCTAGCCTCTTTTTCTTTTTTTTTAGAGCACGCCATTATGTGGAAAACTGTAACTGTCTATTCAGATTGGTCAGCCAGTTTCTATGCAGATGAGAATTATGCGGCAAAGTGGCTGTGCCAGCAAAAACAGCCCTTAGTTAGAAAGACACTTCATCTGAACATGGAGGCATTGACATGGTGATTGAGTGGCAGAGTAATTAGGTGTGTGGGTTATCCTATGGGGCTGTAGTTATAAGCCTATATGCTAAACAGCTGTTTAGTATGGAGGTGTGCATGTGCTGCAGACTCCAGAGGCTACTGCTAAAGAGCAGAGATTTGGTTGATAGATATAGAGATTTGTCTCTAGATTTAATAGAGCTATTAAGCACGGAAATATAAATAGCATTTTTTATCAGCCCTGATTGATTACTGTTGGATTAAACGCTCTGTCTCTGACTTATTGCCCTCTTAATTTAATTTTTCCACATCCTCCATATAGGCATGAGTTCTTTTTTTATTATACAAAAGCTTGCTTGTATTAAAGTATGTAAGATATGTTCAGTCAATCAGGTGTGGAGGCTGCTGAACTCAGATGTATATAATTGTTGCATCGAACACTAGAGGTAGAGAGAGGGAGATAGAGAGAGAGATGCAGGTGTGTGTGTGTGGGCGAGAGAACAAGGCCCCTTATGCTTTTACCTCTGCAGTCTAATCACTTGTGTGGGTTTAGATGGAGAGGAGAATGCTTGTGGAGACTCACATTTACAATTCAAACTAGCAAGGTGATATTATTTAAATGAAAAGCAGGTGCCTGTGTGCTACACGGAAAGGTTTCGCTGAGTGATTGTTGATTAAATTCAAATGTTATGCCTTGTCTTTTTCTTTTGTTACCTGTGCTCTGCAGCGTGATTGTCTAAACCAACACAATGAGCTTTGTTTTGCTAGAGACGCTATGAAAATTGGACCCAAAATGTGCAATATTGCTCAAATCATCCATATCCTGTGTTATGAATGTGTGATTTATGAGCATGTTATACAATATGGACATTATGTATACAACAGGGATGGCATGGCAACTGCTGAGATCCCCCCCCTTCCTACCCCTCCCTCCTTCCCTCCATCCCTCACCTCATCCTTCCTCCCCCACTGGGAGGACATCTGGTCCCAGACCAGACCTGCCCTCTGCTCCCCCCCCCTCTCCTCCCCCCTCCTGCTCTCCTCCTCCCCTCCTCTCTACTCTTCTTCCTCCACACAGGGATCCACTCAGACAGAGAGCGAGGGATTCATTTGATCCGCAATTGACAGTCTATTCTGGCCAGAAATCTCTTCAGACTAAGGAACACGGCTCTGCTAGATCTATAGTGCACACTCTGCGATCTTCTCAAGCACAGGGATAAGGATCTCAAGTATCTTAGAGGAATGCAGGTCTATGATTTAACCATCTAGCAGTCAAACACATTGTTAAGTACCTCGCTCAACATGTGCAGCAATTAAAGGATTAAATCCTATCGATGGTATACAGTCTGCTGGACACTCTGCAGCGCAGGCTCCAGTCTGTCATAGTAACACAAATGCGGTACTTGTGGTACATGCATGTCGGTTTATTGTGTAATCACCATAATCACATTAATGCATGGCCATTCCAACTGATGGCCCCATTAGGCTTGGCTTAGTTATTGTCTACAGGTTTCACCACTGTTTACTGCCAAGCCTGCAGGTTTATCCCGATTCCCTGAAGAGCCATCCTGCCCACTTTCCCGTCACTGCCATCACCATGGCAATGCCTCCATCTTAATCAACGCCTCCCCGTCTGTATGTCTGTTTCCCAGCTATTAGTCAGGGCCCTCTTGTCTCACCAGAGATTAACCAGGACCGGGCCCTGCTTCAAGACAGAACGTGTGCACAGTCGATCTCCTGTGGTTGTTATCGGACAAGATAGAAACAATGCTACCTACAATTGAAATGTTTGCCTCTTGGATTAGGCTTCAGCATTACAGTCCCTCTGTCTGTTCACAGAGGAATGTGGGTCTATGGACTTAAGTGTGAACAATACACTGCCGTTTCTGTATCCCAGGGCACAGAGATGATAATAATGTACAGTGGTTTCTGAGTGGTTCCCACCCACACGCAGGATTACTCACCCCGCTCTCTCGCTGTCATGTAACAAAAGCAGCAGGTTCAATAGGAAGGTCTGGTCAGAGAGTGGTGTGATATGTTCAGAGGATAAAGACATGAAAACTCCATACAGGCTGTTATTGGTGTTAGGGAAGACATAATGAGTCATGAGTCAGACTATTGCAAATAAGAGTTGAAAGTTCGACTCATGCTGCAAATATTAGAGTGACATTCTCTGAACTGTCAAAAGACATCGACTAGAATAAGTTGAATGGGTAAACTTTTTTTTTTCAATTTCTGATATTGCTCTGGCAATTCAGTCCCAAAGACATCTTTATCTAGAGAGACAGTATGCCAGTTCCAGTCTTTTCTCTGACTACCACTGACATCATGTTCAGATGAGCCAGCACGTAATTATCTGTCTGTTTCCATTATCTACAAGGTCAGTCTGATTGCAGGGAAACAACCCCATTTAGCTACTACATCTCTCTCTGACTCTCTCTCTCTCTCTCTCTCTCTCTCTCTCTCTCTCTCTCTCTCTCTCTCTCTCTCTGTGTCTCTCCCCCTCTGCTATTTTAATTGGAAAGATGTGCAAGTTGATAGAGAAATGGTGTCCATCAAACTTTACACTCTAGTAAAAGTCCAATCATTACACTATTGCCATTCGTTTTGCCAAGTCCAGACAACAATAATTGCTTTATCATTGCTTTCTGTTCTGTCATCTTAATCATTTTTGAGGTAGACCTAGATATTTTCATTTTTTTAGTTCTATTGTTTTTCATCTATTTGCATGTTATAGCAATCTCCTTGTAACTTGTATTACTTGAACTGAATGAGATAATTAAAACCCCACAGCTTGTGCATTGTTCATTATGTTAACAGCTGTGTGGCCATTGCTTTAATCTCCCAATATGGAGAACAAGTGTTTAGTTGATGGCTCACAAATGGCTTTAGATGGTTTAAATGCCACTGTAAAAGCAAATGGTGCTAATGATGCTGTTAATGACAGGTCTACTCTAAATACACCTTCTTCTACTGGCAATTTGAACTGATGTGGATCTGACTCAGGCCATTTTTTAACTAAATCACCCCACATCTACCCTGTGAATATACACTCATCTTCACAATGTATGAACTCTATGGTCTTCATAGACTATTATAGGCAAAAATACATCAACATTTCATGCAGGCCTGTCTGTTAGTTTGCTTGGGTCGGTGTTTGCAGACAGTTGATGACCTGACCAGTGATTCTGTATCTCATTCCCTCATCAGGCATTCAAGGACATGCTGTATGCTGCCCAGGACCAAGCCCCGTCCATAGAAGGTAAGGAAACTCCCTGTCTGGACACACACACACACACACTGATACACATACCCAGACGTACACACACACACACACACACACACACACTACTGTACCCAATGCCCTCTGCCCTGGGCTTGTTTGGGCAACCTTCATCAACCTAAAAATAGGTGGAAATCATTGCCTTCTTGCAGCCAGTCACTCCTCACTCTCTGACTCAAGCGGACCTAGGTCAAATAGCAAATCTTCGTTAAGTTATGGATGGAAAAAAAGAGAAAAAAACGTGCCAAAAAATGCCAAAAAGTCAATTATTTGAACTGCTATGCTTGCTGTATACTTTATGTAGCTGAAGAGTTGTTTGACACTATCTGAACTCTCCTGATGCATTCAATTCTACCCTTCTGATGTTCCAGTTGGATTAAAACAAAAGCTTAAAGTTTTTTGGAAACACTTTTTGCACCAGGACTGGGCGCAACATGGCAGAGCAGAGTCTGAGTTCAATGACCGGCGGTGTGTTGCTGGTCAGCACAGCGTAGATAAGGAAGCACTCTGGCTATAATTAATCTTTGGCATCAGACTGTCAGTGAGGTGTGCCGAGGGAAAGAACGTAAACAATTTGTTTTTAATTTAGACGCTCTTTAACGGGAGTAAACAACGTTCTTTGGTTGCAGACGGGAGACGTAGTTTGTGATGTTGGTGACGTGGCTGTGGAGCTGTGGAGAGACTGTGACAGGATGGAAAAGATTGGACTTGCCCTGAAATATGGCTGCATTGAACTCACCTCTAGCTGCCATGTCTGGTTTTTGATGGGATGTGTGTGTGTGTGTGTGTGTGTGTGTGTGTAGGTGTGTGTGTGTGTGTGTGTGTGTTCCACAACATGCCCCTCACAGAGCTGCGTCTCCCAGAGCTCAGTTCCAGCTGAGCAGGCTTGAAGTGGATGGGCGTTTGATGTGATTCTATCCATGAGTGACAAAGACGTTATGCACAGTTACTGAGTCTGTGTGTGAGCTCGATCAGTGTGTGTGTGTGTGTGTGTGTGTGTGTGTGTGTGTCAGGTTCAGGCATATAGGTGTGTTTTGTTTTGTGTATGCTAGAGAAAGAGGGAGAGAGAGAGAGAGTGATAGACAGAGATAGACTTTTGTTGACCATGTCATCCGCTGCAGTAGGCTTGGAAGGAGGCAGGTGAATTCTAAAATATTGTATGAAATGTGGTTTTAGTGTGTATGTGAACGTGCGTGTGCATGCATGTGTGTTACGTCTTGTTTGGTGATAACATATGAGCCGTGTCTCTCCTGTAAGCACCGGTCTCCAGAGAGCGTTAGCCATGCCGGGTGAGCTGAACATGGATGATGAATCATTTCCTGTCTCCGGTCTGCGCTGCACTCATAGGTCAAAGCTCTGTATCCATCAGCTTGTCGCGTGATAGGTGAGAGGTTCTTATACATGGAGACGGGATCAATCAATCAATCAGTAGAATATTATGCTGTCGCGGTTATGTCGCTCGTTCGTCTGGTACCCACAGCTTGCCTGGTGTGAAGTTCCACCATTCCGCAATCAATCAAATTGATTTGTATGCTTTTCACACTTTTGTCGCTCAATATGTTACCAGAACACTGAAGACTGAGCCCAGCCAAGTGCAAAGAAATGTGTATCGGCGAGGATATTTTTTTGTGCAGGAGAGAAGGTCTCAGACAGCTGTCTATCCCTCTTGGTGTTCTGAGGGAAAGAGAGAAAGACTGTATAATGAAAACAGCAGCCAGGGCAGACAAATAGAGTTATTGAGCCCCGTCTAGTACGTTCTCCTGTGGCTGACATTTTGTTGACTTTTCATAAGAGAAACAAGATCAGCAGATGTTATAAAATAGAAGCTTACTGCAGCACTTTCTCTTCACACCCACCAGACCCACTCTGTCAAATTTGATCAAATTTAAACCTTGATAATTTTATTAAATCTGCTCCCTCAGTGAAAGACTAATTATAAGGATATGATTCAAGGGTGATTTCTCTCTCTCTCTCTCTCTCTCTCTCTCTCTCTCTCTCTCTCTCTCTCTCTCCCTCTCCTGCCTCAGTCTTGATGGAAAACGTTTTTTGGTATTCGTAGGACGTTTTCCCTTGCCTGAGGGAGACAATTTACAGGGTTATAACTACCCTCTCACCCATTCCCTCTGCTGTCTCGCAGGCCGACCTGCCCTACCTGATAGAGCTGTACAGTAGAAAGACACAGCGCAGAGCAGGCAGCACTTCAAAGCCTCTGCCACGGCCTTTCCGCACAGTGCGGTTGTCACATTGTCAGATTGTCACTACAGCAATCTGCCTGGCAAATCTATTATGGCGATGTTTTACAGAACATGGAGAGAGGAGAGGAAGCGGGCAGCGTCTGTCGATTTTCCACTGGGTTTCAGATCATGGCACGTTATGGGCTACTTGCTGTAGGTGGCGTGTAAAATAAGAAACTTTGTGTTCCGGATATTAGAACATTGAACCCTTCTATATTAAGTAGCTCTAGTTCAGGAATATAGGGCAATAAGTGTAGTTGTCTAGCACTTTTCTTAGAAGGTATTAAGGAAATTTGACCCTCAGTTCAATGCATTCCAGCAGTTATTTTGTCATAAAACCTTTTTCTCTCGACCTGCTTCATGTACTTCTATTTCAGTTGGTGACTTCCTTAATTTCCCAGAATGCCTTTTGACAGCCCCCAGAGAATAGGCCAGAACTGGTTGCTTTCAGTCGTGTAGTTAGAGCAATGGCAATAGTGATCTCTAGTCTAGTGACTGGTCTAATTTGAGGCTACTGTCAGTGGAGAAATTGGTCTCTGCCTCTTCTACGATGGATTTCTCCCTGTGTGATTGTTGAACGTTGGAGCGAAATGGTGAGTCTAGAAAGAAGCCCTCGCTCTTTGATTCTGAGGGACTCACAACAAAAACTAACGATTACTACTGATGTTTGAGATAGGTGAAAATTACTCCATTGTAACTGTGCTGGAAATATCTCAGTGACGTCACGTTCCCATTTATCTGCAGGAATAAGAAAAATACTCCACCAAACAACAAAATGGGCCCAGAAATAGAAGGTACATCACCAATAGCTGCTTTTTAACGGCATTACTGCAGTGTTTTAAGGATTTTTCCTTTAAATGCAGAATTGCCCTTCCTGCTTCCTGGTTTAAACACACATTAGCCAATCACCACATAGAGCCTCTCTATGTGGGAGACTAGCCGAGAAAAGACACATCTTCTTTCCAGCACTTTCTTTTTTACTAATGAATCACTGCAATGAGATGGGTGTACAGTAATTAAGAGAGCTTGTTGCGGACACACGTGCACTGCACACACACACACACACACACACACACACACACACATACACGTTTAAGTGGCTCTGTTGCTGCATGTGACCTCTCACCCCTCGTTAAGATCCTTTGTTCTCATTCCATCCGTCCGTCCCCTGGTTCGCTTGTAGTTGTAATTAAAACATGGCTGTCGCTCTGCAGTGGAGACCCAGTGGAAGACAACTGACAGAACAGCTGGTTGGATCCCTGGCTCCCCCTGTTCCAACCATTAGATTGAGTTATGCCACAGTCTAATTCAATTAGCCCGCTGATTATTACAGAGATCTGAGAACAATGGCCTCGGATAATAAACACACAGCTTTGGAAGGAATCTGTGTGTGTGTGTGCGTGTGTGTCTGTGTGTGTGCGTGTGTGTGTGTGTGTGTGTGTGTGTGTGTGTGTGTGTGTGTGTGTGTGTGTGCGTATTGTGTGTGTGTGTTTTGCTATTTCCAGTAACGTTCACATACAATACATGCCATAGATGCCTAGTTCAGAGGCATGTTTGTATTGTGAAGCATTTTTTTTAATCCGGCAGGGATGAGGCTGCACATTGCAAGTCATTTATCTGTAGGCTCATTCATTCATTCATTCATTCATTCATTGTGTCCTTCATTCAGCTACACTGCAAATGGCCAGTCTGTCCAATCAGGGAAACTGTGATGCTATCTGTGTAGGGCCGGGGGAAGGGGGAGGATGGCACTGATGGCACTGTTGGATTCACACAGGGACGAAGGGTGGGGCTCCTATGTACTACCACACGCGCACACACACACACACACACACATACACACACTCTTGTCCGAGTAGGGGGATGGGTGCTACATTATTGACTCACAGCTCAGGGGACCAGGGATTGGATTCTCCTCTGAATCACAGGGTCTGGATGTCACAGTGTTCGACTGAAGAGATGAATGAATAAGACGAGGAAAAATAGAAATCAGACCAAATGAATGTAACATTCCTCATGTCACACTTACACAATCTATCTTATAGCTCCCTCTTCTGTATATGGCCCATCTTATTTCTACTATATTGTCCCATGGCCTGGCTGTCAGTCTCCTGAGCCCTTTAGGACTTTTCATGTTTTATGCAGTTGAATCAATAACGGTAAAGCAATAGTGTGGAAATGGGAAGCAGTTGTATTGCAATGAAGGTGCTCTGCCATCGAGATCAAAAACCAATGAGATGGTATTTACCAAACTTTCTGCAGCCTCCCATATATATATACGTATATATCATATCTGAAAAACTGTGTTTTTTTGTGTGGAAATAGAGAATAAATCAGAACCAATCCCATCAATAAGGACTGAAAGAACAAAAGGAGGATGGGAGTGAACCCCCGTAACCTTTAACCTTATCTGTTATTGAGACGTTTTTGCTTGATGCAGGGACCTTCATCTCATAATGTGTTTTGTCACCAAGCAATAGTGGTTCAGTCTTTCTCAGCTCCCGCCCTCGTCGTCCCGGCCGTGTCTCCGGGTAACTGAGTCAGCCCCGAGCCCACAGACTGACAATCTCATTATACAGCAGACTGATAGAGTCTGTAGAGGCAAAATGTACTGCAGGTTATCTGTCTTTTACTCAATGTGAAACTGCTGATATAGTGATGTATGGGTATTAGTGGACTATGTGTGTGTGTGCGTGTGTGTGTGTCTGAGCGCGCATATGTCTGTATATGTGAGCGTGTGTGTATGTGCATGTGCTTGCACGCGAGTTTGTGTATGCACATTCAGCGTGTGTGCATAAGTTAGCTGGTGTGTGTGCATGAAGGCATCCTGGTGTGTCTGGCATTAGCCCCAGCCAGACTTCCCAGCCAGTGTGTGTGTGTGTGTGTGTGTGTGTGTGTGTGTGTGTGTGTGTGTGTGTGTGTGTGTGTGGAGGTGGTCCAGAGAGTTGCTGTGCTGCTATCAGAGCAGGGAGAGAGAAAAGCTTGTAGCCTGCTGAGAGAGAAGACTTCGCCAATTAGCCTGCCTGCCATTCCCTTACTCCTCCAACGAGCAATACAACACCACCAGTCACCTTCCCTCTTATTGACTAGAGTGTCAGTAGAATAGAATAGAATAGAATAGAATAGAATAGAATAGAAAAGAGTATCTGTCAATAGCACTGAACAAACCAGAACCTGATATAGGCATCAAATGATAGATAGATAGATAGATAGATGGATGGATAGAGAGATGGATAGAGAGATTGTCTTTGAAATTGGTGCTTTACTATGTTTCTCATCCATTGATGATCAAGGCAACCACAAACCCAGGCATCCATTGTCCCGTCCCCAGCACCTGTACCCACCACAGCTGTTTACTCTCCACTATGCCGCCTGTTAGGCTTTTGTTCCCACGCTTTCCCCGGACACATTCTCTCCGTCTCTTTATGGCTTTGATTAAAGGAGAATAAACAGAGCAGTAAACCTGCGTGCTGTTGCACCTCTTACCCTCAGCCCTGCCAGGACCCCTTTTAGCTCCGACGACTCCCTGATGAATATTTTTGCGCGTGCGTTTGTGTGTGTTTGTGTGTGTGAGTGTCTATGCAGGTGCTACCTTCACCTAATCTGCTTAATGAAAGCGGCAACATGAATCACAGCCACAGACTACCTCTACTCCGCCTTTCAGCCAGCGCTTATTCTGCTATTTTCTATTGTCGTCCCTGGCTGCTTTGTCGCCCACCATTTTGTCTGTCGCTGTTGTTGGATGGACATGATGGGAGGCTAGTTGAAGGCTGCTAGCTTGTGTAATATAGTGCTGATTGTTATTCTGCCGGCGTATATGATGGAACAGCAGCTGTTATTACTGTGGTTGGCCCTCCTCCTCGCAGGCCGTCCTCGCCCCCCGGGTGGAACAGCATTCTGATTTCTGTAGCATCGACACTAGTCCTGCCTTGGCAAGTTGATTGCTGAAGTTTTTTATTCATGCATTCATCCAAAAATACAAATCAGTGTCAGTTTCTTCAGAATCATGTTGTTTACCTGTTGATGCCTTCAGTGCATGCCATTGGACCAATCTGTTGCTTACACATGATGCGTTCTTTATGATTTATTTGTGTAATAGTTGGACAAAATGTATGATATGATAATGCATGAATGTAAGTTTGATAAATAGATTTTAAAGCTTGAACCAATTTCTGGCAAACAGTTGCTTTCCCTCAACCAATAGTCCACTCTGGGGTACTGCATTAATTAAAAACACAACCATAGAGGGGTCTCTACAGTAGATACATAAATAAATACATGCATAAATACACCAAGGCTCCCCAGCCACAGCAGCTCAAGGATACATGCATAATAGACACCAAGGCAGCAGGGCAGAGAAATGTATACAAGTCTGTAGGTGGGTTGGGTAGAGAGACAGACAGACAGAAAGGTGGCAGGAGGTCAGGCACACATTCACAAGGTTAGACAAGCAAGGAGAAGGGGAGAGAGACAGATGGACAGGCAGACAGACAGGTAGACAGGCAGGAGGGTTCAGCGGGCCAGCAGTGTGGCAGCCTGGGTCTCCCTCCCCTCCAGCCTGCATTATTGATGGGCTCTTTGACAAGCTGCTGCTCCCGCTCGCTTCCAAACGCTAATTGTTTGGTGTTTGTGGGGGTTGGTTCTTTGTTTTTTTCCTTAATCCTGGTGCCACCTGCAAGGAAGATGTAGTACATCAATACGATATAGTACACAATCAAACCAAAGTCAAACTAAACCAACCTGAGCCAGACTGAAATATGATAACTCAACTATTAGGAATAATCTTTACTAGAGGCCAGTGTAAAATGACCCAAACTAAGTGAGGTCTTAGGAAGCTCTAAGCTACACTGATACTGTTGTAGCTCTTCTTGGACAAAACCTTATTTATCTTCTGTAAGGAATATAGGAGGATCTATTTCTGTGCCCGTTTCTCAGGTCCAGACCATCAGTATTTCCAGGAGAGGGGAAAACGCCTGAGGGCAAAATCGTTAACCAACAATAGACTGTCATGGCGCCAGGATCTTAAACAATTACGCCTCCATTCAAACAGAAAATTAGTTTAGCTTCATCTGGCTGCATTATAACCCAGTTCATATATTAAAAAGGACTAACAGTTACATCCATAATTACACTTATGGAATGGATTTCATTTCACCTCAGGAGTTAATGGGTTTAGCTTCCACAGTGGATTTAAACTGACTCCCATCCTGAGCATGGGGGGGGGGGAGTTGCTGCTGTTGCTGTGATTGGCGCTTTGATGAGGCTGCTGAGGTTATATGGGGGGTGGGCAGGGTCAATACGAACCTGGGATAGCTTTCCCAAGGTCAGGGACTAATCGAACGGAGGTAATGACAGATGAAAAGGGGGAGCGGTAATTGGATGAAGAGAGGGATAAAGAAAGAGACGGCCAGCACCCACCTCCTTCAGGTTAGATGCGATAAATATGAAGGGATGAAGCAGGGATAGAGAAAAGGGGTCAGAAAAGAATGATAGATTGGATAGGATTGTCAGTGGATAAAGTCTGAAACAGAATGAGAGAGAGAGAGAGACAGAGAGAGAGAGAGAGAGAGAGATCCTTCAGGCAGCAGACAGACAGACAGACTGAGTGGGAGGTCCCTGGGCTCATCTCCAATGCATGTTGCCCTGCATTAGCACTACAGCCATACCGCGAGAGAGAGAGAGAGGGAGAGAAAGAGAACCTTGATAGATGAAAGTCTCCATCCATCCATCCATTATTCATCGGTGAATTAGATCTCGCCTGAATGGAGCAGAGGAGAAGAGGAAGGAGGAGGAGGAGGAGGAGGAGGAAGGGGGGTGGAGGGGTTTGGGTTGGGTTAGAAGAGGAGGAAGGTACCGGATAGCAAGTGGTGTTGTGGTGTTAAGAAAGGGTGAGGAGTTCAGCTGGGGATGTGGCTCCAGCAGAGAGGGGTATTTTTAGATTGGGAGTCTTTGACTGGAGTCTGGGAGGCGAGGATTTCCACCGGAGCAAATTTTGACTGTTGGAGACAGGAGAGAGAGGGATTCGAGGAGTGAAGAGAGGGGCAAAGGAAGAGGGAGAGGTGGTAGGAGCTGGGGTGCTAGGAGGAGAGAGGGCCATGATGATGGGAGGGAGGCGGGGGGTGGGGGCAGCTTAGGGGGAAGGGTGAAGGAAAGGTTAGTGCTGCTCAGAGGAGTCAAGGTTGTCCTGGAGCCCTTAAATGTAGTTATGAGGGCTTATAAGGGTTATGAGTCCCGTAGTCAACAACTTGTCATCGCTATGCCTCTCTCTCTCTGTACATGTGTGTGTGTGTGTCATGATATGTGTGCTGGCCTTGGCAATGATCTCCACGCCTTATGAACATGCTGCCACTGGTATGATGATAGGAGTCGGCTGCTATCCAGCTGTGATCTGTGCATCATCAGGACGGACAGAAGCCAAACACTAATCCTATGGATGGGCTGTCGGCCAACACTGAATGGTTTTCTCGTACACCGAGCCTTTTACTCCGATGAGAATACGATCCTAGAAAGGTTAAATAAACGAAATGTGTAGATCATATGAATTGGCTGTTTGCCAAGCGCTAATCTGGAGATCATATACATGGATCTGTTCCCGGCCAGCAGTGATCTCTAGCTAACATGGATGGGATGCTAGATAGAATGTGAATGTGATGAGAACTGATTATGGATCAGCTGTCGAGGTCTCAGGGGGGTCTGGGTATATTTGTTTAGCATTAGCTGGGTTCTCAACTCATAACCTCACCTCTGTTGTGAGACAAGTTGCTGCTTTTAATCGGCAACGCGAAGCCTAAATAAACAGCTTTGGCCACCAGCCAGCAGATCACTTATGCCATGTCAAATGTAACCTTTCAGTCATAGCAGGCTGCATGTAATCAATCTAGCATGGGATAGCGGCTGTTTTGATTAATTCGAATAGTTGTGTTTATCTGCTATGTCGCTGAGGTGAATGATCGGCTGAAAATAGGAAATTGAATTAATTTCTTATTAGTAAATTAGCATTTGTAGATTTGGATGTCATGTACGATCATATACCATCAGTCATGTTTTCAAAGTAAGAAGAGCAGCAGGCTGAGTGATAGATAGGGGGAAAAAAATAAAGCAAAAGGGGGAAGTGATGATGGATAGAGGGAAGAATAGAGACATACGACCTTGTCTCCGCTCTGTGTGTGTCTTGATGTTTTTATCCTCTCACTCTGCTGCGCTCTGCTGCACTTGCATACAACAGGCTGAACAGAGCTTGCTACACACACACACACGCATGCAGAGAGGCACACACACACACACACAGGCACACATGCTCGTATGCGCGCGCACACACACACGCACACATACACACAGCGGAGCCAGGGACTATAGGGGGTGTGGGTGTGATTGTAAGCTATAGGTGATGACAGCAGTGCCATATGCTGGGGTATTTCTGCTTTCTTTGTACTGCTATTACATCTAATGCAATCATCACACACTGTCCACTCTAATCTCTGCTGTAAATCCTCACTTTTTTTCCCAAAATGCTGTTGTAGGGAAATGAGAAAACCTTCCATTGCCCTACAGCAGCTTAAATGTTTTCCACTCACACACAGCCATTTGTCAGCATGCCACTTTCTAATCATGCTTTCTGCATCTGTTATCTGAATGAATTCTCTCCACTGGGATTGCTGTGCAGGATGTCGATTTGTTTTCAGTGTTTCATAGTAAGTATAAGCAATTACTTGTGTTATTTTTACAAGTGAGGTGATGTATTTGTTAGGGATGTGTGGTTTTGGATGAGTGGTTGTATGGTTTTATGTTCCTGGGTGTGTGTGTGTGTGTGTGTGTGTGTGTGGATTTATGTGTGCTAGTGGGTGAGTAGGGCATTGCAGAAGACACGGTGTCCTTCACTGTGCCAATCTGCTGCACAGTCTCTCTGGAGAGACAGCCGGAGCCCGGTTCAGATTGGTTCAGAGGCATGAAAACGTGTGGAAAACGTACCGACCGCATGAAGCACAGATTGCGGCACGTCTCCCTCCTCATCGCTATATTGCTATTTTAACTCTCAACTGATTGTCGACACAATTACAGGACTCCGCTCCACACCTGGCAGCAGGAGGATCTATTTCAGAACTGCTATTGGATGGAAACGTTTCTCCAGCAGCAGAGAGTTCGTCTTTAAATTGAGTCACGCCCCATGGGGTCAGTGCGAGTGTACATGATTGTGTGTGTGTGTGTGTGTGTGTGTGTGTGTGTGTGTGTGGAGGACAAGGTACAGAGGTGGCATATATTTGTGTTTGGTGCGGTCTCCTCATATTGAATCCTAGCTCTCGCCCTGGGCAAAACCAGAGAGGGAAGCACAGAGAGAGAAAGACAAAGAGGTGGCAGCGGGGATTGAAGGGCAGTGAGGGAAACTAAAAGACAAAGAATGACAGATAAAATGAGAGAAGAAGAGAGGTGACATTGATAGTAATTGGAGGACAGAGAACTAAAGCCTTGGGGAGCCTTCCTTTCCTGGATGCTGCTGTTACTCACACAAAGGATGTGGGAGAAAAACTGTAGGGAAATGGCAGGTAAACATGGCAGCTCGCCAAACCTGTGTTTACTGTCACTCTTCACAGTTAAATGACAAAAGTTTGCTGAACAGCACGCAGAACAGACACCTGAAGCTGCACTACAAAACAGGACTGAGCTGAATCTGAGCTGGATTTGTGTATTATACTTCCTAGATTCAATAAATCTATTCCAAAGGAGAAAGAGCATTTGGATGCAATCCACTTTTTAATTGCCTTCTAAAGATTGCAGCAATATATGGTCATACTGCGAATGTAATGCGTCGGAGGTCAGCGGCTAATTCGTTCGGGGGCGGAAGAATATTGGCCCAGAAATGATTTCTCCTCTGATTTATTCTATATAACATCCTTCTAATCCGCAGACAGAGAGAGAGAGAGTCATATCAATAATTCACAGCTATTGTTCCCTCCTGGACAGCCTGCCTGTTTTTATATTAAACGTTGAATTATTAACAGTGTGTGAGATTGGAAATATGGTGAATCTTCCCCCTGATAGTCATGAGTTTTCAAAAAGTGTCCCTGTCACCCGTAACCACAGTGAAGCCAAAAACAAGTAGACTTAAGTAGAAGGTAAATTAAGGCAGGTTATATGGTTTTATGGTGTACAGTAGAAGCGAGTGGTAGATTAGACACTGAAATGCCCTTCCAGTGACTTTTGGCACACACCCGGGGCACACACACCCACACACACACACACACACACACACAGTGGACTCACTAACACTGTCCTCTGTTGAGCAGCTGTACTCATTCAGTGTCTCGGGCTTTCTGTCAAAGTCACCATGTCAAGAATGTTAGCGTTCCTTATTCTCAACACTTCCTCTTAACCGTCCTTGCTACCATATGCTGGCCTGAGGGAACATGCATATTTCATATCCTCCTCAACATGTGGCTAATGTATTCATGATGCGTGTTAATAATAACCAATTACTTCAGTGCTGGTAGGGCAGAGTCCTGTGTGTACATTACTTTTTACTGCATGTTTTTGCTTGATGGTCTGTTTGTCTGCATGCCTGTATATCCGTGAAGTTGCTTAGTTGGTGTTAGAGGCAGGCTTTTTATGTGTTTTATGTGTGCCACAAAGGGAACATTTTTCAAATACCGACACAGTATTGAAATGTGGCTTTGACTGCATATCAACACGATTTCCCTCCATCATCTTAAGAAATAACCCGCTGACTTCTAACCAGCTCTATTATAGACGAGAGCCGCTCCTTTGTGGCTTTTCAGCAGAAACAACAGTTTGTCTCTGTTTTGCATTCCCTCCTCGGGGCAAACTGCACGGCTTCTTCTTGACAAGTGCCATCTGATAATTAGGCCTCATAATCACCCTATTAGTATGCAGCCCAATTGAGCAGAGAACAGCTTATTGTTCCCCTGGCATGAGCAGCATCCCATTTGTGAGGGGATTATTGTGAATTTCTTGTTAGGCTTTTTATGAGGATGAATCTTATGTGTAATGACTTAAATCGCCGAATCGTTAATCTGGGGGAGATTTGTTTTCTGTGTAGCAGGAGCAAAATTAGAGAGGTTCTTATAAATTGAATCCTCAGTAGCAGAACATGGGAATGCTTAATGACGTTTTTAAAAGCATACAGCCATTGGGGGCACTGCGTCATAAAGTCGGTTTCATTGTAGGACTGTAGCCTTATTTTGTGTACCTTCTTCTACAGACACAGAAAGCAGAGCTGAACTTCCTCCATCATAGTTACCATGGCACCAAGAGAGGGACCAGAATCACTTGAGCCTTGTTTTGTTCCTCTGGCATTCAGGACCCAAACACTATAAACCTAGAACTGAGAGCTGGGGTGTTCGGTTGAATCTTAATACCGTCTTGTGAAAGCATTCTGATACCCCAAGAGAAAACAAACAAACACACGGCAAAGGCACATAAGTCACACTTGGGAGTATGAAAGAAAATGCTGAATCATGGTGGGAATTTGTTTACAGAGACTTTTAAAATGCTCCTAGCTGAGGAAGTGGGTGTATTGCAAAGGGAATGAAGTATACTGTGATCCAATATATGGCAATGGATATTAGGTTCATAGGCGAGAATTCTTTAAATACCCAGAAAAAGATATTTATACTATTTATACCCGTGTATAACCTTGACTATCTTGCTACACCTACTAGCTGATGAGTCACAGCTCTGATAATAATGAGGGTTTCTTGTTGTTGCTGCTGCTCCTGCCAACATGACTCTCTATTTGTCTCAGTCCATTTGTAACTCAGCACTTGGATATTGATGTTGTCGCATGAAAACCTTGTAACTCCAACATATTTTCACTTCAACTGGAGCATCACCTGGACCTCTTGGGCTTATGAAACCCTTTCAAAACCCCCTTGAATAAACTCAAAATGCATTGTCATCAAGCTAAAAACATGGCTGTTTTTCTTATTTCCTGAAAAGGTAACATTGTGGAGATGCGAGGCTTTCATCTGACAGCGCCAATATTCAGAACTTAATCAACTTAATCAATAACCGTCATAAACAGATCACTGTATATGTCACAAAAAGTCCTGTGAAAATACATTGGCATGCTATATTTGAAATGTGGTGGGATATAAAGTCATCCTGCCATGTCATTCAGACTTGAAAATCACTACAGTGTGTATATACAGTGTGTGTGTGTGTGTGTGCGTGTGTGTCGGTCTTTCTTTCATGTTTGTCATTCTTACTATAAAGTTGTCTCGTCTTTGGCTACAATCCCACAGTGACTCAGGAAGGTGTGTGTGTGTGTGTGTGTGTGTTCGCGTGCGTGTGTGCCCCAGGTTAACAAGGAGCAGGTCAGATCTTTATGGGTCGGTGTGTCTGTCTCTATCTGAAAATGCCAGCCAGATACAGTTTGCTCCGGGGCTTTAGGAGGCTGAGACTCAGTAAAGCTCATCCTCTGCTACACACACACACACACACACACACACACACACACCATCTTTCCCACTACACACACCTCTGTGACACCGCAGAAATGTCCAGTTCAGCTTCCCACCATATGGATGCACCTCCTCTGTGGTCTATTTGTAGTGAGGCCAGATGAAGAGGATGAATGGGGAGACGGAGCCTCAGCGCTCGGTGGTGTTAGACAGACAGAGGCCCCCTCTCTTCTCCATGCTGCTCTTTATACTCAGCCAGTATCTGCACCCATGCTGCTTAGTGACAGACACAGGCACACACACACACACACACACACACACACACACATACACACACACACACACAATGTATTCTCGTCAATTTGTATGCCACATATACATATACCTCACAGCATGTCCCACAAGCAAGCCACATGTGCCCCATATGCTGCCCAAATACCCCCCCAACACACACACACACACACACACACACACACACGCACACACACACACACACACACACCCACACACACACACACACACACACACACACACACAGTTGCCTGCCTTCCTCTTGTCTGCCTAAACTCTCTAATGGTTTGACGATTACTTCCTGTTGTTTCTGCGAGGGTTGATCGATGGACAGCGTCATTATTTAGATGATCCTGATGAAATGTCTACAGGTTGAAAGCTCAACATGGAAAGCCTTATTATACAGCATGATCCCATGTGTGATGATCAAGATTTGAATTAAAATCCCTGAATTTTCAAGCCTCATGGTCGGGTGACTGAAAGAGAATAAATCCACAAAGAATGCTACAAGAATAATATTCTTCATTTTTTTATTTTTTTTATTATTTGTAATGTGTTGCTTCGTGTAACTTTGGTCCCTCCTGTTCATGTTAATCGTGTTAACAATATGAGTTACTTTCAAGCACGGCAAGGTCAATATCCTCCTAATCAAATTGAATCAGGAAATAGCTCCTAATCTGATAACATCAAGTATTGGATTCCTCCCTCTCTGTCCTGTGGGCTAAAGGTAAGATGGGCAGCATGACTGCTGATTCATAAGTAGAGTTACAGAGTTACAGTGAGCAAATGGAAACAGATCTTTCAATGGGAAAGAGAACCTGAGAAATCACATGGCTTGAATGAACTTTTCCCACAGCAATATTCATTTCTTGCAAAGAAGTTTGAGGGCTACAGTTAAGGGAACAGAAGAAATGCAAAAGAAGAGAGTGGGACATTTGTTCTATGTGGTAACAAGTGTCAAATACAAGTGTGACACTAATCAGTGTACCCATATCAATATATATGGAGTCTAGATTTACACATTAAAATAACAATATATTTTTGCCATTAGAGAGTTTTAAAGATCCAGTGCAATGATTCATGGGTGTAGGTGACATCATTTACACCAGGAAGTAGACTGGAATTCTAAGTTTGATTCTGTTGACAACCAGAGGGAGAGTTTTTCAAAGTCTAGTTTAAATAACTTTTTAACTAAATTTCCACAGTGCTGACAGCTATAATAATTTGGGTAACTTTACATTAACAGGTCCAATGTTAAATTATACCATGAAATTGAGAAATTGCAATTCCCATTGCACTGGACCTTTAATTGTCTTAGTAAATTCTCAGTCACGCAGTAAACATTTAGATATGAATATGTACAATTAATGCCACTGCAGAGACGGAGAGCTTAGTGCATGCTAATCTGTCAGATGTGTAATATTTTGCTCAGCTTTCTAGCACAATGTTTTGTTCTGGCTTCCAAGCACAGTGTCTAGCTATTCTGTAATCTCTCCCTCCCTCCTTTCCTCCTCATTTCCCCTCCTCATTTTATTTTTATTGCCTCCTTTCATCCTCACTCTTCATCTATCATTCTACCTCACTTTCTCTTCCTCTCACACCCTCGATTCCTCAACCATTCTTCCTTTACTCCCTCTCTTTCTGCCCCTCCCTCTTTGACCCCTTGCTAACCCTCTCACCCTTTCTTCCCTGCCTCATCCCTCTGACCTTCTGTCCTTCTATTCCTGCTTCCTTACTCCCTCGCTCCATCCCTCACCTCTTTCTCTTGGTCCCATCCTCCCTTCTTCCCATCCAGCCACATAGAACAATCTGCTGCCATACACGGCCCCATTACATAAATATTCCACACCCATCCTCTCTCTTCCCTCCACTGCCTTTAAATTTGATCCTACTCCCATTATATTAATATTCAGCCAATTTCCACAAAATGTGTGCATGGTTTTGTCAGAAAGGGTATGATTATAAAATCCTGTCTCCTGACTGAAACCTGGAGCTTTACTAAGATAGTTAATTTCATATTATGGTTGTGTAGATAACATGGAAGATAAATACTTTGTTTAAAGACTTGTTTCCTCAGTAAGACCTGGTGTTGACCTGATCCAAACCTAAAGGCTACCAGTATCTAAGGAGACATGATAGGCTTAGGCGGTGTAGAGTCAGATATTATACATTGCTAAAAATATATGGTTGTGGTTTGCCTCGTTTTTGGCTTTTACTATCACTTGTGTTTCTTCTGGCATATGAACCGTGTATGAGCCATCTGTACAGTTAAGTAACTCTTGTGTTGCTAAAGTGAGTTCATTTCATCAGTGATTTGTTTAAATGAAACAGGCCTGCATGACGTCCCTCGATGACACTTACAGTGCACAGAGAACTAGTTATTTTTATAGTCCAAGGCATATTGCAAAATGCCACAGTGCTGATCTGGAATATTGCCATGACTTCTGACATATGTGGCTGTGGTATTTGTAAGATGCATTAAGGTGCGTCTGGCTATAATGTCAACTCTGCCACACTGAGGAGTTTCCAGAGACCTTGCAAAGTTTGTTCTCCCTCTCTGAGGAAAATGCCTTGTTTCATGTTTGCTAATCTGCTAACTTCCGTCTGTCTAGTACAGGAATGTGTGTGTGTGCGCGTGCGTGTGTAAATCCATGTGTGGGTGTGTGTGTATGTGTGTCTATCAGTGTGTTTTCCTAAGTGTTTATTCCCTGCGTTTCAGTTCATTTTGTCCTCAAAGTGAGACTGTTTAGTGTGGCTCTTATCGAGAGGCTGCAGCTGCTGTTGTGAGAATGCCACGGCAGCCTGGAGGGACATCTTCACACACACACACACACACACACACACACACACACAGACACACACACACACACACACACACACACACACACACACACCTTGATTTACCCACAGCTGACTAAGCCGACTAAGGCACACACCCCTAACCAAGCCTGAATAACACCATGTTGTTATATTTACCTACAATATGATATTGTTTAGGGATTCTCCGGAGGAAGACAAACTCAACTTGTTTAGTTGTACACTAATTAAGCTGCACACCATTAAAAGCATATTTCTTGAGGTCTTGAGGTTGGCGTTATTCATACAGTTTGTCCCACTAATGATGCCAATTTTGATGGCTGTATCTAGATGGCAATATGTACTATACTCAGTAGAAGTGGCCATTGATTATGACAATCAATAATAGCAATTATGATGATCAATACTGTGGTTCATACAGGATTTTAGTGTGCCACTAACATTACCTGACGTCATTAATGCCTGAAGTTGCCTCTGAATTTGAGAAATGGAGCTGTATATATATACATAGCACTCAAAATAGCAAATATTGCACAAGTCTTTCTGTGATATATGATGACGCATCTCGAGCGACATTTTCAGGCTCACGGGTGATGAAGTATTTCAAGCTATGGCATCATCCATGCTGTCGGTGTGCTAGCTATAACGTTACCCCACTGACCCCCCAGTAAATGGCATGGCCACCCTGTAGGTTAATGGATACTGAGTTTCCTCTGCCTCTGCCATGGTTACAGTGGTGGAGCCGAGGCTCTTATTCTGTCTAGATTAATGGCCCCAGCTTGGACTATTGACACAACACTTATCTTGTTTTTATGAGCCCAGCGGCTTCTATCTATAAACCTTAGAGGCACACGTGTGCACAGTCACAGACACACATGTACTCAAAGAGGAATAAGCACACACACACATGCACACACACACACCATACTGAGGTTGCTACACTTACAGTTCAGTTACTGTTATATATGCCGTTTATTCTCTGTAACTCTATTGATGTTTCCAACCCAATCCTAATGGCTTTGAGCTCAGGATAAAGTGAATAGCTGAGCTGGCCTGTTATACAGTACACCCACCTCACCGCCTGAGGAGCAGACTGCAGAGACACACAACCATATTTGATACTCAGCAACTCTGGAAATGGAAGTGGAGCTTTACATAAAATCACACCTCATTTATGTTTTTTTTTAAAAGAGCAGCTCCTTTTAGCGTTGAAAGCCTGGATCAGAAGGCCAATCAAATACCAGAGAGAAACAAGTGTAGAGACGGAGACCTGCTTGTTAAATACAATCAGTTACAGAGCAGGTACACAGAGCGCTGTGTATAATGTTTGTATTGTTATGCGGCTCTGCGGCAGATCAGAGAGAGAAAGAGAGAGAGAGAAAGAGAGAGAGAGAGAGAGAGAATGAGCGGATGAGACGTCCCTGTAGGCTCCACTTCCTCTGTACCTGCAGGATCAAACACACAGACTGAGCCGAACATCACAGTAACCGTCAGCCACAGTTAGGATAACAGATTGCCTTGCCGAAACTTGTGTCTGTCAAAGTGAGGGGGGTGACACAAAAACTGCAGCAGGTGTGTTAGGGATGTGTATGTGTGTGTGTGTGTGTGAGAGAGAGAGAGAGAGAGAGAGAGAGGTAGGGATGGGAAGAGAAAGAGGGAGACTGACTGGTGTGATACAAACTCTATTACACTTACACCCCATGCAGCCTATCTCAGTCCTTGCTGAGGTGCCTCTGTTGGCAGGTGTATCCTGACACACACACGCACACACACACACACACACAAACACACAGTGTCTGACTGATGGATACCCTGGGTAATAAATAGAACATAATGCTCTAATAGAACTGTGTTTTCATCCGTCAGATCCAGATAGCTTTCAACACAGTCTGCTGAGCCTCGCCGCTCCCACCAGACCAAAGCAGAAATATTCCAATATCTCATTGTGTTTTTAAAAATTGAATATATTCTTAAAGGCATGTTGTGTATTTGCACATTTCATTAGTTCGAGACCATGTTTTTCCACAGAGGTTGTTTAGTTTAAATGACATTTGCCTCCATTTGAGAGAGAAATGCTGAAGTGTTAAAAGTGACAGATAAAGCACACACAATTTTGATATTTTTCTCGACACCATGGTGCTCCAGATAGTTTAACAACAGTACCAACAAAAGTTCATTCAAAGTTCAGTTCTAGCATTTCCACGCACTGTAACTGAAATAATTGAATTTAGGAGAAGCAGTGACTACTTTTTGCAGTAGCTAATGGGGATCCAAACTAATAAATAAATAAGAAAGTTCAATAATTGCATTCCTGTGACATGTAAATTAGCAGTTCAAATTAGTTGGCCTAGAGCTGGTATTCATAACAGCAGCATAAAAACAAGTTTAGATTGCCTTGCCAACATTTGTTTTGCTTTCTTCTTCCACCAGCTCAGGAAGCTGCACTGTGCTGCAGGCTGCAGGTGTGTTTGAAACTCTCAGATCCACAGATGATATCCAGTCACACACACACACACACACACACACACACACACACACTGAGCCGGCTGGCCATGACAATAGATCCCCGCTGAATAGCAGCTGCTTGACTTCAGTCATGATTGGCTAAGGTGTGAGTTGATGCTTGTGATTGGTTGATGGTGGTTGGATACTGGTTGCCTGGATACAGCCGTCCCTCATTGTGTTAGTAGCCTTGGCAGAGTGACGGACAGCATAAGTGCTCTGCAGAGGAATCTGTCAATCTGTTGACTCTGCTGAGAATCTCTTCATCCATCTATCTGGTGGATCTGTCTCATTCTCTGTATCACTGTATCTCTTTATCTCTCATGTTCTCATTCTTTTTCTCTTTGTCACTCGATCTATTGATCCATCAATCTAAATAAATACATAGCCAAATACTGAAGCAGGCAACCCCTCCTCCAAATACTCAAATCTGACTGGACAATGAACGCTTTCTGAGGTCTGAAACCGCTGTTTCACATCCAGTCATATCGCTGTTTAGTCAAGAAGTCCAGTTGATTTTTATTTCTTGTTTTCTTGTTGATTCTCCTTGGTTACTGCAGACAAACACTTGGCTAAACTAGATTAGAAAAATGGAAGATTGTTCCAGTATTGCTTAAATTTATTTGGAGAGCACAAAAAATTGTATTGTGGGATAGAATCAGAATGGAAATCTTACCAGATTTATTTATGTTTCTATGATTGCAGTCCTGCTGAACAATTTTTTTTTTTGGTGGAAGCTTGTAAATTACTTTCGCTTGTAGTAAAATCATTTAAAATCAATATTTCATGTCACATGATTAATGACTTTGGCAAGTAGCCTTGTAATAACTAAGTGGGATAATGTCCAGGCTGGTCATTGCCACGAAATAAGCAGGGTGAATCATAAATACTTATTATTACACAGCTTTGTTGAAAACCCAGTCCTGACTGGCCGATGAACGCAGTCTGAGGTCTGTTATTTCAGCATAACAGACTGCTGTTTCACATCTAATCATATCAGTCAAGAAGTTTGGTAGATTTTGTTGATTTCTAATCAAATTAACACCTTAGGCCAAAAAGATATCCCTTGGTTACTGCAGACAGTCCTGTTGGACTACTATTTTGCAGAGGCTGGTAATTTTGCTAGCTTGTAATGAATAAAAAAATTGTGTCAAATGATGAATGTTTTTGGTAAGAATCCTTGTAAAATAAGCCCCGACAGGATTCAAGACCCTTTGAGGCTTATTTTGCAGCAATGACTGGCTCACTGTACATTATCTCTTAAACTTCATTTGAACTTTTGCTTGTCAAAGCCAAATATGGCCTGATAGTCGAGCAGATAAGGAGACGCAGCATTCCTGTTGATCCAGTGGCCACAAGCTGCACCAGTAAGCCTTCTGTGTTTCCTTCAGGCCAGGCTCCAAACTTTGAGCTTAGCAGACTGCCTGCTAATTTGTCTCTCTTGGTGGACAGACAGAGGACTGCAGGACTGCACATTCTCCTGGACACTTGTGATGTGTGTATGTGTGAGTATGTGTGTGTGGGTGTGCGTGTGTGTGTGTGTGTGTGAGTGTTAGAGGCCTAGACGGTGACTCAGAGGTGGCTTGTTTACGTCTCTCTGGGCGCTCAGCCACAGATCGCTGCCATCCCGTAAACGTCTTCTGCAGCTGATTGGTATTTCAGGCACAGTGTAAATCGCACACACACACACACACACACACACACCACATTATACTTTGATAAACATAAGATAGTCTCCTAACCTGGGAGAAAAAGAGAGTTGAAAAGAAAGCAGAAATGAAAGGTAGAAGTCTGAGGAAAAGAGAGAGCAACAGAGTAGCAAACAGAGAGATTTATGCGAGCGCTCTGCAAAGTCATTTATCTGAGGCTACAGAAACTAGATTAAGTCATTAAAGTGAATGTGCTCAGTGGTCAGTTGAGTGGCCAGCGGACCATAAACAGACCTACAGATGGTTCTCCGCAACTGGACTGTAGTTAAACTGGACCATCAAAATACCCCATAACCCGCTTTATCACCCGCTGTTGACTTGGAAATGGCCAATTTATAATTGAAATGCTTAAAGCTATTTTAGTGTTTGATTTAGTCTACCTGAAATGTAATACGAGCAGGGTTTGAGCATATATGTACTAATCTAATTGGTTCCATTGTGACAGACAAGATCTATCAATCAACACAATGTAAGTGAATCTCAATCCCAAGGCCTGAAGCTGACCTGGGCTGATTTGGGGGGATTTTATTCACTCTTGATGTGTTAGCTTGTTTGTTTGATTGCTAAGTAACCACACAAGAGCTGCTGTCTGCATAGAGACGATAATCTCTATTATGTTTCATACCAAGAGCAGAGAAGATCCATGTGTATTTCCATCTTTGAAATCACTTTAACTGGTGAACTAACTTCACCTATCTTCATTTTACTCTGTACTGACATAACTAGATGGCTTCCCGTTAGCTTGTCGTGTCGTCATCACCTCCCTCTCTCCTCCCTCTTTCCCTCCCTCTCTATCTTTCCTCCCTCCTTTCCTTCCTATCTATCCTCCTTCCTCCCCTCCCTATCTCTCCTCCCTCCCTCCCTCCCTCCCTCCTTGACTCTCTCTCAAGGCCAGTGACATGCTCCCGTTGAACCCTCGCCTCAGTTGCCGTGACAACTGTTCTCTCATGGGGCGGGGGACTACTCACTTTCTCAGCGATGGTGCGATAAGTGCTACAATTATGTAAATTCTGTCCAACCAAAGTGTTTTTGCAGATTACCCATCAATGTCTGCAAAGCTCTCAGCTCTCTATACTTTCAGATAGAGGGCTTTTACATTCTGGAGCTACCAATCCATCCTGCATTGTAGTGTTGTTTCACTCTTCCTATCCCATTCCTTATTCATCCTCCTCTTTCACTCATTTACACAACCATTTTAACTATCTGGCTCTTGCCTTTTTTTTTTTTTTTTCAATTGAATGATCTTTTAAGGAGCGAAATGTTCTTGTAATATAATGTCCAGGTTATGTGCTTCATTCACATGGTTATTCGATTTTTGTTATACTCAGGGTCAGGGATAGGGAACCCTACCCAGGAGACAGCAAAGGAGATGGAAACAGACAAACTCAATTAAAATATGCACCAAAATTAGCCTTTGATAACATCAAGATATGAGCAGAGATGAATTATCCACAAATCAAAGGCTACAGCAGCTAGATTGAAGGATACATCCATGATGGTGATCATAACACTAGCTAATGTTAGCAGTCATCTACTTTATGTTTTAATGTTGTATTTATCAGCAAACCAACTTGGAAAATTGTTTAAGTTGTAGCCAACAGCTACTTTTAACAGCCGTTTTAACTAGCTAAAATCACCTAATGCTAATATTAGCTAGCAGACACAGCTAGCATAAACAATTTGGCTGTTAAAGAAGCACCTCTATGGATATGAACCGTACGCCTAATGTTAGCATAGTAATACCAAAGATAAAGACTGCTAATGCTGACAGTTAATAAGAATTCAACTTAGTTGGCCTCCAGTTTTGCTCATCTCTTGAAGATACTGAAGGATAATTCTATAGTTAAATTTTTTGTTTCATTATGGTCTCCCACCTAAAGACATAAATCAAACATGGCTGCCATGTGAATAAAGCGAATCACATTGGTGATTTAATTCAAACAGGTGCAAAATGTATTTTCATTTCCTTGTAATTGATTTGACTCTGTGTTACTCTTGTGTTTTGTTTGTGCAAATTTCCCTCAAGATTGTGTGACATTTTCTCCCATCTCCTCTCTCGAGTATTTTAGTAAAACTTTCAGATGTACTTTGCAGCCTATTGCCTAAGCCTTGTTATGGCAAAATCTTTTTTGAATTTGTGTATTTATGTATAGTGTCTATTCACTGTCACTGCCTCCCCCCCTCCCCCCCCCCCATATCTTCTGTTTACAACCATACCGTGTTCACACAGTATGGTTGTAAACAGACCCCACAATCCTGTTAGGGGTCCTTTAGTCACGGCTGTCTGTGCATGTGCCTGCGTGCATCTTCAACAGTTGTTCTCTCTCTGAATAACAACCCAATCCCACAGAGACAGACTCTCTGGGGCTGACACAGTAAGAACAGCAGTGTCGCTGCAGAGTTTGGCTTACACATTATCACTACTGCTGTTTCGAGAGACATGAAATATTTCCCTGGGGAGCTAAGGTTTGGATCCTGGCCCGTCACTGTCTTGCTATTTTCCCACTTCTCTCTGTTGTCTCTCTGTAGCTTTACCAATCTCTGAATCAAAGCAAAATATAACTGAGTGTGCCTTTTTATAAAGGAAAATCTTGGATCGAAACAGAATAATGAACCGTATTAGCGTGGGAGAGACAAAAAACATACAACCATGTCATCACTGAAATAAATGACAAGGCTAAATGTGAGGATATGCTCTATTAATGTATCAGAATTGCATCCAGCATGGTGAATCAATAGATGAGAGACTGTTTTATGTTGAGAGGTAAGCCTAAATCTCTTCCTCTGTCTGTGTGTGTGTGTGTGTGTGTGTGTGTATGTATGCAGATGTTTCTTGTCTAGTTGAAATAGATCGTGGATGTGCATTAGAGCTGATTGTTCTCCGCAGGGAATAATGCAGCAGCTAAGGCCACAAAGCTGATGCCACCTCCGGAGCTCTGCCACTTTGCCAAATCAGCCGTGGTGTTTCTGTAGCAATCCCGCTGGGAAGTTTTAATATTGGAAAGTAGAAATGCCTTCTTTCGGATCCAGCAGCTTGCCAGCAAACTACACCCTGAAGGTCATTGCTTTTCCCCAATTTTGTTTAGTGTTTTTCTGGATGTAGCTTCACCATGACAACTAACTCCCTTGTTGTTAATATAACTACCATGTAGATGGGGGCGGATTCATGATGTATACTTTGCTCCTCCTGCATGACATGTTAAAGGAAAGACAGAGATAAGAAAGGCTTAGTAATGGATGACCAAGGTTACTTTAAATATTGGATGATGGCACTTCTAAATTATAGTTTGTAAACAAGCATGTGCTTAATGCTTAAGGCTCCTTAGACAAACAGCAGAGAGGAAGAGACAGTGAGAGTGTTTTTTGGATCTGTTTGTGTTTGTATTTGTGCACTTGTGTCTCTGTGCGTGTGTGTGTGTGTGTGTGTGTGTGTGCATGTCTTTCCCTTGTTGTCTGTGTGTGTGTGTCTCTCTTGGAGCAAATGTTCAGGCCGTTCTCAAGAGTCCTTGGAAACAAAGAGCATCATTGAGTGTGCGGCCTGCCACTGAGTCTGTTTGGCTCTGACTCTGGAGTGTCCCCTCATTACCCAATACAGAAGGATGACACACACAACGAGTAAATGATTACGACCATTCATATGCATACACACACATTTACTAGGGTTAGATGTCGCCCTAGGGCTCTGTTTAATGCACAACTATCCTTATGGTATATTATTACCCGGGGAAAAAAATGTGTGTAAGTACATATCTGCAAACATAATTGGTTTGGGGATGAGTCAGTGGGAGTGTGTTTGTTGGTGTTTGTGTGTGTGTGTCTGTGTTTGTGTGCGCATTGATAGATGTTTGGTTGAAAGAGGTCTTTTGAACTTTGGGGCAGCGCTGGGCTTTTGTTGTCTGTCTGTCAGTCGCCCACGCGCTCTGACACCCCCACCCAACACCCATCCACCCACACCCACCCCCATCCTCCCATCCTCCAACCCCATTCACACGTTCTTTCATCTACCCTCTGTTGGGGCCTGTGTGTGTGTTTGTATGTGTGTGTGTGTGTGTGTGTGTGTGTGACTGTACAGTATGTATGTGTTGGTGTGTGTGTGTGTGTGTGTTAGGTCCCCTTGGTAGGTGAACAACAGCATAAATACGACCATTTCACCATAGCAGAGCAGCAGTTTGACCTTTCACCTCCTCTGTTATTGTCATTCATTGGCTGACTGGCCCATCATGTTCGCATTAGCAGTCTGCTCACTGGAGATGACTGCTGCTGCTGGTAGATGGTAGATGCACACACACACACACACACACACACACACACACACACACATACGCGGCAGCAGAGCAAGATCAATTTTCACCCCTGGTGTCTTTCTAACTGGCATTAGGATTACATTAGAATACTAATAACCACAATATCAGCTACACAGGGACCAAGTGATAAAGGTCACAATAGACAGGGCATTGTGGCTGAAAGACAGGGAATGGGGAGCTTGAGGTTGGTCACATAATGCACACTGCGCTGGAATACTTCAAAGGGCTTGCTGCATCTTGGTAATTAGAAAGTGAAGAAAGCAATGTCTCTGTTGAGATGGTAGGCTACTTCGGCATAATGCGGTTGAAGTCAAAGACAGTTACGATGCGCTAAAAGGAATGAATGAAAAGACTTTTTCATCTCTCTGCTCATGTGTCTAATTAGACGTGAAATTGGTCCA
The DNA here is from genome assembly GCF_048128805.1 of Centroberyx gerrardi. Lineage (NCBI taxonomy): Eukaryota > Metazoa > Chordata > Actinopteri > Beryciformes > Berycidae > Centroberyx > Centroberyx gerrardi. The sequence goes on from NC_136005.1 coordinate 11,551,614, forward strand.
AGGATTTCCTTGTTAAGGATAGTCCAGAGGGACAAACAGGACCTAATGGAATTCTCTAGATTGACATTCGGCTGTATCCATGGTAATACAAGGAGGCAGCCGCGCCCATTACTGGACCATTGCGTACAATGGTACAAGTCTACACACACACATACACATAAGAAACACACACACACACACACAGCCTCATTAGGAATCGCTAAGGAGGGGCTAAACCCTCCTCCTCCTTAACGAGCTGAAGAGAGGGGAGAATGAGGTTGGAGACAGAAGGAGAGCATGTCACTTCAAAAACAAAGCCTCTGTGGTGACATGTTGTGATTACACATGAAAGGAATTCTTTTAGTGTTGAATGTATGCGGAAGGAATTAGTTTACATGCTTATTTTCATCGCTTAATACATAATTCTCTCATGGAAGAACGTGAGGTGGCATTTAAGGATAGAAAGATCTCCATCTTCCCTCATGCTTGACCGAGAAATATTGTCTTTCTCTCCAGCTGTTTTCTCTTCCTCGGCATTGTATCTTCCCTCGCTCAGCAGAGGCTGAGCTGTTTATCTGTCAGTCGCTCTGTTTCCTGGCTTCTATCCGTCTCCTACTGGCCCAGAGGCCGAAGTCCACTCAGCTGTAATCACTCCTCTTTAGCCTTGTCAGTCCAGGCAGGACATTTGCACTGTCACTGCTGCTGCTGATACCGGGAAGGGAACACAGAGGTTTGGGGTCTCTTGCAGGCTGCGGGACAAGGGTAAAGACATCTAGGGGCAGAAACTGTGTTGTAGCAAAAACAAGGCAGGAGGAGCTGGAGTTGTGACTGAGCTGGTATGGAGCTAATATAGTTCAGGGAGACTTGGCAACTGCACACCTCGCCTTTAGAGAAAGTGTTTGTTTTCTCAAGTCTGTGTTTTCCTGAAGCACTGTGCAGAAAAAGACTTTGTTGAATTGGATGACTGACCCTTTTAAAGCTCCCTGGCTTTGTTACTTAAGCTGAATGTGAGAGCATTCAGTCAGAGCATAATTATGGTGTGTGTGTGTGTGTGTGTGTGTGTGTGTGTGTGTGTGTGTGTGTGTGTGTGTGTGTGTGTGTGTGTGTGTGTGTTTCTGTTTGTATCTGTGGCTGTGGGTATGTGTTTGTGAGTGCATGCAACTGTGAGGTGTTAGTCTGTGTCATTTTGATGAGGCTCTGTGTTGTTTGGTGTTTCCTACCAAGCCCTATTCATCAACTTCACTCACTGGAAGAAGTCCCGTTGGTGCTGTTCACTTCTGTTAAAAACACACACACAGGAGCTCAGAGCTGCAGGAGGCTCACACACACACACACACACACACACACCTACACACACACAGACACACACACACACACCTACACACGCACACCTGATGAGTGGCTAAAAGCAGCTGAAGCCCCGGCAGTGACCTTGTGAGCCCGCTGTAGCACTTACTCTGTGAAATATTAACAGAGATGTTGCCCTGAAACAGGCTATTAACCTTCCCATTAATATACAGAGAGAGAGAGAAAGAGAGAAGAGGTGCTCAATTCCATGTACATGTTGTTCGCTACAGCGCAAGAAGCCCAGTGAATATGACTTCTGTCAGAATTAAACAGCAGAAACGGCTCGACATCAGATCATGTGTAAATAGCTGTAAATCTAGTTGGAAATTGGAGCATTATTATTCTCTTCTGAAATTCACTGCATTTCTGCTCCTTATTATCCAAATCCTACTCTCAGCAAATCTGAAAAAACATATTTATAGTTTGTTCAGTGTTTCAGTGCTTCCACAACACCTTGTAGAATCTATATGAAAAAAGAAAGCTAAATAGGATAGTTTTAATAAATACACTACGATCTATTGTGCGATACAGCTGTGATCCCATACTGATTTCACCTGGTAAATCCTTGTGTCATCAGGCATGAAGGGATGATATAGATGGATAGATATAGAGGATATAGAAGGTAAAGGTTTAAGTATATTTTTGAAGCCTTGAAATAGTTGAGAGACTGATTGTGCAAAATAGGTTATGTACATGATATAGTAAATTATGTATATGAAGTTTGAGTAGTATAAGTATGTATATGTGTATACATGTAGTATGTATATATGATGTAGTATGACATGTATATGATAGTATGTAAATCCTTTTGAGACTTGACTGTGGACTATATAAATGAACAGGACTAGACTAGACTAGACTAGACTAGGGTGCAACTCAATATTATTCAGGCAGTCCTAATATTGTGTACATTCGGTGTATATATGTAGGTGGCAGGGGATTTCTTGTTCACCAATTCCATGTAGTGTAGCCAGTGAACATCTGACTGTGGTCCTGTACACCTCTGTGTGTAGAGCATGTCACTAACACTGCCAGGGTTAGGGGTTTCATTCCCACTGGGACAAGCCATGCACTCTGTAAGGTGTTTTGGATAAAGGCGTCCACCAAATAGCATAAGACCATCAGCTAAACACCTAAAAAACAGAAAATCCAAACTATGAAAGGGTGTTTAACAGCCACCCCTCCACCTCCACTCAAGGTTAGGCTGGACTTGCTACCTGTAGCTGCAGCAGGGCCGGTGCTGCCACATCCATCACGTTAAAGGTGTTTGTGTTGAGTGCGGCTCTGCTCGGTGGCATTTTAGGGTCCCTAAAGGACAGCTGAAGGCTGCTCTAATGAATAAGCTATCAGCCCGGATGGGGCTCCCAGCCTCCATGGGAGGGCCTTCGCTGTCACATCCATCATCCGCTGTGGGGGCGGGGGGGAGCTCGGCACAGAGGGGGGGCCGCTCAGCCGAGGGATGGGGGTACAGGTGTGTGTATACAGAAGGGGCTGGTTTCTGTGAAGGGAAAGTGTGTCTGGAGGCATGTGTTGGGAGTGGTGTGTGTTTTCTATAGTTATCTATCTTTATACAACATTTGTTTCCAAACACGCATTGTGATTGGACAAGCGGCGTTACGGCAGCGTTTCTAACCACAATATACAAACTTTTACCTTATAACACGAACACTGTTGATCCACCTTGTTGAAGCAAAACTGAGGCAAGCAAGGATGATTATTGCTTAGCAACAGGGAACACATTTTTGGTTGTCAGAGGGACAAAATAAAATTATTAAACTAAAACCCAAAGCTTGGATCTTTGTCTAATGTTTGATAGTATTGTAAAAATAATAATAATAAATGTAGTATAAAAGCAACAACATCCTCGAAGTGTGGGACCAAACACAGTCGAGGATGAAGGGAGGGAGGAGAAATTAGAGATATATGGGAATGGGACAGGGAGGGGCAGGGAGGGGCAGGGAGGAGAGGGGAGGGGGTTGGGGTGTGACATGGGAGAGGAGGTCCAGGTCCAGGGGGGTTTAGGGACACAAAGAGCTGCAGCTCCCAGGGGAAACTCCTCCACCAGCCCACCCTGCTTTTATTACTGGCCTGATTAATACATGCTCTTAACCTCCCCCCACGAACCAGTAATGTAACTATAATATATGATATCTCTTTCTCTCTCTCTCTCTCTCTCTCTCTCTCTCTCTCTCTCTCTCTCTCTCTCTCTCTCTCTCTCTCTCTCTCGCACACACACACACTCCCCACAGGTATTCTTAGATCCATATGGACACACCCCTGTGGTGTATCACATGACCAGCTCCCATGGTAACAGAGACAAAGAGCAGTGTAATTAGCATAGTTGTTAATTATTGTATATGTATCTCTTTATATCTGTACTGAGAAAACAAGCACATTAGTACAAGCATGTCAGTACAATGCTGCTTTTTCACCATTATGCCTATGATACTGAATGAGAAAATCCCCCCTAAAACTAATTCACATAAGTCCTAAAATCTTGGAAGGTTCTCTCCCAAAACTAGAATCCCTTGTGCCTTATCTGTCTTCAGAAAGCATTTGATAAAGTGCTAGTTTCATGTTTTACATCCAAATCAGCTTTATTTTTACAACAGCAGCGCTACAAAACCATGATAGCATTTACGTCAAGCCAAGCGATAGAAACAAAGGCTGCATTTTTCAGTATTTTTCTCCCACAGCTGGGATCTATAGTAACACACAGCTAGTGATTCCAGGCCAGAGGGAAGGGAGAAGAGTTTTTTATACACACAGTCCCAGCGGAGCCTTCTATCTAAAAGGGTTTTCATGTTACTGTGCCAACTAGTGCCTGGAGTGTTGACTCCAGGTTGTAAAGGGTCAGCGTCAGCCTAAAGGTTACAATCCAGCCGAATCCCTGGACCGGCTGAGAGAATCCTCCCTCAAATATCTCTGAGGTGTCTTTGAGCGAGGCAGATTTTATACCCCTAACTGCTCAGTGGCCAGAAGTGGAAGACTATGGTTTTATAAGGAAGTTTGCAGGTGTGAATGTCTGTAACTGAATGATAGTCAGACCCTACAAGCTCAGCATATCTTCTCTTGGAAAATAAATAATTTTAAAAAGCATGGTGGTGCCCAAAGGGTAGCTCTCTATATTTGTTGACATTTCTGGTTAGTTACTGGGCTTTGAGCTGGCAGTAAAGATAACGCTCCATCTACGACTCAAATGTTCTCCTCTGATGCTTTTTAGGACCACTCAGCTTAATTTGTGTTCTGGGAAACGGGGCCTGCGATATTGTTTTATTTTGCCATCTATCATGGACTGGTGCTTTTTCAGTCTAATTTCAGTCAGTTGGTGTGTACTGCTCTTTTCCTCTCCTCAGTGCGATGTGCAGCCCCAGCCTAATAAGAGATCAGAGTATTGATTCCCAGCCACACAGAAAGAGGGCTGTTGCTTGCCATGCAATACAAAGGTACTGAGCAGGCCTAATCAACACCTATTGATTATTTTACGCTGACTGCTTCCTTCTAGTGTGGAGATTCCTGTTCAACAATCCTGCTATGAAATGTGTGTGTGTGTTTTTCTTATGTTGTTCTGTCGCTGTGGAGATATAATGCCATTATGGGACATTTGTCTTAACTCAGAAATAAATAAGGAATAAATGGAAACAGTGAAGCTGCATTTTATGAAATCATCAACACAGACACACTCAATCATGTTGCTATCAAGTCTGTACATGGAGCCGTACACATGCGTGAGTGCGTGCACACACACATACAGTACACACACATACTAAGAACACCTGCTCATTCGCATGCATGCACACACAGCCGCACAGTGATGTGAAAGCAATTGGCTGCAGCAGAGGAGAGGCCAACTCCCGTAGCTGGTTGCTAATGGCTACAGGATCCAGGGGAGCAGGGGAGAGATGTCGATAATGACAATGTCACTCCCAACCAACCAACTCTCAGAAATGGGACAGGACACACACACACACACACACACACACACACACACACACACACACACACACACACACACCTCATACAATGCACATACTCAAACACATACAAGTATAGTGGCACACATGTACCTGAGTACACACACACACACACACACACTCCTAGACACAGAAATGGAAGAGCAATTTTCTTCCAACCAGGTGGCTGTGTGTTATTATAGCCGTCAAAAAGCTACTCTGTTCCAGAGGGCCGTCTCCACAACTGCTGGGTGGAATAAAGGATTTTTCCTTTTTTCATCTGCAAGTAATCAACATACAATTTCCCTAAACATTCATATGGATTTCAAGGTCAAATGATATTCTTTTTTTACTTTAACTGGCCCAATTCTCTTTTTTCTGTCAATTGCTGCTTTTGTTCTTGATGGCACCTTTATAACATTTTCCTTTCATAATTTAGTTGTACTTGTACTGTTTCTCATATAGAAATATGGGCCGTCCCTGCTTACAGAGAGGGGAGGGTTTCATTAACTCTGCCCTGATCCTGCAGTGCATTATGGGGGCTTGAGTGGTGAGACATTTAATTTCCTTGTTCCATCCATCAGCAGAGCCAACTGTTTCCAAGGTGAAAACAAATAAGGTGGAACAGCCAACAGTCATTTTTCCATGGCTGTTTCATTTATAATGATCTCCTCATCAAATTTTTCATTTTCCAAGCGGCTCATATCTTTTGAGCTGTTAAAGTGGGCCATTAGTTATTGTCATGTACGATTCTGCACTTATCAGTATCAGTCTTATTGTTGTCTTTATTTTATCTATTCAGATTGACCAGAGTATTTCCACTGTCTTATGACATGCTGCATGTTTCCAGTGTAACAGCAGAATCCTTAGGCCAACCAGATTAGAATGGAGCTGATGTAGATGATGTAAGGCCATGCAAAACCTACAGGACCGCCACTCTGCTCCGCTGCTGAAATATACAATGACGTTTGGAGAAGATACTTTTATTGTTCAGTGTGTGTGTGTGTGTGTGTATATTCCCATAGACTACCAGGTCTTTTGCACTTTCTATTGGAAAACTGTGAAATGCTGCATGTCAGTTGTCACTAAGTGAAGTGTGCGTAGATAAAAAAGTGAGTCATGAATTAAACAAGATCATTTTGAAACTGAAATGTATATCCTATAGCCTGTATATCCACAATGAAAATGGTTGTAGCATTGCTGTATTTTTTAGTGGTAGCCATGGTAGAAGCCCCCATCAGGCATTTATGTTTTGTATTTGTCAAGTCTTTCACAAAAAATAATCTTTTTTATCTGAACAACTGGGTCCCATCGCATTCCTTGTGCCTTCAGACTGTGGAAATGAAGACAAAATGTGAATATTACAACAATTCGTTTTGACAGTAGTTCACTGTTGCATGTAGTGCATGCAGTAGCAAGTGATGACTACATCTGTAGCCTTGCAGTACTGTAGTGGTCTTGTTATTTTCCATATGAATGCAGAGAGTCTAAAGCACCGCCCTTATCCCTTCCACTTGACTGCCTGTGGATAAACGGAACAAGCTCGGTGAAGAGGAAGGATAGGGAGAGGTGGAGGTGGAGGAAAAGAAAGAGTGAAGAGTAAAAAGGAGAGAGGTGAGAGTGAAGTGAACATAAGAATAAGAAGAGTGAGGGAGGAAACAGAAGAGAGGAAGAGAAGACAAAGGGGGGAAAAAAGAGGGCTAAGAAAAAGAGATTAGAGGGTCGACTCCTTCCTCTCTCTCTCTCCACCGGAGCAGTAAAATGAGACGTCAGCAGCAGAGTCAAGCGTTTCTGACGCTCTGTTTTCTCCACAGACTAGCTAGTGATTAATATCAATCATGTTTGTGCGATACTGAGAGCAGAACGCAAACCTTATTGTTGTCTTAATGAGGCATGACCACACAGACCAGCCCTGACTAATGGGGTTAAGCTGTTAGTCAGCGACCCTGGGAGGAGAATGGAGACTCTATATCTGTTCACTAGGTTCACACTGTACGCTTTATTAGTTTTCTCAGTTCTGATCCATCAGAGGAGCTATAATGAGCTTTGGAGCAACAGTGGAGGGTAATTTTATGTATGAAGAGTAATTACTGTCATTGATTCTCATGTATGGAGTCAGCCATGCAGGTTTTTGCAGTCCGCCCAGCATACTTCTTACCACTCCCTCATTCTCCTTCTTCCTGTGTTAGTGATGGGCCATAACAGCTCCATTATATTAATGGAGAAATATTTAATGGTCATTAAACTGTAGATAGACTTGGCATCTCTCCTTACTCAAGATAAAGTTAATTTATCTTTAGCATAGAATAGAATAGAATAGAATAGAATAGAATAGAGCACACACACGTACAAGTGCACACAAAACACACACACACACACACACACAAACACAAATCCCCCTAGGCTCTGGGCATCTGCTGTGAGTTCACACTATGCTGAAGAGACCTGGTATGCCCCCCCCCCCCTTTCCTTGCGACCATCCGTCTCTCTCTCTCTTGTTCTTCCCTCTTCTTCCTCTTGCGCTCCTCATCTACTTCCTTCCATGCTCCTCCTCCCTTCCTTTTTTTTAATTCGATTTTGTTTCATCTAACCTTCATTTTTCCAGCTCAGTGAATCAGTGAATCATTTTCAAGAGCAGCCTGGTGCTTTACCTCCCTGAGCTCTGTAGTGCCATATTGTCCAGTCACAGCTACAGCAGGCTCATACACATGCACACACAAACATGCACGTGCTGTAAGGCTGGATTTCTGTGAATATCCTAGAAAGCCAGTAACTGCAACGCCTACCTAGGGTCAGAGCAAGACCTGTAAGATCTGAAGAAACCTCTAAGATTACGCCAAGAATCTGCGTCGACTTACAGTGGAGACCCAGGTGTTAGAAACATGTAGCATAGGTGTAACTTTGATGAAATGTCTTCATTTAGGTGTAATGTACATGTAGCATTCATGTAGCATTGAGTGTAAATGACACCTGTGCCAAACTAGGTTCACTTTGTACCACTTCATGCATTTACATGTTAGAAGATCCCACCTCTTTGTTAGTTATCTCCTCAGAAACTTCTCACATCTGCACATGTAAACACTTGAAACATAGCCTCTCCCCAGGCTCAATAACAGAAATAACAGATGAAAATGCGTAGCTTGCCAAGACCTTAAGGAAAGTTTCCGATGTCCGATCCAAGGCTTTCATTTCCTCACGACCTTTGGAGCGGATGCAGCATAACGGCTGGTGCTTCCCTTGTGGCTAGATGCACACAAACTACCATGCAGACATCAGATGTTTCTGAGGAGATAACTATCAAAGTGGCGACATCCTCTAACATATAATTGCATGAACGTATTTCAAGTGTAGCGCACTTGACGCTCCAGGTAGGTATTGTAAGGCTGTCGTTCCCTAAAGGCTGGTTCATGCTTCATGTGGAAATGAAATTATGTAATTGCGGCCATAACATACGGGTGCATTGGAGTCGTGCACAAGGTCATGCACCACCTGAAATTTGAAATAACACAGATGGCACCACAGCACCTCCGTCCAGGATAGGCTGAACAAAGAGGAACCAGAATTACTGTCCGATAAGGTTGGGATTCTTTTGTCTTGTTGGGGATGTGGAGAGCTGAATTTTACTACAGTACTGCATAGGTCAGTTTTCAGGCAATTGGTCATCATTAGTGCAAGAAGCATGAATGCCAAGGTACATGAACAGCACGTCCAGCCACGCATGAAGCATGAACCATGGCAGATAATGGCAGAAATCCAACTAAATACCCACACACACATACATGTACATGCAGGCACACACATGCATGATACACTCCAGTTGGTTTTGGTATCATATGGTGTGGTGGGAAGTGCCAGGTTAGCCTGCTGTGCCAGGTGTGTGTGTGTGTGTGTGTGTGTGTGTGTGTGTGTGTGTGTGTGTGTGTTTCTCCTCACTCTGCCCTCTCTGTTCTCTGACATTTATACCAGATGATACAGCCTCACTGTCCTGGCTACAAACTGCTGTCCTGCTGCCTCCGTCTCTCAGTGCGTTTCAGAGTGTGTTGGAATGTGTTACAAGTGTGTGTTTCTGTCAGTAAATGTATACAGCTTCTATAACAGTGTATGATTCAATAGACCAGGTTTAGGAGCGTTTGAATGTGTGTATCAATGTTGTAATATTCTTGCAATAGTGTTTACACCCTGCAGAAATCCTAACCTTAGCTGATAGTGTGTAAAATCCACCAATTTGAAGTGAGGACTAGTCAGTGGCCCGGGGCTATTCTCCTCTGCTGGGATGTACTGAAATAGGGGACCAGTTGTGTTACACCTTTTTATACTGGCTGTGACAGTAAATGGCAGTAAAGAAGCCACAGTCTTGCAGATAGTGGATAGACAGTGGATAACTGCTTATTGAACTTAATAGAGTTCAGAAATTATTTGCTTCTGTTTGTGTGAAATCAAACAGAGATGTATATAACATGATCTCTTTTAGTTATTATCTTTTCCAGCAACAGGGGAAATAATAGCAGGCCTACCCACAGTGAGTGAAAGATACTCTACATTAGTCTACATTTTTTTACTTATAACTCAATTCTGCAGTCGTTCTTAGAGGATTCATCTTACACTCGTTTTACAGGCCGACTCCGCGGCGACTGTTCTCTTTGAAAGAACCTCCATGAAATCAGACCTGATCTTTTTAGATTAGATTTGCTTCTATTAGTGTTGAATAAGGGATCTGTGCTGTGCGTGAGCTTGCATACTGAGACACTGATACATATCCGCATCCTTTATTGGAGTAATGCCAAAGGAATAAAGTAGACATTGCCTGAGCCGCGGCACACTGTGGGGGGAAACGTGATATTGACGTTAAATATCACATTAAAGGTAGTAATGTAATGGCTTGGAATGAGTTGAATTACAACACATGCTGCCCAACAAAGTTTTGATCAGACTTGATAATGCACCTGAGACACAGACCTAATGTATGCTGGATTTTCGTCATTGCTGACGGACAGATAAAATAGTTTTGAAATATCGTGAATCTCAAAGGACTCGAGATGACTGAACGAAGTTTGAGACACGTACTGGAAGTCACAAAGGCCAGGCAAACATTTCAGCTGAGGAGAAACCAGGCAGTCTTTTAATTCACACCGTTATCAGCTTGGCTCTTCCCTCCGTCTATATCTACCTTCGGAGAGATGCAGGGGGTCAGGGAGAGTCACAGAGAGACTGTCCTGATCTTCAAGGCCCTGTGTGGGTCTGGGAGGAGAGAAAGGTCCGGGCCAAACTTCCCCTCGCTCTGACTGTCGGAGATAACGCTTCACAGCAGCGGGAGCTTAGTAAAATGAGACGAGGGCGGAACGAAGGGAGGGAGAAAGAGAGAGAGAGAGAAACATGAAGAGAGAGAATGAGAGATGGAATTCCTCAGACGGGCAGTAACACACACACACACGCACACACACACACAGTTCATTTTTATTGCCCTCTGAAGTATAAAGAGCAGAATAATTAACTTTCCCATCAGCCCCCTGGTCGATTATACTGCTTCCTGTGGGTATCTTGTTTGTCTGATTGGGAGATTCTGCGGCCTACTTCTTCTCTCCATCCCATTTCACCTCATCTAACTTCTTCCCTTCACTCTCTTATTCCCTTTTAACCTCCTCTGTGCTTTCGACCATGCCCATTTAGCCCTCCTCTGAACTCCAAATTGAGTAACCGCAAGGCTTTTTGTCTCTGCAACACGATGTTTTGAATGGGGTGTGTGCATCTCGGCTTAAAGGATGGGAAACCAAAATACTGGAACTGTGAGAAAAGGCCAAGGCATGACAGGGCGAATTTTACACACAACAAAGTCCAAGCAAAGTCCATAAACACAGGCATGTCTGCACACACACACACTGTTTCTAGTTTCTTCAGTCTCACAGGAAAGACTCTGGATAAGCCGGTAAGCCAGTGTAATGACAAACATGACCCATTTCATGTGGGTCTGTTCAGAAACATCCCCTATCATTTTGCTTCCATAATAACCCACTTTCTTTCTACATCTTGTATAGGAACTCCTTCAGGTAATTGGCATGAAGGCTGCAAAGCTAAAAGTTAACTTTGATAATAGATAGGCACATAAAGTAAGGCAAACTTTCAATTGGTTGCTAAATAAGAGGTTCTGTCTCTTTCTGCCTCTAGATAAACAAGCTGAAACCTATTTTCTATTGTAATTGCTTTGTCAGTCTCTGCTGTGTATACGCTGCTGAAATTGCCACTTGTCCTTTTCCAGAGACAATGTAGAGACATTCACTGACATTTGAACTCTACTTCACGTTTATTGCAATAGTAACCCGTTTCTTGTGTGATTTCAGTACCATGGACAGATCCGCAGCTCAGTATTGAAGCTTAAAAGTTGGAAGTCGCTTATTTGAACGGTCTTGTAAATACTGAAGACCCATCCAAACATAGCAGCATCTGTGGGACTGCATTCTCTACACAGTTGGAGACAGTGTGTTTTCCATCATTTAAACACTGCTTAATTTTTTTTCTCTCTCTCTCTCTCTCTCTCTCTCTCTCTCTCTCTCTCTCTCTCTCTCTCTCTCTCTCTCTCTTTCTCCCTCAGTGTAACCATTCTCCAGTGTATTAGTGTGTTGTGTGTTTCCCCTCTGGTCCCCAGGATCATCTCACACCCCATCTGGCCTCTTGTTGATGCTCCTTCCCCCTCATCATGTATTCAGATGGCTGCCGGGAATATACCCATCGCATGTGCCTGGGCCACACATACACACACACACACACACACTTTCTCTCTCTTTCTCGCTTGCAGCCTCTCTCTCTTTCTGTCCCACTCAGTCTCTCTCTCTTACACACACACACACACACACACGCACGAGATGGAGATATCAACACCTCTCAGAATGTGTTGAATGTGTGATTTTCTTCTCCATATCATTTGCAGTACTAAATGTTGGTGTCGTTTATTTTTGAGCTGCTTAGCTTGCAGTCTGGCAGTATTAATAGTACACAATGGATTGGGAGCTAGTTCCTCCTTATCCCGCCTCCGGTCCTCCCAGGCTGGCAGTCTAACCCGGTGAGTGTGCATTCTTAATGTTCCCCTGGCCTCGATGAGAGAGATGATTGGTAGAATTAATTGTGGCTGGAGGGCCAAATGGGAATAAGTGGAAAAAAAAGGCGAAAGGGAAGGATGAGGCGAGGGGGTGGGGGGGGGTGCTGTCTGGCTGGTTTTGTGTGTTCTTTTCTCAATGCCTGAAACTAGAGGATGTTAGAGTTGTTTATATACTCTCACTCTCTTTCTCTCCCCAGATTGATATTAGCCCAGTGTTAACTCAATCCTATTCTGTTTTATAGTCCAGTTTGTCTTTCTCTTCATTTGTGATTTACAGCTCTCTGCGTGCGGAGAAGAGATAAGGGAAGGTAATACAACGACAATCATAACGTAATGGCCTCCTCAGTTCCCCTGACAGTGATGCTACCGGAACATGGTTTATATCCAGCGACGAGGTGTCGTTAAATGGGGTAAATGGAGCACAAAATGAGGGACATACAATTTGTGTGTGTGCGTGTGCTTGAGTGCACTTGTGTGTGTGCATGTGTGTATGTGTGCGTGCATGCACATAAATAAGTGCATTTGGAGGATTGCGAAGAGATAGATGCTGTGTCCTCTCCCCTCTCTCCAGGCTCCGGTGTAATGGCAGATGATATCTGAGCTCCTTACACAAAGACAACCATTGCTCTCCTTTTCCCCAACGCCATTCATGTTCCTTGTTTCTCTCAACTTCACGCTGATAAGCTGCACCAATAGATGGAGGGCAGAAAAGGAAAAATGGGTGATAAAGAAAAGAAAATAGATTGTAACAGCAAATAGAATCTCACAAACGGTAATCTTGGCCAGCTGAACCCGTTAAGACTGCTACTTTGCTTGTGAACAGTATCCAAAGACCAGTTCCCATTTTGAATCGCATCTAATCTACAGTATGTGTGTGTGATTCAGTGTGAAGCGTATCCGCTGTATGTGTTTGTGTCTGTGAGCGGTTGTTGTTCTTTCCAAATCCCTATCACTGTCAGTGGGTTAGAGGGTCTCCATGAAGGATTTATGGGCTGGTTCTATGGGGGCGGGTCAAAGAGTGGCAGTATAGGAATATAAGAAGTTGGGGGTTGGGGTGTGTGTGTGTGTGTGTGTGTGTGTGTGTGTGTGTGTGAGAAGGGTTGGGGGTTAGAGTAGGGTTCTGGGGAAGCTGCCTCGTGGAACTCATCATTTATTTATACGAACTACAGAAGAAGGGGATAGGAGCGGAGAGAGGGGGCTGCCTGTTACAAGCCGCCAGGGGAATAGGTCAAGAGTTGTTTTTCTAGCTACTAGCACAACTCTTTGTCTGAAAGAGTGAAGGCAGTTAACACAATACACTGCACTGTATCTTACTCTACGAATGCCATTTTGTACCCTTGTTATCTTGAACACCTAACCCCTTGGTACGGTACTGCTGCAGCCTGTGCATCTCCTGCTTGTTCAGACTGTCCAGTGATTTAGCTGTTGGTGCTGATGATGCTGAAAAACAAGAGAAAATGCTGGATTTGGGGAAAAGAAAACAATATGTATGCCTTACTGCTAGCAGTTGCTCAATTTATGCTCGTGATTTACAGCACTAATTAAATGCTTCTTAATTTAATCAAACCAAGTATTGATTTTTCTATAGCTTTATCCTGGATAAATAGTAGTCATCCTGCCCTGAATAAAACTAGAGGCTTTCTGCAGCAGTAAATTGTCTGCCTGGTTAGATAGATAGATAGATAGACGCTATAGTTTCTGACTCCAATGTCTTCACAAATACTGCAAACATAGGCCTGTATAGTTTGTTATTGTAGGGATGACAGGAGACAAAGGAGAATTTTGTTCATACTTGACACTTATAGAGGTGAAATACTGTGCGAAATACACAGACACACACACACACACACACAGCACATACACGCAAACTGAGTAAGTACAGGCATATATCTCCACCCGGCCCTACAGGGACAGAACCATTATTCCCCACTGAGGTGCTCCATCATCATCTCTCTGGCTTGGCCACACACACACACTCACACACACACGCACACACACACACACACACACACACACCATGAAGCAAATGTCAGGGTATCCAGGGATGAAGAGGAGCTTTTAGCGCTGGCCGGAGGAAAGGGAGGAAGGTGCTTTGGTGTGTGTCTGTGTGTCTGAATGTTAGTATAGAGGCAGTGGTCCCTCAGGAGCCTGAGCTGAGGACCAGAGAGAGGCCTCCCAGGGGGACTCACTTGTTTGGGCGATTGACATTGAGAGGAAGATAAGGAACCAAAACAGGATTTTATATCAATGGAACAGCGTTGCAAAAGGCAATAAAAAGGCAAATGCAAATGTTTGGGATGCTTTATCGTTCAATGGAATCCACATAAAAAGTTATCAAAATAACGATAATGACTTTATATTTTTCACTAGTTGTGTACTTCCTTTAGGGCTGAAATAATTTGTAGATTTAGGTAAAAATATGGTTTTTTTTATTCAGCAACTCTGTTCCAACTGTCACCTGCCTTGATGGCCAAACTTTTATCTCACATCCCTTTAGTGAGTGTCTTTGGGCTCCAGGAGGGAGCTGTCTCCCTCTCCAGTCAGACGGGTTATAATGAGAACCCATACTGTGCGGCTGAAAGAGAAGCTGTCAGCTTTATATGAACACTGACACCATAGATTAAATACTGTAGAGTAAATGCTGTAATAGTTGCATGACTTCAGACTATGTCTCATAATTAGGTTTCATTGAATTTGCACTCTTACCCAGTTTACCCAGAGACAGTGAGGCGCTGTATTGTAATTATGAGATGCTAATGATGTTGATTGGTGCTGATGATGGCTGATAAGAGTGTTGCAGGTGGAGGGGAGATAGATGATGGGGGAAAGTGTTTCAGCTGTAGAGGTGTTAGCAGAGTGTCGGGTGAATCCTCAGTAAATCACAGCTGTGAGGAATTCAAAGATGAACTGGCTCCGACTCGGGCCTTTGTTCCCACACATCACACATCTCACACACATAAAAGCGTGAACAAACAGATGTGTGCGCATGTGCAAAAACACGTTCACAAACATGCACTTTTCAGAAGTCAACAGGAAAACAAAGAGACAGGGGGTGAAGGGTCTTTCCATAACCCCTCTTCTACCTCTACACTGCTCTGATATTTCCGCTTTCATCCTGTACAGCTCCACTCATATCAACCCTCCTCTCTCATCACTCTGTTAGTCACTTGGCTGATTCTATATTTGCAGGACATTTTGCATTTGTAAATACGTGTCACAAAAAATATAGATATTCTTCCAAAGCATTCTTAAAATGTAACGTATTTACTTGTCAAGCTCAAGCTAGAATGATTTCAGATATTTATGCAAAAACAGAAATGTTAACCAGTTAAATGATCAACCATGTTACGGATATCAGAGTTGATTTTTGCTGTTTCAGGCCTGTACTCCACATGGAGGCCTAGAATCAAATACCACATGACATTTCATAAATGTTACACAAATAACTGATTTAAATGTGATTAAATGTAATTTAGTGCACTGCTGACATTTAGTAAATCTGCTCCTGACTCAGACACTACTTTATAACAAATGCTGAGAAAAACGATAAAGATCATACCCGAGTGTCCTCACAGTGTTTTCTACCAGAGGAAATGACATCATGTGGTGCAGGTCGTATTCCTTTACGACGAACCATTTCTTATAGAGGGGAGGTTTTTGAATACATACAATTTCACACTTAATGGTGTATTGGCAATGAATGCCTGTCTGTCATGATTACCTCGTGTATATTCATAAAAGGAAAATTATAAAAAAGAATGAATAAAAAAGTTTGTGTTACTGTTTTTTGGCTAATTAGAAGGTTGGTGTGCTGTGATGCTTTCACTACTTGAACATTTGTGTTACATTCTTCAGGGCTGACATTTTAAATAATTAGAAGGGCTGTTGTGATCAAAACTGGACAGGGGAAAATAGGGTTTTCAGTGATACTCAGGTTATTTTTAGAAATAGATGACAGTTATAATATAATGATGGTACTCGCTCAAACATGATCATGTATGAAAATAAAAAATAAAAAGTTTTAACAAAAATATATGTGCCATATATTCCACGGACATGAAATATACCATAACTATAGAATTACCCACTTACTCTACATCTGCATTCTTTTTTGATTCATTTGTGGTATAACCTTTTGCTTTGAAACACACTGCGACTCAGTTTGATGTTTGCCTGTAAACCCGACTGTAAAGCGTTGTGTTGGACCATTAGTCATTCTGTCACGGCCCGGTGGCCGGCCAGGCAGTCGGTCATTCAGCTCGCCCGCTAGCCAGCCGATCGCTCAGCAAGTCAAGCATGCATCTCTCCATCCAGGCAGCCAGTCATCCGTCCATCTGCAGCAGTCAGCCAGTCAGCCAGTCAGCCAGTCAGCCAGTCAGTCAGCCAGCCAGTCAGTCAGCCAGCCTGTCAGCCTGCAGATGTCGAGGTGACTGAGCCTTGGATGGTTTCAGGGCTGAAAGTGTTGTGGCTGCGGTCGAAGTGTGCAATGAGGCAGAACTGCTCTGAGAGATTTAGAAACCTAGCTGCTTCCTTTCCTCTTCCCTTTCTGTCTCTCTCCCTCGCTCTTCTTCCTCTGTCTACATTTCTTTCTCTTCCTCTACTCCCTCCAGCTTCATCTTCTCCTCCTCATTAGACTTTTTCTCCTCCTCTTTCCCTCTCCCTCCCTCATCCCAATCTCCTGTTCTTTTCCTTGCCCTCTCTATTACCTCCCCCCCCCCCTTCTCTCTCTCTCTCTCCTCCAGAACAGAGTGTGTATGTAGGGTGCTCAGACAGATGAGTGACCTCTTCAGCCCAGTAGCAGTGGGTGTATACTGGGCGAGACGCAGCCTCCTGTTTTCCCCACTACTTTTCTTTATTTATGCAGTAGTTACACCCTTTTTTTACCTTTACCCTCTTCCTTACTTTTACTCTTGTCTGTCCTTACCACAGACTCTCTGTCATATTAATCATACCATTAATGTATGTACAGCAGATATGTTTTTTTCCTTGTCATTCTCCCTAGCCGTCTCTCCTGCCTCTTTCTTCTCTTCATCCCAGCTAAGTCACAGTAGATACAGTCACAGTAGTAAATTCTTGTTTGCAAACTTCATTTTAGTACATAAAGCTGAGGCTGGCTGTATGTTGTCCCACTTTTTACCCATCATCATTACTGAGATGATCTTGTTTTTGATGTTTAAGGAGGACTGCATTCATACACTCATAGGATTTGGCGTGCAATTAGGGCTATATTGCAGCACTCCTCCTACATCTGCTGTAAGACTTGTCCTTCCACATGCTTCATAAGATTTGTCCTTCTACGTGTCTCTAGAGTTTGCAATATTCTCACCTGCCGAGAGTTTTAATTAACTTAGAATTGATTATATTGCTAAAAGTGTGTGGATGCAGTTTCTAATTTATTTTCCATGTAATGCTTTGTTCCGTTGCATTGTTTTAAGGCTCTGAGGAATATATTTTTTTTCACCTTTTCACCGCAATCTCATGCTCTTGCCGTGAATGAAGGTGTGTGTGTGTGTGTGTGTGTGTGTGAGATTGTGAGATTGTGCATGTACTTGTATGTGAACAGGCCGAGGATATTGACAGCCTGCAGCCTTGGGCGTCTCTTTCTTATTACTGTGTACATACTTGAATGCCTGGACTCACTTTATATAACAGCTGATGTTTTCACAGGAATATCAGCATTGGAATCTGGCACAGAAAAGCATATTTCACTGCTATTTTATCCAGCAAAACCCTTCACTGCTGCGGAAGTGTGGAATGAGAGTCTCGCTGTGACATTTAGAAATGAGTCTGCAAGTCTGACTGATAGAATGCCAAATATGTACAGAAAGCTGTGTGTATATATGTGTTTAAGAAAGAGAGAGAGGGGGGGGGGGAGAGAGAGAGAGAGAGAGAGAGAGAGAGAGAGTATGTAGGGCGCATAGATGTCTATTGTATGGTCTTTGATAAATTTGTCTATTGATTTAGTGATCGACTAGTATGATATTTTTTAACCATTTGTTGTTATTATTGTTAGATTGTCAGGGCTGCTATATTAACCTAGTTATAATCTGTTTTGTTGTCAATTGAATTGAATTGAATTGAATTGAATTGAATTGAGGAAATCATGTTTAGTGTGTGTGTGTGTGTGTGTGTGTGTGTGTGTGTGCATGATAGAGAAAGATTTTGTGTGTGTAAGTGTATGTGTGTGTATGCACATCCAAGCATAATGGGCTTGGCAGGTAACTAGCCAGTGGCCACCATTTTAAGTCAGCCAGGTGTCAGGTAGCCTGCTGTGAATGAGGCAGAGGATTGCTTGAGACAGAGCATCAATGCTGATTGAATTGGCCGGTCCTGAAAAAGACACACAGGGTTTTTGTCAGAGAGGAGGGAGAGGAAGGAAGCTGTTGATCTAATTGTAATCCTGAATGGAAGCCTGTTTCCCTCTCAACCAAAGTCACGTTGGCCTGCTCAACTAAAGGCCTGGTAATGTAATGTAAAACTAGGAACCTTAAAGGAATACACAGAGTTTTTGGGAGATTGGCCCGTTGGTCAAGTTACCTGATAAGTAATGGGAACATAGACACCAAAACCTTCCTTATACTGGAGGTATAAGGAAGGTTATGTTGTAATGGTATATGTTGACTGATAGTCAGCCACATTATCCAAAGTAAGAAGACTGACTTTTAAGTAATAAAAAGTTGTTAGTGGTTTTTTATTATATGGCCTGTGGATTTATACATTTTAAAAATGTAAAAAAGTCAATATGGCTGAAGTAGCTATGCTTATTTTTTGAACTATTTCAGGTGAGCAACCATGTATTCATCCGCTGTGTAGTGATTTTTAGCTGTACACACTCTCCCATCACCCACTATGTTCACTTCCTATGGAAACACAGAAAGTAGTTCCTGATAGTTCAAAACAGTGTGTTATTTTTGTATCATATTGTATGTCATTTTTACCAGTCTCCTACACAAAATTGCCAAACTTATCTGCATATTTGAGGTCTATGTTCTCATCATTTAATGAGTAAAACTCCAAGAAACTTGGTATATTCCTTTCAAGTTGACCATACTTTTTTATGATCCTTGTTCATCACTGTTTTATAGAGAAGGTTTTGCCATGGTTTTATCCTACACTGCCTAGCATCACAATATAAACTTTGCTTCACTGCTCTTGGTTAGCTCCCAGGTGTGAATGTGTGTAACTGTATGAATGTGAATCAAGGTGGCACTGAAAAAGAGTGTACATAGTTGAGAAAAACCCTTCCCTGTATAGATTAAGATAATAAAAGTGAACCATTCCTTGATATATTTGCTCCTATTTACTCCTGTTTACTCCCTTTGTCAAGCAGCCAACCTCTGTCTCTGTTTCACTCTGTTTTTCTCTTCCTCCAGTCACAGATGAAGACACGGTGAAGAGATACTACGCCAAGTTCGAGGAGAAGTTTTTCCAGACCTGCGAGAAGGAGCTCTTGAAAATCAACACATTCTACTCAGGTATTCATTCATTCCAGTTCTTGTTTTAGGTAATGATTGCAATACTGACTGTGTTAATCAATCATCTGTACAATCAGATAATTCAAAAATCAGGTTAATTAGTCACATGTACTTTTCTGTTTTCCCCCTGTAAAGCAGAGGAGCAGCAAAGAAAATGATTCTGTGTGATTGATGCCTCTCTCCAATATCTTTTCCTCCATCTAGAAATTAACCCTGAACTTAATATTAACTTGTATTAACTGAAAAGATTATTAATATATCTTTCCATTGCAGTGGAGCTTGAGACAGCTGAAGCTTCTCTAGTGGCCAGTCTTTATTTATATTAAATGCTCCCAACATCTTTACCAATCTGTCCCTCCCTGGTCCTCTGCTGACTACAGTTTGTCAAATAGCAGCAGTAAAGTGCAAAACAAGATACAGAAACGGGTACGGCTACAAAATTAGAGGGAAGTTGTAGCTGAAATTGAAGTGTATTAGTTCCACTAATGTGTTACACACATGGTTTATTTCCTCTGTGTTGCGTCCAGAGAGATGAGCTAGCTATTTCAGTGCCAAATGACATTGCGTCTAATCCTGGTCATTTGATTGAGGTAGACTGCC
Organism: Centroberyx gerrardi; assembly: GCF_048128805.1. Lineage (NCBI taxonomy): Eukaryota > Metazoa > Chordata > Actinopteri > Beryciformes > Berycidae > Centroberyx > Centroberyx gerrardi. The sequence goes on from NC_136005.1 coordinate 11,572,058, forward strand.
ATGACTGTCATATTTAGGCGAGCCGGCCCGCCTGTGTGTATTTCAGGGAGAGAGGGAGTGCATGTGTGCGCCGTGTAACATGAGATGGAAGCCATAGTATATTCTGAGGTTGCCTTGTGGTCTTGAACTTCAGCTCAGGGAAAGTGAGGGGCACCAACCAACAGACAGAGCTTCCCCTACAGGTTGCATGTGGAACTACAGGCTCTCCGGGTCAACTGTGGGCCAAGGCTGCCTGGAGAAATGGGCATCCGATACTGTCCCAACTCATAATGACGCCACATTACTGGCTGATGGATGGCTATGACAGCAAACAAACAGGGCATAAATCATTGCAGACCTTATTAGGAGGGAGGTTGATTTGTCATTCCTTAAAGTACTGGAGAAACTTCTCTAACAACAAATCCTCCTGTCCTGGTGCATCTTGATTAAATGCCAGGGGCGTGCTGTCATGTTGCTGCAGTGGAGGCCAGGCTGGACGGCTCTGTCAGAGGAGCTCGGTCTAATTTGGGACTCAAACCAAACATCCTCTTGGCCTGGCTAGCTACTCTTTCATCATCCTCTCCAGTGAGGATAATGACAACATAGCTCCTTTGTTTTGAAATGTAGTTGCTGATGAAGGTCTGATAGTAGGCCCAAATAGCACTATTAAAGTCCCCATGAAGTGAACTCCCATTACTTTTACATCCTGGAAAACACAGTATCTTTCATGGTGACCTCATGCTGCACTAGTAGGCGTAAATATAAATTTCTAACCAATAAAACCATCAGATTTTTTGAACAATCCCGCCCCTCCGCACCCCTCCCATCAAATAAAATTGCCTTTCTCTCCCTGACTGATATTCCATTGGTTTAGACTTTTGAATGATCCCTCACTGTGTTATGTCCTGCCCCAACTTTAACATCTAAATATGGGTCATAATCTTGTGTGGCCTTGGATCATCTTTGGATTGTGGGTCCCATGCATGCTATTGCCTATCAGTATGAATACATAAGACGGAATAGGGAATAGAATAGAGTGGAACAGAATAAAATAGCACCTTGTCGTCATTTCTGAGCTTCTAAATGCCACAAGTGACATGTGTGAGTGAATGTTGACAGCAGCACAGTCATATCACGGCAGCGCCACACTCAGTGAGTCACCGTCTCCTCAGCAGACTGGAGGTGTGAGGTTGGTTAAATGTTATTTATGAAAACATCATAATCTCTCTCCTCTACTTAGGCGTATGTCTGTTTATCCTGCACACACAGGAGGATGAAGCAAGCAATTATGGAGTCCTGTCCGACAGACAGCTTTATCTGGTGCCAGCTGGTACCTGTGTGTGTGTATGTGTGTGTGTGTGTGTATAGTGGATTGAAAAAGTGGGTTGGGATGTGAATGTGTGTCTATGTGAGAGAGAGCGAGAGAGAGATGGAGATGAATTGTGTGCTGACTTTACATAACGTTCTTGCCTCTGCGTAGCTCTACCTTTCACTCTGTCTCTCTCTCTCTCTCTCTTTCTCTCTCTCTCTCTCTCTCTCTCTCTCTTTCTCTCTGTGTCTCTCTCTGAAATGGGTCCTTGACCTCTGGAAATCATTCTGCTGCAGTTCGCTGAAAGTAACTCTGTTGGACAACACTTTTATCTTCATTGGTTCAACACACAGCAAACTGTTATGGAAACTGTTATGGAACCTTTTATCTAAAGTTTAGCAGGCTCATTTTAACAGAAATACCTTTTCACCTTGGTCTGTTCCTGGGAAAGCTGTGGGACGACAAAAAGCTCTTTACATTTCTCCGCTAAACCCACACCAGTGGAAATCTAGACCACCAACACCTGTATGTCAAAACATCCGCTTATTTATGGTTCATTTAACCTCCCACAGATGAACAATTTGAGGTCGTTCATCCAGACGGATGGGGATTAAACCAGAAGGATAAAACCTTCCTCCCCATGGCGATTTGTCATTGTAGTGGCCTTTTCACTCCCAGACCTCAGATTTAATCTAAGCCTACAACTGGCAGACAGTCGGGGACTTGACTTTCTCATGCCTGCTGCTGTTGTCATGTGTCCATCCAAGCAATGTTATGACAGACTGTGCCGGTGCTCACACAGGGATTACTCTAATTTTAGACTTCAAAGAGGTGCTGCGATTGTGGCATTACTATGAAGCAGGTAGTGAGATATCTGGGGACCGTGTGTGGGGGTGTGTATGGGGTGTGTATGGTGTGTGTATGGTGTGTGTATGGGGTGTGTGTGTTCAAGCAGCAAAGTGTGAAAGTCACCGTTGAGTCCTGTGCACCTCTAGTGCGTCTTTTCTCAGGACAGAGGAACAGCTATTGGTTGGGTCTCAAATATCTCGACTTCCCCAGACGGAAAGACTGAGCGCTTAATGAAATCAGCAAGCTCTTAATTGGACTCTTCAAGCTCTTCATGCAAACTGTCAACAAGTCTGTAGCTTTACAGATTGGAGATTTCCCACAATTCAATGTGAAAGTGGCATGCTTAAGAGAAAATTAAGTTTAATACCATAATTGGAAAATGCCTTTCAATGTATTACTCATAACACAATACTTTTAATCAGAGAAGACTAAATATTGTGCCCATTTTGTTTTTGCATTCAAATTGCATGATACCTCATTTCTACACTGAAGGGCAAGATCTCAACTCATGAGCAAAAACCTAAACAGAAGTCACACCTATGTAGGGTGGATGGAGTTGAACGGTAAAGATGCATGCTTCATTTCATAGGTCAGTGGCTGAACCTGGGATGAAAACCCCAGGTTTAGAAATAAAAAATAATCAAGTTGAGAGTTAGTTGAGCGGAGAGAACAGGGTGGAGGATGAGAGCTGCTCTCTGGCAGAGAGGTGGGAGGATATACAAGAGACGTTCACCAGGGAGAGAATAATGAAATGCAGGCAACTGTCCAGATCCTGTCAGATTCTCTCTCTCTCTCTCTCTCTCTCTCTCTCTCTCTCTCTCTCTCTGGGTAGGCTATATTAACCTATCTCTGACCCAGATAATGGGTTCTTCACTAGGCAGCGTTTACGTGTCTGCTCAACCTAATATTCTCCATCCTACTGCTTTCTGTAACTGACAGAATGCAGAGGAGAGGAGAGGTCTTATAACTGAATGGTCGAGTCAGTTGACACCTTTTCTATACTTGCTTTGTATGGAAATCTGCCAACAGAGACAAACTGCAGGATAGAGTTAAGTTGGCCGGTAAGATCGCTGGTATCAAGCTGAAGCAGCTACCTGACATCTTTGACCACCTTTGACCATACTGGAGTGTCTCCTTCATCCCTTTTATAGGGAATTTGAGTTTCTTCCCTCTGGCACAATGTTTAGACCGCCAAAGGGCAAGTCTAGCAGAGTGAGGAACTCTTATTTCCCATGCCATTAAATAGCTTGACTCTGGTTAATGTATTTTTAATAGGATAGTCAGGAGTCCAATGTTAGTGCTGTTTATTTTAATGCTGTTCTACGGATGGATGAGGATGTTCTTAATTCATGACTCCCGTTTCTTGAGCTAAGTTTTATGTACTTTTGTTTATTTATGATTTCATGCACCTGGCTGCACAAAGAATTTCCCCCCTGGGACAATAAAGTTGAGTTGAACTGAACTGAATTGAATTGTGGTTGTGCTGGGCAGCTCCCAGGTGTGGATGTGTGTATAAATGTATGAATGTGAAGCAGGGCGGAGTGTAAAACCCCTCCCTCAATAATAAAGGTTACAAAAAACCTAATACCTCTTCTTTGTCTTCCTCTCATCTTCCCACCTGTAGAAAAGCTTGCTGAAGCCCAGAGGCGTTTCGCCACGCTGCAGAATGAGCTGCAGTCTTCCCTGGACGCTCAGCGCGAGAGCAACGCTCCGCCCGGCCTGCGCAAACGCAAGACGGTGTTCCACCTGTCGCAGGAGGAGCGCTGCAAACACCGCAACATCAAGGACCTGCAGCTGGCCTTCAGCGAGTTCTACCTCAGCCTCATCCTGCTCCAGAACTACCAGGTTTCAATACACACACACACACACACACACACACACACACACACACACACACACACGCCTTACATATACATACACTGTTAAAATAAAAAAGTTCTTCCGCGAAGCTTTAAGGAGAGGAAAGAAACCTTTAAAGTGATAATCTGAGACATCTGTGATGTATTTTACGTTTCCGGCAGCAGCAATAGCGGTTTGTTAGGAGTACACAGAAGAAGTGGGCAGTTAGCATGAGCAGCGATAGCCACGACGGCTGACCAGAGAAAGAAAAGAGCGCCGCCTACAGAAACTCAAACTTCAACAGAAAATCCAATGAAAAAGACATGCAAAAACAACCAGAAACAACAACCGCTTAGCACCCAAAAACAAGGATCTTGCAGACTTCCATTTAAGGATCCCTTCAAAAATGCACTTAAGTTATCTCTTCTGGGTTAGGGTTTCAGCTCCCCCGACTTCCAGCAGTCTAACCATTTACTCAATCTGTTGTGGTTGTGTCATTTCTGTTTGTTTCAGTCTTGATCCGAGCCGTTTCCTCTTTACTGTCCACAGAACCTGAACTTCACTGGTTTCCGTAAGATCCTGAAGAAGCATGACAAGATCCTGGACACTCCTCGCGGGGCCGACTGGCGTGTGGCTCACGTGGAGGTGGCACCTTTCTACACCTGCAAGAAGATCACACAGCTCATCTCTGAAACAGAGGTGCACACACACACACACACACCCACACACACACACTGCAGTACGTAGACATTGGCAGGAAACAAAACACATGCATAAACCCGCACACCAAGTACACACTCGTTACCGACAGTGTTCTGACTATCTAATGTGTGTGTGTGTGTGTGTGTGTGTGTGTGTGTGTGTGTGTGTGTGTGTTCCCCAGGCCCTGGTGACCACAGAGCTGGAGGGAGGAGATCGTCAGAGGGCCATGAAGAGGCTGAGAGTTCCTCCACTGGGGGCAGCACAGGTCAGAGCTACTGCTGGTCACACTGGTCACACTGGTACCCAGTAAGAACAGCATGACTCCCCACCTCTGGTTTTTGCACTATTACCTATCTATTAACCCAATGGCTCTCAACCTCTTTGGTTCACGACTCCTTAAAACAAAGTGATGCCTACTCACGAAGAGGGTGGGGGGCAGGAAAGGGGTTGGATGAATGTAGATTAAAAACAAAAGGTGAGACAGATGACATGAGAGAGTGGAAGAGGGGAATTGAGAGAGGGAGAAAAAAGAGAGAGAGAGAGCGACTACTCTTCCCTTCAGTATTGATTTTATAAGTGCCTTTCCATTGCTGAACAGACAGGATATACTTCAGAAAAGAAAGAGGCCAGTGGCGCTTTACATCCCCTATGTTATATCCACTGTTATTACTGCATTAATTACTGTCATGTCTAACCTGAATTGTGCGAGGTAAATATTGACGTGTCCATTTCCCCTCTAGGCATGTCTATAAGCTAATGTATTCAAACAGATAAAAAGAGCCTGAGTGGTTTAATATGGAGACACACTACATGTAGTTATGTGAAATTTTATGTTAGCTGAGGTTGAGAAAGGATTCATCACAACTTAATTGCTTGGATAGGCTTCAAAAAAGGAGCTTAATCTCAAAAAAAGACCCTGCTTTTTTACTATCGACAATTTCGACTGTAAACCTGATTACATGAGAAGAATCTATATGGATATGTGTGACCATGTGCACAGATGCAATGTTGAGGTGTTTGATGTTATCCTAAATTTCCTCCTCTCTTTTCCTCCCTGCCTGGTTCAGCCTGCTTTGGCCTGGACAACCTTCCGTGTGGGTCTCTACTGCGGCGTCTTTATCGTCCTCGCCATCTCCTTCATTCTCACTGGTACGTCACAATAAACATTCAAATTCATACATTTTTCCTATCCTGGTGAATGCTGAACAATGTGCGATGCGATGTCATTTTCTGGTAGATTTGTTCAAGGCACAGTAAATTGTTGTTTTCCTCAGACAGTTAAACATTTCATATTTTGTGCTAAAAAGGGGGATGTAATTTTCCTCCACCCCCACCCCTCTTCTCTAATCATCCTGTGTACTTGTTGTTTCAGGTGTTGTGTTCATCCGCTACGAGAACATGTGGCCTCTGGTGCGGATCTACCGGGGCGGTTTCCTGTTGATCCAGTTCCTCTTCCTGTTGGGCATCAACACCTACGGATGGAGGCAGGCCGGAGTCAACCATGTCCTCATCTTCGAGATCAACCCCCGAAACAACCTCTCACACCAACACCTGTTTGAGGCAAGAGCGTTAAACATTTCAAAACCCTCCATCTTCAGAAAGTAAACCTTTTCTGGAATAAAGAAAAACAATCTTATTTTAAGATTGACAACCCTGCATTTTGAGAGGTTTCATTCAACAACAACAGTGTATACTCAAAGTCCATCAGGATGTATTTATGCTATAGAATTACAAAATACAAAGAAATCAATACTAATTTATTCATTCTAATGTGACACCATGCCAATCTGTTTCCTCCCCCCTCTCTGCTGCAGATTGCTGGTTTCCTGGGTGTGTTGTGGTGTATGAGCATCATGTCCTGTCTGTACTCGGACTACACCTACCTGCCCATGCAGATCAACCCTCTCATCCTGTACGGCTTCATGCTGCTCTTCCTCCTCAACCCCTTCAAGACCTGCTACTACAAGTCTCGCTTCTGGCTCCTCAAGCTGCTGGTCAGTCCGCTCATTTATTGTACAAGCATGACTTAGGGCGTGTTTGGAGAAGATTATTCACACTAATCAAAACTCTGTCCAATAAACAAGCTACTTGTGAGTCCGTGTGAGTTTTGTTTACAAGCCCTGGTTCGCTTGTAAGTGGGCAGTGTGAAACTAAACCAGCCAAAAATGCGAAAAAGTAAAATTTTCCACTATGGTTTGGACCAAAGAAAATGAACTGTAGGTGTGCTCGCCCCCTTCGTTATGAGTTTGTGTGAGTTATATGTCTCTTTTACAGCTGTGTATTTTGCTGCCATATTACGCTGCTGACACTTGAAATATGTCCTGCAAGTGTGTGTGTGTATGTGTGTGTGTGTGCGTGGAGGTGCTTGAGTGTGTGTGTGTGTGTGTGTGTGTGTGTCATGCATTTGCATGCATGTACAATATCAGATATCTATGTCAGATCTCATGTTTACGAAACCCTCCTCTGTTGTTCTCTGTTCTTTGTCTAAGCTGCTAGGGGGCTGGAGGAGAGAGTGTGTGTGTGTGTGTGTGTGTGTGGATGGAGGGGGGGTGTTGTAGTGAGACAGAGGGCAGAGGGTTGAGGGATAATAGAATGCAGCCTGGTCCCAGGAGAGGTGGCGGCTGTGACTGTGCAATCATTACAGGCATAGATCTATCAGTATGCTGCCGCCCTGAGCTCCTCACTTCCTCCTCCTCCTCCTCCTCCTCCTCCTCCTCCTCCTCCTCCTCCTCTCCTTACACTTTAGCCCTCCTCCCTCCCAATTCCCCAGCAGCAGCAGCAGCAGCAGCAGCAGCAGCATCCCCCTCAGCTCTCCCTCCTCCTCCTCCTCCTCCTCCTCCTCCTCCTCCCGTCCTTTCCTCCACAGCTCCCCACAGTCCTCAGCAGCACTCACCCCCTCTCCTCCGCTGATGTGGCTCCCTAATCAGCCTCAGCCTTGATTGCGGCTGATTTGAACAACCACAACCGCCTACACATACCAGAATTAGACTGGATATTAACCATTTTTATTTTGTAATTTTTTCTTTATTCTGGAAAATCAAGAATTTACATAATTTACTTAACAATTTACTTAACTTTCAATCCTTTTCCTACAGAAATGGGGATTATCAAATAATAATCACAGTTGTATCCTGTATGCTTCCTCCCCCTTTTTGTCCTGTATAGAAACATAGAGACATTCAGACACATGGAGGGGTTTTCCCTCTCTACATCTTCTCCTTCCAATTCCTGTGGCATAGTTCTCCCCTTTCCCCTTTTCCATACACTCCTCTTTTCCCCTTAAGTAATAGCAACTTGTACCGAAATATTGCCGTTGTGGATAATGAACAAAATTATGTAAACATAACTACATTACATTATCTGAAACAGTCGGGTGCTGTAGGATATTTACCATTTTTCATTTATGTCTCATTGGATTTTGCTGGTTCCATCATAACCAATGAGTAATTGAGGATATTTCAGGACAGATTGCAGTGGGGTAATGGAACAAACAATTTGTTATATTATCTAACATTACTGAAACATGTATCCGAGCCAGGTGTGTTAGTTCCCTACGACTGCAAACACCAGACAAAGATCTCATCTAGGGGCAAACTGCACAGGCAGCACCTAGATTAGCTGTAGTGTTTGCTCTAGAAATGAAAGCCTCGCCACAGCGCTGCAGCAGGCTTAGCCTTGAGACATCCATATAGAGCGGATATGGGTGAGATGACCAGTGGATCAATACAGACTTTGATTGACAGGTGAAAAGAAATATGTAATGAGCTGATATGTGTAAAAAAAAAAAAAAAAAGATCAATGTCCTTTGACATTTGCAGCTGAAGGTGTGTGTGTGGGGTTTGAGTGTGTACATGGAGAGGGAGAAAGAGGGACGCAGTAGCCCCTGAATGTCAGATTTGGCCTGAAGGCAGGAGGGGGGCAAATGGAAAGAGCAGGGAGGGTTGTATCATTTTACAGAGCCTGGTCAATAACCAAGCTCCTGCCGCAGTCACTTCCCAAATAACATGCCCATAGACGCCAAGGCAGGCCACAAAACACAGCTAGGCTGGTGCGTGTGCTTGTCGTGTATGCCAGTGAATAGTGACAAACACACACACACACACACACACACAGAGACACAGACAAAAAGCGTGAGTCATTCGGGTGTCCTGTGGCGTGGTGATAAGGCAGTCTTGAGGCTCTATCCCTTTGTGTGTTACAGATCATTAATAGAGGTTGTTTCCTGCATCGTCCTCCTCTGCTGAAAGTACTGTGACGATTACACACTAATTAACTGTTTCCTAATTCACTGCCGCCTTGTTGAAGCCACGTGTGTATTCACCGTAACATCCGAGTTTAAACTGGTAGCACACCTCTGCAGTGCTGGAGTGTTATGAGACATCACTACAAGATGCCTTCTTAAATGCTCTATACATTTCTTTCACTGGGGGAAATATGTTTCTTCAGTTGCCTTAATAGACTCTTCCCAGTTGACATAAAACAATATGTGAAGGTGCATGTTGGACATCTTGAGATTAGAATGAATGTAACTGCAAAATAAAAGCTTAACCCTAACCAATCACTGCTCTCCCTTTTTCCACTTTCCTCCTTCCCTCTCTTCCCCGCGTCCAGTTTCGTGTTTTCACAGCTCCATTTCACCGGGTGGAGTTCGCAGACTTCTGGCTGGCTGATCAGCTCAACTCTCTGGTGATCGTTCTGATGGATCTGGAGTATCTCATCTGCTTCTACATCTTCGAACTGCAGTGGAGCAACAGCAAGGGCCTGCTGCCCAGCTTCAAAGGTGAGACTTAATCCCAGAATGGCTTCACCTTAAACTCCATGTCCTCTGCACCTCTGTCTGTGCACAAATGAAAATTAGCAGTTTTCTGTCTCTGGGGAACAGAAGTTAATTGCCCTTGCGAATAACACTTTAACACTGTTAAAAAAAAAAACACCTACTTGCGATGAACCTTGCATTTCCAGCTACACATCTTCAAATCTGCAAATCAGTGGTTGTGAAAGTGACGGACTAAGTTGACAGCGTGCCAGACGGAGTTGGATAGTTCAGTTGTCCTGTCAGCAAGTGTGATGTGAATAAGCTTTTAATTGCTCTCCACTGCCTCCACTCCACCAAACAGTTAGACCTCTGCCTCCACGCAGCCAATTAACACGGAGCTAATGGAACGGAAATGTTTGGTCATACAGAGGTCGCCATGTGACTCTCATAATGATGAGCTATCCAGTGCGAAGGCGCATGTAGGGAAGGAGTCAGCATGGGGAAAAGGGAGGGAAGATGGATAAGAGAAAGAATAATAAGAGAATGAGATTATAACACAATAGTTAAAGGAATCCTTGAGCTATATTCCCTATCTGCTCTTAACAGCAGTTTCTGTAAAGCTTTTTGTCTGACCACAAGTCTAAGTAGTTTATTGAACGTTCTTGAACATTCATGAACCCTCAATATTGTTCTATTCTATTCTATTCTATTCTATTCTATTCTATTCTATTCTATTCTGCTCCGCTCCTCCAGATGACTACGTGTGCCACAGCTACTCATACGGAGTGCGGGCCATCATCCAGTGTCTGCCCGCCTGGTTCCGCTTCGTCCAGTGTCTGAGGCGTTACCGTGACACCAAGAGGGCCTTCCCTCACCTGGTGAATGCTGGGAAATATTCAACAACCTTCTTTGTCGTCACCTTCTCGGCGCTCTACGCTACGCACAGAGGTAGGACACACAAAAACATAATGTATGTGAAGTATAGTCTAACCAAAAAAGAAAAGGTCGCTGTGTGCTCAAATTAGATCAGGTATATTACCTCTTCATGTTGAAACTGGGTGCTTTGTTGGTCAAAGAGAATAGACTCCATTTATATGTGTTATTTAAATTATTTAAGTTACTGAGGATGAAATCCATTTTATGTTGTATTGTCCTTTTTATTATTGTCCTTTTGATTACACAGGGAAAGGCTTTGTTCAGTAAGATAAAAGGGGACATTGATTTTTGTCTATGGAAGATCCTGAAAAACTTTTTGAAAAAAGTTTTGAAAATGAAACATTTTTAGTTGCAGATTATATAGAGAAGGTATAGGAAATGCAGAAAAAGGCATTGTTTAAGTGAAATGAGTATTTTTATTTTGTATTGCCTTGCTCCTTGTATATTCATAGATATGATCCACACAAAACAGTATTACGTAAGTTGTACTTTGTGTTTATGTTTGCAAAACACTGTGTCATGTAATCTCATGTGGGATGGGCCATTAATTTGGCATGACACAAAAATAAAATTTCATTCATTCATTCACACACACACACACACACACACACACACACACACACATCTCTTCTATGTCTCGTGTACCTGAAGCATTTGGGTTTAGCAGAGCTTTAGCTGCTCAGTGCTATGTATGTCCATGATAAATTCAGGATACTGAATGATTCAAAAGGTGAAGAGATGTTTGCTGTCCAATCCTATGTACAGTAATTCACATTGTTCAAGAGACATGGTAAGAGTGCATCTCCCGTCCATCGCTAAGCTGCAAGATCCAACTCTGGATCACAGAGAAACCCAAAAGGGAAAAGAGTAAGGCTATCTGTATCTGCAGTCTGCAAACTAATGTAATGCTGTTGTGTTGTTGTGTTAGATGAGCCTGTCAAACAGAATCCACAGGCTCACAAACATGTGTGGGCTCTTGGACGCAGAAAGCAGAGGTGACCTTGAGTGCAAATGCAAAAGCAGTTGGCCTTGGTTTTCATTGCTCGTCGTTGCCTAGAGCTTTATAATGGAAATGGAAAGGTTAGTCAAACACAGTCAGGGATAAACAAGGTTCTGTTCTCACAATATGAAACTGATGGCGTTCAATATGAGGGCCGGGGAGAGAGGGCAAGGAGAGAGACAACGAGGCCAGACAGTGAAATAGAGAAATGGAAAAATAGAGAGTAAACGGAGAAGATGGAGAAGAGAGATGAACAGAGGAAAGGAGAGAGTGGTTGTCATTAAAAGTCAAGTCACTCTCCCTCAGACAGCTTCACAATTAGCCTGCAATTATTCTGATTCAGAAGCCTTATCACAAAGGAGTGCATGTACAAAGAAGCAGCACCCAGGCAATAACAGCGTCCCTTCAACACGCATCCTCCATCGTAGTTTCACAGATATTTGTCCACGCGCATCATTTCAAAGCAGCTTTTTCTGCCAGTCATACTTTTAAACGCTTCTCAGATGCCGGTTTATATATTTATTTACCAGCAAATGCCAGCTATGAAACTTCATCTCAACCTTTCAGACCGTTAAATGTTATTTCCCAGCTTGACTTTATTCCTTTCCGATATAAATTTAAATCAATATCAGCTCACTAAGCTGACCGCCAGCGAGCTGCTATTGAATGAACCAGTAAGCCAGGAAGAGGGAGGAAGAAAGACAGAGAGATATACAGACAGACAGACAGACTCGTTTTTTTTTTTCTTTCCCAGCTTGTTAGGAAAGGCGTCCATTAAACCACATCCTCCTTCCAGAGTGGGTTCCTCTGGTCTGAAGCCTGTGTAGACCCTCAGCTAATGGCCTCTCTTCATCTGTTATTCCGTATGAAGCCGTCTTTTATCCCACATGGTAATGGAGAGGCAGAGACGGAACGCTGTTTAAGTGAGGAAGGAGGGTGGGAAGACAGACACATGCACACACACATATACACACACACACACACACACACACACACACACACACACCACACTACCAGATCCTACTTAACCTCAAATCTCCACTTCACTGGAATGGATAGTCAAACTAGTGTTGAGGAAATTGCCTGTTCTGAAGACGTTTGAAGTATTCTCTGTAGAAATGATTGTTGTTGTACATTTTCAAGCATCGGCCTTTGATGAATGGATGATATGGGCACCGCAGCACGTCAGCGTATATGGAAGCCAAATATGGAAATGATGTATAAATAGCCTTAAGAGCCACAAAGTTTGGGTATCAGTTTACAACAGTCCACAAAGTACAAGTATGACGAATCCCCTTTCCTTTGATTTGTGGATAGGTTGACAGTCTTTAGTGTTGGTGTTGACAGTCTTAGTGCTGCCGTTTAAAGCCCAGTGGCCAGTCTGCCCACGTTACCCAACATCTGTCGGGAAAGGTAGCAGAGAGCAGCAGTGTGTCGTCATGTTCGCACCGCTGGGCCCAGCTGTAATAGGTGGAGGGAGTGTCAGTGAGTATCTGGCAGAGCTCCCAGTGTCTGTCTGTGGATGTGTCACCCTCATTGCTAACCCAGTCACAGCTCTGACCGTTTCTGTGTGACCTCACTGCTCCTTCCTGGAATAGCACACGTTTAGCTCCGGGAATCTGTAAAGCGAAATGCATAAACCATAACGCACCGATGTAAGTCAGGGGTTTGTTTTTAGTTTAGTGGTTTAGTGGTTTAGTTGGTTTAGTGGTTCCATTTGAATATCAGACAGAATTTAGTTACCTGTTAAAGATCAATAAGTGCAATGATTTCAACCAGATTATGGGACACCTAATTAAATATGCATACTGTCAACCAATCAGAACATTCATTAAAGCCTGGGTGTAGGTGACATCATTTACACCAGGCAGTAGATTGGAATTCTAAATCTGTTTGATTCTGTTGACAACCAGAGGGAAATGGATGTTAGTCAAATTTACACAATGCTGACAGCTATAATAATTTGGGTAACTTTACATTAACAAGTCATTTGTTAAATTATACCATGAAATTGAGAAATGCAATTCTCATTGCACTGGACCTTTAATTTATGCGGAATAATCTTCCCTCAGGTGTACATGGGTCCCAAGCCGGTGCTGTGTTGTTCTGGGGTTTGAGGTTTGATCATTTTGAATGTGGTGCAATACAGAGAGCAGAATTTTACCCTCAGTGCTGCGAATAACTGATTGGACGCTGTTGTGAAACTCTAATCCCAGCAGATGTTCAGAGGCCTGTAACTAGAGAGATGATGGAGGATTTCCTGGTTTAGGCACAGTTCCCAAACCCTGTAAGATACGGGGCCTGACAGCAAAGCAGATACTTTATTCTGGATCAATACAGGCTCAGCTTTATGTACAATGGCTTGACTCTAACTGCTGTTTTAGATGCAGGGGACTTTTAGGCCTAATGCTAATTTAAGCCCAGAGGAATTCTTTCACGGACAGGCAGAGCCAGGGGGAACGGGATGCTGCATTCATATAGGCAAGAATAGTGCAGGCTTCTGATGGACGGAAAATATGTGGATGGAGGGAAACACACATATAAACATGCACAAGTTAAAGTACAAACACTCACGCTCCCATGCGTATTCACTCATGTAATAAATGAGACAACACGAATGAGACAAAAATGCAGAGGAGCTAGTCAAGGCAAGACATGGATATTCTTAAAAATATCCCTTTGTCTGAGGGAAACACAGATGTTGAATTTTATCTGTCTGCTGGCTGTGAGATCAGCGTCAGAAACACCTAAAGCCAACTGTAGAATAAAGGGGAATATTAGTCCTGCTGGTCTCAGCGAGAGGTCGACCATAGTGCAGAGGGAAAAAAATGAATAAAGTAAAACTGCAGTGAGAGATCAGTAAATTCAGAACTGGTAGAGCGCTGAGGGGGAGATAAAGATGAATGATCAGAGGAGATGGAAGATGGAGGGAGGAAAGAAGCTAAATAGAGAAAACAAGAGTGGATCAGCGGGAAGTAAGGAAGATCGTCATGAAAGGGATTGTGATTCATTGAAGAGAGTTAAATAGATATAAAAATATGACGGTATGAAATGGAGAGAAAGACACGAGAGAGGCAGGGGAAAAGAGGAGAGGAGAGGAGAGGAGAGGAGAGGACAGGAGAGGTGTAATTACCAGCCTGGGGCTAAACACATGTCTGCTGGACACTGCTAGAATAGAGATGAGCCCAGAGCTGACAGAGTTTATAACTTCATTTCATGTACTGGACCACTCATTATCAGGTTAGAAATTGCAATGCACACAGACACACACACACACACACACGCATACACACGTTGATCCTACTCACATTTGTGAATGTGCACACACACACACAAACACACTTTAACTGATGTAGATAAAAGACATTGCTCTCAGTCAAATCTTTCTCTGTCTGCCTGAACTCTAATTCACCCCTGCTAAGGCCATACTCACTCCTGCTACTACTAATATATTCACATGTGGAGTCAGATACAGGCTGAGTTAAGCATCTGATAAAGGTGCATTGACTTTGACCAATAACCTTTGTGTGTATAGCAACAATATCTTTAGATATGCTGAAGATGGATCTGTCTGATTGGATATTGTTAGAACGAATGCAGCTGGTTGGATGAGGTTTCCCTGCAGGTGAGGGATTCTTAATTACCTGGTTAGCAGACAAGACAGCCGTGACAACAGATAAGAAATCAGCCTAATAGCAGGGACTGATTGTTCTTCCTGTGTGCTTGTTTCCCTCAGTGGAAGTGGGCCAGTTGCATAAATGAGCCTGTCCCTGCTGGAGCCCGCTGTCTTTAATAGTGTTTAACCTCTTGAGTTCCTGTGGACAGCAATAGCGCCTGTGTGTGTGTGTGTGTGTGTGTGTGTGTGTGTGTGCATGTCTGTGTGACAGACTAGCCACTGAGTGTGTGTGACAGGAGCCAGCGACCACTGTTAGCCCCTATTGAGCTTCAGATCAATGGCCGTCTAACCACGCTAACCCTTACAATGGAAAGACATCAGCTTTAACAGAACCTGAAGGGTTAAATACCTCACCATGGCTGAACACTTTACCAAGCCTGGAAAACCACAGCAGTGGGTATTCTCCAGTGAAAAGAGTGTATCGTGCAGGACTAAGTGTAATCTATGGCTGGGAAACCCCCCTGTGGCCTCTGTATAACTAATATAGCATAGGGACTACTTCCATCCCATCTCTCAACTGAAGAGGCAAAGAGCACAATAGACACAGCAGTTAACAGAGCAGAGGGACCACAGCAGTAACTCTCTGTTAAAAATGCCCCTGCTCCGCTCCCTGGCGTCTCCTTGGCTGCTAGTAGGAAAAGGCAGTGAGCATGATGGATGGAAACTAGCCCCGTCTCTGTCTGCTGGCTGCTGTCTGTGTCTGTGTGAGTCACTGTAGGCTATAGGTGGTAAATCAGTATCTTGCCAGGAATACGCAAAGCACATGCACATACAGGCACTACTAAGCATGGCTGATGATTAACTTAATAAGTGAAAATTATCTTAGCGATTGTTGAACACTTGCCAGGTGTGGACGTCTTTGCAAATAATGTATCAAATTACAAATGATACCTCACTACTACAACAACGTACACTTAGCAAGGCCTACTATGTTCATGTTACATCCTCAACAAAGGATTAAACCCACTTACAATGAAGAAGACCAACAAACAAAATGCAGAACCTAAATCAAACAGTCTAATGTTGTGGAATGACATGACTTAGTTCAGGAAAGCTGAGAACTTTGAATGAATCTTGTACAAGCTAGCAAAACACTTCCACAAGCAATTTGAATTGTACAGAAATGGAATGGAAAAAGAATGGAAAAAGAAATTGCAATCCAATGCAACTGCAGCGAAAAATAGCCACAGCAGGAGCAATAACTTAAAGGTTACTACCACAGGCATTTCAGGCCTGTGCAGTTCAACAAGGACCTAATGAAAATACTACGGGCTCTTAGCAACAGCAGCACATGTACATGCTTGTCCTTTTGGCAAGTATAAACATTTACTCAGTCACCAAAGTACAAAGTCTTTGTTTGTTTGGAGACTCTGCTGAGGGCTTGGAGCCAGAAGGACGTAACTATCTATATATCAAATACAGGCTCTGGAGGAGATCTGTTTAGACCCGACTGTCTAATACAACTTCCCTGTGGAAGTAGACATGTTTGTCTATGTGTATGTACCATTTTCAGTCTATGTGTTTTGTGTTGCTGGTGATGGTTTCTGTGATTAAATAATTTCCCTTCTGGGATTGTTAAAATACTACTACTACTACTACTACTGCTACTAATGCAAGGAAAATCTGATATATGGAATAATTTGGAATGAAAATACAAAACCTACATATAGCCTTAACTGATCAATTTGCTTATTCATTGGAGCTAGAAGGGCGTAAATCCACTTATACTCTTCTGGCTCCAGATAATGCAGGGAGTAAGTCCACTTATGCCCCATACGGCTCCAAATGCTGGTATACACTTCAAACATCCCTTAAATAGTCAAAATAACATTGTGTCAGGATATTCATCAAAGTTAGGTCCATTTTTATTTACATGTGTGGGGAGCAGAGCTCTTCCAAACACACTACCACAGCGTTGGGACTTTGGGAGCAGAGTAGATAACCAATAATGCTGTATAGGTTACATATTCTACAGGTTAATAAATCATGAATACTCTTCAGTGAATCACAGATAGGACCCTTTGTGTTAGTCTCTCTGCAGCACCTGGCTAGCTGATCTGATGTGGATAGTTTGCATCAGCTCAGTCACATTGCATGCTACTGTAGATTCCCACAAGCACTGGTGTCCTGTTGCTTTGTTGGTGGGTCACACAAGGTTAGGACACACACACACACACATATGCACACGCAAACACACACACACACACACATTCAAATGCCAGCATGTCAAAATACTGAGGAATGACAAGGTCAAATCTACATGACAGACCTGCACAGCTGCTAAACTGAGCACATTTATTACAGTCAACTATCAATATTAATGCCTCTCCTCGGAATGAAGAGGTAATAGTGTTTGATTCGATTCTCTTTATTATCCCCAAAAGGGAAATTGCTGTTGTATGTTGTAATGTACATGTTGAATCCCCAAAAGAGCGTTCGGGGACTCTGCTGGCCCAGTGTAGATCCCTCTTTCCTCGGCTGCTCGCTTTCAGCTCCTTTAATTCAAAGTGACCAAGCTGATGACTGAGTGACATTCACTGTTCCAGCAGGTCCAGCAACACAACAATGATATTACAGTGATCAATATTACAGTAATGTACAGCAGGCAATTTGATGTCTGATCATGGGAGTGAAATATATGACATGTCGTTTATCCTATGTAAAAAAACAATCTGGTGTAAGATGTGAGATTATGACATTAGTGTACAAATCTTAATGTAGACTTGATGGAAAGTGTGAATTTAACTGTCTGTGGAGATCTATGACATGCTGGAGTATATTCATGACAGGTGGGCTCCCTCTAGTGGTCGAGACATTGTGGCAAAAATAGCACTGAATGACTCAACTACTGTACACACACAACAGGAAAGCAGCAGGTTTTCACTGTGAGCTATGAAATAAGGCTTCCTTTAAGAAAAGAATTTCCTTCTGTTTCAAACAGATTTTCAAGTGAAATTGACTGAAAGAAATTGTTTGAGTGCAGCTAGTTGACATCATGTGTGTGTGTTTGTGTGTATTCCAGAGCAAGGACACACGGATGCCGACATGTTCTTCTACCTGCTGATCGTGTTCTCGGCCATCAGCTCCCTGTACACACTGATCTGGGATCTGCGCATGGACTGGGGTCTGTTTGACCGTGGAGCTGGGGAAAACACCTTCCTCAGAGAAGAGATTGTCTACCCACACAAGGTAGAGCGTGATGGAAATCCATGCATATGACATATAACACACACACTCTCCCCCTAGTCCCCTCCACTAACGGTTGTCTCTGCTGTGTCCAGGCGTACTACTACTGTGCCATCATAGAGGATGTGATCCTGCGTTTTGCCTGGACTATCCAGATCTCTCTGACCACCATGACCAGCATCCACTCTGTGAGCGACATCGTAGCCACCGTGCTGGCTCCCCTGGAGGTCTTCAGGTGGGTCTGGATAACATGCTCACCTTCACTTACACACATTCACTCACTCTCTCATAGTCTCTCTCTCCACACACTTCCATTCCTCCAGATACTGCCGCTGTCCGGTGAAAACCTGATAATTCCAGTTTTGGTGATTTTCATATTTTAACTTCAATTGAAGGATCACATGGTCCTCTGTAGTTGAGTGTTTTTTCCCCTCCGGATACATCAACCACTCCCCTCCTCTCACCTTGGGGTGAAGTTGCACCAGTGGATCAGCTTCCCCCCCATTCCGAAAAGCACTCATTAGTGGGTTTTAACACAAAATTTGACCCCTGGGAAATCACCTCAGAGCAACTTCACCCTTCTCTCCTCCCTCTCTGCAGGCGTTTTGTGTGGAACTTCTTCCGTCTGGAGAACGAACACCTGAATAACTGCGGTGAGTTCCGTGCTGTGAGGGATATCTCTGTGGCGCCGCTCAACGCCGACGACCAGACGCTGCTGGAGCAGATGATGGACCACGAGGATGGAGTCCGGAACCGCTCAGGCAAGAAGACCTGGAAGAGGTCCTACAGCCTGTCGCTCCGACGCCCCCTGCTGTCCTCCTCACAGTAAGGAACCTACATACATACCTACAGACATACATACCTTTTTATTTTAGGTTGATTTGTTCGCACAGTGATAAAACACAGCATGAAGAGGGGGGAAAAAAACAAATTTGAGTAGAAATGTAAAAAAAAAAATGTAAGGGGTTGATAAAAACAAAGTATTAAGCAATCAAAGAGCTGGAAGAGATTACACAGTTTGTCTCTGTGGTACGTATCTCTTTTTCCTTGAAGTAAAAGGCAATCCAGTATCTTTTATTACACAGCAGTACTTTCTTCTTGAGCTCCATGAGGACTCTAGATACGAGATACTATCAAACTAAACAACAGAAAAAGTGGATAACATCCTACACAGACTCCCTAATGTCACAGATAGGCAGAAGTCGACTGGACAGGAATAGCAATATTTAACTTTTGAAATTATAGCATTACAGGAAAAAAATCAATTTGTCAGATAATATATAATTTTTCTCAATTCTCCTTTCTAGATCCAAGAAGGACACAAAGGTGCTAATTGAAGACACGGATGATGAGGCCTTCAGCTGAGTCCAGAGCGTCACGTCGGCACACACACATACACACACACACACACACGTTTGTATTACTATACTTATGAGGGCCTTCATTCACTCCCTAACCCCTAACCCTAACCTCAACCCTTAACCTAACCTAAACCTAATCCTTATTCTAATCTTATCCCTAAAACTCAGTCTTAACCCTAAAATAGCTCCTTAAAGAAGTGAGAACTGGCCAAAATGTCCTCACTTTGGAGAATTTCCCCTCATCTTTCCATCCTTGTGAGGACATTTGGTCCTTATAAGTATAGGAATGCACACACATACACACACACACAAACACAGATACTACACACAGTATACACACACCACAATGCAGAAACATACACAAAGATAAACCTGGTGAAGCACAAGCATAGTATAGTATTGCTACGGTTGAGGAGACAGCTATAACACACAGCCATACAGACAGACAGACGGACAGACTTCAGGGGAAACCTACAGGATCAGGCTCACAGCTGGAAAGACAAGACCACACTGCCCTGGGATTTTCCTCAGTATTTTTCTCTTCTTTTTTAAACAGACTTTTGCGTTTGTGTTGTTTACTTTGAGATATTTGTACAATTCTTTCGATTTTTCTTTCCTTTTTTTCTCTGAATTTATTTTTGAAAAGCTGCATAGATAGGCTATAGATGACTGTTTACATGCATTTTTACGACATCAGGATCAACAGGGAGAAGACAAGCCAATCAAAAGACTAAATACTAAACAATAACAGAAACCTGAGGAAAAGACTCAACACGCACCACAGCATATCAAAAAAAAAAAATCAACTGGTTTCAACTTGTTGGTTCTTTTTATACTCCACGATTTTGGGTTGGTTCATTTTGTTTATTGAGTTGTTATAAAGTCAGTGTACAACGACAAGCCTGGAAGCACTTGCAGGAAAAGTGCATTTAATACATAAACAAAACGTGAAAAAACAAACTTGTACAAAAAGGATGTTTTGATTCAAACATATTTCTAGTCTGTGAAGTTGCTTTGTAATATTTTTCGATGTGCATTATTACTCTGATATTGTAGTTGTTATGTGCTACTACATGTGTTATTTGTAAGAGTGAGAATAGCTCGAGCATCCACGCAATGATTGTTTATGTATTTTCTAATGTTTGGAATGTTTTTCTCAGTTAGACTTGTGCCATGTTTTTAAGATAAGCTAATTGTTTGTCCCCCCTTCTGTGGATATGAGGACAAAGCCTTTCTTGATCTTGTCCGTTTTATCCAGGCCTCAAATTAGTGCAAAAAAAAGGCTTCAAACGAAAATCGAATCATCATAATTATCGCGTCATGCCATCTCAAAGTGCCCTATTAGCTACAGTATATGTAATGTGCATTGCTATACTTTGCATTAACTACCAAAGCTTTATTTCCATGAATGTTTCTGTGGCTAGAGTAGCTTTGTCCATTGAACCTGCCTGAGCTGGAGTCGAATGGAACCGGAGCCCAAATATTTAAAGATTGGAGCGATCCTGTTATGTGCTGATACATATTTTATAGGGCTGATGATGGGGCCATTTTCTGCTCTCTGCTGGCAGGTTTCTATCTGTTGTTGGAAATCCAAGTGATATGACTAGTATTGCTAGTATTACTATCAACGTTTGTGTAAAATATAATGATGATGTACTGCTTCAGGTGTTCAGCTGAATTGTGAGTGAGATGTGGCTCTCAGCTCATATCCAGTACAGGTGTGATGTGATGCACTTTGCATTATCACCAGATACATGTTATTGTTGTTTTTTGCTCTAATGTTCACTGTTGCCTCATTCATTTTAGCACTTTTTTTGAGAATGATTTCAAGTGTTGTGAATTTGTTGTCATTTAATTTTGAGTAGTAACAACGCCCAGGAAAAGTGTACTGTACATCTGACATCCATCATTAGCCCTTTTTTCTATTTAATCTTCCTCCATCCTGATTCTACTATAAACCACCACACACACACTTGGTTCGCCCATCCTTCAGACTGAGCTATATGTTGCGAGCAACAATCTATCGGCTGTAACTTTGAAAGTGGGTTGCTGCTCCTTTTCGAGGGCCTCCTGACTTTCAGGGGAAGGATATTAACTTTAACTGAAACTCAGTGGTGTGTGTGTTTCACTCTCTGCTTTCTCTTCCTGTTTGCCCCCCTTCCTCTCTCTCCTCTCTGCTCTTTTGTCCCTCCCTGTGGCTATGCTGTGTTAACACCATGCAGTCATAAGACAAAGCCCAGAGAGCTGAAACACAAATGTGTTTATTATACACTCACAGAACCTCCTGTGTCTTGTATTTCTGTTTTTCCTGTAGTGGCTAAAAGACATTTCTGATGAGTGAAAAGCCTTCTGAGTGGAGACTAGCAGTACAATCCTCTGTGTACTGCAGAAAGTACAACATGTGTTGTAGCTGCTAAGGTTTACATTTGGAAGATGAGTAGTTTCCCTATCCGTTTAGATTAATTGGACATAGGCCATGTAATGTACAAGGGCATAACTGTATACGGGCATATAACATTGCACACACACGCACACATGTACACACACACACAACCCACACACACACAACCCACACGCCTCTCTCTACCACTGTCTTGTGTCAGACAGCACAACCCTACAGCAGATTGTTTTGTAGTAAGGCTCTGCCTATGTTGTCTTGCCTGCATGCTGCTTTTGTTTTACATTGTACATAGATCTTAATTTATTTTCCATAACGTGTATATTAACAATCATTGTAGCATCGTACTGTAACAATGATTGATTTCATACATTTAAATGTTGCTCTTTTTTGCTCTAAGACAAGCAGTATTTTTAGGTGATGAGGAGCTTTTTTGATTGTTCACAATCCTGCACTCTTTTTCATGTGTAAATCTGTCAAAACTGTGTTTGTATTAAAAAAAAAAAAAAATAGAAGAACATAGAAAAAAACCATAGAAATGGAGAAAGTGATTCTGGATTGTGATTGGTTGCATCTTGTTGGTGATTCTATCTTATTTCCTGGCTCCGTCATCCCCGGGGTTTGCGTCCAGGGCTCATGGAGGAGGTGGGGACGGGGGGGGATTCCTGTGTCCTGAAGCTCTGTACTCTTGATAAATGTGCATTTGTGAATGTGCATGAAAAAAAAATGACCTAAATATTGTGGAAGTTCTCTTTAAATCCCTTCTGTCCTACCATGACATCTGATGTTGTAAAATGTCCTGCAGACAGAAGACAAGCACTTTGGTATAAAGATTGACAGATTGGACACAGGAACTGACCCCGGTCCAGAGAGAAGACCGACACCATACCAAGATCCTGCTGGAGAAAATCAACTCGAAACTGATCCCAGATCTGACTGAGCTCTAGCCAACTTCTCTAGTGCTGTACATGGAGTTGAATATATCATGAGCAGATCTGGGATCTTAATATACTCGCTGGAGGCATTTTGATATGCTTCTCTGTGAGTGCTGGTAAAAACAAATCTTTCAGTGACCAGTGTCTGTGATTGGTAGACCTGCTCACAGAGATACAGTATGTGTAACCCATTGACAAAAATAGGGTTATTTTGTACAGTTTGTGACCGATTAGATGGTGATAACGCAAGCCCTGTCATCACATTTTCTCATGGGTGAAAACCACTGATGATTTTACTGTTTTTACTGCTTGCTGAAACCCCATGATGTAAAAGTGCTTGATATCTCTGCATCCTCTTCCCTCCTCTCTCTCTCTCTCTCTCTCTTGATGTTGTATCCTCTCTCTAATCTAGGTGAATGTGATAGTTCTTGTAGTTTGGTAGATGGATGTACTACTTTGATAAGATACAAAAAAAAGATGATAGAATAAATACATTATGTGGTTAAATGTGATTTTAAGAGACATAAGACTAAAGAAAGGAACATGTCTTACTGTCCGACCCATCTTCGAGTCCCTTTTACAGAGTAGTTTGTACATGTCGAGTGTATAACACTGTACTATGATGGTTTTCCTGATGGTATTTGTATTTCTGTATACACTTTGGTGATCCTGTCATATCTGGGTTTTATAAACCACGCTTATTTTTAAAACTCTCGCCCTGCCTCTGGACTCTTTTTATTTCTCTCTCTCTAGTCTTCAGGTTTACTGTGAAAATGTACCTCATGCTGACTGCATTGTAGCTTCAATAATCTGATAATTTAGGAACATAAATGTGAATATTGATCTCAAACAATAATGTGTGCCCTCTCCTCTTCTATCCCGTCCCATCATTTGCTCTAACCTGTCCTGTTAGTCTCTTACAGTCTCCAGTTCCACTCAGTTGGCCTGGTTCTAGTTCTGCGTAACTCCTCGGATGTTTCTGTCTTTCCTGGACAAACTCTGGTGTGCATGTGAGGCTCGACTTTAACTTAACTGTGCCACCAAGTGTATCTTCCCCTTTAGTGAGGCTTGTGATGCAACTCTGTGAGTATATGTAAACATGCCCACATGCTCTCTCCCTCACAGACGTGCACGTCTGCACACACATTTCTCCAGTACATGGTTATTTGGTTTACTTTTTTTGTTGCATTGTGCTTGTATTAGTTTTTGTGTGCTCTGTTATGGTTTTACGATTGCTATTATTTTAGATTTGTTAGCTATATTTATTGTTTTCAGTGTCTATGGGGTGTATTGCGACACTTTTGCACTTGAAGTAGAATTGGCTCGATCCATGTATACTCAGATAAAAGGTAAATGCAGCTTAGCCTTCAGTCGTTCACCTCCCACCAGCATGTCGTGATGCTTCAGTTTCTAAACGTTGCCAAGCAGAGGTGCGGTCGGTCTGGCGTTGCGAGGCAGAGACTTTAAAGTAGGTCCTGACAAGATTATGGTCTTGACAAGATTGACAACCCTGTCCAAAGGAGGATATGAGGAACTTGTCCAAAAGCATTGGCAAGATCCAGGGATATGACACAGGGATTTCTTCCTTCCCTTTGGGCAGCTTCACTCTGATACCATTATGCTCAGTGTGGCGGGTAGCGTGTACGAATCATCCTGAAAAGCCTGGGAGTCTTACTTTTTGCACAGAGGAAGCACCCACAAAATAGGAGAATACTTCAGTTAACAGTTTTCATAAACATTTGCTTTTCTGACTTGTCTGTTAGCTGTGTTTTAGCCTTTTTGGCCTTTATCAAGTGTGCCAGTTACTTCCTCTTATGCAGAAGGCTTCACTGATTCACATCTGACTATCCGGTGTAATCATCAGATTATTGCATTCAGTGTGAATCTATGTTTACAGATTCTATATCCTTATTAAATATAGCCTTACCAAGCCAACAAACAAAAGACTTGACACAACATTTAAGAAGGTCACAACTAGGTTGTTTATTTCATGATAACTGATACAGGATAAATGTTATACATTCTTTTTTAACACTGATATTTTGCTTTTATTTTCAATGTCAGTATGCAAAAAAGACAACAATGCAAAGTAAACATTTGGTGAAATCATGAATATGATACATAATTTGAATGCTTCATAACATTAAACCAATTAATTTTAAGGACTCCTTGTTGCCCTGGTGATAACTTGTTTAGATTAGCTACAACACAAAAAAAGGAAAAAAAGATGACCAAAAACAAAATGAAAACATCAAGAGTTGGCTGACAGCAAACACTGTAAAGAACCATATGATCTTCAGATGCATCAATCAACATACTCATGTAAATGCATATATAAAATACAGAATCACCGTTGTATATATGCACATACAGTAATAATGCAATTACTAGAGTTGTAGAGTCTGTACTGGGCATACAAACAGACAAAATGAAGAGAGCAGGACACACATACATACACACATTTACCATATCTCTCCGTATAAACACGCATAAACCAACCAACCAACAAGCAAAAGGCTCTCTGGCTTTAGAAGCTAAAAACTACATTGGACTTAAAAAAAGAAAGAGACATTCACATTTCCGAAACAAACTCCATGATCTCATAATCTCCCGACTGACCAACTGTCTCTGTCCATCAGTATGATCAGCTTGCAGTGCCGATTGCCACCAGAGAAGCGAGGACGATGATGGTGATGCTGAGGATGATGAAGAGCTCCTTTTGTGCCATGTCCAACCCTTCGCATCGGGGCGGGGGTCCAGTCCCAACAAGTCAGTCAGGGCCAAGTTCACTCCAGTTCATTACCTCACTGTCTCTCTTGGTCCTATTCTCCACAGCACTCCTCTTACTGTGCACTCACTCACTGACTCACCATTCACTGGACTGGTGGAAATAGGGGCTCGCGCTTTTAGCCCATTTGCCCAAATGTCTCCACTGGGCTTCTTTCTTTCTTCAATCCATGAGGGAAAGTGAATGAGTGAACATGTTGTGGAGGAAGGTAGAGAACTGGGACTGCAGCTGTATGTCTATGTAGTGTGTATGTCCTGTATGTCCATGCATTTGTCTGTGTGTGTGTGTGTATATATGTCCATCTCTATCCAGTCCTCTAGGGCGAGGCAGGGGGTTTGCTACCACTGTAATGAACTTGGTATCTGTTGACTGCTTGCCCTTTCACCTCGGTAGACAGGCAGGTCGTCTTGCAGGGGATCATGTCTTCTTCCTCCTCACCCATTAGCCAATCCTGGACCGAGCGTTCGGCTGACGCGGTCACATGATTGGCCAGCCACCCCTGGTGCCACTTGTCAAAGCGTTCGTGCTGGTTCACAGCCACTCTGTGCTGCGACTGTGGAGGGAGAAGAAAGGCCGTTAGAGCCTAATCTATTAGACAAACAAACAGGATTGAATGAGTGTTTGCTCACTGGCAGAAAACGCACAAGCAGGGTTTGATTCTCCCTACACAAATTACCACCCAGATTCTCCAGGTGGGACATCAAATGGTTTAATTTGGAGTCCCAAACACTTAATACACCATGGAATAAAAAAAAATAAAAAAAATCACAATGCTACTCACAACAGGAAAACAATGACATTTAATTAAATCAAGTCTCCACCCTACCTTCCTGGCCTTGACCAGGGCCCCTCGGCGGTACATGTAATCCTCAGAGTTCATGACAAACACCATCTTGTGGGTGTTGAGTTTGAAGCGACAGTCCAGGCTGCCGGCGTTCTCCACACCCAGCTGGCGGTGCCACTCTCTCCTGCAGCGCATGGCCTCCACCTGCCGCACCTGCCAGCGACGGAAACGACGCAGGTTCCTGGAGGAAAAAACACAGGGAGTGGAGATTACTAACCCAAAGAATACCTGTCCATCTTTATACGCTCCTTGGAGAAGATGGCGACACAAGACATCTCCAGTACTATTGTACTTTCATACATGTGGGATAAACAGGGTTCCTACACCTTTTCCATTTCAAAGTTTAATACTTTTTCCAGATTTTTAATTGTTGCTTGGATTTGAATATTTTGGCTGGTGTTCAATTTGATGTGTTCTCAGAGAGGCTGGGCGATATGTCATATGGCGATATCGATCTGAAGATTAATCTTCACAATTATTATTCATCTTCATACATAGTATTGAGGATGATAGGATATTATATTTGAAATGACTGTGGTTCTATAACACCAATATATGACAATATATAGTCATATGTATATTGGACTGAAACCGTGCTTTCCCAGACTTTTAATCAAAACTTTTCAAGACCAGGAAATGGTCGCAGTAATTTTGCTTTTACAGCCTTTCCACACCTGTGTATAGGTTATGTAGATACTACTAAAGTTGCTTTACAGATGATTGAATGTTGCATAGGGTCAGAGGGAGATGAAGTTGGATGAGAAAACACCACTTATACTACAACTGTAGAACCATATAAAACCATATATGTATCATATAAAACACCACTTATACTACAACTGTAGTTACCAAAGACAGCAAGTTAAAGTAGTATCTCTCTGCCATGTTTAACTGTCTCCTACCTGGGCAGAAATACAGGTTTGAAGAAGTATCCCTCTGCCTGAGAGCACAGACTGGACTCTGTTCCTACAAACTGCTCCATGTAGCTGGACAGGCACTGAGGGAGGAAGAGAGTGTTGTCGTTAACAGCAGCACACAAGCACATGTTTTAATGAATATTTAAGTTCAGTCAAATAAAGTTCGGATAAAGGTGTTGGGGGTCAGCCTGTCTGTAAAAGCAAACATTTAAATGTGTGTGTGTGTGTGTGTGTGTGTGTGTGTGTGTGTGTGTGTGTGTGTGTGTGTGTTTTTACCTGTACATCTAGTGGGTCATCAGCCTGGGCCTCCTCGGTGTCCAGTAGCTCGACGGTCATCGTCACATGACCCTTGTTTTGGATAAACATCACCTGATGAGACAAAATGTCAAGACACATAGGTTAACCTACAGTAAATCAACACACTACAGCCACTAACGACGACTCCGGGTTTCAAGTCAATAATGAGTCAATGAGATTAAAGATGTTATGTTCTCTAGGAGTCTTGCCAGGTACGGCTTTGGTTCAAAAGAAAGGTCTTGACGGTTGTAGCACCTTATGCAGTAATGTGGAAGTGCATCGATAGACTACGTGTTCATCTTGCTGTAGGGCAATTGGCTATACATGAGTAGTGTCACTGTTGCCAAAATTTCAGCATATTATTTTATTATTAAATTTAGCACTCCTTTCAGGTCAGCTTGAGTTATATGGCATAGGAAGTGGTACAGCTACTATCAGGTTGCAAAGGTTCATGTCTCTAGCATGGGACATCTCAAGAGAAACTTGAACTTGAAAATGAATTCTGAAGGAAAATGATTAGCCTCGAGTAAAATAATAGGGTTTTAGCTCTACAGTCTTAAAACCCTAAATATTAATGAGAAATGATTTGGGTTTGTTTTTTTTAAATCACCCATCATTATCTTGAAGCAGCTCTTCTAACCTGTGACCCTGCCTGCCTTCTATGGTACTATATCATATGGTACTGTATTGTCATTGACTACGTTTACATGGACTGCAATAATCTGACTATTGACCTTATTCTAGTTAAGACAATATTTCGATTAAGGTGTTTACATGAGTTGCTTATAGAATATTCCATTCATATTCCCATTTACATGCTACAGAGCATAGTCCGATTAATGACTGGAGACGCACGCCCACATTACGTCCCTACGTCCTACGTCCAAGTTTCCCTCCGTAATTTAACCTGAAACCCATTCTGTCATGTTGCTATAGTGGTAGGGACAAAATGTTGGGACTTCTTTTTACTGGTGGCAGTCATCTTTTCTTTTGTAAACAAGTTGCACAACACTCACTGGAAGCTAGAGCATGCGTCGTCAAGCAGTTGGATTGCCATACGTGTCGCAAAATGCTGCGAAAAGTCAGATAGGACGTTATAGTGCGATTAAGGCCATTAATGCCTAAGGTTATTAACATGTCTACAATGCACTTCAATAATGCGACTAAGATTGGAATACTCCACATGTCTTAATTCAACTATTGCTTACTCCGACTATGACCTCATTCGGGTTAAGGTAATCAGAAAATGCTGTTAACATGGCAGTGTCTTATTCAGAGTATTGTCTTATTCTGGTTAATATCGGAATATTGCAGTCCGTGTAAACGTGCTCACTGTCATCATAAGCCAGGGACGCACTACACAACTGAACAGACCATGAAAAAAACTGGACATCACACATTTGACAGCTACATCGTAGAGGCGCAAACACCTGGCAAGTTGGATTTGGGGATCACACACTACCTGAGTACTAATGCCACACGCTCTTGCACTACTACAACACAAAACCAAACCAAACATGGAAGTAGAGCATTTTTCTTTCCACAATTCCTGTATTTTTTCCTCTCCTTCATGCTCAACGCTTACTGTTACTGTAAGTCTCCGTTCCCATTTGTGTTACTGACCAGCTCACCTGCTCACTCTACAGGAGTGTGAAAAGTGTCGTCTAGATTTGAGTAAAAGATAAACAAATAATCATGATGGTCCTGACTGGACCGGGAGGCAAGAGATTTAAAGGAAAAATCCACCCTAAAACAGCCATTGCTTGTATTTCTGAGCCCATTTTATTGTTTGGTGTTGTATTTTTCTTATTCCTGCGAATAACTGGACAAACATACGTCACATGGAGATATTTCCAGCCCAGCTAAAATTAAGTTTAATCGCTGAAACATTTTCAGCTATTTCCATTCTTCTCAGCTATACATCAACGGTAAAACATCAGAATCAAAGAGCTTCTTTCTAGACCCATTTTACACAGACATTGAGGTAGTAGCAGCAGCCTCAATAGACCATACTCCAATGCAGCCACAAGATGTGCTGCGCGGACACAAACACAGACATGCTCCAATGTTAACAAACTAGTTGGCTAGTTATCTATATTTCTATGCCCCAACTCCCCCCTTTGACTGAAAGCAACAAGTTCAGGCACGATCTCTAGGATTTTGTTGAAAATGTAGGAAATGACTAACTGAAGTAGAAGTAGATGAGGCAGGTTGAGGGAAAGCAAGTACACCAAAAAAGTAAATTATAACACTTCATCACAAAATAACCAATGGAATGCATTGAACATCACAAACTGATGATATCCAACAGTGTAACAGTATCCAACGGTGGATTTTTCCTCTAAGTCCTTAACGCTCACACACTACAAGATCACCTGTGCTGCCCATTGCGATCGCACCAAACTAGCACAGACTCTGTCAGTCCAATCAGTTCAATCAGGCGTGATGGCCAAATCATGGCTATTCATCGGCCTAAATATCACGTAGTGTGTCCCCAGCCATAGTCATTACATTGAAGCAGTTACTCAGCTGTGGTTATCTCCATCTTCCATTCTATTGTACTATATTTCCAGGATTTTGCCCTCACCTTGAAGCAGTTCTCTTCAGCCATGACTCTCTCGGCCTTCCACTGATAGCTGGTCTCCCAGGCTGCTCTGACGCACTGGGAGGACAGGTTTCCCCCTGCCGCGCCCCTCTTCCTCTCAGCCAGGTACAGATCGGCCACCTGCAGACACACCTCGTCGCTCACTAGGTGCTGCAGCTACAGTGGTGGAGGGTGGGGGATTAGAATTTGACAAAAAAAAAAATTCAGGAAGGAGAAAAGGTTAGATTTGCAAATGGTAGATTAGGGCTGTGACATAGAACAAAAATTACAATTCGAATATTTAAATATGAAATGCATATAAAATCAATAATAAACAATATTTTATTATACATTTTTTCAATCAATAATGTTAATATATTTCTAGTGTTATACTGGGTATGTCCCCTAGAGGGCAATATAGTCAAGGTTTTGACAGAAAGACTGACAACCGTCGGGCTGTTTTGGAACGTCAACGTGTTCGCCGCTATTTACAAAAAAAGAAAAAAAGTAGGAATGTCTCATATTTGCTAAACGGACGGTGATGAATCCATCCGTCCAGACAGGTGTTTAAAGTAGGTCCTGACAGCGCTGCCCGGACAACGGACAGCTCTTATTGAAAATGAATTGAAATGAACGGAGACGGACAGACACAACGGATTCTCTTGTGTGCTAATAATTTTTTCATCGGGTGCTCCTGCAGCTGCGGGACGAGTGGTAGTAGCCATTTTTCAACTTATTTAAGTTTTGTTTCCTGTTTAGATCTATCCAATTGTATTGGCTATTTTGATCACGTGAAACTGTGTTCAAAATAGGCAATACAAATGGATAGCCAATATTGAACATTCCCTTTAAAGTTCGAATGTGGCATTCAGTGATTGCGTTCGATAATTTATCGATTACCGAATGTCAATGTCACAACACTATGGTAGATTATCAAGTTATGTGGGCTCGCTGTGAAAGTGACCGTTGCTTACCTGCCGGATGATGTTATGGATGAGCTTGTCGATGGTGAAGCCTATGTAGGCGTGGATGGTGAACATCTCCCTCAGTGTGTCCTCATACTGTGTGGACTCCAGGTTGCCGTCCAGGAGGCTACGCACCATATCTAGGAAGGCTGGGTAGTACTCCTCTAACTCCACCTCACCTGTGGAAGGCAGGGGAAATCACACGTTATAATATCATGTCATTATAATGTAATATTACTAATCTATCCTGTTTCATCACAGTTGTACCATATCAAGGAATGTTGGGAGTATTATTTAAGCTCCATCTCATCTGTGGAGGGCAGGGCAAAAAAGACCCATTGTAATACGTTATCATACCCTATCCTTATGATACTGTGCATGACTACACACGTGTGGTGCAGAAGAAAGCACTGTATGTTACATCTCCTGTAATCCCAGCTCACCTGGGACAAAACGTTACACAATTCTACACTTAACATATAACCAGGGCCAGTACAATAATAGCACACTGATATGATGAGAAAGCAGTACACCTAGCAAATTTATTCATGTTTCATTGTCACATTTTGAACGTTGGAGCTTTCAACGCCTTCCTGTTCCAAATGCTGACGAGGCAGTCTACATACCCATGTCCAAAAAAAGCTTAATTTGCATCAGTCTTTCTAGACATCTGGAGCATTTCAAACAAGCCTCATCCTGTATCATTTGACCAAACGCCATGAACACAGGCTTATTTAACTTTAGAAGACCCATTAACATCAGAAAAAGTTAGATCTAAATGCACTTTCTGATACAGTACTTAGTAATTCAAACAAAATAATGTATCAATCCCCAGTACATAATATCTATTTTAAAGCTATGAATCAAAGATTAAGAAGCTATGAAAAAACAAAATAACACCATCTCCAACAGTGTACCTACTTTTCCATGTTGGGTCACATATGGCAACTAGTTGACTGATTTGAAATCAGACCATACCAAGGTGGATACACTTGACCAGTAGTTGTACTTACTAGGCTGTTTGAGGCGTAGCTCCATGGCTAGGTCACAGGCCTTGTCCCTCCTTCCCTCTGCCAAGAGCAGCCTCTCCCTGCTCTGCTCGGCCCTGTGCTCCAGCAGCTGCCGCTCTGCCTGCCGGTAAACCCGCAGCAGCCGCGAGCACAGCGTCTGGTGCAGCCGCAGAAAGAAATACCAGTTGTTGTTGACGAAGAACAGGTTGTAGACGCCATCCAGCTCTTTCTGGTGCTCTGCTTCAGGGTCGCGCAGGTCCACCTTCTCCCCGGCCACAGCTGAGCTCGTCTCCATAGGGGTAGAGCCGGGGGTGGATCCGCCAGTCCCTCCAGGCTGGCTGGTGCTGCTGGAGGTGGTGGAGGCCTCCGTGTCTGCAGGTTGGGACGGGCTGCAGCGTCTCCGCCTGGACTCTCCGTTCAGCTGCTGCTGGGGTTGGGACTGGGTCTGGGTCTGGGTCTGGGTCTGGGACTGCGACTGGGCTTGTTGGGGTTGAGACTGGCTACCTGTGGCTACCCCTGCTCCTGGTGCATTATTAGAATTACCACTTCCTCCTCCTGCTGCTGCTGCTGCTGCTGCTGCTGCTGATGCTCCTCCTCCTCTCTCTCCTCTCTCTCCTCCCTCCTCGGGCTCGACCTCCTCATCTGTCCAGTCTTCAGTATCGCTGAGCTCGCCTCGGCGGGAGAAGAACAGGTCGGGGACAAAGTGCTGGATGATGCGCTTAATGTGGTCCTTGTCATCTTTGTGGATGGTGGGCTGACGTTTGACATGGTAGATGATGAGTGAGGCGGCATCCTCCAGGATCTGCTTGTCCTCATAGGTAAACACCATGTGAGGCTCACTGGATGAGGCCGAAACAGAACCAGAACCGTTCCGGCCCTGCTGGCCCACACCGCCCTCCTCTGTGCTCTGCTCCTGACGCTGAGATAGACAGAAAAACACAGAGATTAATGCAGGAAGACACAGTGACAGACTGATGATTTTGAAAATTAAAAATAATGGCTTTTAAATGGGTTTCATGGACCCTAGGGAAATTAAGCTACCTATAAAGGACCATGTAAACCTTATGATCAAGTAAAAAATTGATTATCACCTAAATTGTAGCTGTGAGGTTTTTCTGTGACAAAGAAGATGAAAATGGAAACACTACACAATACAAAGAGAGTAGAAAATAGTGGAAAAAACTGACTCAGTGTCCCTAGTGATGGCTGGGCCAAGACGAGCCACACCTCCAGGCATGTGCACTTCAAAGTGTTTAACATCAGCGCAATGGCAATATGTTAACCACTGTGCCTACGGCCCAGCCCAAAAATTATGCATCAATGTTAATTTACACTCCAAACCTTGTGATTATCTTTTCATGTTATGAAAGCCCTAGTGTGAAACTGGCAGATAAGGAGAGAGGTGCTAGATCTACCTCATCATAGACGCTCTCAATCTCATTGAGAAGACTCTTTGAACGCAGGGCCTTCATGTCATTCTGTTTGAAGTTGACCCCTTGGTGGTCCAGGGACTTGAGGTAGGCCTTCTCATACTGCTCCCTCCAGATCTTGTTGAAACCCTGCTGGGCCTCTCTCCACTCCTCCTCCTTGGCTTTCAACCTGTAGAGGAGGACACACCTGGGATGAAGATACTTCACACAACACGAAGCATGTTTATGAGTGTGTCATATTAATGTGTGAGTCTGTGCACCTGCTTGTGCATACGGCAGTTTGATTGTAAGGATCCATGTGTCTGTGGGAGGGAATGTGCGAGTACCTAAGCATGCATCTGTTGGAGCATTTGTGTGGGAGCCTACCACATGTAAAACACTTCCAAGTGCCTATGTACAATATAGTGAGTACACAAAACACAGTTTTCAACACAGCTGGTTTGATTCACCATCGTTGATAGGAGGCACTGAGAGAGCAATGCCTGTTGATAGAAGGACCTAATCAAACCTTAATGCTGCCAACAAATCAACATTTTCATCACAGTATCAATTGGTTAAAAATCCCTGCTGGCAACCTTAATGAAATACGCTGTCTAACTGCAGGCAACAAGCTCCTTTCCCAATACAGAATTTTGATTGAAGGTAAATTTAATTGGAGTATTCCACCAATATGTCTGATCCACCATAATGGTAATGCATGCACTTATGAAAGTATATAATAACTGGCTATGTATTGGATTTGTTCAGAAAGCGTGGCAGATTTTGCCCGCCTTGCGTCTAGCACAGTTGCGTTTAGCACAGTGGAGATGACACTGCAGAAGCTGGTTGAAATCTGAGTGGGACTGAGGTGGTGAGAGGGAGGCAGAAGAATTAAGCTTCCAATCTGATTTTCTGTCACTGAGTGTCTGTCCTGTGAAGATATTTGAAATAATGCCGAACAACAAAGACAAAATGACAGCCCTAACCTCTTGAGCACCACAGGCACGGCGGTGGCGGGACTCCTCTTCAGCCCCTCAATGATCTCAGGGGCCTTGTCACCATAGATACGGTAAACGGCACGGCGCTGGATGACCTCAGAGGTTCCGCCCAGGCAGTCATCCAGTCTAAATCGATCCTGGTCCTCGGGCGAAAGGCGGGACAGCTTCTTCTGGACGCTCTCTAGAACCCGGATGGTGGCCAAGTTGGTCTCCAGGACAACGTCCAACTAGGGATGGAGAGTTATGGACACAGAACCTTTAGGAAGGCACTAATTATACAAGAAGGTATCTGTTAAAGCTCATTATCTCAACTTTTACAGGAAGAAGATTTTACAAGAATTGTTGGGATGCGCCTACCTCAAACCTTTCATCCTCACAGCGATGCAGCTGCTCCTCGTAGGGAGTCTTCTTCGAGCTGACGAAGGTGGAGTCCTCAGACCAGGAGGGGAACGACACCCAGGTGTCATTCAGCACCTTCTCACACACACAAACAAACACATAGAGACTCGTCTCAATCCAAATTACTCTGCACACAACAGGTTGAACACTCCAGGGTGCTGGCGGCGGCAGGAAACACAATGTAACAAAACTTAAAGGATAAGGCTGGTGTTTTTTAATGCATTGCTTACCGTCAACAAATCCTATGAAAATAACAAAATCAACAATGCGTTTGCTCTACTCCCGTTACTTTCTGACTTCCCACGTACCGTTTTTAGCCGTCAACCCAGAAGTCATTGGCTCCAACTGTAAGCTACAAACCTTGAAATACAGCTCACAAAGACATAGTTTCAATTTTAAAAATCGCTAACTGTTACCACGAAAAGTCAGGCTGTTGTAGTTATTACCAAATCAAATTCAAATGGGAACAAATTCTTCATTACGCCGGGGACTATTTTCGGTGCTACGGAACTACTTTCCTGAGATCGCAAACGTGTCTACAGCCGGCTTATTAAGTTGTTTGAGGAAAAAGTCGGCTGGCCCGGTGCATTGTGATGATGAAATATGCTGCCCAGAGCAACGGCATGGCTCTTTGACGTGTTTTTTTTAAAGATTTATTTTTTAGGCATTTTATGCTTTTATTGACAGAGATAGTGTGAGAGAGAGACAGGAAGGTATGGGAGAGAAAGAGGGGAGGACATGCAGCAAATGACCACGGGCTGGATTCAAACCTGGGTCGCTGTGGGAAGGACTGAGCCTGGGCACCAGCTACATGGACGAGACTTGTTGGCAAAACAAAATCATTGCTGATTTTGTTATTTTCATAGGATTTGTTGACGGTAAGCAATGCATTAAAAAACACCAGCCTTATCCTTTAAGTAGTCCACCGCACTCAAGGAGAAGACAAGCCAACTATGATTTATGCCGTTACTTTATTAGGCAGATTAAGATATAGCGAACAACGCGTTTCACCTAAGCTTCATCAGGTTCCTGATGAAGCTTTGGCGAAACGCGTTGTTCGATAGTTGGCTTGTCTTCTCCTTGAGTGCGGTGGACTACTTAAGTTTTTTTTTTAAACACATAGAGAGTTTATCTTTAGTCATCAAAGGGAAAAACTTTTTAAATACTAATTAAATACTAATAAATCACATCACACGCACTGATCTAGTACTAAATCCATAAGGAAATGTAAGTAGGTGTACCTCCTTGCATATGGCAGTGCGTCCGCTGCATTTAGGCTGCTGGTAGGTCTTGGGCAGTGCTCTGTAGCTGGACCCCAGGCGCTTGCAGGAGGCGTAGTCCACCTCCCGGCCCCCTCCCCCCTCCATGTAGCGATCTGACAGCCCTGACGCAGCATGAGAGAGCTCTTTGTCCCCCAGAAACGACTTGAACTGTGTGTACAGTTCGGGAAACTTCCTGGAAGGAGATAGAAGATGAATGACACATGAATGAGGAGCACAACAGGAGACCAGACACCAAGTGATTCCCATCAGAACAATGATACCAGTTTGAGTATGGTGTGGATAAAAATCAGTGTTCTATCATGTATCCAAGTGCCATTTTGTTCTTTCATTTGGCACAATTAAGTTCATAACTGTTATTTATTTTCATTAGGTATAGTCATATACACTGAATTATAAACAACATCAACATGCATAACAGTTGCTGTTGCCCTTCCCAGCAGTAATACCAGTATGCCTCTTTTACAAGACCAGACAGTAGTGTCTGCACCTTCTGCATGCTCACTGGAGCCACTGTATCCATCAGTCATCGCTTTATCCAATTCACTCATCTATTCATTCATTTCTCTCATTTTATCTAGCCATCTCTCACATTCATCCATCTCAATCTTTCCATCCACTCACCCCAGGAAAGGAGTGACTAGCTGTAGCAGCTCAGCTCCTGAAACGACTTCCTGGTTAAACAAGGCGATGCAGCGCAGGAAGTTCTCATACACTTCCTGGCTTTTAAACAGGCGACGGACCTAAATGAAGTGTGGGGTAACAAGAGAAAAAGCATTGCTGGTGAAGTGGGTCAGACAAATCGTATGTGTCAAAAAGACATCAAGAAAGACAAAGACAGCAAGAGAGGAACAAGGAAAAAATAAAAAAGGAAGTGGGGTGATAGTGGGCGAAAGGAATTATGAGACTCAAGGATGGAAGAAATCTAACATTGCTGAATTGGAAAATGATGCCTCACCTTATCAAAGAAAGTGAATTCTCGTAAGACTCCATGCTTGCCAACCGAAGCAAAGGACTGATCTTTGGTACAGGAATACTTCATTTTTTTCTAAATAAAAAAAAAACCCCAACATTTTAATAATGATCCTTTATTTTCAACACACAAAGAGACAATAAAACAAAATATTGTGCAGATGAAACTTTGTGATGAAGAATATACATAGCATATTTCCTGGGCTAGATATTTCAGATAGAGAATGTGTTCTGTCACAACAATACCTTGAGTAGTGGGGTCATGTGTTGCAGGAGCATGGGCCTGGGTCTCTTCTTGCTCTGTTTGGTTATCATGTCCTCTTCATCCGGCCTTTTCAGCTGCTCTTTCCCCCCTGTCAGCGAGCTCCCTGTGAACTACAGGAGAGGAAGCACACAGGAAAGTTGGCCAAGGAGACATATAGCTCTTTAGACTGGTCTGTGTTACTTTTGAATTATTTTTCAACTACTGCTTCCAAAAAATGCTGTGTGAAAACCAATCGCTTTGCCAGAAATGCCTGGATCTTGCTTTGACTATTAAATGGGGATATTATCAGGATGACAAAATAAAAATAATCTAAGTAGAAGAGTGCTAATGAGAAATGTCATTAGCGATTTATATAACGTGTGTCGAAAAATTCTGAATCAATTGTTGGTCTGGTTCCTAAATTGACCAGTGATATTTAATGTAACAAAAATTTTGATTTATGGTGCATTTTGAAATTGCAACATGATTTATGTCTCCGTCTATGGCTGGCTGACTGACCAGTGATCTCTTGGCATCAGGCAAGAACTGTCCAAACTCAGCCAGCAGGTCTTCCTGTCCCTTGAAAAGACTGGCAACCTTGGAGAACACCTCATCCTCTGTCATCCCACTGCTGCCTCGGCCACCTCGACTCTCCTTCACCTCCAGCTGCTCCTTCTGAGAGGTGTGAGAGGGAAAAATTGTGTTCAATAGTGATGCAGAACTAAACTCAATTAGACCAAGCACAGCCAAGTTGCAATACTCTGGCCTAGTTACACATGACCACTGGTCTTAGAGCAAGAGACACAAACACTGTGAGTGTCCTCTGAGGAACAGATTGCTGTGGGGATTTGATACTGGACAATAATCCTCCAACACTCTCTTTTCTGAACATGTACTTGTTTACTCTCCCCCAGAAATTTCTATTTAAAATTCAAATACCATAAAGCGATCTAAAACTGACTCAGATTCTGGTTGGAATACGAGTGGTGTCAACACTCCCTGCTATAGCTAAAATCCTCAGTCCAATTCTTTGAAATGGTGCAGGAGGAGATAGAGAAAGAATGCAACAAGAGTACAATGAGTAAAAAAATGGAGTATAACTTATCTATACTGATATTATGCTACTAGAAAGCAACTTAAATCACCATATTTTCATTAGGCAAAAATACAATATCAACTAGCTCCATTTCCATTTTGCACATTGTACATGCTGTATTTTAACTCACAATATCTCCACAGTACCTGGTATGTATGCAGAATCTCTAGGAAGGCTCTATAGATCTCTGGGTGGTCCAGGAAACGGTTTTTAATCTTATTGACGTAGCTGATGGCACTGTCAAACTCTACAGGGCTTGGCTCTGAGGCAGGGGGGGACACAGAAGAGGTGGGTGCCTGATTCGGGGTCTCTCTGCTGGTCAGGGGAAGGGAAAGTCTGCTGGGGGGCTCGGGAGGTCCTGTGGTGGTTGAGGAAGACAGGGTCTCTGGTGGGGCCGCCATGACTTCACTGCTCTGGGCAGGTCCAGCCTCAACGTGGGAAACAGAGGTACTACCAGAGGTCGCAGTCACAGCAGGGCTGGCTATACTCTTCCCCTGCTGGCCTGGGGATACCTGGAAATAGCAGTATGATTTAGAGGTGCATTAATGCAAGAAAACTGTGCACAACCTTTTTAGGAAAATCTCTGCCAGCAAAATGACAAGATGGTGGCTTTAGTGTAAAACAATCTTAATGTACTTGTGTTGCTACAGAATATTTAAAGTATTGGTTTTGAGAACTTATCCAATTCAACTGTCTCACCTGGGTAGAGAAAGGAGACTGGAGGAAAACCATTCCATTCTTAGGGATCTCTATCCGATACCCCGGCGGTAGGAAGGCATTGAAGCCCAAGACCAGGTCCGGGTGCCCATGGAAGAGTTGTGACACACGGTTTATAACCCCCGGTGTGTCAATGCTGTTCAAGAGAACAGACAGAAATTTTTAGTGGTG
Source organism: Centroberyx gerrardi (assembly GCF_048128805.1). Classification (NCBI taxonomy): domain Eukaryota; kingdom Metazoa; phylum Chordata; class Actinopteri; order Beryciformes; family Berycidae; genus Centroberyx; species Centroberyx gerrardi. The sequence continues at coordinate 11,611,675 of NC_136005.1, forward strand.
GAACGTTTGACAGAGGAAGTGACCACAAATAAGATTAGCCTCCCCTTGTATGTGCTGCATGAAGACAACCAGTTCATGCTCTCAAACAGGGTCCTGCAGCTCAGTATAAAAAGGAAGGTAGGCTACTCACTAATGACAATCTCATTCATGCCACACTTAAATTCCAATATATGATAAATTGTTGGATAATCACAATAGGAAGCTTTAATGCAATTTCTTACTGATCCATATTAGAACAAAAAGTTACAGGAAATCTATGATGGATCCCTGTATAGGTATATTTTGAAACTTGTCAAATTCCCTACACAGGCTGCGCTATCTTGTAGCGAAAGAGCACATTTTCACAGAATCTGCTATTAAGAATCAATTTATCTCATTAAGGAAATGGACTACTAAAAACCAATAACTTTTGGTCACTGCCTAGATGGATAGTGCTTTAATGCTGTGCAAATTGGACATACAGTTTAACCAATGCTGAGTGTCATCCTTTTCTATGCATCCCTACATTAAAGTTGGTTGTTCTGTATCTGTATAAATTGTCATAGCTACCTCTGTGACTTGAACTCTTTCATGATGTCAAGAAACTTGTTGTATATTCCAGGATCATTCCCAAACCGTATTTTGACTTGGTCCAGATATGACAAGGCATCTTCAACCTAAACACAGAGACAAAATGACAAAATCAATGCAGCACAAAGCAAAATTACAGTCTCACCTGGAACTAAGGAGAAGCATTTTCACAAACATCTTGTTGTGCTGTTCATGAAGCAGATCCAGCAGAGATGCCAAGCCAGTCCTCAAATAGCTTTAAAAATGTTTGACAGGACAATGGCCTGACTACACATCTGTTGTCTAAGGTTCATCGCTAATAATGTTGCCATGCATGATTAGACAGGCAAATACTCCTATTGGGTTCCAAGCGCCTAGGCTAAAAACCGAGAATTTTGCATTGCAGGATTTCTCGATACCGTTTGTACAAAAATGGAACATCTAAATAGCTAGCGTTTGCTGTCTTCATTGACAAGTGAAGTGTTATATCAACAAATACACAAGCTACTGCCAGTACAAATAAATAAATAAACAAGAGTGTATACAAAAAAACACGAAGGCGCATTTGTTCGTTGGACCATATCTGTAATCAGAACCTCCATGTTACGATAAAGAAAAAAATAACAATTTGTTCACACAAAGCATTGTCAAAAATAATCCACGACTGGAGAGGGTTAGCTTAGCTAACGTTAGCCAACAACCAGTGATTTGACAATAACTCCACCACAACACCTACCCAGATACGATTTAATACAACCTGAATACATGTTGTTACAGTTGGTAACTAGCCAACAGTGACGCGTTTGCTAATATGAAAATCATTCATGGTTAAATACTGCAATAACAAAGAAAATTTCAATGAAGCTGCTAATCAAGTGAACTAGCCGTTCTTAGCTAACCAGGCTTGCGTCCTCCACTTTGTTCAGGGTGGCTGAAAAACGAACAAGGAGGAACTTCGAACAACCGAGGTCGGAGTTAACGTTAGCTCACGGTAGCTATTATTGACATCGTAGATAACAAACTACCGTTAACTGTCTTTCGACAGTCACTGGGCCAATTCGTTAATGAAATCTTGCGTCCAAGTCTAACCTTAAATGTCATTGTGTTCTGCCGTTTAGCAATGAATTACTTTTAATAGGCCAGCAAGCTAACTAACGTTAGCCAGCCATTCCTTTCACTACACTCAGCGTTGGGAGAGAAAAAGAAAGCCGCAAATCCCAAGCAATGATCTGACGAACAAAATGGTTCTGACTCTGTGAGGGACTTTTCCCTTCTCGTATTCGCTGTCTTACCTTCAGTTTTTGGAAGTGCTGCTGTTGCACTTGCTTTTGTGTTACAACGTAAGGCTTGTCTTGAATTTGGTTTATTTGCTTCGTGGTGCTGTGTGCCTGAATCTTCGCCATTATCCCGGCGACAGGAGGCTTGAAGCCACTACCACAACTTGAGAAGGAAGCTTCGGTGTATCTCTAGTTGTTGGCTAGCCGACAAATCTTCCTCTTGGTCGGGAAGCCAGCCTGCCAGCAACGTCTAACGCTACTTGCCTAGCTGGACAGTCTCCGCACAACGCAAAGGACGGAAAATCCACCAGAGTGGAGGGTGATGACAAGCAAGCTGCTACTCGCTGCGACTTTGATTAAACGCCATTATCGGTTTAAAGAATAACTGATAACAAGCTGCGACAAGACGAACCCTCGGAAAATAAGCTTAGGGACAATGGTTGCCGTTTATCTTATTTAAAATAAGTATCGCCTGTCTCTTTAAATTCGGCGGCAGCGGTCTGTCTTGGCGTCCGGAAGCCCGAGTAGGAGTGAAAAATTCAACTGCGCAGCCGCATAGAGAGGCGGAGCCGACTTCACAAGAGATTCAGATTGTTCCACACCCCCTTCAATGCTACAAAGAAACAATGTTACTCCGTGCGAAACGATAGCTACAAACTTAGCTAAATCCACAAGAACACGATGAACTTAGTGAGCAACCACAGTGAGATAAAAGGATACTGGGATAATGATGGATTTCCACACTCTCACACACAAAGCAGTACCAGAAGAAAATGCAGCACGGATTCAGCATGTACAAGATAGAACTAAAAAGGCAACCCTAACTTTACACTGCATTGCTGAGTGCATTTCAAGGAAGTGAACCACAGATAATTGGATGTAAAATTATTTATTGATGACCGTCTTACACATCAAAAGGAGCAACCATGTGAATTAAAAGCTTAGAACAGAAAACTATGAAAGACCAATTCAGTTAACCATTACTCTTATGCGGCGTAATTGTGCATTTTTAGCTACTGCAGTCTGGTTATTCTTCCACTGAAAGATGCTGAGTGATCTCCCTCATAGCTTGGACACTTTCAGGGGACCTCGTTTCGAGTTGCTGTGTGTGGTATTCACTAGGAGGTCTTGGCAGCTAGTTTCCACCTTTGTAACCACTGTTGAAGAGTCAGTCCTCCTTTACTGATCTCAGCTAAGGCATGCTGGGCTGGTTGATCCCACCTACAAGTATGCACACACACACAAAACAGGAAAAGATTAACCAGGAAGACCAACACTTACTGCTAACTAAAAGTATAAATTGAAAATAATACACGTTATAATGTTAAGAAAAACAAAATCAACTCTTGAGTGAAGTAATCAATACAGCAAAGGTTTATGCCCAAGTTTACTGTTAATCAACCCTAAATACTGAAAGGAGGCTAGACATATTACAATGATGCTAATGTATTTTGCGTTGTATCCACCAGTTTGCGGTAGGTCATCTGTTTCAGAAAAAGTTTGACTCACCAGTAAGAGATGGCGGTTTTGACTTGGCTCCCGTAGGAAAGGCCCTGAGTGCAGTGCTGGGTGAGATCTCTGGCCCTCGGTACCAGAGACTTCAGCAGCTTCTGATCCTCCTCCACGACTCTGGACAGCAAGGCTAAGAAGCACAGTGACGAGGGACAGAGAGAGATGGTAGGTTTGCTGTTACTAAGACTGATTACAATCTTAAAAAACACACAAAAACACAATGACACCTGCTGGACTAAATGATGATTTTAGCTTGAAATGCTTTCCCTGAACAAGTTTATGGCAACAAGAACTGTATCGTAGAACACAGACTGTAACCTCAGTAAGAGTCGTTAAGTTGTGTGCCATTTCACCTGTTTTAGTCATTGTCATGTTGTTAGAAAGGACGATGTTTATGGGACCTTGTTGAATGAATTACTATATGACCCTGTAAGCCAATCACCTGCCAACGCCTGTATACAAAAGGTATGACCTCCATTTTCTTCCATGCTCTTAAGAATGCCACTAGGCCAAAACGTTAGCATGTTTGTTGACATGGCCAAAATAAATTGGTGAAATTGAGATTAGTCACTTTGTCCTCACAATCTGTGCGTGTACTACCTGTTTTACCTGTGGGTATTTGATGTTGGTACAATCTTAAAAACGTGCTTATGTTTGCACAGGTAATATATGCAATGCAAGTCCTTTATTATGCATATGCGTACAAACTATGCCAAATGTAGCACTTGTTGCTGGCCCTTTTGAGAATGATAAAGCTTCACCCCTTACCTTTTTGATCAGGTGCATGCAGCAACTCTGCTTGTGTCTGTATTTTCTGCAGAGCAGCGGAGTGGAGCTGCAGCAACTGACGGAGAAAACGCAACTCAAGGTGTTGGGAGCGCGCCTGGGAACACAACTCCTCTGGAGCCTGAAGGGGTAGGCAGAGGGAAAAATTAGAGTGTCAACGTGAGAGAAAGAGGCAATGGAGAAGAAATTCTATGAAATGAAATTCAGCTTGTCGGGCAGCAAAATTTACACCGTGAAAGGGTTTGTGAAACTAGAAGATTAACAGATTTATCAGATATCCATGAAAAGCAAATTCACAGCACCCTAGAAATGCAGGACTGTTGGTCTTGTACTTCTGTGCAGTGAATTGCTTTTCATGGACATTATTTTTTTACTTCAGTTGTTACCAAGAAGAAAGAACAGCTGTTAAAGGAGATCTCAGTTTTTTGGGGGGTTTAACAGATGAATGTATGATATGCCGAGACTCACTCTGTACAGTGGGAATGCCAGGCTCTGACACAAGCTGCGGAAGGACGGGGACTGCAAGCGATGGATTGACAACCATGATGCAGGGATTCTCTGCGTTCTGAAACAATAGAAACAATTGAACTTTTCCATTTCTGTTCAACAACAACCAACATTTCATTAAGAGTATGGTTAAAAATGCATTTTTTTCTCATGGTGCACAGAGAGTCAAGTGGTTAAGTCCACATTTTTCATTGAAATATGTCACCCTATCCATTTTCAGTGTTATTTCATGTATAGAATCAGTTACTGTGTTTTAATTTAAAACTTGCTCACTCACTTACACAATGGATCAAGTTTGCAATTCATCCTGAAGTGCAACAGAACTTAATATGTATTCAAACATTATTGTCTAAAAAAAAAGTTACCGGCCTGTGTGATGGGTGACCCTTGTTGATTTATCCGCCAAAGACGCATGTTACTGGCATTTGGCACTTGGCAGGTGTTAATTTCAGACCCTGTTCCAAACTGTGTGAATACTGTGTGAAATGCATTTCTTGGTTAAGTACTGACCTGACCTGAGTTCATCAGTTCAACAAACAGAAGTACCAGAAGTAGAGAACTGTCTCTTACCCTTCAACGGTCCTGCGGTCCAGAGCAAGGAGTGAAACCGTTCCAAACTGTCTGGCCTCCTGGGAAATAGAGTTCCGCAGACTGTTGGCTGCAGTGACGACCTCGCCAAACTGTGGCACCAGCTTGCCTTGGACAAACACCTCTAACTGAAAACAGACAGAGGGACAGAGGGATAGGAACTGTGAAGAGATGTTCAGAGGTTTGCTTCATTGTGGCACAAGGTATTCAACTAATGTTAAAAAAAAATATATATATATATATAATTTCACAATGATGTCAGCAAGTCTGCAGTGTGTTTACTGGTGAAGTTGTTTCTTAAGCGGAAGGCTAAGACGACCTGCCCCTTTACCCAATCAAGATCAATACTCAAAGTGGTTCCTGCTTCACATGGAAATGGATGCGACGGAGTACACACGGTCAAAATGTTGTAATTGCGGCCACAACAACTAGGCGTCTTAGAGTCGTGCACCACCTGAAATCTGAGACAATGTGAATGGTGCTACAGCGCCTCCGCCCAGGATTGGCTGAACAAAGAGGAACCAGAATTACTGGCCGATTACACTGGGGTTATTTGTTTCTTGTTGGGAGATGTGGCGAGCTGAATTTTCCTGCAGCGCCACAAAGTATGGCGTGCAATCGCCATGAGAAGAACAAGAAGCATGAATGCCACGATACACAGCTCCCGTGCATCTATCCATCCCTTAGAAATTACCCCCCTACTACAATGTCATAGACTGATGGAGGACATCCACACCTCTCTGTGCAGATGGATCAGCTCTGTCTTGGCCGTGGAGTTCCCCTTAATCAGACCCCTGATCTGCTCCTGTCTGAGAGCCTGGGGAGACACAACAGCAAAACAACATATGTTTATTTATATATCTTGCAGCTCTGCACCTCAAGTGCCTGAGGGTTTAAAGCCTCGAGGTGGTTTGAGGACAGCACCAAGTGGATAGTGTGTACAAATAAATTCTAATAAATTTCTTAAAAGTTAGAAAATGCTTTATCCAAGAGGGATATTGGTGAAAGGTTATGAGAGGTTATGAGAGGTTCCATATTGTCCATCCACTCTCACCACAAGTTGTCTGAAGTCCAGGATGCTCTGCCACTGGCTGCGGAGGTTCCTGAGTGCCTCCTGTCTGCTTCTGGCGTGTTGGTCAAGTTGGAGACACTGTTCTCTAATATGGTCCCTTGCTGCTGCCTGCATCACACACTGGAGCTCCACCTCTAGCACTGACCTGAGATCAATACAGAGGGTGTGAGAAACACAAAGCAGACAGTAAACTCTTTAAAAGAAAAAAAGGATTTCCTTTGCTCAGACTTAATCAGTCTCTATCTAGCAGGACTTGACCATCAAATTTGTTGCAAACACAAATAAAGAATAGCTAGCGAATACAGAGGATCAAAGGCGTCCAACATTTTTATAATACATAAATTAAATGCCAAATCTTTAGTCAATAAAAATGCTAGACAATGCAGGGTTCCTACTCTGATTCAGATTCAGAATTCTGTGACTTTTTCCTGACTTTCCATGACCAAAATAATATTTCTGGGCTAAATTATATGTATGTATATATGTGTCTGAAGCTCTTGTAGCAGTGATAGCAATTAATTTTGTTATGGTGGCCCACCACTGTTAATATAGGAAAAACACTGCTTCAGAGAATTTATCAAATTCCAGAATACACCTCTTAAAATTCCACGATATTCCAGAAATTCCATGACTTGTGGGAACGACATCAATAAACCCTACAGTTAATTAAGAAAGTCCAGCAACCAGACTGGACTTACAGTGCCAGGGCATCAGTGTGAAGCTCATCCCCCAGGACAGACATCTCCTGCTCAGCCTCCTCCTTGTGGGTCTGCAGCTGGTTTCGGAGCTGCTGGACCCTGGAACGGGTCTGGGCCAACTCCACCAAACTCTGCTCCACCTCCTCCCACGCAGACTGGAACAACACAGACACACACAAGTCCACAAATACACTGTATCACTCACAAATGTTATGGAACGCATGAACGTAATGTTTTCTTCTTTAAATGAGTAATTACACACTTCTGGAATGTTTGCTGCTTGTATTGGCCTGTATTACAGTGTGTGTGTGTGTGTGTGTGTGTGTGCGCGTGCACCTGTAGTAGGTTCTTAACAGGCGGCAACTCATCCTCTTCTCTTGAGATGTCCAGAAGGTGATTGCTTTCATAGCGGAACCTGCAATAAACATGTCAGATAAATACTCTACGGTTTGAAACTTCTGGATCTATCAGAGATGAGGCCAGGATAAGACAAGCAAGCAGGAAATATAAAGGGAATACAGCCATATAACCATTAGAAATGGTGTGTCCAAAAAGACTGAGTTGCACACATGATCTGTATCCAAATGTTTGGCAAATCCTTAGTTGTTACATCATTTCTGTAGGATTTGAAGTCTTGTTTATTCAGGTCTCGAAAACCTGTATGGTTAAGAGTCTTTGAGGAAAAAAAGAGGGATATAATAATTTTTTGTCATACCGCAGAGCTGTCACATCCCGCGTCACATCCAAAGAGGCTAGCTTCTCCTCTAGTTCCCTCTGTTGTCTGGAAGCTAAATATTGCAACGCTGAGAGGATTTGGTTTGGAGGATAGCTACTCAACAGGTCCTGATGACATGACAGCAGCAACATATTAATGTCGTGTGAAAATCAAGGAGGACATAGAAGCTAATAGAAAAATATATAGTGTCATGGTAAAAGCCAATCAAATTCTACCAACCTCCACAGCACTTAACCAATACTGAAACACTGCAGCCCTCTGTTCACGGGTCATACTGACAGAGAAAGAGAGAGAAATGGTGGTGAATTCAAGTAAGATGAAGTTGACAATTCAGAAAAACAAGTACAGTATGTACTGTAGTCCTTACTGTGTGGCTGCAGAGGGCGCTGTCTTCAGTTCACTCTCTTGTAAAGACTGGAAGAAGAGGACCCTCTCATCACACAGCTCTCTCACTTCACGCTGATGGGAGAAACGTACAACACAAGAAATAGGATGATTTGCTTGAACCAGCAGCTGTTTAACTTAATGTGTTACAGTCATCTTGGCCTGTATTACACAGATTTCTGTGAATAAGTGCTGATCTCTGACTGACTCCTCTATGACTGACAGGTTACCTTGGCCATTATAGTCATGGGGTGAAAAAACTCATCAGCTCTCATCGTTATTCTTCTGACATGCTAAATGCTAAAGTCCAGTCCTAACTCTACTCAGACCATGGTGGATTTGGCAGCTCTTACCAGGACCTGTGCCTCTGCTGCGGCGTTGGAGCTCAGGTGGTCACCACAGCTGCTGGACGGCTTATTGTCAAACAACACTTCAATCTCTGCCTTCCTGCAATACACAGCACAGTACTTGTTATTTTTCAGATTTTAACTGCTATGTGGTTAGTGTGTGTGTGAGTGTGTGTGTGTGTGTGTGTGTGTGTGTGTGTGTGTACGCTCTATTTCTCTGCCTTACTTGGCTAATTGTTCCAGATCCTGGCAGTGCTCACTGATCTTGTGCGTGTCATCAGACAGCACCTTGCGGCCCGTGACGCAGCGCTGCCTGAAGGCCTGTAGCAGCAGCTCCCTGCGCTGGCTCTCCTCCACCAGGGCCCGGGTTCGGCTGATGGACTGCTCTGTTCAACAGTGACGGTAGAAAACACTGGATAGTTTAAAATATTGTAGAAGTATGGAAGCACAGCAAACAGCAGCAATGAGCTGGAGAGGAGGTTACATCAAACACACAATGCATAAGACAAATATGTTTAAAAATAAACATAGTTCACAATAGACATGCTCCGCTGCCAATCCTTAAGTAACCAGGGTTTGGTCTAGGCCGCGCCATTGTGCCAAACACCCACTTAAATATAAAATGTCCCTCTGAAATTTGGCCAGTGCAGTTGATCCTGTTCAAAACTCTAGCGATGGAAGCTTCAGTACAGCTGGCACTGAGCATTGCTTTTTAGGTGTGTACAAAATATTAGAACCTTCAGTGCCAAGTTTTGATACTTTTATGTTCAGTTAAATAAATCTAGCAGCAGAGAAATCCCTTTTATTGTCACTCGTCTCACAGCCAATCACGACCAGTGTTGTTGCACTCGGCTTTACTTGTGACGGGCAGAGCAGCATTGTGCTGTACGTTAACATGTGTGACTGTTTGCTACATCGTACACTCATAACAATACACTATGCTTCAGTGCACATTTGGATTCAAAAACACATTTCCACAATGCAGGTAGAGAATCAGATGAAGACAATTTCATCAACACAAGCCTGTTGCTTCAGACATAATGTTTTAGATTGCGTCTAGACACATTTCCATGTTTTGTTTCTCTTCATTTTTTCTTTATTAGCCAAGAATGAGCTAACCAAGGGAATTTGATCATTGTATTTCAAGCCATCCAGCCCCCTCTACCAACAGTTGACTGGCCTTCTCCGCTCCCTCCCATGTGATAACACAGCAACTCAGGCAGCATCCTGTTGGTGGGAGACCCATCTGTCTCCCCAAGTCTCCTTTACTCCATCACAGTGCACCATCTCAACAAGTCTGATTCATTAGATGGTACTTTCTGTTTACTTTCTATTATAGTGGATATGTTCATACACCCATGGAAAAACATTACTTTGGATATCAGTGACCCATGTTTCCCTACAGAAATGCTCAGAAATGGGGTTGTTGTTTTTTTTAAACTGATGGTGAATAAACTGATGGACTAACCTTCTGTGGCCAACTGTTCCTCTGTTCCACTGATCTGAGAGTCCAGATGACTGATCTCAGCTCTCAGCTGCTCTATTTTCTCCTGAAGCTCTCTCCGCTTTGCAGCCTCACTCTGGCTCTCAGCCTGCTTCAACTGAGCATGTACAGACACAGAGAGACAGAAGCACAGATCATTATGTTATTGGCTATAAATAGAAATTTCACATTGTGTAGCATAGGTGTGATCACTCAAGATCACTCCATACATTCAAATGCAGGTTTATGAATCTGCTGTAGAACATTAAGCAGGTTGATCCTGTGTTAAATGGCAAGCCTGAGACTGGGCAAATTAATACACTCAGCTTCTAATTATGATGTGGAAAGAAATAATTGGGTAGGAAAATAAGTTGTACCTCTTTGTCTTGAAGCACGTTGTACCTTGAAGATCATAATGTCAAGGAAATTATTATTGAAATGCTAAAAGAGACAGTAGTCGTGGTGGTCGAGGAAATTCAATATGAATCAGACATTAAGCCAATATGGGCAAACAAATTACATACAAAACAGCAAGTATGCCAAGAAAGCACATACATGTGCCACCCTTGGCATACAATGGCAGGAGCAGCAGGGTGGCCAAGTGGTGACAGAGACTATCCAGTCAGAAGGTCAAAGATTCAAATCCCACTACAGCCAGCGTGTCCATCAACAACTGAACGTCGTGTCAAAGAGCAGGACACCGACACCGACACCCTCCTGCCTGATCGCTCATTGAAAGTTACTCTGGATAACAACAGCTAAATGCCTAAAATGTAAATGGAAAGTTAAATTGCCAGTTCAATTCAACTCTTACTGTTAACATTGCCTGTTACACACTTTCAATATTTTATCACTGGCAGTGCTGCTGCTATGAAGTCAACATCATAACTAGGGAGGAAAATGTCAGTGGCTTTGTGATCCAAACGCAGACAAGAATTTCAAAGAGCCACAAAGGATACCATTGAAGATTGCCACGCATGATCCTGACATTCCTGCAAGAACAGACACACAGTCAAGGACAGACAATGCATCATCTTCCCTTCTTTAAATTTAAAAGTGTGCAGAGAGAGACTGGAGTTTACTTAAGAGTAATTTACCAACTCTAGGCCTAAAACAATGTACATGATGTATGTACCGACCTCCAAAAAGTGACTAATTAAACTCTTTCATTAGAATGAATCTGATTAAGACCAGGCAGTGTGAGACTAACCTCTGTTGATAAACGTGTTGGATGACATATTTCCATATTGACGTCCCTGCCCCAACGCACAGCCTGTAAAGTAAATAGCAAGCACTGACGTTGTAGAATAAGCATCATTTGTGAGGAGTGGAGATGTTGACTGCGATAGGGAAAGTCAAGGCAATATGATACCCACGTTTTGAAATAGCTGTCATTGGGCAGACTCTGTGGAGGGAGACTGAACTCCTCTGTCGCCCACCGCTTCAGCTCTCGCACAAGGTTCCCGTCCGCCATTCTGACCAACCGACGGCAGCAAAGGGAACAACAACAAATGTAGTTAGCTTGTAGCGAGCTAACGTTAGCTAATTACTTGTCAACTAAGTTAGTTAACTTAGTAAGTTAGTTCACTGGTATTGCTGACTGTGTCGAATTAACTTTGGACTTACTTGTTGCTTTTAGGGGAGATATGTCTCTGTGGTTTACGTTTCACGCAGTTTGACTTAATAACAGTGACCAAATTTGGCCAACTGTCTGCTGAAGCTACAATAACACTTGTTGTTATGAATCTTCACTCAAACTTCCAGCTTCCCGCTCCCCGCCATGTCCGGTCCGGTCAGGTATTTCCGCTCATCTACTCCGCAGCAAAGGGAAAGGCAACTAGCGCCCCTGCTGGTTGCGTTCATCATTACTGGGGAAATCACATTTCTTTTTCCCATTGACAAACAGAAAATAATTTCTCATAGGTAACTGCATAAACTTTATCAGAGCAGTCCGTCCAAATCGCTAAGGTTAAAACTGTAACCACCAACAAAGCTCGTCACAGAAAAACAAATGTTTGTCTTCAGTAGTCTGCAAGTAGTAATAATAAATACATAGTTTTCTATGATAATTGAATATATGTCTTAAGTCATAAATTCCCAGTGAGGTCAAGCTTTGAATCCAGAGAGCAGCATGATGAATTCCTTCAAACTTAGAATAAAACAGGTCACATAAATCAGCCGACCAAACACCGGTTCTTTAGTTCCAACACCTTTTATTAACTCGTTTACTACATAGAATCAACCATGTAGTAGATGTCTATATGCACAGCATTAGACTCTATGTCTGTCCGCAGGAGCATGATATATTGCATCATTTCAGCCGACCTACACTCAGTGTAGTCTTGCAATGGTTACAGTAAACATGCTGCACATACTGCAGAGGCCTTAAGTGATTCTATTTAAGTAAATCATGGTATGTAATAGCATTTTTTTTTTAGAATTTGTAGAATGAAGTCCATGATAATTGACAGTTATATTCATTCTCTCCCTGTTTTATCATATTACAAATAACTTAGACCTGAGTATAACAAAAACTAAAATGCTCGCTCCGCATTTCAAAATCCACAATTATGAAAATGGTATAACAATATATTTTAAGTAAGGCTTACGATTTCTTCTTTATAGTGAATACAAAAATGAAAAATACAAATGGAAATCAACCCACACATACATTTGAAAATAAATGTAGAAAATAAAATACATTCATAATGAGGGCACACAAGTCAAAAAGAATTCCCCAAAGTTGTTAGCATGAAAAAGTAAACTTGCTGAGTTGCTGTTCTCACTGCCACTTCCTCTGGGTGTAAAATATCAGGAGAGGTCTTAGATTGTAAGTCTTTAGCACCATTTTGATGACTGAGCCGTCCAGTCGCTGGGACCAACTCAGTCAATAGTGTCCATCGCTAGAGTCTTATATTTGCTCAAAGTTACCGTATCCTGGTAAAGAGATTTAAAACTGATACAGATTCCTGAAACAAAAAAAATTTAGAAGCTTGGTTAATTATTTTGCACATATTGAGGGTTTTTGCTGACTACTGTTCCTAAACCAAGAGCTTTCTCACCTTTGTTGACCGTGTTTTACTGAACACGTTCCAGAAGCGCAGGGTCTCGTCTCCAGCCCCTGTGACGATCGCCTCACCGTCAGGGGACATAGCCTAAATAAAAAAAGAAAAATAGATGTGACTTATGAGGCCTGAAAATTGTTATGGAACACTGAGGCTATAAAAATCAAGGATGACAGGCTTTAGCATAACATGACATGCACCAAAAATTACATTCTGCACAAAGGCAGAATATACTAGCACATGCCCACAACCGTGCATACAGACATTCCCTTCAAACAAAAGCACAGACAGACACACACACACACACACACACACACACACACACACACACACACACACACACTCACTGACCAAGTAGAGGACTCTGTACGAGTGTCCTGTGAGCTTGGCCACTTGAGTGAGGGCTGGATACTTCCACACCAAGATCTGGTTCTGAGAGTAGCCATGGGTGCTCACCTGGAAAAGGAGACTGTCTTAGTGTCTTTGGCATCATCAGTATTATAATTAAAAGGTATACTGGCAGTTCTACTGGCCGCTACATTGCGTTTTACAGTGTGCCACCACCTGCACAAAACGGGAAGAGGGAGCTAAAACATTCAGTTTTTCGCAATGGCAGGTGGTGGAACATGTGAAAGGCCTATGAGAAAAAAAATCACTTCCAACATGTTTATCCTGTTCAGTGAAGTGAAAGGAAAAAAAACCTCAGACTGAAGACGCAATATCCTCTTTGCAACACGATGTGATGGGGTTTATGGAAAATGTCTTAATTTTGAGAAACACTAGCACTAACAACACTGGCGTGAGACAGAGGCTACCAATCTATCGACTATGGTCTCATCTGTTTATGGTAATTATGCCAAGGTATTACAATTAATTTGACAACGCTATATTGATGTTTGTAAATACAAGATATCGCACCTGTAACATTATCACCTTATCCTCAATGTAAGCGTTATCACAATAACAAACATCACCATCTTTGTAACTTTATTGGCCACAGCCAGCACATCACTGTGCACACTGTCTATGTCGAGTCACTTACCAGCTCATTAGCATGCTTGGACCAGGCCAAGTTGCAGACCTGTGAGCCTGTGTCCATACACTGCAGCGGCTGCGAGGTCAGGGTGTTCCAGAAACGAATGCAGCGGTCGGCGGTGCCGCCCCCAGAGGCCAGCAGGCCGTGCTGGTGGGGGGACCAGGCGATGGCCTTCACTGCAGCCAGGTGGTCCATGTAGGTTTGCACTGGGCTCAGCGAGGAGTGGTTCCAAACCAGGAGCTGAGATGGCAGATAATACCGGCAGAGAAATGTCAGATCCCAGACAGAGATGTAGATGCACTTTGTGTGCAACTAAAAAGCTTTTTGTATTAACCATAATGAATGACATGCCATTGCTCTCTGTGCTAAGGGTAAATGAATATATCTCCATGCATGCAAGTTAACATTTTGACTGAATTGGGAGTTTTGTGACAACTCTTTGTGCTGCTATCTTCCTCATCACTGAATACAATGAGTAAATACAATAAGTGGCAGATTAAACTAAAATAACTCTACCTTGTTGTCATTGCCTCCAGAGGCAAGCAGCTGATGGTCAGTGCTCCACTTCAGGCCGCACACTTCCTGCCTGTGTCCCTGCAGCCGTCTCTCTGACTGGAGCGGAGGCGTCCGCACATCTCTCTGAAGAATCATACGGTCTCGGCTGCCCGAAGACAGCTGGTCTGCATTCCACGCTAGTGCCCCTGCGGACAGACACAGAGTAATGCTGACTGACTGTTTCTCGTTCCTTTCTTTTCATTGTGTCTTGTCATCTTATTGTGACTTGAGCATTCCTTTAAAATCGCTTTATAATCCATGTACAATGTTTTAGCACTGCAAACTTTCTCACCGACTCTGGCTGTGTGGCCTTCCAGGGCAAAAAGTTTCTTCCCAGCACCAGCGTCCCAGATCTGTACGTAGCCTTTGTGAGTCCCCACTGCCACCAGGTTACCCTAAAGTCAAGCAGAATCCTCTCACTAACAAAAACTGAACCCAAACTCCACTATGGAAGTTTCATAAGGGCAGTGGTTGGGAAGTTACCTATGACACAGAGTCTATACTCACCCTTTCTGACCAGCCAACTGATGTGACCGAGTCTCCCTCCACTGATAAATCACACAGTCTTGTTACCTGGGGAAAAGAAAAGGTTAGCAAGTGATTCCCTGAGGGACAGCAAAGTACTGCCTCCAATAAGTATACATATCATACAATTGGAAAATCATGCTCCCTCATTTCATACTTATCCATCTGTCTGTACCTGGCTGGTGCAGGCACTCCAGAGGTAAACGCACGTGCCCAGGCCGACACTGAGCACATTGAGGGAGGACCAGTCCACCAAATTGAGGTAAAAGTCATCCTGCAGCTCTGGAGCGTCCAGGACCTTAAAGGGGATCTTGGAGATCTTGCGGGTTGGCTTCCGAGGGGAGCGCAGCAACTTCTGACTACAACAGGAAAGGTCAGACATTATGAAACCTTGATGCCAAAATGTACATTTAATCACACAATTTGATTGTTTAGTGTCAAAAACAATAGGAGGTTTAAAACACAATTTAAACAAAATTAGCTTTTACCTTTTGCTGCTGACAGGTGATAGAGAGTAGGGAGAGATGCTGTTGCCATCGTCTGGTGGTGAGGACCTCTTGGCACTGAGAGAGTACTGCAAAGAACACACAGGTAGAAATCAACACGTGACGAGCTTCATTAAAATAAACACAAAACCCACAGAAGAAAAATTTTTATTCATCGGGTGTAAAGCAACCCTTATATAATAGCAGCATTCTACTCCTTGATTTTTTTCACCCATACTGAGGAGTCTGACTGTATATTTGTGTCTGATATGTTAGTAGCTAGAGAGTGCAGTGTATAAGGAGTATGTGATGAAATGTGCCTACAGTGAAAAGACTCCTCTTTTCAGGCGTGGAGGGCTGCAGACGCCTGTCCTCTGTCTGGGGGTCCTGGACCTTCTCGATGCCCGCTCCCAGCAGCTCATTCTTCAGCAACGCAGAGTAGGCCAGCCCATCCACTACACACACAGGAATAATAATATAATTTGATTAATAAGACGTACACATAGGAAAATAATATAAATACAATCCCACGGGGGCAATGTGCATAAGCAAACAATACAATGTCCAAAATAACCGTATGGTCCCATCAAAGCCTGGGGTGGGTATGAACCCTAGGACCCCCTCTCCCTTCCCTTGGCAAAAAGCTATACTTTTGTCTGCACACTCCACAAATAGTGCGTACAATTTAGCATTATACTTGGTTGATAGGTCTGTAGCAGTTTTCAACCATGGAGTGTGCTTTGATATTCTGCCCATTGAGCTGTATGAACAAGTAACAGAGGAAGAGGCATATTTGAAGCATAATATTTCCATTGTTGCAGGTGTCCGTCATGACCGTCTGGTTGCAAAACTGTTATTCACCTTTGCTATTATCAGAAGAGGCATCCTTTGTTTTTCTATTCTGACTTGGCGACTTCTCATTTTCCTGTTTGGAAATCACAAAGATATTGTTATTGGTGTGAAACTTGTACACAAAAATTTCTCAGACAAAATTTTCACACTGTAATCAACTTAAACACCCACATACATTGCAACATTTTGAGCTGCCAAACACACATACTGCTTCTCTCTCACGCAAGCACAGACACACGCCTCAAGTAATTCACCCACAATACGGTTCATACATTGATCCTGTGGAAGTTGATATTCCAGTTGGCCCCTGCTCTGCTTGGGATGAATCGGTCTCCATGCTTACTGGGGGAGGACAGCGGGGAACCGGTAGGTGTCAAGCCTCGCACAATCTCAGTCAGTTTCTGCACAATCAAAAAGGTGTGAGATATGTTTATCTTGAGTGTGTATGTGTTTATGCACCAGTCACTTTTTAAATCAATTAATAGATGATTGGGCTTGATGTACAACATTTTTCTTCTTTAGGATAATAATAAAAGCAGCTAACAATGGAGATGAGTATAAAACAAGGACTCACAACAGGACTGGAGTTGTCATTCTGAATGTTGATCTGTCTGAGGAGGCGGCGTTCATACTCTGGATCCATCCTAGGTTGGTATCTTGATACCACAGCCACAGGCTGGGAAGATGGAAAGCTAGTCAACACGAGAATGACAAGGATTCAAAACAATTCACCCAAAGTTTTGTTGTTTGGCATACCGACATATATTTTTGTTATTATTCTGGTTTCTATTTTTGGTCAACATTGCTACAGTTTGTGGTAACTTAAAACATTGGTAAACAACATAAGTTACACAGTATTGAATGTGTAATGTGTAATCTTAAATAAACTCATGTACAGTTGGTGTAAACTAACTGGCAGGCGCGTAAGAAGAACAAAGTATTAGTTATGACATGCCCAACATTTAGCTCAACGCAGAAAGTGACACTTTATATATTTAAGTTACAAAAACAAGGACTGGGAAATGGCACAAGATGTAACTAATGGCTTTCGCCATTCAAGTTAGTCCTGTGACTGATCCTTGCCCTGAAGGAAAGCTAGCTAATGATAATGTTAGTAACGAGCTAACTAAGCTAATAGCTAATCGTATTTGCTAACGACAGCCTACATACCACAAACAAACCCGTCCCTGTATATCACCTCCCAAACGCCAGACACTTTAAAATATCAGGAACAATACTTGTCGGAGGTACCAGGTGAAAACTAGCGATATGTTGAAGTTACCCACTCTCTCTTTGAGGTAATATAACTCAGGCTTAGGTTAGACAAAAATTACATTGCATTGTGGGATTTTTTGGAACCCCGATGACGTACAGCTCTCAAATCAAAACACGGAAATGCCACATTTGTTGTCAAGGGGAACTGGGATTTTCATTACGGGCCAAACTACTTCCAAGTCAAAATGGCTAGCTATATCTTCGAAATGGGTTATAATTTTTTTAGGCATTAAGTTTCCACGGAAGTTAATGTTAGGGTTAGGATTATAATCAACCTTTTAGCTGAAAATTGCAATAAGCAGAGCTGTGAACATACCAGTAAACCAAAGTTTTGTATCCTGGGACTAAAAGTAACAACATGGAGAGACAAATCTGAGGTTGTCATTTTTTGGCCCCTTGGTGGCTTAATAGCCAATATCAAACTGCCTCATTTTTGATTCTGCTCTAAATTTTGAGAAGCAAGCCCAAACAGTTGTTCAATCTTGTTTTCATCAGTTAAGAAATATCTCTAAAATTAGATCTTTTCTTTCCTCTACTGACCTGGAGAAAGTTATTCATGCCTTTATCACTTCTCAACAAACTCTCTGTATTCTGGCCTAAATTGTAAAACTATCATGTAACTTTATTTTCTGTTGTTTTATTTTAGTCCTTGTATAGCACTTTGTTGTTTTTATCGGTTTCCTTTTTTATCCTTGATAAAGGATAAAAAGCACTTTGTAACTTTATTTTGAAAGGTGCTCTATAAGTTTAATCAATATAGGTGAGTTCTCCTTGTCATTGCCAAGTGCCAAACACAGATGGCGTAATAGCTCTATTTTCCAGACCCAGCCAGGGCAGAGGTAAATAGGTCCAGCACCTTTTTGAACACCACCAACTGTCTTGAAACAATGGTGGTGGAAACAATGGTACTTATTTCTAAATGTACTTATTTTACCCATTCTTCTCCCATATCACAGATCTCGTGTTGCCCCCTCCACCTTGCCTGCAGTCTGACAGTCATGATCACATAGTCTTTTCTGTCATGCTATACTTCAGTGTAAACTCAACTTTCAATTTAACCACAGGATAAACGGAGTGTTTCTAATAACTATGGGTTGGGGCCTGAAATGGGTCGCAGACCTACTCCTTATTGGCTTTGAGAACACCTGCTGTAGAATAGTATCGATCAGAGGAAAAACAAAAGACCATGAATGCATTTGCCTATATCAAAACTAAATATTCATGCATCATGGTGTGCATTGTGAAAAGCAGTTTTCAGATCTAATGTGACACTTTATTGATGGACAAATTCTTATAATTGAAGGAGAATTTTAGGGCCTTATGAGAAGTTTTAGGCCTTTTGTGAATTTGGTCAAATTAACATTAAAACAGGCCACAGAACACGAAACCCGCAGATGTGACGAGGAAAATGCAGACTTATGATGAAATGTTTGATAATCTAATCTGGTGTGAAGGTTGGTTCATGACATTTCAGATGTATTTTTGAATCTTTGGAATTACTCAGTGAAGGCTTGCGTGTCCCCCTATTCTAGATTGCACTGTAACGAGATTACACACTCATACTGTGTGTGTGTCTGTGTGTGTGTGTGTGTGTGTGTGTACACGTCTATAATAAATGTTTGAGTGTGTTTGTGTGTGTGTTTACGTGTTACGTGCTCGTCCAAAAACACTGCTGCAATATATTCTTCAGTCACCACCCTTTCCTATGCAATAACATACACTTTAAAATGTATTGCTAATGACCATGTGTAACAAAAGACTGAGCACTGTGCCTTTAATGCTTGTGACAGGAGCAGAGGGTAGTGATAATAATCACACACTGAGCGTACAGAGGGCCCCCACGAACTTCACTGTGTGTTTTCTGGTGAATGAACCTATAGAAATTTACAACAGCAGACACACAACATATTTCTTTCTACAAGTGTGAAGGAGGCAGCTTCTCTCTCCCACTCTCTCTCTCCCTGCCTCTCTCTCTCTCTCTCTCTCTCTCTCACACCCACACAACACTGGCGCCAGCAAGCAAATCCCCCTCTCACCCCCCTCTCCCCCCTTCACTGACCTCCAATTATGTCATGCGAAAAAGCTGTGTCCCATTGAAAAGCTCTCTTAATCAAACCCAATTAATTCCGCTATTTTCCCTTATTATCCTTTGCAAGGAACGCGTCTTTCCAATAAGACTGTTAACTCCAGCCGCGGCCCTTTCAGATCTGCTGGGGTGCGGGAGCGAAATAATGGATTGCACAATTAATCAATTAGTCATTAAGGAACTTAATTGTTGTTAATGAAGACAATAACCGTGCAGTAGTGGTGAGTTAGGGGTTGTCCTCTGTCCATCAGTTGTCTTTCTATTTGGCAATTCAGACAGCAAACTGTGATGTGAAGTGTGACATCATTTCAGTTCACCTCAGTTAGAAAACCTAGTTTAATAAATGGTGAAAAATAGATTGAGAAAGTCAGGAGAAGAGTGATTTAGTTCACAGCTCACAAGAAAAAATACAATTCTACATGTATGCTGGAATTGTTCAACTCATTTGATTTTTCATTGTTGTTGTTTATTCCTCCCCCCGGCTGGTGAATGCCTTGGGAGAGGGAAAAGACATTGGCTGCGTCTCAATAGCAATCTCTTCATTACTGTGTGAGTAGACAGAATGATGTTCAGCTTCACTCTGCCTCGCAACAGGTCAGGAGGATTAACTGCCGTGTTCCTGTATCTTGCCACCGGCTGTAAGAAGACTCCAAGCATTCAAGCAATCTTTTCATTCATTGTTCGACAACAAGCAGCATGTGGACGAGATTGATTTTTCTCAGCAATCCAGATGTCCAAATTAGATTAGGTTATGTTTTGGAAGAGCGCACGTGTAATGCTGTGGCAAAAAATTGATGTGTCAATCAGCAACACTGAGCTGAGACAATGTTAACCTCAGTACTGATGGACAGTTGATCTAATCACAATAGTCATCCTTTCTTACACATACATTTTTGCCTGTGGTTTTCCTGCATGGACCTCTCCAAATGTTCAAAATTTATAGGGAATAACAGTTTTTAGAGAAGTTCAGGCAGTTAGAGGCGAGATAGAGAGTAACTTACAAACATATAATAGCCCAAATCGTGTTTGGCTTACATTCAAATACATGGAGGAGATTTTGCATAGCAGAGCAGAACTCCCCACCAAACTTTTTTTTTTCCTTTTTTTCTGTTCATCTGCTGCTCTTTTTCCCATGCTTTTCTTTGTGCCACTCACTCCGGCTCAACGCATGCCTACCCCGGCCCCTGGCTGTGGCTCTAGCCCCGTCCCGGCCCTGGCCCCGGCCCCGGCTGAGCTGTGCCAAGCTGTCCGGCAGTTAGTTAGTGTCTGTTCAGGCCCGGCTCGGCTCGGCCCAGCCCGGTCCAGGCGTTAATCCCCGGGCTGTCAGAGGACCCCGCTCTGAACTCATCCTGCAACACAGGAAAACGCTCTAATTGGGGGATTTTCTACATCATTAACTCTGATGAGCAGCCATCCCACCCTCTGCCCCTCCTCTCTCTCCCTCTCCCTCTCCCATCCTTCTCTCTCTCTCTCTCCACTCTTACTCTCTCTGTCTCTCTCTTTCTCTCCCTCCCACACTTTTCTCTGTCTTAATCTCTTTCTTAATGTTTCTCTTTTTCCTCTCTCCCACTCTGCCTTCCTCACATTCTCTCTCTCTCTCCCTCTCTCTCCTTTCATCCTTTCTTACTTTCTTCCTCCAGCCTGTCAACATTTTTTGGTTCTACTCCCATAGCTTGTAGCCAGAGAAAATGTCCCAAGCATTTTTTTTTTCTCTTTCATCCACACAGTGTGTTGTTTGTTCGGCCCTGGGAGAACACTGGCGAGACGGGATCCCAAAAACAAAAACCAACATGTGAAAGCTAAGTAGTGAGTGGCTCTTCAAATTTCTACAAAGCTCTCCAGTCTCACCAGTCAGTCTCACTTGTTGCACTCTACGCATACAGAGTAAAATGTGAATGATCCCTTCGTGGTTTCTCAGCTTGTTTGTTGTAGTGAGATCTGAGTTCAGATTGTGGCTTTATTTAATTTTCCAGTTTTATTCTTGTTGCGTACCAACAAAGCACACCACCAGTGTTCGGTGCAGTAGCTAGTCAGTTCCGCCACTTGTAGAAAATACACAGTTACAGCATTTCCCTGTCCCGTCCGCTGGCCTGCCCATATGGCCCTCGTCGTGCGGTCCGTCCAGGCCTCCATCTGTCCAAGAAAGTGGTTCACACGCTGAGGAGTCCAGCTAGCGCGGCGGCACCGCTCCTTCTGTGAACATGTGTTGCAGCGGCCGAGCCTGCCTGCCCGCCCGCCTGCCTGGGGGCAATTAGGGAGCCGGGCCCTGCAGTCGGAGGCCCCCCTGGGAAGCCCTGATTGATTGGAGTCTCATCTTCCTAACAGGCTGGCACCCTGCCACCGGCCACGGAGCAGGGGAGAGGAAAGGGAGGGGTGGAAAGACAGAAAGAGTGCTTACATGACGGCCAGAGAGAGATGGGGCACTAGTGTTAGAGGAAAAGAAAGGAAAACATCTCTGCCCGTGTATGTCAGATGATAATGATTATACTGTAGTAACCTTGGATTACTCTTTGGATTCATGAGGGTAAAAAAAAAATTTGACTGTGTGGGAATGAGTGCACAAGTCAACACATCAGCAAGGCAGTGAGAAAGAATATTCTATCAAACTATATTTTGTTTATTTTCAGTAGGTATTCATTCTTTCCAGAATATGGACATCAACGTTTCAGACAAAATCAAAATAAAAGAAAACAATGACATAACTAGGACAGGTAACAAACAAAATAGCCATACAGGAAAAAATATCCTGTACATTTTCACATAAAAAACCTAAAACTCTCATACATCTAGTGCATTTTTGTCCATTATCTAACCTTTGGCTTATTCTTGGTCCAAAATCACATTTATACACCATCCTAAAAAAGTTGTTTTTGTGCAAGGTAATCCTCCTTCCTTCTAGGGTGCGAGGTCCTGGCTTTGTCTAATGGGAGTCTAAACATCACTAACCAACAACAAAAAACTACATGAGGACAGACGATGAGCAGCAGACGCAAAAGTTTTTTTTTCTCTCTGAAGGGTACAACACTGAATCTTACAATGAACCAAAAAGGACTAAATATTGTTTTTGCTCTTACTGCTGTTGTAGCTGTAGTCGTTGTGGACACATGACTAAAAGTCAACTTTCACAGGATATTAAAGTGAAATATCACGATCATACTATGGACAGTTATGGGGAAAAATTTGTCTCCTTTATAAAAAAATAAAAAAGGATGCTGTAATTGCACTTTTAGATGAAGGATTGTTTCTCCCTCCAGTTTAACTCAACCAGGGTTACTAGTCTATATATTATTTCTGTCTGAACGTGTTCAGTTATGTGAGATGCTACCAGTAGATGCTATTGTTAAAATGTCTCAGTATCAAAATACTAGCCCATTCTACTCCTCATATGGACCATGTTGAAGGTTGCTTTACTCTTAATTTACACAATCAAGAGGAGTTAAATGTCCATTTCTGCTTTTAAGAGAATTACAACTTAACTCCATAACAGATGGTAAATGGCCAATATTGTGTCACTAATGACCCTAGCAGCTACAACCCATGTTTCTCTTCCTTTGACACAGAATGGAAAAAAAAAACTTCCATGACAAAATGGTTACAAGGGCCTATTTAGTGCAGCCTGTGACCGTTTCCCCCCCTTACATTTCAGACAAAGAGGATGCGCTTGGATCAATTGTGCCAAACAAAGACGAAACTATGTGGGGTGACACATCACACAGGGCTCTTTCTGCTGCCCTGCACGTACACACAGCCACCCAACACCGAGCTGCCAACAGGTCTTCTCCTCCAACAGCCACTCAAGCAAAAACAAGGTTACTTCACTCGCTAGCCTCTTTTTGCCTTTTTTTCTTTCCCCTTCCCTCCACTATGAGAAGAGCAAGTCTATGCTGTTCAAGCCTGCTCATTACAATACTACTAGAAGTGTGCCCTTGTTCAGTACTAGCTACTAATTTTACAAATGTTCAAGTCTGGACCAGTCGCCTTAAAGCATCTTAGCACAAAGATCATCCGTATCAGAAAATATCTTCTTTGCACATAATTGTTTTTGGTATATTCAGCCCTGGTCCACTAAGAAGGTGCCATCGTAACTCTGACTCCAGTTCTCTCTTTCCAAAAAAGCATTTTACAGCTTGTGCCCTCAAAAATGCTTTGGGCTACACACACACACACACACACACACACACACACACGCACACACACACACACCTCTTCTCATGAGCAGTCTTCAGGATTGAGAGCATAACTTCCAGTAGCTTGGTAGCACTGTCATGCAAGGGAAATCAAACAGCACAAATTTGTGTGTGTGTGTGGGTGGGTGGGGGGGGGGGGGGGGGGTGTGTGTGTGTGTGTGTGTGTATGCAAGTGTACTCCTTGTGTCAAATTGCGATGTTCACATTGAAATGGTAGAATGCCCCTTTAAAGGAACATTTGAGAGCAACTGTTATTATTTTCAAACCCCATAATTGGTTGTTAATCGGTGCTCCATTTCCTATTCAATTTAAAACCACGACAGACAGTAACAAGTCTGGTCCTCAGCTGTGATCTTCCTCCAGTCATGCCAGGCTATCTAAGCTAAAGGCTCAAACATCTGAAGTGGGCAGCGAGTGGCTACTCTACTGCAGCATACTGCACTGTAAACAGGGCATTAACTGCAAAGCAATTGCACAACTATTATAAATCAATAGATGAGTGAGTCTGCGTTTACAGTCACAGTCAAAGACACTCTTATGTCTCTTCATACCTCAACATTTAACAACCTGCTTTCACATGAAATTGAGACTGGCCCTTCATTCACAAAATACTTTGAGCTACTGATTAGCTGACCCGTGAAAATGAGACAATTGGATTAATTAGTAAAAACACAAACTTACAGGAGAGAATGGGAAGGTAAAGAATGAACATTGAAATGTATTGTCTAACATAATTAAATTGATGGTTAA
Source organism: Centroberyx gerrardi (assembly GCF_048128805.1). Lineage (NCBI taxonomy): Eukaryota > Metazoa > Chordata > Actinopteri > Beryciformes > Berycidae > Centroberyx > Centroberyx gerrardi. The sequence goes on from NC_136005.1 coordinate 11,636,430, forward strand.
CAGAGATAAAAGAAAAAGTGATGAGAACAATAACTCACAGCGATGTTTCAGTTTGGTGAAACACTTTCATGTATTAGCATGCACACTTTCACTGTGTGTTCATGAGCAGTCGTCCAATGACATAAGCTGTCCATAGATCCATAGACATCACTGGTGTTCAGGCTTTCTTTTTTTTAAATTGCAAATAAGAAATATTACTAGGCACAAGATATATATGTGTTCAAAGTATGGTGGTGATTATTACCTAAGGTGGCCAATATCAGTGGTTGGCTGTTCATGAACATTGATGGAGCTATGCCTGCAAAAAACTGAAAATGTTCAATCAAAGGGAAATATGTCTTGGAAGTTATCTTAGTTTGATATAGAATTTGACTTCCATGTTTCATTGATCAGGGATTGTTAATCAGTTGTCATCAAAGGAAGAGACGGTTTGTGTCTAGCAGCTCATGGAGTGCAAGTTGTGATCAGAGCAACAGTCAGTAATTTGCTTTGATAGCACCCAAGGCAACACTAAACATCTAGTGATCACAGGGAGAACAGATGTCTGGTAATTGGTGGTTTAAATTTAACAATTTAACAAGGCTGTAGAGTTCACTTGTCCACTTGATGTCTTCGAGATGAGAACAATTCTTTGTTAAAAAAAAAAAAAGAAAAAGGAAAGGAAACAAAGTGGAAATCCTCCATTTTCATTGTTCAGAACCCATTTCCTTTGCTCTGCACTGTGGGTCACAGATGTCACTGCCATCTTTGCTTTTCTAACACTGTTCATGATGTCAGTCGCTCTGCCAACAGAGCGGACCCAAGTCACAACTTCAGCATCTCCCTTTCCCAGTGTCAATCACACGGGCCGCCAGGTTTGTTAGTCACATAGGTTGCCAGGTCTTGTCCATAGACTGGATGTGTTCCTTGGCTTTCATCCTCAGTGCAGCGATACTGGAGCTGCGCTGGTCCACGTCCTCCAGAGGGTATTTATCAGGAAAGGGAGCCGGACACTGGTAGGGGGGAGGAGCCATACTCTGCATCCCCTGGCCCATGGAAGGATGAGGATGAGGGTGAGGATGAGGATGAGGGTGAGGATGAGAATGAGAATGAGAATGAGAATGAGAATGAGGATGAGGATGAGGAGGATGAGGATGAGGGTGAGGAGAGGAGTTGAGGAAGCTGTGGCCGGGGTAGCTGGGCTGGAGGCCCTGAGTCGGGCCCATGAAGCCTGGGATGCTGTGGACCGGCGTGGCACTGGACAGGGGGGAGGTCAACCAGGGGTCCAAGGGAAGGGAGTTGGTCATTGGACCCACGTTGGTGTGAACAGGCGGCGGCCGGTTGAAGGACAGCATGGGAGAGTCATGGAGCTTCATGGTGCTGGCATCCATTTTCTCCTGGCGGCGCCATTTAGCTCTACGGTTCTGGAACCAGACCTGAAGAACAAAATGAAGTTTATCATGAATATGAGGGGAAAGTACTTTACATACTCTTAAGTTTTTGAATCTCACTCTACCACTTGTTTGTTTCATCAGTCTGAAGACAAATTTTGAGCTCATAACACAAAGACTGTCAGTATGTAATTTGAGGCTATTCAATGTTTATTTACACTTGATCATTGGAGCAAAATAGACTAGTATTTTAAGTTGATGATTAATCTGAAAGAGGCAAAGAGACTATTTTCCACCAGCAAGCACTACCTTTCAAGAACATGACACAACTGACATACATAAAGTTGTTGCAGCACAACCCCCATCCCACCCCAACACACACAAATAGTGCTGAAAGTAAAAGAAAGTTATTTAAGTTGATATGTGGTTGCAAAGCCTTTATACATTTCAAGCAATAATTGCACAGGTTGCCCAGTTTGTTGCCAGCACCACTAGTTTCTTACACTGTATGCGTGCTGTGTGCTCATCATTCACTGTGAACTGTATTGCCCTGCTTTATACTGAACTGCCAAATCCTGTTGACCCTCTGCCTCTCTGGAAGTCCTCCCATCCCATCTTAAGCTTACATAAGACGTAACCCTTCAGGTGAAATGTCAGCGAGAAGGTAAGGAAAATACCTCCGGTTCTAGTTCCAACACTATAGAGAATCACACAGCAACTGTACATGAAACAATGATTACTTCCTAGTTATTTCTATTAATCAAGCACAATAAGTTCCCAGTTATTGTGCTGCAGCTATAAATTGAAGAAAGAACAGCCAAAACCAAAATAAAATAAAATAAACCAAAACATGGACATTTAAGACCCTGAGGACTTAAATCCAATCCACGTAAATCCACAAAATATCTTGGGGTTCATTAATAATAAACCTTACTCAAGGTACACATTTCTCATGCCAGAGGATCTCTGTGATGAGGACTGTTATAACTACAGGCTTCTTAATTCCTTGATGAGACAGATGTATGAAGTGTCTCCCGACGCTGTGGTTCAACCCACCTGAACGCGGACCTCAGGCAGGTTCACCTTCATGGCCAGCTCCTCGCGGCTGTACACGTCTGGGTAGTGGGACTTCTCGAAGGCTCGCTCCAGCTCGTGCAGCTGGTAGGTGGTGAAGGTGGTGCGGTTGCGCCTGTGTTTCTTCTTGGGCTGATCCTCCTTGCACGGCTCTGGAGACTTGCCTTCATCGCTGTCTACGCTCTTCCTCAGCTCGTTCAGTTCCCCGTCACACTTGTTTGTGAATAGGCCCGTGTCTGTCGAGCACACAAGAGAAAATGGATCAGGAATGTGAATTTTCTTTGTATGACCTGCTCTTTCAGTGTTTTATCTCTGCAAATTTTGTAATATTGTACATCTTGGTTCAGTCTGCAGAAAATCTTTCATGTTAGCACTAAAATTTAGAAGAAAAACAAAAGCAGAAAACAGACTGTTTAGTTGAAATGAACCCTTACATTGACCCACAGAACAGAAAAGCGACCACTTTCCAGTAGAGCACACATTAGTTTGACACCTGCAACAATAGGCTACTGTAGGTCAGTGAAGCAAGCCGTCCCCTCAACTTCAATCTGAAGCTCGAAAACACTCCTAATCGGATTTGGAGTTGTTTCCATTGTTTACCTTCTCCAAAGGTAAACTGTCCTCAAACTGAAGTCAAAAGGTTGTCTCACTTGTTTACAGGTCAAACTGTAAATTACGTTACATAGTTTGCCATTGTATAATGTATTTGACAGTAGGTGGACTGAAAAAATACTCTTATTTAATGTCTACAGTATACTAATGTTTAGTGCACCTAACCCACAATACTATATTATTCCAAAATGCATCCAAACCTGATGTGTCCTGCCTGTGAGCATTTGATAGCACCGACCCCCTGACAGGCTTTCACTGCAAATTTCCCCCCTTATAATCCCTGAAGGAAACAGATGCAGCCGCTTAATTCCCCCTAGCCTTCCTTGTATTCCTAATCTACCTGGTCTAAAAAGCTTATGTCTTTGTCTACCTACAGCACCAAAGAAATACAGAAAACATTACAGGGAAATTAATGAAGTCGTTAACACTGTCTTAGACTAACCAGCAGGTAATTGAATTAAACAAAGTACAAAGATGATGATCAGATCAGTTTCCCATTTTAAGCATCTGATAGAGCAGAGTTTATGTCTGCTATGATCAGACCTGAGTCAAACACAATTCTGGGAGCGTCAGATAAGCTGTCAGTCACAGACATTATATTAAATTGACTTTAAAATACATTCCCGTGATGGAAATTTGTAATGCTCAGTGTATTGTCCTATGTGGCAAACTGCCAATCTGTGCCTAAGTAGCATCAAAGTAACCGAAGGTATTTGAATTAATATTTGGCTCAGGTCTGGCAAGGACACAGAGTATAAAATACACTTATTTTGTTATCCATTTCAACCATATGGATGAATCAGTATGGGATGAAATGGTACATCAAGAGAAATATCTGTTGTTAAAATAATCAAGACAAATTGTATGAACAAACGTCTCCACCATTTGTAGCTCGTACGGAGGGTTCATCGACTCTCTGGGGGCAAAGGTTTGACAATATTCAACACTTGTTGTCAAGGCCTCTGAAACTTCCCTCATTGCTTCAGTGAAACAAGTATCAGCACATGTAAATGTGAATGTGTGTCCATGAGTGTGTTGATGGGGAAGAAAGAGGACTGTTGGTCTTTCCAAACCGGAGCAGAGGCGGGGGTGAAGCAGGATTTTGGGGTCCATTTATCTACTTCTCATTAAGCTACTATGACAAAGCCTAGGCTGTGACAATGGCAGAGGTCAGGCCCGGTTCAGTGACCAGCTCTTGGCCTGTCAGCCATCACAGCCACTGGTCTGAAGGCTGCCCACTGTTTACTGGCCAGCACAACATCTCAATACAGAGAGGGGGGGGGGGGCCGAGTGACACCATGCGCAGAAAAGTGCCCATTCAGGGGGAACAGGTCTGACTTAACAAGACAGTTACATACAAAAGAGTGATGTCATTAATGTTTATGTACGTTGAACTAACAAAAATTAGTGTCCTTCTGGATGCAATGATTGAATTCCAATCATATCTATAATCATTTTGTTGGATGAGAAAAACCTCAATATGTTCAGCTCAGATTCATGGAGATAACATTTTTGTTTCTGCCACGAAAACCACCAACCACCTGCCAGATCCTGTATGTGAAAATAGCTTCAGATTAAACATGATAAATTTGATTCTGAGACAGAATGATAACAATAATAACACCAGAATGAACTACTGTACAATCTAATCTGCACAGAAGAGAAGATTAGGGGAATTCCACAAGGGGATGGGATTGGGATTGGGGACATAAACCCCCTGCACCATCTTGTCCTGTGATTTATCTCTCAGTCTCAGCCTACACAGTTCACAGTATACTAATGCATAACGCTTTACACAGCAACACTATATAACACACACTGATTTTGAGTCTTGGTATCTGCCAGTGACTGGTTTGACGTCATACAGAATACACAGCAATGCTGCGATTACAGTCAACACCAACATAGAAGATCCAACGCAAAAGAGATTGTCTCATTTAAATATGTCCCTAATTATTGGCTCTCTCAATCTCTCAAACTCTGGTTCAAATTAAGACTATAATAGTTCAAGTAAGAAATGTAACAACTGCATTTCACAGGTCATATTTCCACGGGGATTTGGCAGCCGTTGTGAAACAAATAAATAGAGTTGATTTACTGACACTGTGTCTGTTACTTTGTTGACCCTTTGACAAGAGATAAGCAATTAATGATACTACTAGTATTAGAATGATTCTTACTTTTTTTTCATGGCCATTGCAGTTTTTAAACCTGTGTGTAAAAAAGGTTAATATCTGAAGTTCAGTAATATACAGATCTAATCTGTCTATCCTGGTTATCACCCTGAAGTGCTTCAATACCTTCATTAAAGTTAGTTACTTAAAGATGAAGAAAGTTTACACAGTCTGGGCTTGGTAACTCAAAAATATCATCAATGTCATCCTTATCGTTATATTGAATCATTATAAATGTATTGTTAACAGTATGTTTGATATGCTTCATAATCTTTTTGTGCTTCTGAGTTTTGCTGTTAACTGACCTTGTGTACGCTTGGCTAATAGACCAGTTCAGTTGTGCCGTTATGGTCCTCATCAGATTTTTGCCTGAACAATGACAGATTGAGTCAATGTTGGTGGCCAGATAACTTTATGGTCAATAGTCAAATATTAACGGTTTATTTTGTTTGAGCTTGTCTCAGAGGGACCAACATTCTGACTTGACTGCAACAAAAATTAGTCGTATCTCATCTAATTCAAATGTCTAAAACACTGAACCCAGAGCTTGTGTTTATTCAACTTTTCAAGAATGGACGTGCTGATCTACAGTTAATATCCCTTGATCATCTCACACATTATGATCTGAAAGGCAAAACTTAAGACTCATAAATCTGTCAAAATCTCATAATTCACAAAACCTATGCTGGATTAGAAACTCAAACTTTGAAACAATTGATCAGTACCAACCAAGGAACTGGTTCCCCAAAACATTGTTAACGAAGTAGCTCTATAAAAACAAATACCTGGTGGTGCGAAACTAAGAACCACTTGAGGCTACAAACTATTATGTGTTAGAGTTGGGAGCAACCAGCATCTCCACCATCAGCAGCCGGGTCCATGTCTTACCATGGTACTGCTGCTGCTGCTCGGTGCCGCTGTCTCTCAGAGAGGAAAGGTGGCCGCCATAGGAGGGGTGTGATGAGGGCTCCTGCTGCTTCCCAGGCTCTGCCAGGCCCTCGACGCCCACCTTGTGGGGCCCCGGGGCCCCCGCCGGGCTGAGCAGGGGGTCCTGGTCTTTACTGAAGCCCAGAATGACATCAATGCTGTGGACGCGGCCCCCTGCCGCGCCCCCCCCACCTTTCCCCATTTCGTGGAAGTTGCTGGGTGAGAGGCAGCTGTCGTCCACCATGCTCATGGTATCCAGTGATAAATGCATCCGAACGTCTGGGCGCTCAGCCGGTCCTGCAGGCGGAGAAAAGGTGTTTCAGTGACGGACAAAGAGTACAGGAGGAGGTCAGAGATCATCTGTTTGTCTTGGATGATGTCTCTTTCCTCTGAAAGCTTTATACTACAGTGTGTTGATAGAAACAGCAGGCTAAAGGTACAAGAGCTTATTACATCTTAATCAATACTTTCAACTTTTGATTAACTTTTTTTATGAATAGTTAGCACTAATAGGCTTACAGTTGATTATGAATATGAAACAAATACATAATTAAGAATTCACAATACATTTCTGCAGTTTATCTGAAACAAATACATTCCCTGGAAAATCAAGCACTAACTTTTTTACTGAAGCAATATTACACATAACAGTCAGACATATTTGGTCATTTCATTATGTAAAACCAGATTATTGATGTAGCTCCTTATTATATTGCATAAACTCATTACAAATTAGTCATCATGTCAACACCAACTTTTTAGAATAAATCAAACCATTTTCTAACATTACATGTAACCAGCAGTGGGATGACTAATTATTGACAAAAGAACAGTTTTCTCTCTTGGAACAGATACATCTGCAAAAATAAGTGAACTGTTTTGGACTTTCTTGAGGGCGATGCTTTGATTATTGAAAATAAAATTCTAAAGTATTATCCAACTGGGAATGATTTTGTGCAAAAATGCAATGCAGATTCCACTTCATACCACAACAAATTCTGCAAAGCAATAAAAACAAAATCCACATCTCTACAATTTCAGTAACTTATCTTATCAGTGTTATTAAAAAAGTACTAAAAAAGTATGATGAAGAAGAGAGCCTACCTCCTTGAAGTGAATATATGTTGAACTGTTGGAGTTGCTGATGCCAGTCTTCCACCTGTTCCTCTTAGCAGCTCGCCCTCCAACTCCTGAGGAGCAGCAGCTCGCTCGCCCGCCCAGATCCGCTATGTGCACCGCTCACACACACTCAGCCGGCTTTGCTTACCTTGCATCTCTCTAAATAACTTCTGTGTGTGACAATCAATCCTCACAGAGATATCTCAATGGAGTGCACGCAAATAAAGAAACCAAACACAGGCACGTTTTTAACAACTGTGTTCATACGCCACTCCAGCACAGAGAGGAGAGTGGAAGAGGAGAGAGAGAGAGAGTGGGACAGAGAGGGAGAGGTGGATGAGGCTGGGGAGGGGGGGTTGGGGGGTGGAGGTAAAACGAGGGGATTAGGAGAGGGTTATTAATTGGAATCCTTCCCCTTTAAGAATGATTGGCAGTTGTTTTCTGGTCAAGTAATTGTTTTAAATGTCATTTCCATTCACCCCCACAGGAGGAGGCCCAGGCTAATGAAGCCCGGACAGGACTTTCTTTCATAAATTTATTGTTTTAAAGACAAAAGACCCACTGAAAGTTTTCACTAATCCTCCCCTGCCCCCCTATTATTCCTATGTGGAACTACATGAAAAAAGAAACTTTGAAGAGATAACACATGAGTTAACATCTAATGCCAAAGACAGACTATCTTAATATAACACCCTGAACTTATTGTAAGACTTATTACACAAAGGTGCAATTTATGAGGCTTAAATGTTTAAAAAATGGGTCTGATGATTTACATTCACAGTGGCATCCCACCAAAAACAATGAGGTATTATGTGTATCTCATGTACAAAAACGGTAAGTGATATTGTGTGTAATCTGAGTATTCCCAGTGTTAATAACAACTCAATTAAGTATTTGATGTTGGTAAAAATGGCTGTTGGATCATTTTTTCTCAAATTTCATAAAATTATTGAGTTTATGTGAGATGCTATTATGTGAGATCTAGCTTTCTTCTCCATATGAATGGGTTTAAATTGACTTACTTACTATACTTCAAAGTTTTAAGGTTTTATTTTTAGATACCAATACCAATAATATTTTTATATTTAAGTTGTTAATATTTTATGCCAATGTTCAATGTCTTTATTTTTACATTTTTGTGCCAAAGAAAATGACAAGCAGCCAATACCTGATATTTAATAAAAGGCCAATATCAGGCTGATAGATACTTTTGGTGAGGAACGCTCACAATGTTAACAAGCTATTTGTCATTTAATTAAAGTGCTAGAAAAGAGACATCTTTCCATGAAGTGACAGGTGGCTGTGAAGAAACACACTAAAATACACAATAGATTTTTTTAAGACCTTACTTCAAAGAGGAGAGGCGATACAGTCGTAAGTTAGACTAGCTAGCAACTCTGTAAATGACTAACAAAGGAGGAATAACAGATAAAAACATGTGATCAGAGGCCTTTTAGCATCTCACTCTGGATTTAAAGCCACTGTGAATTGATTTTGACTAAATGATGATATCATGGTGTGATCATTGCAGTCTGTAATGCTTGATGCTGATTGGGAGCAAAAAGCTATAATGAATAGAACAGAAACATAATAGTCATGTTGTCACTAAAAAGTCAGTTTGTGACACTGAATAGTCGGGTGTTGTTTCTTGCATGTTGGACACAAAAGTGTCCGTTGGCAGCTTTGAATCAATGGAGGCTGTGGAGTATGAGGTTGACCCTGGCTTAGTGAGGTAAACGTCACACAGATCAGGCATGTCTCTAATGACGCTAAAGAGATTTCCAGTGACCTCAAACAAATCTAAAAATAAAGTGTGAGAAAGATCAATTTAAAGACAGCCGATTTATTCAGTTTTGGTGCTGGGAGAGAAGAAGGCAGGCAACAAAATATGGAAAGCTGAGACTGCTGAGGGAAAAAAGGCGAGAGATAGAGTGACAAATTCAAGTTTCAGTTTAACTTTGTTTCTTTTTTTTTAACTCATTGCTTATTTATTTTGCATGAATGGGTTTCAGTGGAAACACTTGAGAATCAGAGAAGCAGTGTACTCTCTGCTTGTGTTAAATACTCAGAAACAAAATGCAAGGTGATTCACAAGTCATGGGGCTAAATTTGGGGCATGAGGCCTAATGTAGTGAAACAAAATGTCGAGGAATTTTTCCAAGGTTAAAAACCCAAATGAGGATTTTTTTTAGACAGGCTTATATCAGTTATGGGTAAATAAGCACAGATTCTTGAAGTACATGAATTACTGCTGCAAAAACAATCTTTTAGAAACAGGGAAAATGGAAGATGAGATTGCCTCATCATGTTTGTTTCGATTTGATTCAAGTCAAATTGTTTACCATTTCAACCCATTTATGTCAGCTTTTCATTACCAGCTTGTGCTTACCTTATGGTTCCCATTAACTATAACACAGCTCAGAAGTCTGTGTATTCCATCTTTTTAAATCATTTTATACATATTCCATTTGGTGAACAGTGGCATGAGTGCAGACATTTTGGCCCCAGAGGGAATCAAACCCCAAACCCCAGCAGTGTTACTGCCATGTTCTATAGATTTTACTACATAACCATTTTTTATTGTTATTGTGGTCCAGAATGATAGCTCACTTGTGTTTACAGATGAAATGACTTGATTCAGGAGGGGACAAAGTTTCCAGCACTTATGGCTGACTTGGAATCAGCTTCTACCCACACACATCACCTAGGCAGAAAAAGAAAACCTGCAAAACTACAAAACACATGAAACTTTTCCAAGGAAGTATTCGATGCAAGAGGGATAACATCATTGTCACCATGTTAGATAACTTAGAGTAAAAAGTATGTTTTATGGAGAGTATTTCAGGCACTGGGAAACATTCCTCAGGCAGTGAGAGCTGCAAGTAAGTTTCAGTTTAAAGTACCTGGCTTTAAATGAAGGTAGAGATAAAGTAATCTCTAGTTTGTGGAGAGGGGCCTGATGCAATTATCATTGTTAGTGGCACCCAGCATTATTTATCCCAAAACACAATCTGGTGCTGTTTTCTAGAGAGTGCAGTGGATGCCTCATTGAAACCAAGTGTTAATGGTCTGTAATTGCCTTAGAGGAGTGACACCAACCATCCCTAGTGGAAACGCTAAGTTCTTTTTGCTAAGAAACTTTCCAGAAAACCGTTGCTGGTGACTCAGGTATGAGCCAGGTAGTGCTGCTAGCTTTATCGTTAAGAGAGAAATGACGTGCTTACAGGCAAGACTTACAACTGGGTCAGCCAGTTCAGTGCAGGCGTTGGATGCTATGCAGTGGCAGGCAGGCTCACTCACAGTCAGGTATGCAAGGTGCCAGGTAGAGGACATAAGAATGCTATGAAAATCAACACATAACTTGCTAACCACCTTTACCCTATACCTGCTAAAAGCAAGTAAACAAGGTACCACGGCCATATGCATTATACTGCACTGTACTGTACTATCCAAAAACTAGTTTGTCTGTGTGGTATAAAATGCACATTTGGGCAGGAAAGGAAAAGGCAAAGCTTTGATATTTATCATGGGTCTGCTGACATATTTTCAGAGGCAAAGGTCCTCATCACAGCACCATAATCTGCCCACAAGTCAGCAGGCTTCTGTTAACATATAATCAAATCTCCAAAACTATCCCCTTGCAGCAGAGGAGATTGTGAATAATTATCTAAATTTTAAGACCTGAAAACCAGAACAAAGCACAAGAGATGTATTTTCCCCTCAACAGTCCTTTGTTCACATTAGAGTCACCAGTTTGTTGGCAAAATGACTCTCACTGCCAACAAGCTTATGGGGTAATGATAGTGTAAGGTGCTCATCTATCCTCTCATGATTTTGTTAATACATTTTCGTCCTTCTACTGTTGTTTCCCCATTATCCTAATTGAGTATAAATTGGTTAAGAAGGAACAGTGTAGTTATCAAGCTGCTTAGTTTTATCAGATGACAATGTAAGTCCCCCTGATCCTATTAGAGACAAAAGCAGCTAACGTGTAAATGCGCTGTGTCAGCTTACTGAGGGAGATGGGGAGAGAGGGAGGGAGGAGGGAGGAGAGAAGGAGATAGAGGAGGGAGGGGGAGAGGAAGGGAGGGGGGGAGAGAGGGAGGGATGGAGGGGGGAGAGAGGGAGAGAGAGGGAATGTAAGGAGGAGGGAAGAGTGAGGTGGTGTGAGAAGAGGAAGGGGAATTCATGTGATTTTCTTTCTCACTCTCTGTTTCCCTCTCTCTCTCTCTCTCTCTCTCTCTCTGTCTCTCTCTCTCTCACACACACACACGCCCATGCACACACACACACACACACACACCTACACACACACACACACACACACACTGGCCACTCTCCTACACTGATTCAGAAATTTCCTTTTATTAGAAACTCCCCTGATAAGTCTGGCTGTTATTGCCCCACACTGTAAAAATATATCAAACTATTTACTACTAAATTTGTTGTCTGGCATTCAACGGTTGTCATATCAACTCACATACCACTCACTGTACAACGACCAGATTTGTTTGAATTGTTGAAATAGCAGAGGATAGTATTAATTGGCTTGACTTATTAAGTAATTGTTACTGATTAGAGCTTCATACAGCCTCAATAGACCAGGCATGATAGTTTGATTGTTAATTAACCAATTTGTGGGGAAAAAGGAGAGTTTAAATGAGGCTGAATGTTTATTCTCCGCATGTTGCTGAGAGTATATATGATCTAGGTGAGTTAGAAATAAGGTGTCAAAGGTGGACATGGATATGTAGGACTTGTTCTATTTAATTTAATTAATGAGAATTCAAATATTCTCAGATCCGACATGAATAAACTGGACTCAAGCTAAAATGAGGAAAAGCAGATTTTGTGCCACTGTACACCAAATAAGCAGAGCTAATTAGATCCACCAACATGGCTTATAAGACAACCTTAATGTCTTCTTCTTACACTACAACTGGTTGTTTACCAATCGTTAAACCTAATGAAATCCCTCAGAATCGCAGCCAAACAACATCCTAACCAGTCTGTATGTTCAGGTGAAGGTCAGGACTGATAGAATAGATCAATACAAAAGACAAAACAGAGGTGTTTTCTATTATCAAATGACAGATATACTGTACATCCACATATATATATATATATATATATATATATATCTACATATGCTCTCAAGTGTTGGAGTCCAAGTATCCAACTGAAATAAATTTGACAAAATAAAAGTCCTTTCCTTATTTTTCATTTTGATAAATGTATTATTGTATTGTAAATCTTCTTCCTGGTTATTGCAGTAGAACTGACATTACTTTTTTAGTAAAAAGACGATGATGAAGACAGACTTGGACAATGATGACATACTGACCTGACTTAAAAAAACAGAATGAGCTGGTGCCAGGTGCAGGTCAGTCAGTCAGCCAGTCAGTCAGTCAGCCAGTCAGTCAGTCAGTCAGTCAGCCAGTCAGTCAGTCAGTCAGTCAGTCAGCCAGTCAGCCAGTCAGACAGTCAGACAGTCAGTCAGACAGTCAGACAGTCAGCCAGTCAGCCAGTCAGTCAGTCAGACAGTCAGTCAGCCAGTCAGACAGTCAGCCAGTCAGTCAGCCAGTCAGACAGTCAGCCAGTCAGTCAGTCAGTCAGACAGTCAGTCAGACAGTCAGACAGTCAGTCAGTCAGTCAGTCAGTCAGACAGCCAGCCAGTCAGTCAGCCAGCCAGTCAGTCAGCCAGCCAGTCAGTCAGTCAGCCAGTCAGCCAGTCAATCAGCCAGTCAGTCAGTCAGACAGTCAGTCAGCCAGTCAGACAGTCAGCCAGTCAGTCAGTCAGTCAGACAGTCAGTCAGACAGTCAGACAGTCAGTCAATCAGCCAGTCAGTCAGTCAGACAGTCAGTCAATCAGCCAGTCAGTCAGTCAGTCAGACAGTCAGACAGTCAGCCAGACAGTCAGCCAGTCAGACAGTCAGTCAGTCAGTCAGTCAGACAGACAGTCAGTCAGTCAGTCAGTCAGTCAGTCAGTCAGACAGTCAGTCAGACAGTCAGACAGTCAGTCAGACAGTCAGTCAGTCAGTCAGTCAGTCAGTCAGACAGTCAGTCAGACAGTCAGACAGTCAGTCAGTCAGTCAGACAGTCAGCCAGTCAGTCAGTCAGTCAGTCAGTCAGTCAGTCAGACAGTCAGTCAGACAGTCAGACAGTCAGTCAGTCAGTCAGTCAGACAGTCAGTCAGACAGTCAGACAGTCAGTCAGTCAGTCAGACAGTCAGTCAGTCAGTCAGCCAGTCAGTCAGTCAGTCAGTCAGTCAGTACCCCTTTGTCACATATCAGTGTCAGACACTGACCAAGAGACAGCCGGTTGGCCTTAGCCTTTTTTTCATAATTGAATTACAGCGTCCCACCAACTGTGTGAGCTGAGTAAAGCAGCATGCACAGGTTTGTCCAGGACAGTCTACACACTGCAATGACTGGCAGCTCAACACACACACTGAATGCTCTTATGCTAGTGTGGAATACCACTGAATTTCACCTTTGAAATATGTCGTTCCTATGTCCTAGGACAGTTTGATCTGTATTACTGAGCATTCAGCGTTGTCTGCCATAGCCAGAAAAAAGAGAGACGGGTTTGTCTCATCCAGAATAATTTTGTAGGGTGAGAGTCATTTTCAGATTTAGATTTATTATTTAATTATTTTATTTAATTTAATTTTTTGGTGCTCAGTGATAGCTGAGTGGTTAAGTTCCCTACGTTCCCTACCTGTAGGACCACGCCTGATGGCCGAGCATCAAATCCCACTAGACTTTTCCCTCCTATGTCTCTTCTGCTCCTGCGCTACTTTACCTCTGTCTGCACACTTGTTCTGCAGACCGCTGTTGGATACACACCAATCCATGACTCCTTATAACATCATGACTTTATTGAGCCTATTCTGGCCTATATACTTACATAATTGCACAGTATGTTCTCAGCTAAACAGACTTTATACAGTTCTTAGGGCATGCTCAGTAGGCAGAGCCCCTTTTGACTAAAAATACCACATTACTTTGAAATTCACTCGAGGACAGCTTGCCAAAATTCAACGCAGCTTAGATTGTGCCAAAACAGCAGTATCCATTTTATCTGTTGTAAAACTGGATTATGGAAGTCTGATAACTGCTGCTGCTCAATTATAAGCCAATAATGAGAGCGATGTCAGTCAACTGAGGCCAGGGGATTGTTTCATAGCATGTTGGCAAGCAGAAGTACTATTATAGTATTATTCTTTGCCAGATCCCCAACAACATTATCTGTGACTCTAAACAACATTAACTGAGGCCCAGCTGGTCTGCACAAGTCCTTGGCCTCTATTTTCAGCAGAGTATTACTTACTGTCTGAGCCAATTTACGATCCAAATAACATTATCTTCACACCAATCTACCTACTGACGGGTTAAACTGATATACTGTAGGAAGCAGATCTTGTTGACAAAATGTGCTTATTGAAAGCAGTAGATGGAAGTGTTTCAGATAAGTGAAAGAGAGAGCCAGTCAACTGCTTGTCAGCTGCGAGCATCTTGGCGTAGTAGAAGTGTAGAAGTGGCGTAGTAGGAATAGAAAGATGTTGCAAATGTTGCATTCGTTCACAGTCTTGGATAATATGATGACTACTGAGTGACAAGATGAATAGGTCAGGCATAGAAAACCACAAAAGGTATTGATAATCTCATATACAGTATTTTATTGCAATTCAAATGTAATGATTATTGTACATTATTTTAATAAAAAGAGTGTGGATGTGCGATAATAAAGAGTCCTTGGGTCAATCTTCATTATAAATAACGTATTTTAATAATGGATTGTGCATATTAGGTGAAAAGATTTGAGGTTGTAACAAATGTCTGTATCTGTATTTCCTAGATGTTTAACTTGGGGTTTTTGGAGCATTTTGGTAGCCCAAACTCTTTACAGATTTCATGATAAAGATCTAATGTGTTATTTTGATATATCAAACATTTGTTTGAGTTGTTTATTGTATGCATTGATTGTAATTGTGGAGGGAGACCATGAAGCTTCTGCAGGATGGGGCCGGCTGATTTCATCATGTTGTGTTTGATGATGTTGGCCTACATTATGTTCTGTACTTTGTGTTTTTTAAATTTTGATAATAAAAATAAAATAAATAAAATACAATTGATGTCAAACTCTTACTTCCAATTGCAAATACAGAGCACAACACATATGTGAACTAAGCATATCAAATGGATCATCTCTGTGAGTTCAGGTGTGGGTTGAAGTTTTCAATAATACATTTTTTTACATCCCAAAAACACTAGCTGGGAGCTTAGCTGTGCAATGCACAAACATGTAGGCTTTCATTGGGTTCATTTTAATATATAATATTAACAGTGTACACAGAGCTGAAAAGTACTATATATTATAATTATGATATATAAAGAGAGCTAAGCATCTTTCCACTAAGCAAGAAGAACCGACATAATGCTGGCAGTTTGCCCAACAGTTTAACAACAGTTTATGATCGCCTCCTTTCAACAGAGGAAGAGTACTTGGCTCACTTCCACATTTTAAGAAAATCCTTTGAGACTAGGCTGAGGTTATAAAAATACATCTGTGTTTGTGCAATAACTCTGGAAGCTACCAGAGAGTCAGATAGCTTTATTTACCTCAACCAAAGAAGGTGGAAACTTTAGGTCCGATCAAGGTTAACATGGTCAGCACAACTTGTGGTTTACACACTTCAGTATCATAGATTTATCAGATACACTGATAGAGTCACTGGCAAAACATGTTAAGAAATTGACATCAGAGGGAATTGTATTGGAGCATTTGTGGAAGTCAGCCAACAAGCAGCCAGTGTGCAGGGAGGCTGAGTTGGCAGATCTGGGAGACATCAGTTTGGGTAGTGGATGATGGCATTTAGATCAGTCAGTCGGGTGGGAGGGGGGTGGGGGGGTGATGAGATTTGGACCTAAAAATACCTTCACTAATAGGTTAGACAGAAGAAACACAGAATGCTGCTTAGGCAGATCGTTCAGGACTTCCCTGACTTAAAGGACAGCTTAGGTCTAGTAGGATCCATCCCAACAGGCTTCTGCTCACAGGTTGGTTTTGTCCACTTTGCTGAGGGAAATCCATGTTGGGGAGCCCTTACTTTGGCATCCATTACTATCACTGTGGTACGTCCTCTGTTTATGTCAAGAATACATTCTCTTGACGAAATTACAAATGTTAGGTTCCTCTCAGTTTTAAGAGCGCACCAAAGAGCCTGGTGATTGATCTGGTTAATGGGTTAGAGCGGCTCTGTAGGAATCAACAGCTGCTTAGCTCAGATATTCTAGGAAGAGCATCTTGTGTCTAATAGGTATATTGGCTCAGAAAGCAAGGGTGCTGCCTTACCCTTAACCTGGGACCCAGGGTTCAACAAGATGAAGTGCATTAAGCTAGTCTAGACCACCGGTGCAGGTACAGGTTCAGAAACTACCAGGCAGGCACAGCACATTTCAGCACTGTGAGAAAGCTCTTACAATACTTTGTTAAAGGCATTGTGCTAACATGCCAGCTCAGCAGACGAGAAATATGTGTAAAGTCAGATTTAACAATGCAAAGGTACAATTAAGGCCTCTGTGTTTGTCATTATCCTCTGTTTCAAGGAGCAGCTGAGAGCAACAGTTGACAGCTGATTATATGTCAATCCATGCCACAACCTTAGGAGATTAGCCCTCGTCTAAGAGTCAGTTTAAAGCAAACTAAAGCGTATTACAACTTCTGAGAAAAGGGAGAGATCGCACATTCACATAAGGCTTAAATGCGTCATCCTGGCATCCCTGCACCGGTGCTACAATAACGCACAGGCCGAGAAACAGCAAGGGAAACCCTCGTCTTTCCCCTGAGATTCTAAAACAATTCCTTCACTCAATAAATCTATAATGTCATCCCCAACAAAGACAGCAAATCTTTTAATATGTCAGAAATTTTTACATTTGATTCCTTTGTAAATCCTCTCTCCGAAAATTGCCGCTCATCCCATTGGAGAGCCTCGGGCAAACGCAGAGCAGATTGAGCGGCACAGGACAACATGCAGGACCCTCGCACTGCATGATAACAAGAGAGAGAGAGAGGATCAAGCCTCAATTTGGGGTCCAGCTCCTGGGAGAGAGGCAAATACCGGGCTTACGCAGACTTAAATCTAATGACATCTTTAATTTGGTCTTGTAACGTGACAACAATCCGAAAAAGAAGCCCTCGCTAATCTAGGTTGAGTTGATCAGAGCTGGTGGAGAGAAGAGGTGTTTTTTAATATAAAGTCCTCTAATTCTGTTGTACTGTTTTGTGGTGGCCTTTTCAACTGAAAATGTATTATTATTGTGGTCAGGAAAACGCTTAAATACACACAGATGAATGGCAAAGGGAAGCAGCTGTCAATCAAACACACGTACACAGAGTGAAACACATGATATACTGTATGTACTATAATAAATAGAAAACATAGCTGTACATCTTTCATAAAGTTGTGAGTGTGTGCAGTAACAGTAAGAGCATTTACTATTTGTTGTGGTATTCCATCTGCAACTGAAATCTGCAAAGTTTTATTTCCCAAAACAAAGAGAGCAGGAAATATTCTGTACTTGCAAAGAGTCCAAGATCCCAAGAGGACTGTCAATAAATCGCTCATATAATCCCTCAAACCCCGCAACGAGGGGAGAGAAAGTAGCAATAAATGTAATATTTCCTCCAGACTTATTCTTAGGAACCAGATTAAATTCGAATGAACTGAATCCAAGTTTGCCCCAAGTACACTGACCAGATGAGAGTGACTGTCAAACAGAAAAAATATACAGTATCGAGCCTGGTTTCCTCCCCCCAAAAAAAAATCTTTGTACCAAGATCATCTGTGTCCTTTGGCTTTCAAAAAGGTCTAAACGCTATGATTCTTTAGGAAACCAAGCTCAGGCCTGTAGAGGGTCTGCAGAAAACTAACTGTCCCACTCTGTCTGAGCTTTTCTCAACACAAGCAAAATACAGACTGCTTTGTAATTCCTTACTTATACCAGTAATAACATTCAAGATTTCACATATTAAGCCCAAAGTCCAACGCATATTGCTGGACATTTATGCTGGGAAACAAGCAGATTGGGTGATCTTAGATTTAATCCAGGATCAACATTTTCCCTCTTTTTCTCTCTCTGTCCCTCCCTCCCTGCTCTTTCCCTCCTCTTTCCTTCCCTCCTCTCTCCTAGATCCCTTCTCTCTGTCTGACATCCTTCCCTGGCATTAAAGACAAATGAGCATAATGCTCTTCATTATAAATGCAAAATGTAAAAGGTTTTGATCAGATTTATCTGACAAAAACAGAGGTTGAATCCCAGCTGCCTTGACCCGACTGAACTGAGACTGAAATAAATAACATATTAGGCTTGAATCCATTTTGGAGATGCAAGCTAATTGTATCTCCAAAATAATGTGCTACTGCACTGCCTCATTTGTGCTTCTGCTTACCATAATACTATTGAAGTAACTGTATGGGTTTGGAGAGCATGGTTTTGCCACTGGAAAAGCACAAGCATACAGTTAGCGGACTTCATGGATTGTGGTTGCACACTGTCCTGTTTGCTCATTTGAGGCTTTATTGCAGTAAGGAATTTCTGTGATCAAGTCCCTTTTCGTTGTAATAGTCCAGCGGTTAGTAGTCCACAGTAGAGACAGCTCCAGGAGAGGAGAAATAGGTAACGGTATACCTCTCACAGGATTTAAATATTAAAGTCCCCATGAAATGAACTCCCATTACTATCTTTCATGGTGACTTCATGCTGCACTAGTAAGCATAAATATAAATTCCAACCAATAAAACCATCAGATTTTTGAACAACCCAGGCCCTCCGCACCCCTCCCATCAAATAAAATTGTCTTTCTCTCCCTGACTGATATTCCATTGGTATAGAGTTGTGAATGATCCCTCACTGCGTTATGTCCCGCCCCAAGATCCTGTTTCAACAGGAAATGTATCAAATCAAGGAGGTACAATGCCATTTCATGGGGTCTTTAAGAAGTCTTTAAGACCACAGTCTGATTTTCCTAGGTTGACTTAGCTCAGACCAACTAAAGCACAGTTCAGTTTAGTCCAGTGTGTACCAAACGATAACAGTCCAATACTTGGTCAGTGGCAAATCATAGTTAGCACTTGTCCTTCGCTTGGCTCGAACCATGAAGCAGCACCACATGACGACCAAAGTTGAATATGCGTTGTCTTATTCCATCAGACACTGGAAAAAGGATCCAATTCAAACAGCAAAGCCTACTTCAACTTACAGGTGAGTTTACCCCACATTACACCGACACAGGAGGCGGGAGTGCTATATGGGTTCATTTGTCCAAGAATGGACTCTCCATTCCACCGCTGTGAGTTCCACATTCACAACCAGGATCAGCGTCCAGATCCAGGCCGGATCTCGTCCCTACACCCAGGCTGAGGGCTCGGACTGTGTTTGCCCAGCTCTCTGTCAAGTTTCTCCCTCAGCTTGTGGAAGGACGGCCTCCTGCGTGGCTCCTTTTCCCAGCAGCTCCTCATGAGGGAGTAAACCCCCGGAGGACAGTCTTCTGGAGCCTCCATGCGGTAGCCCTCCTCCACCCGCTCCTTCACCTCCTTCAGAGACTAGGGGACAGGAATGACCAGAAATGGAGGGAGGAAGGAGGGAGGATCGGTAGGGGTGGAGAGGGAGAGATGGAAAGAAAAGTGACGAAAAGTGAAAAATGGATAAATTGAGCAAATTTGATAGATAATTTAATCTTTTTTTTTTTTATCTGTACCGAAATTAATTCTATGTCACAGAAAAGAAACTTGAACCTGATCTCAAACATAATTAGGAGGCTGTCATCTATAATTCACCAGTGGTAATAAAGTATTTATTTGTTTCACAGTCCAAATTACAACCAAACTCAACCAAAAATGTTTGTGGCTGAGGTATATTGAATGGATGAATGAAGCATTTGTGTAAGAATTTGATTTGCGCATCACACTAGTTTCTCTCCACGTCTCTCTCTTTCTCTCTCTCTTCGTAGCACAGGTAGTCTTCACACACACACACACACACACACACACACACACTTACACAGTACATACATACACTCTCTTTGTCTGTACTTTTTCTCTGGTCTCTCTTTTCTCTCTGTCCACCAACAGATAAAGCTTTAATTTAACGTTAATTGAAGGGACAATTAACTTGACCAATTCACCCTGCGTATATGTTAAACAGGCGGTAATCAGGTGGTAATCATCTGCATTTAAAAGGACACCACCTTATGTAAGGAGTAGAAGAGACAATAGGCCATGCCGTGCTGACTGTCCATTAATCTAATGCTGCCTGATCCTGCTTGACGGTTCGCGTCCTCATCACCAAAACACAACAGCGGCCAGGGAGCGGACGCTGCCAGAGCAAAGGGAGCTGTGCTCTAAGTAGCATAATCTCTTCTTTCTCCCTAGCGACACAGATATAGTCCCACCCACCCACACACCAACACACACACACACACCTATACCATATGTCGGTATGGAGTACACACACTCACTCATGTCCATACGTACACTACCAGCCCAAAAAAAATAAAAAAATAAAAAATTATTCTATGACTTTGCACCTTATGTGTCGCTGTGATGTGTTAGTGTGTAAATCAATGAGGAGTGCTGAAGTTTGGCAGACTCCTTTGCTTCTTTCAACTGTAAAGTGGTAAAAGGTGTGAACAGATTCAGAAATATGATAGATTCTATTCTATTCTAGTCTAGTCTAGTCTAGTCTAGTCTAGTCTAGTCTAGTCTATTCTATTCTATTCTATTCTAGTCTAGTCTATTCTAGTCTAGTCTAGTCTCGTCTCGTCTATTCTATTCTATTTTAGTCTATTCTAGTCTAGTCTAGTCTGTGTTTTGCTGCCTTGCCACTTCCAACAGAAACAATTTTTCTACTTTTTCTACCATGACTATTGCTACAACTGCATGACAATAATGCATCAATACATACGCAACACAACACACCCACATAAACATCCATATAAACAAACACACACACACACACACACAGCTACACATGAGATATGAAACTACTGATGCTACTTACCATCTTGGGGTAGGGTTGTCGACCGTAGGAGAAGATTTCCCATAAGAGAACACCATAGCTCCACACATCTGACCTGGTGGAGAACTTCTGCATGACGAACACAGAACAAACCGCACAACAATACTTAGAAACCTCTCCGCTCTTGCTTAATTTCCTGTTATCTTCAGTGAAACATCTGTGTAAAATGTTTTTTACTTTATTCCTGCTTATGAAGTATACCGCTACTGTTTAGTGACAGAAACACATCATTTAGTGTATATGCAAGCAAACTTATTGATTGATGGGATTCACTGATCACTAGGTGAGTTCAGTGATAAGCACACCTTCGAACAGAGAAGGGGAACCAATTGCTAAAATCAGCTGCTGTAGTATTTGGTTGGAATGACCACGAAAAAAAACGACTTACTTCTCTATATTAACTCCTAAAAAAAGGGTATAACGGCTGCAGAGAGATAGAGCTATACTTTACTATTATAGAGAGACAAAAACAGAGATAGGGGAATAAATCTTAGGAAATGGAGAAGTGAAGTAGCAATACATCAAACTGACCTCTTTCTTCAGAGCTTCAGGCGCAGTCCATTTAACTGGTAGTTTGGCGTTATCTGAGACCTTACAGTCCAACTTGGTCAGGCCGAAGTCGCTGACCTTGGCCACGCTGTCGTCAGAGACCAGGACGTTACGAGCTGCCAGGTCTCTATGGACCAGCCTCTTAGACTCCAGGTACTCCATCCCCTCACACACATCGCTGCCCACATACATGCACACACACACACACACAATTCTCATTTTAATTTCATACAATATCATTAAACACACACAAATGGTCCAATTAAAATAAATTATTGCATTTGTAGGTATGGACGTAGTTGTCCATCCCCTGACAAACTTTACAGCTCTGCACATACTAATTCCGAACATTAAGAGTCTGAAACGTATTGAAGGTTATTGTTGACGTTTTCACTTACAGTGCAAAGCGGAGCAGCTGGACAGTGTTTATGACTGAACGGCCCCTTGTCCTGAGAAAGTTAACAAGGTTTCCCTGCAAAACACACACACACACACACACACACACACACACACACACACACACACACAAACACACACAAGACGGCAAGACAGTTGTACAAGAAGACTTGTCAGTTAGTGGTACAAGACATACTATAGTTAGCAGGCAGTGGATAACTTTTTGGTGCTGTAGCATATTCTCATTACAATGCAAACCCAATGCAAAACATGTTATTTATTGCTTAAAGGCTTGTACGATGATACATGAGTCCAGGAAACCACACTGAGCTACTGGATTTGACCCTGACTGCAGAAAAAGGTAGCATGAACTCATTAAAGCTGCACTAGGCATGTTCACACTTTGGCGGCGCCAAGTGGCAGCGGAAGATAACTTTACATTTTTGAAAGGAAGGATTTCATTACCCAGAAATCCTGTAATGTGATGTCAGTAAACTGTGCACTCCTAGGACCCAAATGTTTCCTTCTTAGTGTCTGAACCATCGCTGGTGAGTCCAGCTTTCTCTGGACCGAGCACTTGCTCACTGCTCTTTGGCAAAAAGTTTTGTATTTTGCTCTTTAGCTTTGAGTCGTCGCTGCCTGTGTGCCAAGAGGATTTCCCACCAGTGACCGTACACAACACCTGAGATTAATTTGGGCAAATAGGGCAAATCTACAGGTCTCAATAAGTGGAGATGGGACGCTCTTCTCTGTTGCAGCCCCAATGTGTGATTTAGATTGAGAAGATGGGTGCATTTTTACATAAAATCTTGTCTAGAGCAGCTTAAATCTACATTTCAGTGAAATAAATATGCATCATTCATTCATTACATTTCTCACATGATACTGTTTGTTGGACAACTTTTTTAACATTTAAGCAAAATCTCAAGGTACACACTCCACAGGAGAGTTCCACACACATCAGGACGCGCCCCTGGGTTTTGGGACCCACTGTTACAAGACGCACATCTCTAGTACCTTGGTCATGAGCTCTGTGACAATATGAAGACCATTGTGAAGGATGACGCCCAACAACCGCACCAGATTTTTATGCTGCAGCTTCCTAGAGGGAGAAAATCCACATTAAAACAAGACATGGGTATCAGGACTAACAGGAGTACTAGATACATACAGAATTGGCAAATTACACAGAGGAACATTGTGTTCTTAAACTAATATGAAATGATGAGTCAAATATGTACATTTTCCATTGAGGAAATTCATTAAAAGCTGGTGTTATCAGCGATTAACAGACACAGCTATCTAAAATGGTAATAACTACTATCAGTGAAGCTGAGAAGTGGAAAAAGATGATATTCTAAATATTGAGGAAGTCCTCTCAGACTCACGTCATGACTGTGGTCTCCTGCAGGAAGGCTTGAGCCGTTACATCACATTTAATGTTCTTTACTGCCACCTTCTGGCCCATGTACTCCCCTTCATAGACAGCTGGAGGGACAAGTGCAGAACATATGAGAACTACATGCTGTATTTTTCCCCATCAGCAAGCAACTTTACTAGCTCAGAAAGTGACTGTGAGTTTGCTGAAACTTTGTGCACCAGAAATGTTGAAGGGCAGGATAATAAAAATGAGAAGAGAGGATAAAATGAACGAAAGCTCACCACCAAACTCCCCCTCTCCAATACTCTCTCCCAGTGTGAGCTTCCTGATGTCCAGCAGCCATCCAGCTGGGGTAGAAAGACATCAACAATATAATGCACAACTTTATCTTACACACTTGACACACACTGATACACACCCTTACATGATTTTATGATCATTATTATCATTATTTGATAGAATAAAGTGGAGAGAAGCAGGAAAGTGAGCGGTGATGTGACAGCAAAATAGTCGAGTACACGGGATGCATATAAAAGCCCCATTACTATAGTATTAGAAATCATATATATCAGTATTTCACTGAGTAAATGTAACTAATTAGGTTTAAAAGTTTTTTATGTTAATGAAAATACAGCACAGACAAAGAGAAAACTTCAAGAAAGGATGACCAAGGATTCATTTAGATGGTTTTACAAAAGTCCCCGGAGCCCTATTTTTACCCAACGTCACCCTGTGGTAACAACCACATCTTTTTATAGCTCCTGGGAGGCAAATGCACTCATGTGGGGACACGGTGCATGATTTTACATCTCGAGACCAAACTTACTTTTGGACAACTCCAACTCAGCTGACTTGGTTCCTTCTTTTTCTTTGGGTTTCAGAAGAGTCGTGGCAATGGAGCCTTTGCTCTTTGAGTAGAACTGCAAAGATGTAAACAAGACTGTGAAGACTGGTACTGACGAAACACGTAAATACATTTATCTGGTATGATCATTTCTATCTATAGCTCTGGAAAGAACAATGAGCTCATCAACACTAAAACTTAGACACCGAGAAACCTTCCAGGAGGCGTTTTCTGCTCTGTGGTTAACACTGTGCTTTTGCAAAAAAATACAAAAACAGAAATTCCTGTAAGAAGATAACTGATTCAGTCACTTTAAAAATAGGTTCAGGTCTCCACTGTGAACATATTAGTAATACGTGTGACCAAGTCAACTTTGCTCAAGTCCCAAGTCAGTCTCAAGTCTTAAGGCATAAGTCTCAAGTCAAGACTCAAGTCAAAATGTAGAACACCAAGTCAGGTCAGAACAAATCAAGAGTCAAGTATCAATTTAATATCTTAATGAAAACTAAATATCTAGGACTTTTCAATGCAATATGGTTTTAATAGGATAAAAACTTGGTAAGAGCATCATGAGTTTGATTTCTATAATCAGTAAATCAATAAATTCAATCATTCCATACAAATTCAGAAAACAGAATTTTAATTCAGTCGTCTGGTGGAACAAATCTCATAACTTTCAATCTAAGTCATTTACACAAACACAAGATAGAAACCTTTTCAAGTCATCAAAGTCAAAGTCAAGTCAAGTCTCAAGTCTTCTCTTCATGCATCAAGTCAAGTCTCAAGCAATTACAATTGTGACTTGAGTTTGACTTGAGTCCAAGTCATGTGACTCGAGTCCCCACCTCTGCGTATTAATGATGTACACAAGAAAAAACTTTATAATGTTTTAACATTCTGTAAAGAAAAAACATTTTCCTTCAGAGGATCTCAGATAAGACCCCATCAGTCTCTGGTTGGCATAAAATATTAATGGAACATATTCCTTTAGATTTCTTGATGTTTGCACTCAAAAAATAATGTTTTTATTCATACATGGAAACCTTTTCTGGAATATATGGATGTAAACATTTCTGCAGTATTGACCAGAGCATTTGTATAGAGGACAAGTTGATAAAATGCAACATTAATTGATGTTGTACTAATTTTCCATATGCGACTCAAATGCGACTTAAATTATAAGTTTGGTAACTGTACCTCTAACAAAGTGGTATCATAAATATATACATGCTGAGCTGAGTTTTGTTAAGTTTTGGTTTTCATGTCATTCAATTTTGTTTCATTCTTGTTTTATTTTGTTCTATTTATGTTTGCATATACATTTTTGCTTGTAACATGCACTTGTGTGTTCTGTAAAGTGTAAAGCAAGTCAAAAATGGGGTCAATCATAATACAAACCGCATTATATTACAAAAGAAAAGCAGATCCACTGATATTCTGCGATGTTAGAGTAACCTTGTTCTGTTTTGTAATGACAAAGTGTTTCCCAATCAGGGGACAGTGACTGAAATAAACTGCATCACTTGGAGTAAATGCAGTTGTCAGTTACAAGCTCATCCAGAGTGAAGCATCAAAGTCTGGCTTTGGGCTGTCAGCGTGACAGTCGGGCTGCCAGCGTCGGGACACAGCAGTTATAACATGTTCAGCCTAAATATTCAGCTGGAACATTGTCCCTCTGTTTCCTCTGAGGAGTTAGTCAGCCACACTGAGTCAGGCCTGCAGCCATCTGTGGCTCGCTGATAAGGAGTGTTAGTCCTGAGCTGGCCATCTCTGTCACGTCTATCTCCAAACCTCACAGCAGAAATGTTTTCAATAGACCCTCACACACGCAGAGGCTAAATACAGATAATCTATAAAAGGACTGCTGTTCATGAATTTTTCGTTTCTTCTTTATTTTGGCACACATGCTGTATATATTTTTACGCTGGTGTCAGTTTTGCTGATGGGCTACAATTCGAACATGAAGGAGTCCGTTTTCAGGCTTATCGCCACTTTGACAATAATACTGCAGGCATTTGGATGCCAAGGGCTGTGCATGGAAGAAATAGCTGAACTGAATTGGTGAATTGACTCTATCCATTTTTGGCTCTATCCTACATGAACAGAGCGCAGTTCAACCTGTCAAATATTATGTACAGTGCTCAGTCAACAAGGTTGTAGTATTTCTTGCACAAATGCCATTACTGGGCATTGTAAACAGGAGTGGGAAACTTTACTTGTTGAGTGCATGTATGATTAGTTAGTTTCTTTGACACCATCTCTTACTAATGTTTGTGTGCACATTGTGGTTGGATTGCGCAGAATTACGATGACAATGAAAGCCTGACCACTTCCACATCTCATTTTGGAGATCTAACAGCAATGTGTTTTATTATTGTGAAAATCTCCCTAATAGATAATGTACTTATAATAGTGTAACACACCATTCAAATATTATGAATATATATTAATTAAAACAGTGTTGCTAGTGCATTATGTATTAGGGAGATTTTCATCCAGGACCTACACAGCAATATTGTGCACTTACAATACTTCTCCATAGGTTAGTACACAGGTTAATACACCGGAATAAGGCCACTGTAAAAGTCAAGTGTCTCATTTCCCAGCCTCTTACCTCTATCATGTCAATAAGGTTGTAGAAGTACTGCGTGTTGTCGATGGTCAGCTTGTTGTCCCGATACATCACCCGGTAATGGATGACCTCTCCGGAGACGCTGACACACAGGACGTAGTCTCCTGGGTGGCGGATGGACTCTCGCACCAGGAACAGGCCGTCCTCCACCGGCCGCAGCTTACACACCGCCTCCGGCCCGGAGATCTTCCCATGGAACCAACTAGCAGCCAGAAAAGCAAACCAAAATGTTTGGAATCTCTATACATATATGGAATCATCTGATGGAAAATACATCTATCTTTGTGAGCACAATATCAGCTGATCACACTGAAACACTCGGCATTTGAGATTCCCAACTTCGTCATATGGCTGCAGTGTGGGATTTTCAGACAGGCAATTTGTTCAACTGGCAAAGAGGAAACATAAAGAGCTATCTGACGTTTGGTGGTTACCACTATGGACAAGATAGAAAAAATAGGAAG
This sequence comes from Centroberyx gerrardi, assembly GCF_048128805.1. NCBI lineage: Eukaryota > Metazoa > Chordata > Actinopteri > Beryciformes > Berycidae > Centroberyx > Centroberyx gerrardi. The sequence continues at coordinate 11,664,056 of NC_136005.1, forward strand.
TTGGAGTTATTTATACTGAGAAAATATTGTGTGAACGTCCTACACTGTATGGTCACAAGACCGGCTTTGAAGACCAGGCAAAACAATAGCTATGTTAGAACAGGAAATAGAAATGTGGTCAAAGAAGCACGTATACCTCGATGAGTGAGAAAACACGTAGCCAAAGTGTAGGTACTGTATGTATACTTGCTCTAGCTTTGCTGAAGGAAGGTGTGTAAAATTCATACAAGGAGACGTACGGCATGAGGCTGAGGCCGGGGTCGACCCGTATGGCCTCTCTTTCACGCACGTTGGTGGAGGTGATGAGTGCTTCCTCTCCGGTGGCATTGTGTCTCGCCTTGTAATAACCTTTCCCCTAAAAAAAAAAAACAGCATCAAAAGTGTAGCTGTGGTTGTTCTTAATGGAGGTAAAAGGTGATTTAGTCGTCTATTAGATACACTACCAGTCAAAAGTTTGGACACCTGATTGAATGTACTGTTGTTTTTCATTCTCTTAAAGCCATTTTGATCTAAAGGCTTCTGCTTAAATGCTTGAAATTTGTTTCTTAGACAAATATAAATAGTGAAGTTGATGCCTATGTATGAATTTCTTTCCAAAGCCTTTGCCTTTCTATCAAGGCAAAGGGTGGCTACTTTAAAGAATCTAAAATATAAGATAGTTTTGACCAGTTTTGGTCACTGCATAATTCCATTAGTGTTATTTCATAGTTTGTATGTCTTCACTATTATTCTAAAATGCGAAAAATAGTAAGAAATAAAGAAAAATGCGTGTGTCCAAACGTTTGACTGGTAGTGTTTATGGTAAAGCATCTTTTATATTCACTACATTATACATTTTATTATTTTTAAGTGTGTGTGAATGGTGCCTTGGCAAAACAAGCATCATCACTTGAATTCTGTTGCTGTGCTCTCTTAACAAACACCATCTGCAGCTTCTTTAAATCATGATCGTGACAGTACCGTGCCCACGTCCAGGATGGTGAGGATGTCTCCTTTTCGGTAAGCCAGTTCTCCAGACTTGGGCTTCCTGTGGTCCCCCTTGGCTACACACTGCGTCCCAGCAGCCCAGCTCGTCTACAGGGGCAAAGGAATAACAATTAGGAAGGCCTTGAACCCATAACATTTCTAGCTGAAAAACTGAATTCAGACGTTTAACACAAGAAGCAAGTTCTCAGGAAAATAGGGGGATTGAATTAGACCCCTTTCCATGAAAATAGGAAATATTGTGAGACTGACATTCAGTGTAAACCAGTGAATTTGATGCACACAGGCTACTGTAGCCTACAGCACATACCATTGCCATCATCAGGGGTAAGCCTGGCTAGATCTGTGTTGTCAACACTGAAGAGAGCTCAGCACCTGTCAAAGAGAAAAATGTCTTTGAACGACCTGACAGAGCAGAAAACAATTTCTAGATGGAGGTATTACAGAATATTTAAGATATTGGACACAGAACGGTAGATCTAAGCTTTTTGCATGCCCGTGTTGCATAAACTCAGATTTAAAAACAAAAGGATGAATGCTCTGGCAGTCTGCTTTCTTCCTCAACAAGCTGTAAATAGACATTAATTGCATCTCGCATTCCGGTACCTGTGGCTCTCGCTGTAAGCTGAGGAGCGGGCAGCCTCTTCTGGGAGAGATGAATCAGAAAACTGGAGGAAAACACGGATGACTCCTAATCTTCAGCAGCGACCGATCCTTCATAGCGCCTGTCTACATCGCAGCACATCCCGACTTCACTCACCGCCGTTACACTGCAGAAAGGTTTCTCCCATTAACTTGACTGAGCCGCTGCTGTATTCCCACCCCGCACCTCTAGTTGTAGTGTGTGTATGTGTGTGTGTGTGTGTGTGTGTGTGTGTGTGTGTGTGTGTGTGTGTGTGTGTGTGGTGAACAAAGGAAACGCTGTGGACTAATATCTGTTTGTCACACTACTTCCTCAGTATTAGGAAAATATACATCATATGTTTACTGAGACGACGCAAGAGGTGACGCGCTGCGGCGACATTCCCATGGCTTCCTTTGCAGTGTTGTAGCAATAATCAATATTAATTAGGTGTGTAGATTCCTGCTCATTTATTTAGTTGTAATATCCTTTAATGCAGCAAGCGGCTAATTCGCAAAAGAAAATGATTGCTATTTAAAAGTAAAAATGCACAATTTTACAGACAATACAGCCTCGGAGACAAAAATGGCTTAAAAGTATTTAATATCTCCCCTTAATTTTAGGCAGCACTACAAAGACATTCAAATAATAGGACAGCAACGTTCACACTTCGTTTAACAATACAAAATTGATTGCAACATCCTTCTGAAATAAAACAAAACAATATGTCTATGGTGTTCTTAGTAAATGAAATCAACCTAAATCTGCACATTAATTCTCTCACATGAACCTTCAAGCCAAAGAGTTGTGCAATTCTCCTTTTCTCCGTCCTACATCTTCGTGAAGTAAGATCAGTAAAATATTGCATGACAGTAACAACTCATAAATGTTCCCCTTTCTGAATCTTCGGTCTTAATATGAAATCTCTAATACACAACACAACGCAGGCACAAGGAAGAAAGTCAAAAGACTAGTAACCCCTTGATCATTACAGTAGATATTCAGTCTTAACGTTTTTTCTGACTAAAACTTGTTTCCTCTGCTGACCAAACTCTGGAAGAAAAAGATTGCTAGGCATATTCAAATGATAAAATTATGGCTGCATACAGTAACATTGTCATTTCATAAGTGCTTCATTCCCTCAGCATGCTAGACTGTGCAACATAAGACTTCTCTCATGAGAGACATAACGTTACTCCCCAGTGTGACTTCCACAGAAAAAGCCTTTAAATTATTTGTATTTATTTATTATTTTATAGTGCAAATGAATCTTGCACAAAGCAGAGCTATCTTTGTAGGTTTCTGACAAACTTAAGGGCCTCTTTGAAGAGCAATTATTTTAGTGTATTGTTTTCAAGATGTGATGTAGGCCTTTGGATGGATCTTAAAACTCCTTTGTCTGTCTCCTTCCACTTTTCCAAAATGCATTAGAAGAAAACATCCACACAGCTTTAGAGGGGACTGGGGGGGCGGAGGGAGAGAGGGCATGAGGGTTTAAGGAAAGACTTGTTACGTACACCCGTTTCAATCAACAGCATCACACCATTTTTGTCATTATTAACGTGTCATTACCTGTATTTTAGGCACAATTAACAGCACAGTATGTAAATCCTTTACATGGTGAATCTTCTCTGAACTCCTAAACAGTTTCAAAGCCTCAACAAGTAAAATCCCATCATTTCTTTTCCAATAGACCTGGAAACACATTTTCACTGTACAATGTCACGCACACCCAAGTTAGTTCAGCGACTCCCGACTCGGAGTCAGATGGCAAAACTGAACTTGCTTAGGGAGCTGTAAGGATTCAAACTCTTCTTCACCGAGAAAAGCTGAAAATAAAGCTAAAAGGTGCTGATGATTAAACCGTACTGGAGGCTTCAATACCAGAATACCTCTAATACACAGAAAACAACGGCTAGGTGACAGTGGCCGGTACAATTATTGTGGATGAACGTGGGAGGTGGGGAGGGGCGGTCAGTAGTCAAGTGTGCAAGTACACTAGAAATGGAATGATGCAATCGTTAGCTCCCTCAGATCCTTTCCGAAACACAAACTTTCAGCCATTTTCCTTAGCACACTTTTAAGTACAGTACATCTGCAGTAAAATACTATATGGGAGAAGGAATTGCAGTACAGATTCTCAAACTTCAGTCCTCCCCCTCCCAACATTTCCTCCTCTCGCTTCAAGGGCAGACACGTAAAGAGTAAAGTCAGTTATATTCATATGTGTATAGCTGTGTGTTAAGATTATTTTCAAGATAAGAAAAGGTTAAAGTTGTGACATTCTACCAGTCTCTACACTAGCAAACGCGCTGCTCTGGAGGTCGGAGGTCAAGCGTCCTCTGCTTCCTCCTTCTTGTCTTTTTTACCCTCCCCCTCCCCTTCGCCCGTTTCGCTGACGTCCCGCCTCCGCTTGCGGTTGCGAGCGCTGGCCTTCGACGCCGGTAGAGACTCCATGCCCAGAACCTTGTGGATCTGACGGAATGCAAGCAGCCGCAAAGCATGCTGGAACCAGAGGAAACGGGAAAGGGACAAGTAGGTTAGCAGAATTTAAAACATCTTCAATAAACATAATTTGCTTGCAAAATAAGCGTTAATTGTGCATTCAGATGTGGGAACATACCTGTGCGCTGGCAGTAATGTCCTCTCTGGCTTGACCAGTCATGGTTTCCAACGCATCTGTTGGCTCTTTCTCACAGGGGTCCAACAAACCTGGTCCATCTGAGGAAAGAGGGGACAATAAATTATGAATATGACCATGACAGAAGAGATCAGGAAATCAAGATACAGGACATTAGCATATCCATTAAAGGTCTACTAAAACAATCCCCCTTCAAAAGCTCCATGTTCGACACAAGCTGATTTTATAGCACCAAGGGGGAAACAATGTAGATAGATAAGTGTGTGTAATTCATGACTGAATAATTTAGTGTTATTGTCATTAGCTGGAATCAACGGAGAGACTTTCTGATACAGTGAAATTATGTGTTTATTCCCATATTGTGTATTTGTATATATAGCTTTCCCTCATTTGTCTGACCTGGCAGCAGTATGCCTGTGGAGATGCACTCCAGGACGCGGCGCATGGCCTCTCCCGGGCTGAGCGGGCCTGTGGCGCTGCTGATGACCTTCTCTACCAGCAGCTCCATGGCCTGGAGGGGGAAACACATGGGAAGATACATTATATAGACACTGAAATGGAAGAAAGATGCCCAGATACTGGATTCATGCTCTTTTAGTGGCATCCTTCTCTCTTTTGGTGTGTTGCCTTTTGTATCAAGGTACAAAGGTCAGGTGTTGGTCAGGATATTGGATGTGCATACACTATATACTGACAACATGAGCTATAGTTTCTATGATATTTTGCATGTACTTAGACAGCAGAGAGAGACACAAAGGACAAGGGAGAGAGGGAATAATACGCAACATGGGCTTACGGTTAAAATCAAACTTACAACAATGCAAGCACACATGCCTCATCCTGCTGCACCATGTGTTAGTACACCAATGTTTTAAAACAATAAACTTATTAGGAATAGGTTTTGCTCACCAAAAAATAAAAAAATGAGTCAAAAAGTAAAAGGTAAGAAGTAGGAATAAAAAAACAGTAAAATTAGCGCAACAACTGGTAAAAAAAAACGGATTAAGAAATGGGTGAAATGCACGGACAGACAGGGGAAAAGATAGGTGAAGTCTGAGCCTCTTACCCAGCCGGGCATCTTGCCCCAGGTTGGCACCCGTTGGCAAAGGTCTCTCAGAACCCGAATGATGATCACACAAGACTGCAGCCCGTTGGCACGAGCCTACAGAAATACAAAAAATCATTAGTACTGCATTTGTTAAAGACAATGGCAGTTATTGCAGCTACACTAAATTTCTGACAATGTAATTAACTAACCCTCTCAAGCGTAAATGTCAGAGCAAATTACAACATTTTGGAAACTTAAATTCATCAGGCAGTATTTCAAAAAACAAGATTCTACCCTCAAAACTATTTTGTAAGCAGACATCACATAACGTTACTTTCATGCCAGTAATTATTTTGTAAGAGTGGGCATCATTTTAATCAAATGGTGGCCATCTCACTTTGGAATTAGACTCTTCACTTGTTTGTTTTCTTAATTCCACTTATTTCTTAACATCTGTTATCAAAGATAATAGACAGACTCGGGCTCATGCATGGTAAAAACTAATACACTGACTAAAATGGTGATATAGTCATGCAGGTTGTTGTGATACCTTTACCTGGAACCATTTGGCATGTCGGAGAGCAGCCAGGTATTCCAGGCATTTCTTCTTATTCAGGAGATCAGTAACGTCCTTCTCAGCCACACCTGATGGAGATAATATGAATTGGCTCAAGGCTTACTGTTTAATTAATGCAAGAGCCAAATGATCACTGTAATACACATTAGTCACATGGCTTGTTGTAACTGTTGCTGTACATTCACTGACCAGGGATGAGATTACTAAAACATTTCTAGCATGTGAATGATTTCTGGTCAAATCTCAAACTCTTTCCTTGGCTCCTTAAAAACTCTCCTTGGTTTTGTTTCAGTTTGTTTTGACAGAGAAATGATGAGGGGAAGATATCAGAAAACAAGGAAAGCATTTGACCATCAGCTTTGCATTAGGGGCCTGACCGATACAGGAGTTTTAGGTCGAAAAATGTATATGAAATACATCTGCCAATAATGATTTTTGGGCAGTAAACACCTGAAATACAGAAATCTCTCTGGAGAAAATCCCTCGAATTTGGGAGTGAGACAGGCTGATTCAATTTTGTCTGATTGTAAAGATTTACAGTTATTTAACATGAATCATCATGAATCATCACAGAACCTTATACACACACTGGACTTGCATGTCATTTGTTTTTTAAATAATTCAGTCCAAGGTTTAGTATAAATATAAAATTCAGCATATATGATTGTATTGGAATAAGTTTTGTTCCAATTTATTTGGTGCATTATCAGCCAAGTATATGCCTATAAATCTACTTACAGTGGATATCAAAAATCTACCCACAATTTTTTACACAATGTTTTATTGCATTGAAGCCTGAAATGAGAACCATTAAAGCAGGCTTTTTTGACTTTCATTTGTATATAGTTACCAGCAAAATAAAGCCAACTCATTTCTGACAATGTACTCAAATTGGAAAACTAAAAACATTTGGTTGTGCAACTGTGGACACACTTTAATTAGTATTTAGTAGAAACACCTTTTGCTTTTATAACAGCAGAAAGACTGTTTGGACAAGTCTCTACCAACTCTAATTTTAAATCCAGCACAGCTGGATTTAAAATTTGAGTTCAAGCTCACTGAAACTGTAACGGGACGTCCTATCCACACTCCTGTTTAGGCCGATCTACAGAGGTCCAGGCTCTGACTGGCCTGTTCTACAACACTGATATTCTTTTATTTCCCCCAGACATTCCTTGATTGATTTGGTTTGTTTCTCATCCATGTCATATTGAAAGATTAAATTCTTTACCTTGTTGTTTTGCAGAGGAAAGCAGATTTTCCCCCAAATATCTCCCCAAGTATCTGGGGATTTCTTTTAGATGGGTTAGCAGCTTTAAGGCAGGGTGACCCACCTCACCTATTCAATCGTAGGGGAATCTTTGGTGTGCACCCTCATGTTTCGTTTATTTTTAATACACTGTCAAAAAGGAGTAGCCTTTTGTTTTTACCTTGATTTTTCTGGTTACTATATGCAAGTGAAAAAAGTCCAATTCACCCTTTCAATTTCAAAAATTTGAAAGGGTGTGTCAACTTTTGATATCCAATGTATCTATGAAAGATCAATATCTCTGCACCTACTGTATTTATCGGTCTGGCCCTACTTTGCCTAGACAGTAATGGATTGCATTACTCTTCTGCCACAAAGTTTTAAGGAAACTCATCCCAAGCTGATAAAGGCACAAGAGGGGCGCCTCACTATTGACATGACATGACAACAACAAAAAGCAAAGCAATTTAAGTGAGGTCAAATTTGTGGAAAAAAAAAATGACAAAGCCAGGGATGAACTTATTATTGAGTACTGTAAATGATAGTATGCAAAGTTATGTTGGTTCAAAAGAAAACTTTCTGTGCCCGATTCAGACGTTAATGAAATAATCCATGAAAAAAATCCATGAAAATCTATCCTTGTTCATGACAAATTCACATTTTTACGAAATACGGTTATTGAACTGTCATGAGAAAATATTTCACAAGAAAAGCCTAGGGGCTTTCCACACTTCCATGTTCACTTGCACTGTAGCAACAACAGAGGATATTAGGTTTGTTACAGGGGAAATACATAAAAATCTGCCACTTTTTTGAAGTCTACACTACCATACCACTAAGAATCAAAACCCCAGGTTTATCACGCCTTTTAGAGTTGGGAGTATTGATTTAGGAACAGTTGTGCCCCTCTGATCTTAGTGAATAAGAGGGTCCTTGGCATTCCCACTCTGAAAAGCCTAATAAACATGGGCAACCTTGTTTATTTTAGTTTTACTATTCTTAGTGGTACGTATACAAGTGTGGTCTTCAGAAGAGCCATTGGGTTGCCTAGGTCTGCTGATACAGAATCGGGGGCACTGATCAACAAACCCAAACAAAATAGAGAAAGAAAGCGGCCACAGAAAACATTTCTACCATGTTTTCCAAATGGGAAAAATACATTAAAATGCTGACAGTTATTGGAGCAGGCGGGGGAGTGTTTGACAATGATCTTGAAAATTACCTGCACTGTTAAAAGGGGGGAAGTAATGATAATGGTTCCGCTGATCTCATGTTAACATTATTTCAATATTGATCATTGTGGGGGAATAGAATGACACTCCAACACCTTATCAATAATGATAATGCCATTTTGTGTTGCAGGGATGAGATATAAAGGGAGTGGGAAGTCGTTGGACCTCGGAATTCCCCTGTAGAAATTACGTAAAATGCAACAAGAGAAGCAAAACTTACTTCAAATCTCAAAGCTATGAGTATTTCTATAAATAGTATCACTATTGAGGCATTCTCATCCCTGGGCATTATCTGAACACTGATCATCATCTCTGCCTGTTTTAAATCATAATTTTCCAAAGGTTTATCTGAGCACATGTTCATAAGATAAACACACACCCTACTGGCACAGAAAGGTCGGAGAGCCCGGCTTTTGATTCCCATGTTGTGGAAAAGAAATAAAGAGCTTGGGGACTAAGTGTAACTGCAAACAATGGGGAAAATGAAAACAGTGGGACAAATGAATGGGTGAGTCAAGTCTTTTAAAGGGGAGAGGGGTTAAAGAAAAAATAAGCATATAATTTTAGCTTGAACCATGATGCATGGGCTTGGTTACAAGTCCCATCTCTCATTTTGTGTAATTTAGGAGCTTTTCAGCCTAAAAGTTAGGCTGCTAATGGGTGGGTGGGTGGGGGGGGATATATAGTGTAATACACACAGTGCTAACATTTGGTTGTCTGGTACTGAAAGCTTTGGCTTCTCTAACCTTTCTCAGCCGCTTTTCCTCCTGCCTGCTTGTCCTTCTCAGCGGCAGGGTCCTCCCTCATCAGCGGCGAGGTGAGAGAAATGGTCACCTGCATTTTGGGCTCCTTGCTTGAAAATATCACGATGTTCGCCTCCTCAGGGTGAGCCTGCACCTCATACTGATCTTCAGAAAATGTCTGCCGGTTAAAAGGACACTTGGGATTACTCACTACAGAGGAGGAGGGGTGTGGGGGGGCTTTCTTTTAGCGAAAAACAAGCAGAGAGGGGCCTAGTTTGGCGGGGCGACAGGGTAAAACTACTGTTTTTAACCCCAGGTATGCAAATTGTTTCTCTAAAGACTGTTAGGATTGGTCCCCTTATTTTAAAAGGGTCAGCAACATTGAAAACAATATTTCTCAAGGTTTTGGTCACTAAGTATATCTTTTCTATAGAATGGACTACACAGTAAAATGTAAAAAAGGAAAAGGGGGCGGTTTAAAAGGTAATTCCCCAGTCTCACTCTGTAGGACTCAGGTGTCGTAACCAGGCAGTGAATCTAAAGATCAGTGAAAAGCATTTCTGATGAAATACTCATTACAGCTAGAGCAGGAGGGAGGAAGAGTAAGGAATTACAGCACATCACAAGCTTCAAGTCTTCATCGTGGTTTTATTTGGTACGGATCCTCTCTCTCGCACGTGGGCCTTAAAGGGGAATACCAGTCAATTTAAAAATTCACATGGGTTATTCCTTTAGCCTAGGGTAGTTCAATCATTTGTGAACATGGACAACTCTCTCCATAAGCCAACACTCAGATAAACAGCCTGTAAGTCCTCTAATAACAATCAATGGGAGACAGACTGAGTGGATTTATACAATGTTTGAGCATTTCCACCAAAATTAGCTTTACTATATAGTAGTGGTGTCAGTTCTGAACCAACAAACACATATATATATCTGCAGAATATTGACCTATCAGAGTCACCTGTTCCAGTCTCACTTGGTTCCCAGTGTAGAAGTATAATCACTTATCAGTATAATCACTGATAAATGAGTAGGACAAACTTCTCCCTTTGTTCTGGCTGTAGGGGAGAGTAGTGAGTGTTCACCAATGCAAATTGAACTGCTCTAGTGCATAGGGAAAACCTATCTGAATACTGAAATTAAATGGTATTCCCCTTCAAAAGGTTATGCGCTAGATGTTCTGATGAGAGTAAAGAATGAAGTGAGATTTTGTGGTATTCTCCGGTTTTGTGTCTTGGTTGCTAAAAAATGTAAGATCATATGATTACTACAGTATTACCATTACTAAACTGTGATATTCAAATGAGAAAGCAGTCCCTTCCTCCGTTTACTTCAGCTCTATATCAAAATTACTTACAGTGAAACCTTTGGTTCCCATTCTAGTGAATACATAACTTCAAATCTATTAGTCTTGAGCCCTTATGACACAACACCAGTCAAAAGGCAATAGCTGCAACTTGAAAAAAAAAATCTGTTAAGATTACTGTTGTTGATTCCAAATTCACCAAAATCCTTCCCTCTCTCAACCTCATGCACAGCACAGGGAATCCAAATACTTTCCTACATTAACAGTCTTTCAGTTGCTTGATCTGTGTCACTCAACTCTAGGTAAAGGACCGGTGAGGTTTCTTACCGCCAGTTCCTTGGGCAGCTGCTTGGCGATGTTCTTCAGTAAGGTGATGGTGGGTTTCTTGGCCGTCAGCAGGATGAGCTCAACATTTCTGTCCCCATGAAGCAGCAGGCCTTTGGCCAGGATTCCCACCCTCATCACCCCTTTCAGCAGCCGTCCTGGGTTCTCAGTACTGTCAGAGAGTAAGGAGGTCAGAGAGAGAGAAACAGGCAAAGATGAAGAGTTGTAGGGCTGGTTTAACAGACATTTTTTTTATTAAACAGTCTTGAGCTAAAACAAGAATCAAGAAAAATGCTTATCAAAAGTGCTTTTCGTCCTGAACTAGGCTTAATCCATGCCCTTAGAAAGTAGAAGATTCCTCTTCTTACGCTTTCTCCTCTCCATCCTCAGCAGTAGAGGTAGCAACAGCAGGCGCCTCCTTCTCCAGCAGGGAGTCTGACACCAGTTTGAGGGCTCGCTCCGAGTGAGAGACGATCCTCTGGACGGCCTGCAGCTCCTCCTCCACTGGGTAAATGGTGGAGTGCTTGGCCATGATGTGGCGGTCGTCGGGGGAGTCTGGCCGACGCACGCACGTCTTAAGGGAGAAGGGGTGAATAAAACTATCAATCACAAATCAATCACACTAAATCTCACTGAAAGCTAGTTTTATACAGGTTGGTTTTATTGCATTTCTGATTTATTCGATAGTGTACACTGGGGAGAGAGACATACGACAAAGTTTATGAGGTACTGTATATCTGGTGTATTTGAACCCATGTTGACATGATCACGAGGTGTGTGCCTAGGCCCGCTGAGTCACTCTTTTACTCATGCTGGACTACATTCAAATACTACAATACATCACAGCGATAGAAACACTCACCAGTAGAGGGGGTACAGGCATCCCAGGGCGGCTCATCAGCGGTGGAGGGGCCATCCTGCGCCTCTGCTCCCCCCAGTACATCTGTTCCTCCTCCATCCTCCTCCAGTACATGTCCTCCTCATATCGCCTGGAGGAGAGTGGGCAGAGATGTGTCAGTAGAGCCAAACTTTTTGAAAACACAATTTTTTATCTAATTCAATAAACGTAATTTATGTGCTCTGGGATTTTTCCATTGCAGGTATAAAAAATATACAATAATCTATACAAAAGAAATCAACGTCAACAAAAAGTGTATTCTTATATACCCTTGCACACATAATGGAATCATAATGCATAGGTACTGTGTATAGTACAGTACATTAGATGGGGGAAATAGAATATTTTCACTTGGACTGACATGTCTGGGGTTAAGAAAAGGAATCAGTAGAATCTGAGTCAATTACAGCTGCTTGATTGTAATCAAAATTCCTATTTCCTCTGAGACCAATATATGAGCTCTTTGGCAGCAGATGCCACATTTTAGCCCATCATAACCTGCCTTAAAAGTGTCGTCAAGAGAGACTGTTATATCAGTAACATATGATTAAAGCATAGGCCAGGTTTCTAGTACATTTCGCTGAACAGAGTGGAAACATATTTCAGTGGTCCCTAATCTGTACAGTTCTCATAATAAATCCTCCATATTTGACATGAAAAAACATCAACTACTCATATGAACTTCCTGTGTGAGATTGTTGAGATTATTTTGTTGAGATTTTATTCTGTAGAAGAGATCATGTGACTGACAAGCATCAGAGAAGGTCAAAAAAAAGAGGGGAAGACGTTGATAAAACTTAGGCAGGGAATTCCCTTAAGTAAGTAGGTCAGTCTAACAGCTAACCAACTTCAGAACTTCCCCTTTACCGATATTACCTTCAAGATGCCATCTTTCATGCCTTTCATTTTCTCTTTTTTCTGTGCCAACCAAGGAAATTTTGCAAACTGAACTTCAGACTGCAGAGCAGACGATAACATGAGAGCGAGCCTCGATCTCTGACTAACAGGTCATGATCTTTGGCCACATGTCTGACCTCATCTCCATGTGCCAGCGTTGCTCATCGTCTCTCTGTCTCTTCAGCACCGCCTTCTGCTTCTGCTTCCTCAGCTTGCCCTCCTGCAGCTTCCTGGCCCGGTTACTGGGCTTGATCTCCACAGGAAGTTCTGGGTTTACTTTTTTCTACAAAGGGAGCAAGAAGAGGACAGAATAATATTATAATATTGAAGGCAATTTAACTGGAGAGTTAACGCACATGTGATCCTGCTCTCCCTGACTGACAAAAGTCGAGAGAATAACAACATGTGCATATGCGGGGCTTGCACGCAGGCACGCACATACGCGTTATCATGCATTTAATAATCATAATTTTGTAATATGCAATATAATGACTCTAATTGCTAAGTACTGTAAAGCAAGACATAACAAGAACAATCAGCTGGAATAATTATCTATAATTGAAATAACTAAAAATAGCTATTAAGATGGGATCATTTCAACAGCAGGTCTGCCATCGTGTGGCCATACGTGTATAATAACTATATCATATTTGCAGTATAGATGACACTTTATTACCCAGTATGAGTGTAAAAAATGTATACTATATTATAGTAATTATAGAAAGATTAGATATAGAGTTATAATCCCCAGGGAGAAGTTAGGAAATTGCCAGAACAACTCATATTCACAATATAAAATGTGCCAGGTCCCTAAATCCAAAAAATGCCAATCAGATTAGAAATCACATTTGTGTAAAGTTAAAAGCATGTATTCTAACCCTGCCAATAAATGTTTTTCATTATGTCTCTTTGGGTGACTGGTCAGGTCTGGTTCAGCTCAGACCTTCTGCTGTATCTCTCCCAAGATGTCTTGCCAAGCGAAATCATTGTCTTACCTTGTACTGCAGTCTGTGCCTTCTTCCCTTCAGGTGCATGTCTTTAGCGTTGGGGTCATTGAAGCTGCATTCACAGAGTTTACAGTGGAAGCGAATCACCTTGCCGTCATCGTTACGGACCTGGGGAAAGATGGATAATTCAGCTGAAGACACAGTCATGCAGGAGGACCACCTCAACACAAATGATAATCCTATAGATCATTATATGAAGATAGCAGACAGATAACAGAAATCTTGTACATAAATATAGCATGTTATTACTGTTATTAGCATCATTATTATTACTTTCGATCATAATTATTACCTTCAACACTGAGATCATTATCGTTATCATCATTTCTCGCCTACCTCCTCCACATAGTCATGTCCCACCGGCTGGACGTCTCCCTGACTCCCTCTGTCACCATCCTCATCGTCACTCAGAGGATCCATCTTCTGCATTGTCTGCTGCTTGGGCTCCTCTGCCTTGGCTGCTGCTGCCACCACCACCGCTGCTGCTGCAGCTGGAGCGCTGGCTGGCTTATTGGCTGTGAGGCAGGCAAGATGTCACAGTTTAAAGAGTTCATGTCTAAAACGCTGTATGTCCATTTTGGGGGAAAACAAATATCTAACTTTAAGTTTATGATTCAATATTGAAGAGTTCAATTTGGGAAAAAAATCATCATCCAAGTCTTAAAAATATAGAAGTTCCAGATTGTAAAAGCTTTCTATCAACCAAGTAATTAAGTTAACCAACAATTCTACCATGATTTGTTTAAAATTTGTGACAGTGTTCATTTTATAAGAGTAGTCATCAAAAATGTCTCGTTTTGGAGTGAAACTCTTCATGATCAAAAAGGTATAATTTTGACACTAATAGAGATATATACTGTATATCCTTGGAACTGAGTGACATTTAGTTTGGATATGGCTCTAGTTAATATACATGAGACAGACTATTGTTTGATAATCTCTATGTCTGGAAATATGTAATGCTGAAGTTTAAACATTCAAATTTTACACATGTAGCCAAAATATTATCCACATAACATATCCAATAACTTACAAATGACAGTTATTTTGGGAGGAACTGGTTTCTTGACTGGCGCTGCTGTTTTAGCAGCAGTGTTTACGACCACTGGTTTGGGTGCTGCAGTGGGAGTCGTTGGCGCAGCAACAGAAGCTGCTGAAGTGGTTGAGACCGAAGAAGGAGCGGAGGCCGAGACAGGAGGTTTCCCAGCTGTTGAGGTTGTATAAACTGGAGCGGTGTTCACCAAGACGGGCTCAGTTGAAGGTATGGGTTTGCCCAGCTTGGTGTGGAGTTTCACCACCTTTGACAAAGAGTTTGACAAAGAGAGACGGAGAAAGATACAACCATGTAAGGCCGCTGACACTTAATCCCATCCCAGATCCCAGAGGGAGGTTTCATGTCAAGACTTGGCAGCTTTGAGGGAACATCACATGGGTACACCACACTAATATCCAGAATGATTTCATGCACGTTATCTAAATATTTTCTACAGCTGCCTCCTATCCTTATAGACTACATTTTCTTAAATACCAGAAGTTACTGAGAGACTAAAGCATCACAGCTGTGCTGACCTTCTGGTGCTTGGCCCCACGGATATGGGCGGCGTAGGCGTCAACCCCAGTGCAGGAGACGTCACACAACTCGCAGCGTAACTGGGTTTGGACCCCCCGGGGCCCGTTGCTGGCCCCTGTCTGCCCCCCAGACTTCAGCGCTGCCTCCTTTTTCTTGTGCTTCTGGCCTTCTAGATGCTCCCGGTATGTCTGATGAAATAAATAAAACCAGTTAGTAAGGTGGAACATCCAAATATGAAATGCACATAGGGAAATAGGAATATCTGTTACATCTATTACTGTAACTTAATCTTCGCAATCTTGTTGATGAAATATGCTCAGTATGATCATTTTAGACAACCACTATTACGAAAATTATTATTTTACTATTACGAAATTACCAACCAGCCAGTGAACTACTCTCAATGTTTTCATACACACACACACACACACACACACACACACACACACATACACACACACTATATGCTCTGGTCTGATATATCTTAATATTGTAATGTGTTTGTTCTCATTTGTTTTTATTTGTATTTGGTTGTGTCCTTTGTTGCTCTGTAAGGCTCAATGCGATGAAGCTGTTACATTAAAAGCCCTTTATAAATGAAATCACTCTGACTTAACCATCTGTCATTGTAAATCCCTACCTGAGGGCCAGCACAGCTGATCTTGCAAATGTCACAGTAATGGAGCTGGGGCTGCTTGGGAGGCCCTTTGGGCTTCTGCAGCTTGTTCTGGTGAAACATGGGCTTTTTGTAGGCATTTCCAGCTGGAGCTGTCACCATGTTGCTGCCCGAGTTGCTCCAGGAGGAGCTCGTCAGCTGCTTCGGGGGCGGCTGGATGGGGGGCTGGGGCTGCTGGGGCTGCTGGGGTGGAGGCTGGGGCTGGGCGAGAGTCTGCTGAGCTGGCTGGTAGTAGGAGGGGGTGGAGGTGGAGGTGTAGCCACTCGAGTCGTAACTGGAGTAGCTGATGCCTGAGGGTGAGAGAGGACAGTAGAGAGAGGAGCGGGCAGAGGAGAGAGTCATTAGAGAGATGGCAGCACAGAAGATATGGGTCAAAAATGAACACACTGTAAAAACCGACATGCTGGCAATATGCAAGCTGCACTTGAATTTCACCAGGGTTGATACAGTCTAAATATAGACCAAAGACGATGAAGGCAAACCCCAAGTCAGATGCAATCATCAAGCACTGAAGATGGGATTTGACAGGTGTCAGAAATTTAATAGAAGCTCTAACTTTTAATTATCAAGTTAGCAATGTCTTACTGTGTACATCTGTCGCAGCCACTCAGAATCTGCTCATGTCTTTGATCAACTCTCCTGACTCACTTGTTTCTCTTTCAGACTTGGACCATTTCTTAGTCAACTAAATATCTGTGACGGGAGGTGGACATGATGATTTACCCACACTCATCTCCTTTCCTCTATCACCCAAACCAGGTTTTCTATGTAGGCACTCACTCTAGTTGAATAGTACAAAGGACAGTTACATCACATCCCCTGTACCGGGAAAAAAGACATGGGAAATTCTCTGTTCTTACTGCTTTTTGACCGATATAATAAGGGCTTTATTGTAGTTGGACCAAAAAGGGCTTCGAAAAACCTAACCCCCCCCTCTCTCTCTCTCTCTTACCCGAGTAAGAGGTCGCTGAAGCCGTGGAGCTGAAGGTGGAGCCGGGCGTGTAGGAGGAAATGGGCGTGGGAGGCTGCTGAACGCTGGTGGACACTGGGTAGATGTTGTAGCTGGTCGACACAGAGCTGGAGGGGGCCAGGGGTTTCAGGGCCGTTACCTGCCTCTGGGGAGGAGGGGGCTGGCTGTACACCGTGGAGGGAGCGGGACTGTAAGCACTCTTCACACCTACTGCTAGAGCAAGGGAGGGAGAGAAGAGAAGACAAAGAGGATGGAGAGGAGAGAGGGGAGAAGAGGAGGGAGGGGGAGGGAGAGAGAGAGAGAAAGAAAGAGAGAGATATTTGATTTCCTGCACTGCATCCTCTGGGACTGCCGGTCAGAGAACTATTGGCAAGGCAGGCAAGATATCTAATCCTCATTACACTAGCATTTGAACACCAGACACATTCCTTTTATATCACATTACCCTTCAAAAAGTGCAAGGTAAATAATACGAAGACTGTAGTGACTAATGAACGGCAAATCCTCAGCAAGCCAACTGAGAGAGAGGTGTGTGTGTGTGTGTAACTATTCTGAGTTCTAAACTGTAATTAGAACTGAAATACTAGTTACATGAAACACAATATTCAGAGAGCAGTGATGGACAGTTTGGACGCAACATGAGAATAAAAATAAATTGACTCACCAGTTTGGTAGTAATTCTCTGTGGGTGTCCTCTGAGCTGGGGCTATACTGGTCTGGTAGTACTGTTTATTGTCATAGGTAGTGACTGCGGGGGGACGCCCATAACTGTAGCTGTCCTGTTAGTGTTTACAAGAGCTCGTTTAATCAAGTGCTTTACCATTATGTGGGATATCTATGCATGATAGAACTATAATACAGTGATGTCAAAAAAATAATACAAGCAGCAAATAAAATATAATTGCAGCAAGGGTCAATATTTCTTGTTTAATCACTGAACAAATGCACTAATATCATAAAAGCATTGATTTAAATAATGCTGCAATAGCCCAAAAAATGGCATTATGTAACATCAAACGTGATCATAAAGGAAAGCGAAATGAGACTGACCGTGTCTGAGTATACCTGGTACGTCTGTGGGGTGGTGGTGGGCTGTGGGGGGGCGGGGGGGTCTGGCTGCCTGTAGCCATAGTCTGGGGGCGCCTGGTGGCTCTGGTAGGCCGGGTAAGGGGCCGAGACCACAGGCCGGGCCGCCTGGACTGGGGCTGGAGAGTAGGATGCGGTCACAGCATGAGCCACAGCTGGAGCCTGCTGGACGCTGTAACTGGCTGTGGAGGGGTGGGAGTAGGCCGGGGGAGGCTGGGTACTGAAGGGGGAGCGGGGAGGAGCAAGAAGGAAAACTTTGAATTAGCTCAAAGAGGACAACTTAACAAACTAAATTGAACTTTAGACGCCATCCAGTTGAGAAAAGCTTTATTTGGAAATGAGCTATAGAATGAGAATGTGTTCCATTTTTATTTGAAAATCGAAGACGTTATTCACAGCAGAAACTACTGTACTACAGGATCCATCTATGACTATTGCTTTAAACTTTAGAACACGTGATCTATCTGCTATACTGTTGTTTGCTTTTTGTGATAAGCGCAGGCAAGGCAAAAGGCAATCCATGATCAAGTTACTTGTGTCATTAGTAGACTTTGATAGAAGAAACTATTAGAAGAAACTGCCAGCTATAGGCCTAATAAAAAACACCACTAGTACAATGTATCACCCAAAATGTAAGCTTGTGCAGTGACGTAAGAATGCAACATGCACGTATACACTGGCCTAGTTCCTAATAAAACTCTTTATTTTCAGCAGGATACACAGCAATGCCAAAAGGACAACCTTGTGAATGTGCAGAAGCCAAATCATTAGCATTCTTTGGGATGCTGACAGCTAGCAGTCACTGGCAATGGCATCCTGTAATTGATGCTGTCAGCATCTTTGTCCAGCTTTTAGTGTCAGGATGGACAAGAACAGGAGAGGAGAGGGCTAAAATCAAACGGCAGATGCATGAATTCCCCAAAACAGGGAAAGCACGCACTGCATCAACGTGCAAACAGGGTTGTCATTATACTAATTTATCTTACGAGGAAATACTGGACCCAGTGCCAATACCAAGCAGTGGCACAATAAAAAGTATATAGAAAACTGCTTGCTGACTATAATGTAAATAAGCAGGTAAACAGACACAGCCTACAAAGTCTATTATCAGACTGTTTTGGCATTAAATCCTTCAAATTTTGGCCATCTGTTTTCAAAATGCTACAAGAACAACCCGGTGCCTGTATGGAGAATAAACTGATGATACTTCTCTATCTTAAACATCACAGGTATTGTAAAGATCTGGTAGTACAATCAATGCAATTACCATGCAACCATATGGACAAGTTCCTACATCCTGAGATCTTATGTTCAATCAAGAAGCAGGACTGAACCTTTAAGATTAGACTTCAAATAAGAAGTCACGAGTAGAGACTTCAGAGCTTGCACTGAGGGATACATGTAGTTTGCACAAGGAGAGGCAGAGCAGGAAACTTTTTCAGTTCACTGGCCACAGTGAATTCCAAAATTCACCAGCTACTTCCACCATTTCATCAGCTAGCCGGATTTGTTTAACAGAACAGGGCATCTGAACTGTGACTGGTCACCTGCCAAAGTCAGTGGTAGACTGACACAGACAAACTCACCAGCCACAACCTAAGTTTACTAGGATTTGGCTGGTGTGTCTGGTGTTAATTTTCCACGTATTCCAAGTTTTTCTATGTAGTTGCATATTGTTGGTAAACAAATACGACCAATGCACAGTTTGTATGGCACAGGACCTTCAGCAAAGCCCGACCAGGGTTAGTTAATGTTAGCTCTCCTAAATCCTGAATGTTGGCCGGAGTCTCACCCGTCACACCAGCGGCCAGCTCGAGTGTAATAGCTAGCTGGCTAACGTTTGCCTAGATAACGTCTGTCATCTTATTTGCCTTCAAAATATAGCTGGCCGTACTGAAACAACAGTAGCTGCTCTCCAAACGAAAGGGACCGTTTTGAGGTTCAGGTAACGTCAAGCCTGTCGGCAAGCGCTGGCCTGCAAACCTGGCTAGCTAACGTAACTAGCCGGTCTAGCTAGCTAACTAGCTTATCCATTGCACGGCCACGCAGTGAAATCCCACCAATGACTGCGCTTTTGCTCATATACACTCCATAACAACGGCGGCTATAAATATGAAACACGAAGCATGTTGACACAAAGCTGCATCAACTGAATTACCTGTATTGCGGACCGGCACCATGTGTGAAGCCATAATAATTGCTTGCAGCCATCTTGGCATCTCCAGTACAGTACAGTACGGACAGACAGCCGCAAAAACCCTGTAGTTGACTGACAAGATAGTTCACTCCCTATTGGAGCCATGGAAACCCTCATCGCCCAGACCGGAATCGCGTAGGGACGGGAAATCATTCCGCATGTGCGTACAGATATCTAAAATTAGAATATTAAAGAATAGAAAAATAGCCAGGTAATCCATTCATCAATAATTTATCCATTTGCCTTTATCAAAATGTATTCTTCACATCAGGCATCAATATACTACGCATGAGCGAAACAGAGGCACATGCTAAATATATATTTTTTGCTTCATAAAGACATGTTACGGTCTCACAGCGCTATCAGTAGCTTTCTAAGGCCTTGTACACTGCGCTATTTCACTAAATAAAACAAAAACAATATTGGATCAAATATGTGACATCTAACGGGATGTAAGCGAAGACGGAAGTAGGCATCAGTTATACCTCTCGCTTCGTATGTATACTCTCTTGCAGTATCCGCTGAATGTCACGTGTGTCCGTCAGTCACGCTTGCACTAATATTAACTCTACCGGTGCCGACACAATACAATGTGAACCCATCAGTGAATCAGTGGTTGAAAATATGCTGAACAGCTCATCACATTCAGGTGCTGTGTGAGTGAGATATTAAACTGCATGGCAATCGTAGTTTTCCAAGTAGCTAATTAAAATAACAATGCTTTGACCTTGGATTTTCTGAGTCCTAACACTTGTCCCCACAGCATCACCGCAGCAACAGCAGCAGCACAAAATGTACTTAGCTGAGGTAAGAGAGAAAAATGACACTAAAGAATTTCAGAAGGATGTTATAAATATACATATAAATATACAATTTACAATATTTCAAATACCACAGTAAAACATTAAACTATATATAATATTCCTTAGGACTATTGCAGGAATATTACAGTGATACCATAAGTACACAGACACACGACAAGTCCATAGGACCATATTGTAGTGAGTTTTTGTTATGGGAAACATCATATCTGATGTAAGGGCTAAATGGTTGCATGGTCTTTGAGTAACAGGGTGATGACTTAAGACAATTTCCTCTATAATGTGTCCTGCTGGCTCACACAGTGGTCACATACACGCGCACGCACACACACAGTCCTCTTGCAGTTGGGCAGAAAACAGAAGAGACAGGAGTGGAACAGGGTGGAGCATAATGTGTGGTGAAAACTGCATGAGGGTGATATGATTGGTTGGGTGGAAGTGAAGTGAGGGACTGAATAATTAATCGTGTGTGTGTGTGTGTGTGTGTGCATGTGTGCGTGCCTGAGAGAAGACAGTGAGAATTGGGGTGTAGTGAGTGTGAAAGGGATTGGGGTGAGGAGAGAGAGAGAGAAAGAGAGAGGGAGAACCTGAGGATGGAGAGAGAGATGCTGTTGCCAGGGAACAGTGGCCACATAGAGGACCATTGACAACAGCAGCATCATCTAATGGAGTAAAGGGATACAGAGACTGGCTCATTTTTTTACAGGTTGCTTTAGGGAAAAAAAATAAAGGAGGGAATCACATGACCTGCTTAATATAAATGATTTATTTATTGGACTGGAGGGATTTGAACACAGGCGGAATACAAAGGAGAATTTAAATTGATTGTTGGGGAGAGGAAAAAGATATTCTCCAAAGGGATTTGGAGCCACAAGCAGAGAGAGAGAGAGAGATCATGATGCCAGAGCAGATGTATTCCCATTAAAGGAATTGTGTGTGCTGGTGGTGTGGAAGTCTGAGCTGAGAGGCAGCCTGTCGGCCAGTCTTTCACTCTCTCCTTCCCAAACAAAGGTGGCGAGAGGCGGAGGAGAGGAGGGGGAGAGCAGCACAGACAGAGGTGCCCCCTGTCTGGAGACACCTGCTGCTGGCTAGTGGCTGACATTGAAGACACTGTGTATGACTGTGTCTGTATGTGTGTGTGTGCATGTGAATGAGTGAAAGAGAGAGAGAGAGGAGAAGCTTGAGCCTGACCCCATGCATCGCTTCTGGTGTGGAGGATTACGATTTCCACCCCTCACATCTTTGCATCTGTGACTGAGGAGGGAGGACGCGCAGCCACGGACAAGCGAGAGGTTTTTAGGGGATCTCTCACCGCTCATGTGAGTATGGTCTCTGACTGTAGATGCCCTTGCATTCCTATTCTGCTCACTGCACGAGGCAGACACCTTGGACTCACTGCAAGCACCTAAGGCTGAGGGGAGTGCAGCGGTACATGAAAACCATTTGAGTGTTTCTGTCATGTCTTCAATTTAGGATAGAAAGGCTGTGGGGCCGTTTTATTCTGTGATGGTAATGTGCTGCACATTCAGCAGTGATTCAGTGTATAAGAGATTCTGTTTTTTCTAATGGTCACTGGAATGTTTCCAGTTAGAATTACAATTTTTGTATTTTTCAGCTATTGCCATTTTTTTGAAGTATGTAAACAATGGCGTGTAGAAGTAAATTCATCATCTTTGATAAATGATTAATAATGATGTCAGCTGTTTTCTCCTCCCCACACTTGCTCCATTGAGAGTGTTCACTACACATCACCATTTTGTTTTTTGGGGTTTGGCAGCTGTGATAATTGGTGACTTTGACTTTTTGAGTGTGGTTTCTTAGTGGATTTGGCTTCATTTTTAATTTGTGTAATTTGTTAGACTAGTTAGTATAATTTGAAAATGGTTGGCCATGTGCGATGTCAGGCCTGCAGTGACATGCTGCCTCAGTGTGAGGCAAGGCTGTTGTCTCCCAGTTTATACTCAGCCACATGAGCGCCGCTGCCAAAACCACTCCCATAAATAGTAAATACTTCATAGGAACCCATGTCGCATCGTTCATCCAAGCAGTGCAAGTACATCATCATCACCATCATCATCATCATCATCATCATCATCAGTATCATCATCATCATGCAATTCAGACAAGAATGACGGCTCTAGTTGTCATGATCAAATTGGGTTTTTCCTGCAGAACTCTTGTGATTTATTTTCATTTCCATTTTTTTTTGTTGTACTGTGGTCACTAAACCCGCTCTGTACTTATATGCACTACTGCTAAGAGAGGGTGATTTGTCTCCTTAGCCCCCAACAACAGACAAGCACTTACCATGCACGCCTTCCCTCAGAGTGTCTGTTTCTAAATATAACCTGCTGCCTGAACCTGGGAATCCTCAGTCACTCAATGGAACCTGGCCAGGCGTTGTTGCTGTTACACATGAGCGGAGCGCTACAAAGAGAACAGGAATTTAGGTCCAATTAAATATCCGCAGGGCTATTCTCATGCAGTTAACCACAAGGACGCCAGCTAAAACATACCTGTGCTACTGTTGTTTTATTGTGTGACTATTGTGTTACGGTAGTGCGTCTCGTTTATAGCATAAAATCCTTATAATGTGGTGGAGTGGAGAGCGTCTTTATGCCGCCATAGTCAGTGTGTTGACAATGTATTGGTAAAAACTCTCCAAGGCATCAATCATTGAGTGAAAGTGAATTCTCTTCTAATTGTTGAGCATAGATTAAGGAATATTAGGCTTGAAGTAAAGTGTAAAGTGTAAATAATACCATTTCACCAGCTATACTGTGATGGTGACATACAGAATCAGTCTGAATACTGATCAAAAAGGCAGTAATCAACTCAAGCCAAGGAGGATTAGGGACCAGTGAGGACGGATTAGGTTTGAATTTTCTCCTCCCTTATTGGCCTCTTGAATTCCACCCAGGAACCTCACAGTGTTTGACTTTGAGGAAAGCTGAGGTCAGAGAAAAGGGTCCTGTCCGAGTCCGTCACATGCCTCTCACATGGGCTCCTGTGGGGAGGGGGATAAAAACCATGTGACGTAGATTCAGCCCCTAAATTGTAATGATAAAGAGAGTGAATTAATTGGGTAAAATCCTCTTACGATGTTGACTTTGCCATTGAAGTCAAGCTTGTGTTCCTGCTGCGCAGCTCTAAATTATATGATATGCATGCAACTCTCTGTCGAGTTAGTATCATTTTAAGAGACAGTTTTCCTCTGTGATTGTAAACGGTGATCATTAATAAATAATGTGACTCTTTCCCCCCTCCAGGCCCCTGCTCTCCCCTCCTAGGGATGGGCACCACAGAGGCAACTCTACGAATGGAGAACATGGAGGTGAAAGACGAGTGGCAGGATGAAGACTTCCCCAGGTGGGATCACTTTAACTTCATCATCATCTGTTCATCTCTCTTATTGTTGTACCTGGATCAAACATGGCCAACTGGCTCATGCATTGGTATCGTCTCATTGTCTGCACTAATACTTTTATCTTAATAACTCACATTCTGAGACAGCTGAGCGAGAATAACAGGCATGCTTATAGGTAGAGTCTCCTCTAGCTGTGTGTGTGTTGTGTGTGTGTGTGTGTGTGTGTGTGTGTGCATGTGAACTGTGTTCCATGCAGCACATTTTAGTTTCAGAGAGCATCATTTTTTGATTAGGATAAATGCAATTAATTATTGATTAATGGCCCAACAGGATTTCAGAGTTTTGCTGAGCAAGTCTTTATGAGCCAGCAGCACCATGTTGCTTTCAGCTTGATGTTTACTCAGCGATCACTCAAACTATGTGAGGACTTGGAAGCCCTTTTATTTATTTATTTTTTATTTATTATAGCTGATGATTGTTTTGTTAATTTTATTTCATCGCAGGCAAGATAAATGCTGTACAAATATAGTTTGTATTATTATATTTATTTTCCCTTTCGTTGCCATGCAAGTTCATGCCTCCCTCTCCAAGTGGAAGAGAATAGTTAATGTGGAGGCTGTACAGTCACATCCTGTTTATACTGCTGTTTTCCTGTAATCCTCATCATAATATGCATTACTGATTTTAGCATAATGAGCAAATAGCATGTTTTCCTTGAATTGAATTGCCTGGGCCGGCATAGATAGGCTTGACTAGTGCATTTGGAATAGACCTGATTGTGGTGATGCTGCAGTACTTTAATTTGTTTGTTGATATACACTGTGTGTGTACATTGATTAGCTATTAGTTGTCATCTACAGTTGCATGGGACCAAGTTGTGGGAATATTTTGTTGCAGAGCGGTATTAATTAATTCACGATTGCTGAATGTGTCGGGATGATTAGCCTCTAATATAGAGAGATTATCAGGTGGTCCTCATCATTGATCAAGGTGTGACATTTAATTTCATGTTCACCACCAGAGGCACCGAAATAAGACAGTTGATCAATGATTTCCCAGAGTGGGAGGAAGAAACAGAGAGAGAGAAAGAGAGAGAATACTCAGAGGAGAGAAAGAAGTCATTCTTGATAAACAGTAAAGCCTGGATAGCGTGGGAGAGGGATTTCTAAAGATTGACGGGTGGAAAAAGAGCAAGCGAGAGGTGTGACAGTGTCAGCAGTGGGCTCTCTCTCTCTCTCTGCCCCTCCCTCCTGTGTCAGATGGGGAGGCAGGAAGCCAGGGAGCAGGTGTAGCTCTCTCCATAAATGGTCTCAGCCTACGTCATGTGACGCAACAGCAGCCACCAGTCAACAACACAGCATCACCAGGAAAATGGAGGCAGGTTTGGCTTAGGAAGGGAGAGAAAGCAGAGGAGGAAAAGCCAGCAGCATATGGATCATTAAGCTAGAGATGCTCTGCCCCAGGCTGTCTATTACCGGCTGAGAGGAAAGGGAATGAATAAAGGCACTGCATATAAAGGTGTGTGAAGTCAAACAGCTCATTTGAATCGGCTCTGACAAAAGCAGCCCTCTGCTCTTCCCATAAGGTAAGCATCATCCTTTCACCCTCTGATATTTGCTGTTTGAGCTGTCGTCGTCATTCGGAGAAAGTAGCCACAGACAGGAACAAAAGAGATTATCGCACTCTTTGTTAAAAGAAAATCTCTTTTCCTATAGAGCTGTAACCGTGTTTAGGTAAAAGGGCTTTATTTATCACAAAGGCAGCCTCGGTATGGTAATCACCGCAGGAGTCCTGAGGGAATAGGGTTGGATCGTTCATCAATGCTCTTCGCTGTCTGCTGGTGCGGTTTCCCTGGGCTGTAGCCAGTGTTGTCGACTCAGGAGGAGCACACTGTCACACACTGTCCTTCTGCGGAGGGAAGGATGAAGGGGTTGGCTTACACAGGGATGCAGCATGTGGAGATGCGCTAAGACCCTGTCTGCTGTACAACACTGCAATATAGCATTCGGTCTCTGTCGCTTTTTTCACCATTTAGTGGCACAACCGTGTTTTCTCTCAGTTCCTTGGTTGTATTTGATGCTGCTGATGCCCACAAAACAACACATGCACATGTAAGCACATTTTGCCCAATTGCGCATGCCCTTGCATACTCACAGATAAACACAGAGGTGCGCACATGCTACACAAACACACACAAACACATGGAGAGCAAGATTTTAACCTCCTGTCCTCGCCTCCCTCTTCCTTATTTACTAGGTGTCAACAGTAAATAACATGCAGTATAAAGGGCAGAACAGCCTCTCTGCGTCTGCACACAGAGGCACACGGTGGGGGGGGGTTTACTTGCCTCTTTTCTTTCTGCCCCCTCTTTTTCTTTTTCCCTCTCTTTCATCCTCCATTCTCCTTCCTCCCCTGTCCTCCTCCATCTCTGCCTCCATCTCTGCCTCCATCTCTCCTCCTCTCCCTCTCTCCTCCGTCTCATACCCGGCCTGGCAGCAGCCCTATAATCTTCTTTTCTCCCCAGAGAGACGTTAATTACCGTCTCTATCCTCTTCTGCTCGCTCCTCTTTGTAATGCTGAGCCAGATCAGTGACAACACGCTTGCCTTGACTAGTGGTGGCATGGTCTATTTAACACCATCCTAATTATAATGTTACATTTCACTGCGAGGCCAGATCATTATAGTGTATAGTGGGGAATAGGGCTTAACTAAGTCTATTAGGGTTCCTTTTAGTCTATTAACTGGGCCAAGTGGCATCGTCGTTTCATTGTAATGCTCAACCTAAAGTTCTTAATAGCATCATATCATGACTTGCTACTCAAATAGACACAGTTCTGGACATGCGTACACAGATTACTCATAGTATATATGTATGTATGTTTCCCTCCAGACCACTACCAGAGTACGGAGACATGGAGTCCTCCTGTGGTCTCACCGACGACAGAACCTGTAAGTGAAACTGGGGACTGCAGAATCACTGATACTGGATTATGAGTATGAGGAATATCAGTGGCAAAGATACAAGATGCTTAGAATTAGAGTTAGTGTTGCTCATTAGTGAATAGATCATATACCCAAGCTATATGGCTTAATTTAATCTTCTGGCTCTACTGTAGCTCCCCCTACCTCCCTGAATGTGAGCCCAGGCGAAGGCGGAGGAGGCGGGACCTCGGCCCACCGTAAACGGCGCACGCTGGTCGCCCCGGAGATGAACCTGTCACTGGACCAAAGCGAGGGTTCTTTACTGTCAGATGACTTCCTGGATACACCCGACGACCTGGATATTAATGTGGACGACATCGATACGCCCGATGAGACCGACTCACTGGAGTTCATCACCAATGGCAACGACCTGGAGTGGGAAGGTTAGGGGTCAAGAGGACACACACACATGTTGATTGTCTGCAACTTTAACTCCTTTACGTTTCCCCTTATTTAACCCTAAACCTAACCTCTAGCCCCCAAAATAGCCCTTTTTCCTGCTGAGGTTTGGAAAGCTGTCCTCAAAAGTGTGCACACATACGGGCACATGTACACACACACAAACACACATTTGTCTTACTATACTTGTGAGGCCTTTGTTAATTTCCTAATGCTTAAACCTAAACTAACCTTAATCTTGACTTTGACCCACACCTAAACCTAATCCCAATTTTAACCTGAATCCTAAACCCTAGTCCTAAACTAACCATAACATCAACACTTACCTGAACCTAAACCTACCTAACCTTAGTCCTAAACCCAAGTCTTAATTCTAAACTAGCTTCTTGAAGAAGTGAGGACCGTCCAAAATGACCTCACTTTGCAAACATGTCCTCACTCTGAATGTCTAGGATAAAAGTACAAGAACACACATACACATACACACACACACACACACATACACTTACAACTAGGAAGCTCTAGCAATTACATTTTGATTTTCCAAGGAAGCCACAGTGTGCAGCATACATATTCCAACACAGAATCAAAAACAAAAGCCAACTCTGTGTCTGTCCAGACGACACACCGGTGGCCTCGGCCAAAGCGGGTCCTGCTGACGGTTCAGGGGAGGCGGACGAGGACGGGACGGGCGGTAACGGACGTCTCTGGAGGACGGTGATCATCGGAGAACAGGAGCACCGCATTGACATGCAGGTCATCCGACCCTACCTGCGGGTCATCACACACGGAGGTTGGTGTCACTTCACTCAGCAGCAGAGACACTAGGGATGGGACGATATATATCGGAATTCAATATATCGCAATACAAAAATGTGACAATACATATCGCGGGGCAGAAAAATTAGTCGTGATATTAGCTACATTTTATTCTGCTGTAGTAATCACAGATGAGACGGTTTATCCATCACACTTTCACAAGCACTTCATTGAAATTATATTATTTGCACTTTGTAATGACATTTTTAAATTGTTGTTTACATTCTAGCAAGCCAATGCCATTGCTAGAAATATTTGTGGCTCAGATATAAACATAATTCTGCACAGACAGACTTTTTTGTCACTGAACTTTTATACATCGTATCGTGGTTGAATCGAATTGTGAACCCCATATTGCGGATTAAATCATATTGTGAGATATGATTGACATACAGGTTAATATGTTTATTTACAATGAAGGTCATTCAAAAAAGTCCTAGCTGGTGATAGTGCATGAAACAAAAAAAAACTTGTTTATAATCTCTATTGGAACATTTTATGGTATAATCTTCTACAGTGATATCCTCATAAGATTTACCCATGAACACCCTTTTAGAATGGTATTGATTTTACTAAGATGAGGTTAAAGATTAAAGTGTAAAGACCCAGTAAGACCAGCATTCAGGTAAAAGGATTACTGCCTCTAGTTTATTAGCAAGTGTGTCTCATCTAATTGTCGTTGCTTCGCCTGAGGCATTATTCACCGCTAACTGTCACTCTCTCCCTCTCTTCAGGTTATTACGGCGAGGGCCTAAACGCCATCATTGTGTTCTCCGCTTGTTACCTGCCTGACAGCAGCTGCGCAGACTACCACTACATCATGGAAAACCTCTTCCTGTGAGTCTGACACTATTGACAGCAAATCGCATTTCTGAGTCATGGTTCTTTAAATTCGAGGTTTGAGATGGAACCTTTTTCAGCAGAATCGTACACTTATTAGTTCTCCTTCAATACTCTTTTCATCTCCTTAATTTGTGTCAGCAGAAGCTTTGATGCCACACCACTTATGTACAGATATGCGTACGTAGGATTGTGAGTTTTGAGGTCGCCCAAAGGAAGTCCTGGCTTTTCCCCATAACAAAGCGCGCCTCCCTGCTCCTCCAGGTACGTGGTGAGCAGCCTGGAGATGCTGGTGGCTGAAGACTACCTGATCATCTACATGAACGGAGCCACTCCGCGCAGTAAGATGCCTGGGATCAGCTGGCTCAAGAAGTGCTACCAGATGATTGACAGAAGGTACGAATCAGAGAGAAATTAGCAAGAGAATATTCTGCAATATTGATTGATTGTGGCAGACCTGGGAGAATATCATTATCTCCTGTGTATAAAAACATAAAGTACTTAGATTAAAAAGACTGTTACCTTCCTGAACGGAACTATCTACTAGGCCTACCCTGCTATTTATACCCACTGAGTGCTGTTTACCATCAACCACTTTAAACAGTGTGACTAATGTGATTGTTTAGGCTGCCTGCACTTAGTACAGACATGCATGACATTAATACTGACTGAGTTCATGGCAGATGCAAAAGGGAGAGTAATGGAGCTTGTCATTTGCTGTCCGTCAGCAGGAGACTGGGGATGACTCACAGGCTGCATTTGCTATGGGGTTCTCTATTAAAAGATTTGATTCGTTGTGCATGAATCAAAAAGCTCTGTAATACTTTTAATGTCTTTTGTTACTTTACAACTACACATACTTGGCCATGTTCCTTTAAACTAGCCAACACTGACCAAACTCTCTGCTGATTGATTTGATTATTTGTGTTGTGACGGCAGGTTGAGGAAGAACCTGAAGTCTCTGGTCATCGCTCATCCTACTTGGTTCATACGCACTGTGCTGGCCATATCCAGACCCTTCATCAGGTGACATACACACACACACACACACACACACACAAACAACTGAAGAGTTTTGTTCCAGATGAGATATCCACTATTTAAAAAAAAGTCACAACTAACAGCTACTCTCACAAAATGATTGATGGCACATATTTAAAACAAATTATGGTACTAATTAGTGTTCCCTAGGCTGCAGCGTGTTGGTTGCTGGTGCAACGCTTTTAATCTATCCTTGCCGTGTAAAATAAAGGCATTTTAATTTTTGTAATGACACAGAGTGCCTTGGACATTTTTCTTTTGCCCGCGAACTACTAGTTTTGGCTGAATCTTAATGTATATTTACAAAGACTTTCCATGCATTGGCCTATTCTGACTCAGCTGTTACCTACATCCAAAGAGCATCTGTCCTTTCTACGCTAAGGACCCAATGCTCTGCTCCTTCCCTTCTGTTATTTTTCAGTTTTGGTACATTCTTAAACAATAGTAGGTAATTGAAGTCGTTGGTTGACAAGATAATACATTTTTTACAGACCTGATCCTGTATATTTTACAGATATTGAATAATGAACTTCAGAAAAACAGATTTTTTTTGGCCCCAAAATGGATATAGAGTAATTTGCATTTAATTTGTACACATAGCAGTGGCATCAGTAATGATCTGATCATAACTGTGGTTCTGTTGTTGTTTTCCTGTTGTCCTCTGCAGCGTGAAGTTCATGAATAAGATCCAGTACGTCCACAGTCTGGATGAACTGGCAGAGATCGTCCCCATGGAGCATGTGCAGGTCCCAGAGTGTGTGGTGCAGTAAGTAATTTTAACCACTAGATGGAGGAAGTTAGCTGTAAGAAGTGACTCCCAATCCCAACATCAGAGAGCTGATGGCTTCCAGAATCCATTCACTCACAAGTATTTAGCCGTTCCCAAGGACTGAAGGATTTAATTCACCAGAGAACAAGTCCAGTATGATAATCGTATTATTCACAGACTTTGAATAAATTTTAAATATGATTAGCTATTGCTTGAAGAGGACTGGGATGACAGGATTTTCTCTCTTGAATGAGGAAATAACAGTGTGACTCTTTTTCAGATTTGATGAGGAGAGGATTAAAGCTCGGAAAGAGAGGTAAAATACATCAGTCATTTCTTGTCTATGTTTTGATAACATCATCCCCTCATACATATTACTCATACAAAAATTGTACTCAAAATGAACCATAGCATAAGCACTTTAGTTGAATTCACTGACTACACAAGATTGGTTCTGCTACCAGCTGGGCATCTGCCCAACTGCCTGCAGTGAGCACATTTTAATTCATGCCCAGATCTGTTACTTGAATTCTAATGTGTGTGTGTGTGTGTGTGTGTGTGTAGGATGGAGCAGGAGCAGAGACAGCAGGAGCAGCAGCAGTCAGTCCCACAGGAGACAGTTAAAAGGGCTGAGAGGTATTTATCCTGCCTGCCTCCCTGGATTAATACCTCTTTTTTTTAACACATTTGATTGGTTAAGGCATTTATCACACCAGAAAACATAGACTTGTAGTGACTTTTTAAAAGCTCTCAATGTTCTAAAAATGTTTTCTCATATCCAGGCCAAAGTCAATGTTTGCGGATCACGGATTATGAAAAGTTCCTGGCCTTTGCTTTATCCAGTTAAAAGGTAATGTGACATCACTGTTGTTGTATTTCTCATATCAGCCACAAGGTGGCTCTGTGCTGTGGGAATGGATCCTCAGCAGCCCATTCATTACAGAGGAGCATTTTAACCACTTGGGCAGATGTTCAACCACTGACCAACACTTATACGTGTTAAATATATTGTTCTCATATTTCAGTGCGAGGAAACTTTCCGTCTTTGATGTTTAATATCTGTGGGCTAAATTCAGATTGTCAGATGTCGGTCCACTTATCCTCACTATTTATACTTGCTGTCTAGAAAACGAAAAGGTTCTTTATTTTATTAACTATTATTAGTTTATTCCTTATATGCTATGTGTTTTTTAAAGTAATCAGGGTAATTGCAGGTGTTGGATTATTGTTATGTAATAGGAAGTTGGCCATTTGCTTTGAAATAGATTAAATATGTGAATTTCCCTAAAATGGAAATACTCAACTACTTCAAACTACTTAAGTACAGTACTTTGTTATTTCACCCTTAACAACCAGTGATCATTTAAACTCCCTGTTATATAATCCACACCTGTTCAACTCTCCAAGGTTCACACCATGGCCATTACACTGTTCCATTTACACTGTAGACCCCTCTCAAGTGTATGTATGTGTGTGTGCGTGTGGGTGTGTGCGTGTGCGTGTGTGCGTGTCTGTGTGTGTGTGTGCACGCGTGTGCGTGTGCTTGCGTTAGTGTTGCATGGGCTACCAATGCTGAAATAGGCTACCATTGTACCTGATTTTTTCATGCTCAGTAATCAATGTTAATGTCATTGTACTCTTTTCAGCTTGCAAAAATAACTCAAGAACAAGCACTTGTCAAATGTATTTATTTACATATTGTACAGTCTTTTTAACAGAAAATCATGCTCCTACTGTATGTTTCTTCCTGACAGGGAAGGGAAGTTGTACAGTATGTCAGAAAAATACATCCTACCTGAAAAACTCGATTTATTCGTATAACTGTAGTATAATTAGTGCCTTATCTAAATCTAAACTCTGATCCGAGACGGAAACCATGACGTGACAAAACTGCATGTGCATCCAGCTGACTTTTACATGTCGGGGTCAAGCATGCAGATTGGCTCTCCAGATTTTAAGTCACACAAACATATTTCTTGGAGTTCTGAGTTTGAGTTTAACGAGGGGAATGATACGTTTGATCGATTTAACAAGGTGGACAGTAAAATGTTTCCTCAAAATCTCCAGCCAACAAATCAAAACAGAAATTTGAAACTGCTCAATTCTAAACAGTCCAGAATATTTTCCAAAATGCTGTGGTACTGTTTCATGATACTCTGACATTTATACTGAAGTCAAAATTTTGTTATTGTGGAAATGGTTTGTAATAGGTTCGAGCATGCAAACTGGCTTTCTGTTTCAATTTGCCTCATCTCCTAGATCAGGCAGAGTCAAAGTCACATGCATTTTCTTTCATTGACAAGGGGTAACGATACATTTATTTGAGTTTAACAAGGTGGGCAGTAAATTGTTCTTTACTCTCCTGTTGTGGACAGCCCAGTATCCCATCATCCACTAAGAACATTCCCCTCTCCTTTTTGCAGTGTGTGACAGACGTGTGGAGCATGAAGCATTTGATTTATACCAGTGAGAAGCAGAGGGCCGACACTTCTAAAGATGCTTCCTTATTTCACCAACATCCAGCTGAAGATAGGTGCCGTCATTTGTCCATCCAGATGATGAATGTCCCGTTTCAAATTCCCCCCCGGCAGGAGTTCCCTCTCCCTCTCCCTCCCCCTCTCCCTCTCCCCCTCCCTCTCTCTCCCAGAGGGTTTTATGTTGCAAGTTCAGGACATACGAAGGAAGGCGCTGCTCCCACTGTTGCACTCTGCTAATTTACAAGAACTGTCTCGTCGTGGAAACTGTTGCTGAATTCATCGATTCATTACGCTGCTCTATGTTAAGATCTATGGAATGGCTTACTTTGACATGTTGCATCATCCATCAGTTCATCAGTTCCCCTGGACTACTCTGAAAAGTAAAACAAAACTCAGCCAGAACATAGGAAAAGAAGGTTTTGAATCTGAACTAAAAAATCATTTCTATAGGGTAAAAAAAAAAACCTTGTAACTCCAATTTTGGTATTTTTCATGTTTTAACCTCAGCTGAAGGATTACATGCTCCTCTATGGGTGGAGAAAATTCTACAACCCTTGTGTTAATGAATACTTTTAAAAACCTGTTGGATAAACTGAAAAATACATGGTGGTCAATCTGAAATCAAGGCTGTTTTTCGGGGTTCCTGGAAAGTTGACTTTTTGGAGATACAAGGTTTTCACCCGACAACAGCGATATGTTCATGTATTTGTTGTGAAAAGGTTGAATATTTGGCATAAGAGATTTACAACAACAAATTGACATGAATGATGTATGAAATCTACCACTGAGGAACAGAAGTGAGCTTGGGCCATTAGGGTTAACTCATGCTGTAGATAATAATGCTTTTCCAATACATCAGATGCCTTCATCTTTATATTTTGCTTCATAAGTGCTGTATCGTCGGCCTTTTCATGTTCCCTCCTGATGCTGTACTGAGATCTTGACATTTTTTCGATTGTCGCTAACGTTCGCTGACCGAGGGATCGTGTGATATTGTCCTTTTCTGATCACATCTGCTCTGTGATACTTTCTGCTGAAAACTGTCTGTGCCCATCCATCTATGCTGTACCTTGTATCATGATGTGCCTCCTTCTTCTCGTACGTAGAACGCGGGAAGGCGATCTCTAGTCGCATCTTGTGGCCTGCTAACATTTGGTGTCAACTCTGATTGTGAAAACATGTTCTTACCATTGACTATATTAGGACTGAGGCGGTCACTGAGAGGAGTGAAAGAAAGAACTAAGAACTATATTCATCTTGTTTCTGATAGATAAAGTTCATGTAGCTTAGCTTGATTTTTATTTTGTGATTCCAAAGGCTTTGTGCATATCAGGGGAGCGACATCCTCTGTTTTTTTTGTGCCATGCTTTGTTTTCGAGGAACAGTCGGAGCATGTCAACATGTTCTCGGTATTTAAAAATCAAATGTCCGAATGAATTTTGGATTGGGCGCCTTCTGGGGATCCATTAGTTTCCTCCCACGTCTTCCATCTATTCAACACTCACTCAACACATGGTAGCAGGAGGGTGGAGGAGTTAAGAGTTTTTATTTTTGTAAAGAACTGCATAATTGTATCGCCTGTGTATTGTTAATATTGTTTTGCACTATTGCGTTTGGTTGTCACATGACTTTTAAATAGTTCCAGTGTAGAATTGATCTATTTATGTTTTGGAGGTCAGTTGCCCTCCCAAAATGTAACTTGTGTTCTTATTTTACAAATCAGCATGACTGATGTCATGCATTGTTGGGTAGCTGTTAATAGGGCATCGACATGCAGACTGTATGCATCTGTGGTGTAATAAATAGGAGTCATGAAATGCCTGTTTCTGAAGTGCCATCTCACTTCTAATTCTCTTCTTGCTCTTTTGCCTTTTTTGGTGTAGGAATATTCAGAAAAGATTCAGCATTTCAATTCTATTCAGTTCTATTGGTTTTTGCTCTATTTTCACACCAATGAACCTGAGCTTTTATACTTACTTTTACCATGTAGCTGGACCAGTCCTGGGTCGATGGCAGCACGCTGATTCAGCTTGCAATGGTATTTTACGAAGAGAATTGTCATTCCTTGTGAGAAAGTCCGTCTGTTATCAGCTGTACTGAGTGCCTGTTTCTGAACCAAATGATTAACGGAAAACAAAGTGAATATATCCTTTCAGTTCTTAGTTATTTGGGGTACAGGTTTATTATATCAACTCATGCCCAATATTATCAGCAAAGTTTCCAGGGAAATCACTGACATGATAAATCCAAAATCCTCTTTCAGCTGTACATGATTTCATTTGGACTATAAAAAGCACAATATCTATATTGTTATTACAATGCTACGAATGCAAAGACTTGGCTTGCCATTTGTCTGTTATAACATGTTGAAAAATGTTTTTGCTCAGATTCAAATGGGAAAGATTATCTATTATTCATAGTTCTGATGTTCTTTAGATTGCGATCGTAGTTAATGCCTTGTAAATAAATAAATTGTTCCACCCAACAATCCCTCAATATTGTCGTTTGTTTTCATACTTCTTGCATATTCACCCAACAGACAAGATAATTTCTAGTCTTCCAATTACATAAGTTTGATGCCCCTTATATGAAATTTTCAGATTCCTCATTAAAAGGTCTGTTTACTCTGTACTCCTGACACTTTTCTCGGACTATAATGTTGAAGATCAATAAAAAGCATTGAACAAAACAGATTGAATCAGGTTGTCAGGATAATAGGCATTATACAGCAGCGTATTATACAGTGATCCACTGTAACAAACCTACAAACATTGTTTATTAATGTCCTGCACAGAACAATCTGTACTGCTGCCCAGACTGCACAAAGCCCTCGTAGATTCTGGAGTTTCCCGGCAAATGTTTTCACTGTGCGAGGGATGAAAGGAGAGGCGGTGAATACTGTCGCTCTGACGCCTCCATATCCGTAACACCGCCTCCATCACATGAGTCCCCCAACGCTCCCCTCTCCCTCACACACTGACCCTGATACTGAACCCCTGACTGTTACGTCAGCTGCAACAGGATCCGCAAGTCATGCACACACACAAATGTAAACGTGTACACCACACACACACACAGCCAGAGAAAGAAAGAGAGGTAGGGGGGTGCAGAGAAAGTGGGAGTGATAGCAAATGGAAATGGGATGGATTGATTTACTTCTAGGCAGTTATACTTTATCTAACTTATATACTGTATATCTTTTAAATCCCTTCTGAAAACACACTTTTATACAGGCTTTTATGTGAATTGCTCCTAATAGTTGTATCTCCATTTCATTGTTCATTTTGTGTTTGTGGTTTAATTACTTTTTATTTATTTACTTATTTATTACTGTCATTTAGGGGACAACTTGTATTGACTTTTATGTAAAATGCTCTCTGTTTTTAGTTGTATCTCTGTTTGTGTTCTAGCTGGATCTGTGTATCTCTTGTATTGCCTTTTATTTCTATTTTTTATTTTTTGGTTTGCCCATGCAGGAGAGACAACTCATTACCATTTGTTGTTTTTCTTGCTATTTTCCATACTTTTTATTATTTATTTGTGGTACTTTTATATCACCGTCTCTTTGTGTTTTATTGCGTGTAAAGCACTTTTGTAAACATTGTTTTTAGAAAAGTGCTATACAAATAAAGTAACTATTATTATTATAACTCAAAATGAATACACACTCAACTCAGTTATTTCATATACTTTTCACACAGTGCCCCTTGTCTCAAAACACTGACTTGATCCCTAACCTCCATGATGGATAATCCCCAAACTGGAACAACTATAGCAGAGAATACAGCAGACTCACGTGTGAACAGCTGACCCTCTGTCCTGATTAAAGTGTGTCCCTTCAAATTTGGGCCATAAATGAAATATGCAGCTCGCTAACTCTCACTGGAGCTCACACTGCCCTCACACCCTTAACACACTTTACCTTGACACACTTTACCTAAAGCCTATCTGGGATGTGAGCCGGGCGAACAGGAGTCCTGCCTTTTCAGCTCTTTGATAGTTGTAGTTTAGGGAAGACTGAATTATCACATTGTAAA
This sequence comes from Centroberyx gerrardi, assembly GCF_048128805.1. NCBI lineage: Eukaryota > Metazoa > Chordata > Actinopteri > Beryciformes > Berycidae > Centroberyx > Centroberyx gerrardi. The sequence continues at coordinate 11,701,639 of NC_136005.1, forward strand.
AGTGTGCATTTGTTCTTAATTTGTGAAATGGATCCACTTTACTCAAAGGCAAGCAAGGACATAAGACTGTTACAGTGATTTACTGTGGCCATGTTTGGGAGCTGTAACAGTGTTGTGTTGTTTTATAGCTGTTACATATCTTCACACAAGGAGCCTGTGGTGGGTTTCTAAGTTTCTCTTACTTACATATATCCTATGTGTGCTTCCTATATATCTATATGATACATGGACAAATAAGTGTATTATAGAGAGAGGAAGATCAATAGCAAAAGTGTGTTGAAAAGATTTTACTTGATTTTGTAAGACTTAATCAAAGTACTCTTCCATTTAAAATCACAGTACTTGAGGAGATTTATACAGCAATGATATATTACATTGTGTTTTACATAGACTACTGTTCTTTATTTTCAGTTTTTAATTATTTTACTTGAGGACCTTTATTTTTAGACATAATGGAAGTGACTAAAATGAAATCTGGCAGTTACAGTTAAAGTCATTTTATCCCATTACAGCTTTGTTAATATAAACTGACTGAGGAACCATCCATAAACCTTGAGCTGGTAATGGACCGTCTATTTAGCATCTATTTATTTATTTAGACGTCATCACTTGTAGATTTCCATAGTGGGTTACGTATCAGGTGGATTTACTGGTCAATGGTACAGTATGTGTTTTGTGATGGACACACAACAGGTGCTCGACTAGAATTGTAAAATATGTAAATATATGGAAATTCGCAGACGATGATTGGATGGTAAAAAGAGATCTGTGGAGACCGATTGGGTATGGTGAGAGGCACGCAGCACGCAACTTGGAAGAGTACGTGCCTACCACGAGGGCGTATACGTATCTGCGTGACGTAGTCGAGTCACAGTTGGATATAAATTGCAGTGGCTCGCGCTCTTTATCAATGGAACAGTAGAAAGACAGCAAGTCTCTGGCAAAGATAAACAACTACTCTGCTGTAATTTAAATTAATAACTTTTTGTCGTGTATTTTCTGGATTTTTATCCCCGTCTTCTTTGAAAACAACGTTTTGCTGTTTCTTCAGCTGAAGTTGAGCAGCGCTCTCAAGAATTGAGGAAAAATGAAATACATTATAGGAATTGGCGGGTAAGTTATTTTTTTTAATATAAAACAGCTCATTGTTATTAGGTAAAATCGCGGCATTTGCTTTCTGATGGTTTTCAGAGTTAACCAGGGAACTTAACGTTATTGTGTCAAAATGACAAAGCTGTACATGTGGATTGCTGGTTAAACAAACAACACGTGGTAACCTTAGCTGTGTTTTGGTCCAAGTTAATAACGTTAGGGCTTTTGGAATAAAAGTGACATACTGAGTATTGGTAATTATGTTTTTGGCCATGTGTGTTTTATCACCTGCCAGCCAGTAGGAGGGTGACCGGTCTTTTTAAACTCATGTCCGGTGTTGCTGGTTTGTTGTCATGATCGAGCGGGACATTTGAAATTTCAGCGCCAGACTCATTTCAAAAGTGGAGGGAGACTACTTTTGTCCTAAAACAAGTGTCTGCCCCAATACAACAACAGCTTAAAGTTATAAATCCTTTGTTTATGGACTTGTTAGTAATTTTTTGATTAAATTAGAAAATATGAAACTATGTTCAATCACTTTATTTCAGCCAATTCTGGAAGACAAACAAGATGCAAATTTTGGTTAAATAGTTTTACAGCTGAATTAGCTGTTTAGCTGTAATCAAAATGTTACAATGCTACAAAGCTTGCAGGTCAAAGCCATAATCATAGTAAGCAATGTAACATTGATAGTTTGCCTTTCATCACATTTTGTCTCTTTTGTTTTCAGGGTGACTAATGGTGGTAAAACCACTCTGACAAATAAGTTGATCAAGGCATTGCCCAACTGTTGTGTTGTGCACCAAGATGACTTTTTCAAGGTAAGTTTTAGCGAGTTGACAATAAATGAGTTATCTTTGGTTCAGTTTGCCTCCTTTTCCTTGAACGGACATTGCATGCAAGCAAGGTAATGGCTGCAAAGGTTAACTCCCAACCCCCACTCCTTGCTCTCTGCTCTCCTCAGTGTTGCAAATGAACTTGATCTCTACGCATAATTATTTCTTTACCTTGCTGTCGCCTCCATTTATACCATCAGTCGTGTTTCCACATGAGCCTCTCTTGCCTTTCCTTTTCTAGTAAATGTCTGATGTACAGATTTCTAAAATAACCATACCATAACATAACATGCCATAAATCAATTAACTTCATTACTTCAGCACTGGACTTCTCAGTAAGATTTCTAACATGGCCACAGCTTCCTTTTGTCCCCATTAACTTTTTGGCATCTTAAAGCATAACATTTCATTTTTTTCCGCTTTATTTGGGCGTTGCGCTTTCTAACTTGCATGCGGCTCTTTATGCGTGCCTTCTCCTGTTCTGGCATGTGAATGGGATCTGCAAGTGTTCAGATCGCTGTGAGGTTGCAGCAGTGTTTTACTGGTGACTGTTATTTCAGAAACCCGATCAGATAGAAGTCGGTGAGGACGGCTTTAAACAGTGGGATGGTAAGAGCTGGATTTCACCACAGGAGACTGCCAATAATTTCCTTCGTATTCACATAACTGGCCCTTCAGTGTAATATAATATCCCCCTAAGACTACATACATTATAGCCTTTTTAATATCACATACACACACTCCACATCGATATTACTCTAATAACAAGCCCCAGTAACTTAAAACATAACCCAAAATACATTTCTCATTGTTAGCTTGTGTCTGCCTTCTAAGTTATTTTCTGTTTCTCTCCCCCACTTCCTATTTATACTACTTTTCTCTTCTGTCTCACTTGCCCTCCTCTGTCCTCCATCCTCTCTCTCTATCATCCTACCTCTCTATCACTCCTGCTCTGCAGTCATCACATCTCTGGACATGGAGGCCATGACCAACACAATAAAAGGCTGGGTTGAGAACCCGGTGAAGTTCGCCCGCTCCCACGGCGTCAGCGTGTCTCCTGCCCCCGACGTGGCCGACCATGATGAGCAGATCCACATCCTGATCGTAGAGGGCTTCCTGCTCTACAATTACCCGTAAGTTGACTTGATTCACTGGGTTGAACTTTGTTTTGTGCCAGCCTTCTCCTGACTGATTGCTGTAGTGTCTGGCTCTCTAGTTTGAACTGTGGGGGGAATGGCAGTTTGAATTTATCGTATGCTGTTGCACTGTCCTGATCAGCCTCCATACAAGCCCATATTCCTTCATGTGGGATCCCAAGAGGCTGAATTTAAGTTGTGCCAGTCACCGCCGGTGAGCTGTACTTTGCTGCCCTCATTTCCCAAATATCCGACATAGTTTCTTAGAGCTATTCTGGTAAGGACAATGAATAAAGGGATTTATAGGTCAGTAGCAGCATAAGTGCATGAAAAGGACATAACTATCCAAAGTAGGATAATTGGATAAGTTGACCAAATTTAATATTGATAATAAATTTGTAGAAATGAGAATGCCTAGTACTTGTACCTATTTTGTGAATGTGTAGAATTTATTTATTTTGGGGAACATCTTGCCCTAGTTGTCTCTAAAATAATTAAGCTCTCTCACTTATAGTCTTAACACCAGTGACGTGCAGTCATGGGATGGGGGGCAGGCCATCTTGTTTAGAAAACATTCTGAGAAATTCATAACAACAAACATTTGATGGGCGGTGCAAGTTCAAAGTGTCACGTGTTATTTTCACGTGCTAACCGCTGGTACTTGCACATGGACTCATCGCAGTGCGCCGGGGTCCTGCAGGCAGCGCTGGGCCGGTCCTGCAGTCAGAGATAAGGGCTTCAGCTGAAACCCTATCTGCGTGGTGGGGGTTATGTAGTGCAAGCTGTACAGGAGATATAGAGGCGTTGTGAGGACTGACGCAGCTGACCGTAGAGGAAGACTTTACATGCAAGTGACGAGCTTGTTCCTGACCTTTTGTGTCTTCCCTCCAGGCCCCTGATGGATGTGTACAACAAGTGCTACTACATCTCTGTTCCCTATGAGGAGAGCAAGAGGAGGAGAAGGTGAGAGGACAGAAAAGTGTATCCAAACATCCTGTTAGTGTTAATCTTTTCAAACCCCACATTTATCTAGTTATTTATCTATTTCATTTGTTTGGAAGTCCATAAAGCTTTCATATTGGCAAGTTAGTGGTGGGAAGGACTTGATACACCAATTAAATAATATTGTAATACTTTCTTACAATGAGTGATGGATGTGATATAGCTTACAAGTTCCCTAACTGAGTGTTCATGGTTTTCAGTACAAGACAATACACCGTCCCAGACCCTCCCGGCCTGTTTGACGGCCATGTGTGGCCCATGTACCTGAAGCACAGGAAGGAGATGGAGGACAGCTGTTTCAATATCAGTAAGTGTCAGTTGGGTTTCCTGACCAAGTTGGCTGCGTACATATTTGAAGGGTCAATCTCCTTTGGGGTGAAATTTGTATAATTATTCAGGAAACTGATTCTGACACAGTCTTTTTTTATATTTTTATAGAAAATGTTAAGCTTTTGAAGTTGTGCATTTCTGATCAGCAACATTTTGTGTGTTTCAGAGTACCTGGACGGTTTGAAATCAAAAGAGCAGATCTACAACCAGGTGTATGAAGACATTCAGAACACACTTCTCAACCGTTTATAGGTGAGACGGCTGATGGGCTGGTGCTCGGTTTCCATTTAGGGTGATGCAAGATAAGAATTCACATTGGTTTAGGGTTCCTGCACAAGTCTAGAAATGTAAGGGAGACTGCACTTTGGGGGGTGTACAACTTTTATACAACTACAAAGTTTCTATAGTTGTAAAAGCAGTGTCATTTCATATATAGCTAGTTGACGTATTGCCCTGGTAGACTTGGCATAAATTTTATTGAACCCCAACCAAAATGTTTAAGTTTAGTCAAGAAATGGAAAATGTGTAGGAACCCTGTTGGTACGATTTTTTTAAGATTCATTGAATGAATGTTTAAGTGTACAACTTTGTCTAACAACTGTTTCCATTCTTTCTTGCAGCAGGAAGAGTCGTCTTCATCCCTGTATAAAATTGTAAATAGAACCAAGGATTCTTTTTTATGAATTTTTTCTAATTTTATTCTTTTTTTTTTCTTTTTCTTTTTTGTAAATAGTTTGAAGCAATGTTTAACTTATATTGTCTTTTTGTCATCTTCAGATGACCAATGTTTTTGTTTTTCCCTTAAAGTGATTGTGATTGTGTAACAGATCATTGTTGTGCTAACAGTTATGTTAAACCACTGACCTTTCTTGGACCATTTACCGATCTCATTCATCTACAAATAAATGCATTAGTTGCTGTTAAGGAGATTTATCCAGCATCTCTGTGTCTTTGTCATCAAGTGAAACATGTAATTGACATGCAGACATGAGTCCATCTGGGTAGAGTTTCTGTTCTTGTATCCAGTACATTCCTCCTGTGCCTTACTACATCGGTTCTTAAACCTTTTCAACGTAGCACCCAGGTGAGGAAGCTTCACTCTCATTCTGAGACCTAAGATTAGTAAAACATTTCTACTCATACCATGTAGAAGCCCAGAGCCTATTTTGGTACTGAACTATAGATAAAGAAACTGGGGCGTTCTGGATGTTGTGTAGGTCAGTTTCAGCTGGCCCTGCTACACAATGTGTGACATGAATATGAAATTTAAAAGCTACAAATGTGGGCTTAACTAATTTTCTCAACACCTGAATTACAGTATATGAAAACAATCCATATGAACTGATTCCAAGGCTTGAGCCAATGTCACTGGAGGTTATTTTGGTGACAGGAGAGGCGAACACCTATATCCCTGTCATGTGTCAGCACTGCTGTAGCGACAGAATAGCTCTGCTCTATAGCCTAAAGAGGATACCTGAGTGGGTCACAAACTAAACACAAGATTTAGGTGATTAGTGCTGGATTTGCGGCACATGAGGCTCCAGGCACGTGCTGATATCACCTAAGTTTCCATATGTATAAATAGGCCAGAATAATTACTCATTTCCCTTAAGGAAATACCACATCCCGCCACAGAGGAGTCAATGTGAACTTCAGCTAATCACATTGCCGCTAAATAAAGGAAGGGCAGGGAAGTGCATGATTTATATGGCTCATCATTTCCATAGTCAATGGAAGAATAAATAAATAAAACAAATGGTTCATTATACAAACAAAAGTGTATCCGAACCACAAGTAAGTCGAAATCAGTCTGAGCTTTGTCCCTGGTGTTCAGTGCAATATTGGTTCATTTAATTCCCTGTGTGTGTGTGTGTGTGTGTTGGGGTTACCCCCCCAGGAATGTGCTGCTCAGTCAGGCAGGAGTGATATTGGGTGAGGGAGTTGTGGAGTCTCACTTGAGGAAACCTGAGGTGGGATGTTGGCAGGCAGCTGGAGTTACATCAGGACTCAGAAAAAAAAAAAAAAAAGGAAATGCAGAGGGAAGTCTGACTTACAGCACTGCAGTTTGAAGACTGAACTTCTAGCTGTATAACTTGGAGTTGGGTTTATGATTAAAGTAACAGCACGTTTGTACATGTCTTCCTTTCTATCCCTCTGCACCTAAGCAATTCTGCACCATCCTTGTATAAAGATGTTCCAAAAGATCTGTGACTACATTATATTGACATTTTATTAACATCTTATTATAGTGAGGGTTTAGTCTTTCTGTTCTAAATGAAAGCAGCTGTAGACACATGAAGCGTGTCGTGTCTTGTGTAATCTGGTGACAATGGAGTGAGAAGGTTGATTGTTGTGAAAGCCTAACAGGCGGACGTGCTGCTGAGCCGACCGCAGGCCTCAGACTAAACCACACCGGCCTGGACTCTGCATGCTAAAAATGACAGCAGTGTGTGTGTGTGTGTGTATGTGTGTGTGTGGTGACCCTGGAAACATGCACAGAGGTGACTCACGCTCAGCAAGGACAAACATCTGCTAGTCGCAACTATGACCTGAATCATGGCGGCTATTGGAGAGGACAGAACATATTTCTTTTTTTTTTTATGATTTATATTTTATTGAATTTTCAAACTTTATCACATGTACATACAAATAGACAAATAATAATGATGTTTAGAAATGAGAAAAAAAGGGGAAGGGGGACATTCAAAGGGGATAAAACAAATAATAAAATGACATAAATAAGTTCTCTCTCGTTCACATCTGACTGAAATCAATACAATAATGCAGCATTTTTCATGTCATAAAGTTCAGTACAAGACACATGGACAAAACATATATTCTCACACCTTGTGGCTCAATACTAATCTAATGCCCCACATAACACATTTTACTACAAATACACATAAGATATTTGCAGAACTAAATATTTCTGTGTGTTTGGTCGTTTTCATAAACATGCGGCTGACGCTGTTGGTCTCAGTTGACTCACTGAAAACTTTCCTCAGACACACTCCCATTGCCCTGACACAAATAATCAGCTTTTCCACACACACACACGCTAACACAAAAGGTATAGATTCACACACACACTCTCAAACACGCTCAGCAGGTTTGCAGCACGTACACACGTTACTGACAGAGTCTAACGCACATACAGACAGCTTAGTGTGAAACAGTGCCTGCATTATTCCAAGCTTTCTTTACAGTAAACTCTACATCGAAAGGTTAACCTCCAGGAAAACAAATCCCGTCTAGACATTTTCCTGGACGAACCTGACCTAATTTCTCTCGGCGTGGACGAACCATGTGGCTGCAGCACATCCACCATCACCAGTGTGAACCTTTCTAAATAGGATATAGACGTTTTATAGCCTTTTCTTTGTCAAGCCTACTGTGCTCTTTTAATTGTGTTGTTTCTTTGCGTTCTCATTCCATTTTTACTGCTATTTGTTTTATTTTTCTAAAGCAGTTCAAAGCAGCTCTATAAATAAAGTTGATTATTATTATGACAGGATTGTGTCCAGGAACAGGGTGAAACTGTGAAATGTTGCTGTTGCTGAAGCTTAATGCCTGTCAGGTGGGTCACTGAGGTAATGTTAAGCACGCAGGCTGTGTTCCTTTTTATAATGTTATTGCTTGGCAGTGTGTGTGTGTGTGTGTGTGTGTGTGTGTGTGTGTGAGTGTGAGTGATGGGACACAACCTGTTCACCTGTGCTATATCTCTTAAATGTAATTTTGGAATAGAGGGCTGCGATGGTTGGCTCTCATCACATGGTCACGATGACCTACAAGCATGTATGTGATAAATCAGCTGTTGTTTTCCAACCTTGTGAAATGCTGTTTACAGAGAATTAAGTGCGAGAATCAAAAGGATCAAACATTTTTCAGTGATTTCCTTCTTATTGATAAATGTCAAAATCTGGAATTTGTTTTGGATTCACAAGCCTGCTGTCAGCGTGTTTGTGCCTGTGTGTCATGGAGCATTGAGGTTTATCACTGACTGGAAAATACTCTTACTCATCGTTGTAAGACTCAATCACTGGTGTATTTTTATCTACAATGCCATCCTGGATCTGCTTCCTATTTATATGTACTTGTATATTTCTAAAAAAACATGTTGGAAATTACTGTTTATGATCACAGGATGTGTTTTTGTTTTCTCTCCCTCCCTGTGGTTTATAAGTGAATTAAGCAAACAGCTTTCATGTATTCTGCTTCCTCCTTGTGGAACTCATTGCAAAAAAACAGAAAGAGCTGGTCACTCTCTGTGAGTTTAAACCTGCTATGAATGGATGTTTTTTTTTGTAACCTTTATTTATCCAGGGAAAGACGACTGAGCACGTTTGCTCTTTTCCAGCAACACCCTGTTTCACATTCACACAGTTCCACACATTTCACACCTGGGAGCTGCCAAGCACCAACACAAATACTGGCCACTGAGCAGGAGTTGAGGGGTGGATGGGTGGGTGGGTGCCTTGCTCAAGGGCACCTATGACAGTGGTGGCTGAGGGAGGAGAGAGCGATGATTTGTTCACTTTCCCCACCCAGAGTTTCCAGGTCAGTCCGTGAATTCGAACCCACGACCTTCCAGTCAAAAACCTTCTTAACCTCCTATTTTGAGGCAAACTACTGCTGTTTGAGCACTAACATAGAAAGAATTGACTTTGCTCTTACCTTCTATATGATTTTTATTGTATTTTGCTTTTGTACATGTTATATGTAATCCGGCTGCAACTTTTATGTTTGTCTTCATGTTGCTCTCTTCGCCAGGTCTCTCTCAAGTTCAAATAAATAAATAAAACAATCTGAAATATCTTCATTGATGGTTGTGTGTCAACGAGGGAGGGACGGAGGTGTGGCACTGGGTGACTTACGCAGAGAGAGAGAGCACCTGCCAGACTGAGGGAATGACACCCATCCAGCCACAGCCAGCCTGAGCCAACTAGACCTGGCCTCTGCCCCTCTCTCTCTTTCTCTCTCTCTCTCTCTCTCTCTCTCTCTCTCTCTCTCTCATACACACACACTTCCCTTTCGCCCGTTTCTCACACTCACTCATGGATATGTACACTCACACAGATTGCTGAAAGGCTCTGAGTGCTTGCCAGGGTGTGTGAGTATATTTAGCGGGGATTCTTGCCGTGTCAGGGGAGCAGGAGATACGGGAGGTTTTTACACAGGCTGACCTCTTCTAATCCGCAGCAAGATGGCTGGCGTGTTCCTCATTCCCTCGGGACTGGCACCTAGCTAGTAGCTACCGGCCTATCCACATGTCCCAGCAGCCGCAAAGTGCTGCAGCTCAGGCTGGATGGGGGCGAAGCAGGGGAAAGGTGAGGCCGTCTCACAGTCGCTCACCCACTTGGTTTCAATCCACAATCTCTTCAGGCTTTCCAAAGACAGACAGATGGAAAGCCTGAAGTCCCTGCTACTAGCCTTCTGCAAAGTAGTATTCTTTCTGGGCATGTACATGGGTTATGCTTGGTTCACACGGGCCTTGAAAATCCTTGAAAGTTTGTGGATTTGAGAAAAATAAACTAAGGCCTTAAAAGTCTTTGAAAATTAATGGATGTCCTTGAAAGTATTTTTTTTTTTTAATGTAGCACCCAAATTCATCAATATACCTCAGCTCTCTGGACCGCTCTCTGTCCTACATCCTGAGGAAAACCCTGGGAGGGATATTTGCTTTGATATAAGTTTTAAAATTAATGATGATGTCTTGAATTGACAAGATCACAAGTAAAAATTAGGCCTCTGTTGTGTAATTTTGACCAATGTCGTGTCTTACCCCCAAAAAAACATGCCAATTTTGTGTCCTTAAATTTCACCAAACAAGACCTTGAAAGTCACTGAAAAGTCCTTGAACTTGATGTCCAAGTGAGTGTGGGAGCAACAACCCAATCAAATTCATTAATGCAATATTTTCATATCTTAATGTTACTTAATATGAATTACATTATTATAATTCCAGCGTATATGCTATACAGAACAGGTGCTCATACAGTACAACAGTAAACATATAACATGTAACACATACTGTTAAAGAGCTGCATCTTGAACTGGCCTAAGGCCAAGTAGTGGATTGGTTTCAGACACTCTGAGACTGTCCATCCTGTAACAGACTGGATGGTGGAAAGAGCAGCATAGAATATCTGGCAACACATATAACACACATATCCAGCTAGATACAGATTATGCAATTGTCTGTGGACTAGAAAATGTGTGTCATACACCGTTCATGGTTAGACAGGAACGACATGGAGGCCAGACCTACCTGGAGAGATTAAAATAGATAAATTATACTGGAGATGCTCTACCAATTAATTAAACATTGGATGGCATGGTTTTTTATCAGTTTTGATTATGCCACATCAATAGACATTTGACATTTAAGAGAATTGTAAAATTTGATTAAACTTGACATTGATTATTCCCTATTCATAGTATTCTGTTACATCACCACATGGCCATCTTGATAGGAAAATAACAAGTGATTGTAATAAATTAACAGGTAAAGCATCATATTGGTAGGAAATGCATGTGACATCGTTAATAGCCTAGTATGAATTGCAAAACTAAAGGAGGACTGATGTTTGTCTTGGACTCAATTACTTAACAGCACTTTATTGTCACTTCAGACTTCATCTTTATTCATATTCGCCACTAAAGAGCCTCCACAGAAACTTGAGCCGTGACGCGGTGACAGACCACGGGATCTTGTGGACCCCACGCAAAAGTCACGAGATTTTTTCATGTCAGATAAAAATAGGAGTCGCGTCGCACCTATGGCACTTCCATATATGGAAGGAAACTTGGCGACAGGTCGTAAAGCAAGAACAGTGGTTTTCCTGGGCTGATTCAGGTGCACAGAGGATTCCCATGATGTTTGAAAAGTAAGCCAGAAATTAAGACCAGGTCTAGGATCAGTCTTCCCTCGCTGGCCATTATTCTACATTTCCATCACCGGCGTACATAGGACTGGCCTGTAACCGAAAGACACTTCATTACAACAGATGGGAGTGCAGCGTTGACTTTCTGTGAGAGTCGACTGCCATCATGTGGCAAAGAGGTCGGTCTGGCCTCATACATTAGTGTGTATGTGGCTGAGGTGCCAGACTGAATACACGCCCTGAGGCCCGTCCTCTAACCTGAGTTCCCAAAATGTATCAGAACCCCAGATCACTGACCCGCATTTGGTAAGAATTTGTCCCAGGCCCCACATAGGCCTATGAGAAGATTTTTTGTTACATCATCCTATAAAAACCTCTCTGGATAGATGGTGTAGTAGGACAATAGCTTTCAATCTATGAAGTGAAATTTTGCTTTATTTTTGGTATACAACATGAAATAGGGCTACATGTATTTCACAGAAACAGCATGTGGTTATATTGGGTAAAGAGCGCACTTTAATTGATGCATTTTGACCTTAATATAAACGGTGGCTCAGTTCAGTGGCTACGCTGAAGCACGCCACCTGTGCATTAATGCTTTGGTTATTTCCTATTATAATATACTACTGTTATACCCTGTAGGAATGGTATAAAAACCATTGGAATTATGGTCAGTCAGGTGTTGAATTCAACAAGTCTGTGCGTCATGGCGTGAATGGGAAGGGTTTCAGCTGAAACTCACCGACAGTTATTTTGGATAAACTGTTTTTCTCATGGTAGTGCGTGCTACTCTTTACTCACCTGGACACAATGTCTGGACAGTTAACAACTAGGCTACGCAAAAATAAAAATGCCGAACAAATTATGAAACCCACCCAATCAGCGGTGACGAAATAGTTAAACTGAGACATTTTAAAGAAAAAAAACTGCTCCTCTCTGTGTGCATGGGTGGATAAAGTCATTTTCTGAAAGTAAGCGATCGCATTACATTACAAACACTTGAGGACGTCTCAACCCAAATATTCTCTACTGCGATGCTGTGCGCAACTGCGTGACGGAATCAGGTGTGTTCAAAACACCACCTGAAACATCACCCACATTTTCACAGAAGTGTCAAAATCAAATGTAGGCTAGTTAATGTCTCAGTGCTGGAGCTCTTCAGATAGAAACACCAAGACTTATAGCCATGGAGAAGTTTGCTTTTGTATTAATTTGCTTACTTGATGTTCTGGTGCATTTGGGCACAGGTCAGCACCATTTACACGCACGTGCCGGACCGTGGAGAAACCGGATTCAGTGGGAGAATAACGGTCGGGTGTACAGTTTACTGAGCACAGGGGCTCAATATCACGCACCTATACAGGCGAGGAGGCAGACTCAGCTCGTCCTGACGGCAAAACATCACATTAACCGACTGCAGCCCCCTGCTGTGCTGAGCAGATCCTCCAGAACTAGATCTGCAGATCTAGACGAGAGAGCCGGGGTTTACTCTCAACGAAATGGCCGCATTCAACTGGATGCGTCGGTTCTTGGTGCCGATGCGGGTCAGTATTTGCTCGCCACGCGTCGACCCACCTCGGGCGCACGGAATCGGCCCCCACCGCGCATCGCACCCACGGGAGAGACTATGGTTGCGGGATACCGTTCACGCCAACCCTCGTCTAACGGCACCGCTCCCGCTCTCACCACCATGCAGGAGTTCTCTGGCAGCGGGGTCCCGAGAGGAGGACGGAGCCCACCGGGGGATGATGCTGGTCCGCCGGGTCCACTGCCACAAGCCACTGCGCCACCGGTAAGATCACCGGACTTTACGCACAGTCGAGGCGCTAGTCGACGATCTGAGAGCCCAGAATCAACTGTCCGGTCACCTAACACATCTGGATGGGTCAGCATCGCTGAGGATGGTGGGAACGGACGCCGCATCCAGCAGCAATCCAATATAGGGGACACTCGCAGCGCGCACAGAGCGCACTCTATAACCAGAGTCTCACCGGAGTCAAATGTTTCCCCCACAGCGCTGTCCAGCAACGCCGTAGAGACACATTTTCCTCGCCCAAGGCCTGAAACAACACGGACTACGGGCAACATAGTAAGGGATGATGCTCGGGATCCACACAGTATTCATCACAGGAACTCAGTTTTCTATAATGTGTACCCACCAGACAGCAGGAACAGGGTCCCTGTGCACCAGCCACCGGGGACGGGCTACGGCACCAGGTTCTTCCACAATGGTAAGACAGTTCGGAGGATTTAAAACTAAAGTATATGAAATGTATTTTACACACATGCTGTGTGAATTTTTGAAATGTACATTTTTACTTTTTGTAAAGCCTAGACTGTTCTTTATTTTTAGCACCCCAAACTCTCTACGCTATGTTGAGAATAATCAATAAATAAATAAAGAACACCTCGTTCTAGACAGATTTCTCAGTGTGGATTCATTGTGTTCCACAGGTCTCCCAGACCTGATTCCTGACCCCTATTACATCCAAGCTGCCTCTTACATCCAGAGAGTGCAGATGTATGCACTCCGCTGTGCTGCTGAGGAGAACTGTCTTTCCAGGTAGCTACAGGTCTTTGACACTGCATTAAGCCATCAGCAATGAGTCAATCAGTGATCATACATTTTAGTCATTGGGTTTGTTCCTGTGGTATGATTGTTCTATGTGAAATGCAGGTGCTCTCTCTATTGTGTAATAAATCTTTATACATTTAGACATAAATGGCAATGAGACATGTATAAATAAAGACAAAGTAATAATAACAGTATAAGCTTCCTATGGTTGCCACATTAGGATGTGTGTTGACCAGACATACTTGGTCCTATCCCATTTGGAAGCTACAGCTGAGTGACAGAGCGGCTCCACACAAACCTGGCAACCGACCGAGATTCTCTCCTCTGATCTGAGCAGCCACTCTGCCAAGTAAAATAAACTCTAAAATGAAAGGCTGTGGATTCCTGAGGTGAATGTAAAAACTACTGAGGCAAAACCCAAAACCGCCCTCTGGTCGCCTCTGAATCACAATAATGTCAACTGGCTAATGAGGAGTGAAAGGAGTTCAATGTGCAGTGAAATGTGTGGAGTACAGTGTGATTTATATGGCAACCAAACATACAGGCAGTATATTTTGGGGATATTCCCTGTCCTTTAAAGTCTGGCTTTCTATTTGGATTTCTATTTCTTTTTCAGCCCTCTCAGCATTCACAATGTCCTGATGTTTTAGTTTCTATCTATTATAGGTTTCTAAAAAGCATCTTAGTGTTATATGATGCGCTAGGTTTTGCTCCTCCTTGTCCCTCCAGGTCTGCGTACCATGCGAGTGTGAGCGACCTGGACTACCGGGTTCTGCTGCGGTTCCCCCAGCGGGTGAAGAACCAGGGAACAGCAGACTTCCTCCCAGTGAAGCCCAGACACGAGTGGGAATGGCACAGCTGTCACCAGTGAGTTCACAACATGCCGTCGCACACACTCACCTGCATGCATACAAATAATGGAGCAAGTGCATGCACATACACATACACACACACACACACACACACACACACATACTGGTATAGTGTGCATGCAGGCTTGGGTTTTAACCTACTTAGAGTACCAGATGGGTGGATTTTACTACATCAGGACAGTTAAGATAGTGTCAGCTAAGTTGTCAATCACAGAAAAGTGTACAAAATTTACTTTCAGATACTTTCCTGTGATAGTCTAAATTCTCTTGTACTCCATGAATTGTCTTATGTAGAAAACCCCAGTTATCTGTGGATCCAGCCTGCTCATATCAAATGATAAGAATTATTTGCAACTAGGGGGCTTTTTACATTACATTTGTTACAATAAAACTGTCTTTCTGCTCTGCTTCTGATCTCCCCAGGCATTACCACAGCATGGAGGCCTTCAGTAACTACGACCTGCTGGACGTCCTGACTGGAAGGAAGGTGGCTGAGGGACACAAAGCCAGCTTCTGTCTGGAGGACACTTCCTGTGACCCGGGGATACGGCGACGCTTCGCCTGCACCGCTCACACACAGGTCCGTCTGCCTGGTCTATGATTTATTTATTTTTCCATTGATTCATCCATCCATCTGTCCATCCATCCATCCACCCATCCATCATTCCATCCATTAATTGATTAATTCATTCATTTTTCACATTTGTTTGGTTATTTGATTTATTGAATGTTGATTGGTTAATTAATTAGTCTAATTTAGCAATTCTTTCATTTCTGTCATCCATACATTAGAAATAGAAATTCATGCATTTTGTCAAGCTGTCAGAAAGTCCATGCCTTTAGGAGCCATATCAGGTGTGGGTATCTCATACTTTTGCACACGTGTGTATTTTTCTCAGGGGCTCGGTCCAGGTTGCTATGATACCTATCACGCCAACATCGACTGCCAGTGGATCGACATCACAGACGTACCGCCGGGAAACTACATTCTCAAGGTGGGAGCACAGAATCACAGTAGGAGACTTCAGTTAAATAAGCAGCGCATTAATGATGAACTTCATTAATTAATCTATTGTATCTCAAAAGAGATACAGTAGATGTCATTCAAAAGTTAATATGTGAGTCTAGGTCTTAAGATGGACACAGAATAGAATAGAATAGAATAGAATAGAATTGAATTGAATTGAATTGAACTGAACTGAACTGAACTGAACTGAACTGAACTGAACTGAACTGAACTGAATCGAATCAAATCAAATCAAATTGAATCAAATTGAATCAAATTGAATTGAGAAGAATCAAATTAAATTGAATTGAACAGAGACGATCCAATCCAATCCATTCCAGTCCACTCCGATCAAATCAAATCAAATCAAATCAAATCATCTAAACTGAGAGGCTCTTAACAGTGCGATGTTTTCTTTATTCACACTGTCACCATCATCTCTGTCTTACGTGTTTCCCAGGTGACAGTGAATCCCTCTCAGCTGGTTCAGGAGTCAGATTTCTCCAACAACGAGGTGCGATGTGACATCAGGTACACAGGGACCTACGTCCAGGCCAGGAACTGCAGGATCACTGCGTAAGTCAAACACTCAGAAACATCTGCATTTCAGTACTTTATAATGAAATGTATCCATTCACCCTAGTATATGTAATTGTCATTCAGTTGTTATACAGTAAGTTCACAAATATATAGAAGAGCTCTTCACCAATGTCTGTGTTTGTGTGTCTGTTTTTTTGTTTCACAGAAGCTAACCTGACTGATGGCCAGACTCACCATGACACACGCAGTCAATATGTTCTTGTTGCTGTTAATGTAGATACTCTGTTCCTCAGCACTTTAACAGTAAGCTGTCTGCTACAACCTAAATCAGTCTGTTCATTCCAGGTAATAACATAAGATATAGCTACAGCTAGATAGGTTAATGTGTAATAGGTCTATGTAAAGCTGAGTTATCTTATTTATAATAGAGATTTTTTCACTTAAGCAAGGCATGACTGTACTGTTGGTTGTATATGTGCAGCAGCCTTGGGCAAAGCCTTACAAAGCATGTTAGCATGATTCATAAATGAAGGCAAAATAAGCATTCAAATCTTCAAGAAGTCATTTAAATTCTTTCAGTCACACTGTGTGACTGAGTCGGTGCTTATTTTGTAGAAGGCCAATGGTGCTCTTCTCTGCTGAAAGGTTATTAACATTTTGTTTTGAAGATAGATCCATAGACCATTATGTGTTAAAACGAGCCATATATAATGTGTACTGTTACAATATAAAAAATCCAAATATTCCTATGTATGCATTTTTATGGCTCGTATAATTTTGTGCGTTAATGTGTATTAGCTTTGTACTGCTAAAGCACTCCGCCACTGTTCAACAGTGCAGTGATAATGTATAGTCTGTTCTTTTGGATACTAATGAAAGGGTATTTGAATGTTTGAAAGTTGTACTTAATTTTGTAAAATTGTATTTTATAATAAAGGTTGCCAGAATTTTTGGAGACCAAAATGCCGTTGAAGACCAAAGCCTTATTCTTTCTCTCTACACTCTGGTAATTAAAGTTTGTATTTAAAATAACACCCATTGACAAGATAATTTGAACAAATATTTTACAGCATGATGTCATTCTTACACTCAACAGTCTGTCTGTACAATACAAGCCGAGCTGAACGCCATTAGAGTGTGGAGTGGTAAATGTTTAAATGATTTGGAATAACAGATCACACCTCAGAGAAATGTATGAAATTATCCCACTTAGGAAATGGAGGAGAAAGTAAAACACACCATGAGCCTGTTGTTGCGTGTGTTCACCAGGCTCCTCATGTTATGCTGAATGATTGGAAAAGACATTAACTCCATGTAAAGTGTCTAGGAATTTCTGTATTTACATAATGTCAAGGACACTGTCTCATTGGTACTTGGAAACATATAACCAATCCCTAGAACTATTCTGAACACAATTCACTCTTTTTCTCTTTTTTCGAGTAACACTGCTATTTGCTGCCCAAGACAAATACATTGCCTCATCGTCTTATAATGTCAAACATACCATGGAAGTTAAAGTTTATTGTTTGATCAGATGTATGGAGGGTCACCCTCCATTATATAGTGACACATCTCTCACAGGTTTCTCTCCCACTGTAGCCTGTCAGATGAATCCTGCTATATGAACTGGACCAATTAAATAAATTGAAATTCTAATACATTCAAAGAAATAAACCTGCATCACTGACAATGTAACCACACTGGAAAATGCGGAAATAACACAATATGATGGGAGCGAGTGGCATTTTGGACTCGATAGAAAGCCTCATTTTCATGCGCAGCACTTGGGAGAAGGAAATAGCTCTGAGATGTTTATGAGAGGCGCAGGCAGACAGGTGGGTGCTGAGGTCATGGAGTACAGTCTCTCTCTCTCTCCCTGCTGCGGCTCTTTACAGCATCAGACAAACTGTACTGAAGCTGCTCGGCTCACTCACTGACTCAGTCCCACAGTAGTCTGGCTTCAGGCTCTGAGCCTGGAGGCAGCTGGGCTCATCCTGAGGCTAGGCTGCAGGCGATCGCTAACCTTTCCACTACAGTGCCGTGGTAAGAGTGTGGGTCTCTCTTCAGTCAGGTTTGCGTTGGCCCTGGTTTGCTCTAGTTGGACTTTAATGCTGATGAGACCATTTCCCCCTTTTATTTTATTCTTTGCATGTTATGAAGGCATCCAGAAAGCCAGAACCAGATGAAAGAGCATGAGTGATTGGACTGAGAGAATCACACTGTATTACTACTGTACACTATTGAAATGCAATCAGAAAAGCACAGGATTCAGGAATTGGGTAAGCCTTGGAGATTAGGAAATATCTTTTTGAAATATTACTGTGCCACACATGTCCACATCACACTGAGTTTGAACCCAATCTGCAACCCCCACCCACCCAGATGTCTGTCATCCTCTTATCCAAACATGGCCTTTTTGTCGAGCCTACACCATCTTTAGTCAGACGGCCGTAGAGGTGAGCCCCTGATGTGAATTTGAGTGTGACGGAGGGTCAGGGGCCGGGGCAGAGCCTCCTCCGCGGCTGCGGGCGATGTTTGCTGAGGGCAGGCAGACACGCTAAGCCTCCGGGGCGTGCAGGGTGGGCGGAGGAGCGGGGCGCCCCTGCCTGCCCCCGGCCCGGCCGCTGGAGATGGCGAGGAGGAGAGAAATTCCACAGTTTCACAGCCAGCCAGGAAAACCGGACAGGAGACTGCTGACATCAGCAGTGCCAGGGCCAAACCGTCCTTATCACAGGCTGACTGTGTTTGTGATGGCGGTCCAGAGGCCCGACTGTCTGAGACTCCCAGTCAACAAGTCCCAGAGCCAACAGGCGAGACCACTGTGACCACTGGGACACATGATAGCAGTCATTCTGTTGTTCTTCCTACAGACATACACAGCAAAACTGTCAGTCAAGGGTGGAAGAAACTAATTACATTCACTCAGCTTTTTTGTCTAGGCCTACTTGTTCTTATTACTTATTAAGTATTTTCACTCATTTTCAGCAATTTAACTTTTACTTAAGTACGTTTTTGCTGAAGTGTTGTACTTAGCTACATTTTAAATCACATCCATTACAGAATATACATTTTTGTAGGCTTCCCATAAGTAACACAAACTGGACCATCATAAATTGACAAATTGTGGAGCCATTCACAGTGAACGGTCAGTTACCAAAGAAGAGGAGAATAATCTGTCTTTACTGTAATTTTCATTTTTTTCCAATTGAAATAATCTAGTTTGTATTCTGTCCTCTCATCCTTTTAGAACTGCGTGGGAAAGATCGCATCTAACACCGCTCTCTTTTCTAAAAAAAGTAACTCAGTAACTTTTACTACACTTTAAATGAGCTACTTTTTACTTTCACTTCAGTAGATTTTTATACCAGTAATTTTACTTCTACTTAAGTTCAATTTCAGCAAAGTAACAATACTTCTATTTGAGTAGGATATTTTAGTACTCTTTCCACAACTGCTGTCAGTGTTAATTTAACTCAGAGTGTAAAAAACACCATGCCAGTGGTTATATCAGTCGATAACCCCATCAGAGTTAATGTAACACTTTTAGATAGTTTTGAGCTCCTGCTCCAGAGCCAGATCAGCTCTATGAGTGGACAAACAACACTTCAATCAACACTTGTCAACTATAAATCATTGTCACTGAAATATCAACACTTAGTCTATTAACACTAGACATATTGCTGTCTAGTGTGGATTGGGTCTGATCTTAAAAATGATGCAAAATCATGGGTGTAATCAACCTAAAAATCAGGTACAGAGCAAGTTTTCAGTGTTGATTTCTCAATGACAATTATTTTGAGTTGACGAGTGTTGAGTTGTTGAAGAGTTGTTTGTTCACTCATAGAGCTGATTTGTCTCTGGAGTGGATTAACTGTGCTGGGTGTGGATTTACATAGTGTTGATTTTTTTAACACTGACAATATTGCATGTGTAGAGTCTGGAATTTGAGCTTCCATCATTAATCAAATAATTCAGTGTCAAATCAATGCAAATTATTTGTCTGGATATGTGGTCTGTGTTTGCTTTATATCAATGGCAGAGCTGTTTGTTTGCAGCAAAGGGAAGAAGCTGTTTTTGTGAGCGTGATGGAAATAACAAGAGTGTTTTTCTCTCCTTCTGGTATTACACAGCAGTGTCTGACGTCTTGAAAAAGGAAACAATGTTTATCTGGGCAGGACAAGGACTCCCCGTTCCGACCATTTACACATCATTACACTTTTAACAGGTTTCCCTGTTTGAAATAGAAGAATGTGTGCTCAATGGCCCCTGTACTTTTCCCCTCTGAGCTGCTGTGCAAATACCAAAATAGCCAGTAGGCCATCTGAGTGGATGCATGCTCATTTCTAACTGAGTTAAATCCTGTTATTCTATTATTTTTGGGCTAGGAAGTGGGATTGGGCAGGGAGGCCATCCGGATGAAGCTGCGAGGGGGGGAAGTAGGGGTGGAGAAGTGGAGCGGAGGAGTGTGAAGAGAGAGAGGGGGAGGAGAGGTTATTCAACTGAAACGATCCAGATATTTTTGGTTTGAATTTGCTTCTAAATGTTTGTATTGTTTTATGGGTTTTACACATGAGTGTCTGCCGAGGTTAAGACGTCTCCCTTCGTCCCATACATCTGTTCATCTGTCACGCTCCATGAAGAGGGCGCTTTATGGGTCCAGAGACATACTCATAAAAACACACACACACACACACACACACACACAGACAGACAGAAACAGGCATGAGAGTACTGGGCTGTTCTTGTCTCCTGTAATACAAACTGTTGTTCTACTGTGAAAATGAGAGGAATGCACATGTATTTGTTACTGAGACTGGGCAGACATAATGCTTGTTTGTATAAAGAGAAAGACTGATAGGTGGTTTTAGCAGTAATACTGTAAGAGAACAGCACTTCTACTCACAGTTTGTATTTTGAGTATTTTGACTACAAGGAGGCACAAGTATTCATTCATTCAGTTCAAGATTTCCTAGAACAGAAAATAGAAAACATGGTATTTTGAGAGTGCTTCACAAAAACAGTGCAATGTGAAGCTAGGTCAAATTAATTAGTGCTTCAAAAGGCATTGCCAAAGATTTTTATTTTTAATCTCTGTATCCAAACAACAGGGATCATGTGAGAGAGGCCACTGAATTGAAATTCAAATTCATCCCTCCAGTTCATTGCAATGTAGACCAAGTCAAGCTTTCCATTGGGTTTCCTAGCTGTCCTTCGTGAAACAAGACTGTGTGTCATTTTAAAGCAATCAATATTTTGCATGTATTTCTGTTGGGTCCAAGTGTGCCTTGGTACCAAAAACACTCTCTGTTCCCCTTCAGTTCTTTTCTGTGCCATGATATTCTGTTATGTTCCCATCCTCTGTCCTATGAGACAGCTTGTAAACGCCTGGCAGTTTGTATTGCGGTGTCTGCCCACTGCAGGTAACAACCTCAGTTGTTACCACTGGGGATTATGAATGCATATTTATTCATTGAAACCAGACAGTAGACATAACCAGACAGCTAAATGTGCAGGAAAACCTCAGCACTCTGAGGGAGGCTCAGACATCAGGGGAATTATCATGGGCTCTTTAAATAGCCTCCATTCATTCATATCCATTTTAACCCTATATACAGGCTATTATTGTATTCAGAGTAGTTATGGATACAATAAAGAATGAATGAGAATGAGATTAAATGAAATAAGACAACATGATATGAGATTAGATGAGATGAGAATTTTCAATGACATTTTATGGATTTTATGAATTTATGGACAATGACAAAAATATAGCTGTTTGGTCAGGTAGGGCCATTACTCTTCACTCTCCACTTACATATGGCATCTTGAACTACAGCCAGTCTGTCAAGGAGAGACACAGATTCAACCAGTAGCCAGGAAAACCCAGTCCTTGTATGTGTGTGTGTGTGTGTGTGTGTGTGTGTGTGTGTGTGTGTGTGTGTGCATGTGTGTGTGTGTGTGTGAGAGAGAGAGAGAGAGAGAGAGAGAGAGAGAGAGAGAGAGAGAGAGAGAGAGAAGAGTGTGTGAATGAGATGGTGCTCTATAGGTCTCTTGACAGCTCTCTGCCTATATGAGTGAGCATACAGGATGTGAGGCTCAGACAAGACTTAAATAAACACAGACAGAAATACGTATAAAGTGATCTAACATACCACTGTTATTTCCTTCTCTGACATAAAGTAGCAGTTTTGAGGTCAGATGGCTTTATAACTTTAGCTTATTTACCTTTTGGGCTTTAAATTAAATACTTTGATACTTTTAAGGTGTATATTTTTTTTTTATAGGAATATCCTAATATAAACCCGACAACCTTTGAGACTTTTGTTTTTGAATAATACCCTATGTTGTTAACGTTATGGAATAAAAAAAAGGCGAGTCTTCACCATAAAATTGGTTGAACGAGGGCGACACCGTGTGGCCAGAAGTGGTAGTGTTGCTATAAATTGTATTGTATCTAATTTTATGCCTCATATTTTAAGCAGTTGTTGTGATAAATCAAAAACAGGGATTCAGTTTAATATGATGTCCTATGAGAGTGAACCATTTGTCACTTGTTTCTGTATTTGTTTTCTTTAAACTAGGGTAGAGATTCAATTCATTCTTCATTTCTTGAGTTACTTCCTGGTGTGACGACACTCACGATCGACAAAATACCTGGCAACCCGGTGTCAAAACTAGTCCCACAGCTGAGGAGAGATGGCTCGTGAAATGAACTTTATTTGTGCTATTAATGCCGCGTTTCTGCTTGTATTCGTGTTAATTTCGGCATTTTCCGTGGCTAACGCTTCTCCAGACCGGACGAAGACGGTGGAGTTCAATGTTAAACCGGGAGGAGTGGTGCACACTTTCACCGAGGGGGTTGTAAGTGACTGTGCTCCGTTTGCTTTCCGTTAACCTTTAGATGCTAACAAACGTCCGCAAAATCTACTCAGACATACGTAATTCAGTACAAAATCTTTTTTAATTCATATATTGACTATGTGCAGATTTGAATAGAAGTCGGTGTGTAGTTAGATTATTTCGGTTTTGTAAATTGCTCCGCCGTTGATCGGTCAGACGTTAACTGAATGATCAACTGAATAAAATATACTGCGACAAATTCTCATACACCCAACTGTATCACATTCATTATATTTAAGTATTTATACTTATGAACTACATTCGGTTTGTTAGCTTTTGGAAGTGCTGTAGTCGCAGCATGATGACGAAACAGCCTTTGAGAGGCTGACACGTCGCTGCCAGAGAGCCACAAGGGCGCTATTCATTGGTTGAGAGTCTCAAGGCTCATTGATGAAGCAGTATGCATGGGTCCACTTGTAATTCCACCCGGCGTACGCCGAAACTCGCCCGGGTAGGCGGAGTCGGCACTTGTTATTTAAACGGGCGACGCCGCGGCGTACGCCGGATGGCCCGCTTCAACCTGGCGGCTGAGACCGGCGCTGACGTCACCAGCGCTCTCCTATTGGCTGAGATACTGAACGGATTTAGAAAGAGAACCAGACAAAACACAAGCAGACTGAGGATTCACGTTTTCTCCTGCAAGTTGTGATTTAGCTTTTAATGCGTTCCTATCCTTATGCCAACTGTGCAGCTAGCTGCTGAAATAAGGATGGCGCACGTGACGCACCGTCGCCGGGTGTCTTTTGCACTTGATTTTACCGGCTAACTCCGCCTACGCCGCCCGGCGTGAATAACAAGTAGTGCAGCCCATGTTTTTGTGAAGTACTTTTCAGTATTTGTCGATTTTTGTATACTTTGAAAATACAGTGGAATCTGTATCTGTATAAAAAAGTGTAAAGTGTAAAAAAAAAAATCTCTCCATATTATCATGTTTTTTTCAACAACATACAGTGTCTCCTGTTTACTCTGGCCCATAAATGAAGGAGGAAGGAAATACACTTCCTGATAACTAGCAGCAATCACATACCTGTCCCACAGTTCAGATATACCTGTTTGACAGTGTATTTACTTTATATTTCCTCTTTATTACAGCAGGGATATGAGTGTTCATTCACTTATGCCTCACAAGGGGGAACTAATGAGGTGAGTATCAAATGTCCTGCTCTCTCTCTCTGTCTGTGTTTCTCTCTCTCTCTCCCTCTCTCTTTGTCTCTCGCTTTCCGAAAAGATGTTGATTCCAGTTCAACGTCTTGCATCATAATGTTGATATGTAGTATCGTCGGTGCCCTGCATAAATAATTCTCTGTGGTTTGTGCCAAACAGCAATGGCTGATGAGCGTGGGCCTGAGCGATGATGACAGACTGTTCTCTTGCTCTGTGTGGAGGTGAGCCGTGGTGTGAGGTTACTACACACACACACACACACACACACACACAGATACAGGATCCAGAGCTGTCTGCGATGAGGCTCTGATGACTTATTCAGGCGCTTCAGCTCAGTGGCCCTGACATCCAGTGTATCAAACAGAATGTGTGAATCTGTTGCCCTTTTTCCATTTATTCCTTCTTTAATTTGGCAGGAACAAAATGCATCTGACCAGAGAAGCGACAGGAGAGAGTTTATAACATCATGTGCAGCGACTCGGGGGGTTTAAATGTCATCAAGTCTGACTTAATGAGTGCGTGGAAATGAATTAATGTGGACGATAACAAATAATTGTTTTTCTCATCTGCCAGGCCCCAGGGGAAATCCTACCTGTTTTTCACTCAATTCAAAGCTGAACTGAAGGGAGCCAAAATTGAATATGCCAACGCATATGTAAGTATCCGGTAATAGAAACACGATTCACCTCAGCTGTTATGTAGAAATGTCGTCTGCCCTGTTAATCTTTGTTTCTGCACTGACGACAGTTCCTAGTCTTCAGTATGCTAATTTGTCGGAGGCTGACCTCATAACCTGCAGAGTGTAATTATAATGGGTGTCATTTGTTTTAAGCCCTCTCCTCAGCTTAAACATCCCTTATTATTAGCCTTCAGCTTTTCTCTTACTGGGTGATTAGTCAGAGTTTCGCTAGTGCTGGACAGCAGGAAGCTCACAGCACTTTACTGCCCAACAAAGGCAAAAGTGTAGTAAAAGAGTTATTCATTAATTTTGCCTCATTGGCTGCAGCTCCCTGTCTATGTTGAGAGCAAACCTTTTGATTCCAACTCCAACAATAATTTCAGAGGGTTGAATTTACAGTGTCTGCAAAAATGTCAGAAAAACCGAGGCAAAAACACAGGCGATGAGCAATTTTGCGTAGTGTGCAAATAGTAAATCATCCACCTCTGTGGCAGCAGGACTTTTGTCAGGCCCAGGGATAAACTTTGAAGTCATTTTTCTCTCCTGTAGTTGCTTGACTTTGCCTTTCTAAGACAGCAGAGTTCTTGTCAGATGGACTCGGTGGAAGCGGCTGTCACCGTCTACTCTTTGATCCTGGCTTCAGAGACGCAGACTGAAACAACCCTTAAAAAAAAAAAAAATCAATATGATGTGTATTGAGGCAATTTGTTATTATGCCTCTGTGGGCCTTTTGCCCTTTAAATCCATGGCTAACTTGTTAAATACATGTTACACTTCTGTATGAAATTGTTAAAAATAATCCCCCTGAAACGTATTGATCCATGAACAGGATCAGGTATGGCCTAACTGCATCTTCTGGGACAGAGGCGGTGCAGAATATAACTAACCGTGCAGTAGAATGAACAAAGCACTTTCTCTGTTCACCTTTCCTTTTGGACCTTTGGTTCCTTCGCTGTGTCTCTCCTCCACCAATAATTATGTCTCCATGGAAACCTGTCATGTGTTACATGTGTCCGCGTACATTTTTAGATCCATTGTCCACTAATGGTTCGAGCTAAACCCCAGCTGGTGCCGATTTTGATCATCTTAGAACAGGCAGAGAAGGGTAAAGCATCATATTGGGACACAACGGGTTTTTTGACAACTTTATTGTTTCAGAAGTCAAACTCGGAGTCCGGTATTCAGGCTTGGCGGATGATACTTAATGGAGCTGTAATGTCCAGACTCTTTCCAAGCTCAGTCACTTAGTGGCTCGCTGGAGGTTTGCCATGTCGGTGAAGTGCAGCACCTTGACACGCCTCCTTCCCCAGCAAGGACGTTTTCTGACACTCCGTCATTAGTAAGAGCTCACGTTTCCTCCTCCTCCTCCTCCTCCTCCTCTCCTCCCGCTGCTCCGGCTCTGTGCCCTGCAAGGGAAGACAAATACACAGAAAACAACTTCCCTAAATGACGGGACAAAAATAACTCTACACACACACACACACACACACAAACAAACACACCTGCCACCCCCGCACAGCATCTCCTTGACCTTGTTGTCACACCCCCCGCTTCCCCCGGCCCGTCTGTCGCGATGAAATTGTCGTCTCCGGTGCCGCCTCTCATCCTGTTTTTTTTCTTTTTTCTCTCTCTCTCCTTGTTTCTTTCCTTCTTTTTTCACATCCTCCCTCCCTCTCTCCCGTCCTCCTCCCCCTCTCCATCATCCCTCCTGCTGTACGTGGCTCCAGTCGCAGACAGCGGCGGGAGGACAGAGTGACGTGGCTTTGAAGCCGGAGGAATTTACCGTAGGAGACTCAACAGGTGAGAAATTTGCTGTACTTCCTGGTGTTCAATCAACTCCCTCTACTTGTCATGTCAGTCTTTCGCTCTCTCTCTGCCCCCCTCTCTCTCTCACTCCCTCCCTCCCTCCCTCCATCGCCTTGCTTGCTCCCTGCTGATTTCCCTCTAAAGCATATGCTACAGCTGTGAGTGGGATGCCGTTTGTCCCTGTCGTATTATTTGTTGCTATTCAGTTTCTGCGTAAATCCCTACTGTGGCTGCAGTTCTGGACTGTGATTAGCAGGATTTGACAAGTCGCTCTGAACTGTAATTTACTGTAACTGCCATTTTCAATCAGTGCAGATTAGAGACTGCAGTACAGAGGCTTATAGAGTCAGAAATCATAAACTATCAGAGATTTAAGAGTAATCCTATCTGTGGGAGGCTAAAAGCACTTCCAGGTGTGATTTCTAGGGATAGCTTTAGTCTTGTAACTAGGTAACTGGCACTCATTGTTGAGATAAATGTTGTTGTTTTTTTTTATGTTGACTTTGAGACTAATTTGCTCTCCTTTCTGACTTCTAGTGACCCAAACAGATGGCAAGTTCCGCGCTGAACTCTCCAAACTGACCGCCGTTGGCCGGATACGACACAATGAGCTGTAATTGGTCGGAAGTCTGACTCGGCTTCGGTCATGCTGACCAATCAGAACATTTGAGCAAGCTCTGAGGTCAGGCCTCAGTAGTTGATGAAGGATGAATCTGTAGCAAGGAACAATTCTTCCTGAGTGACAACCGGAGATTGGAGTGGGATGATACTTTACTGTTGAATGCATTTGTTGTCTTGGCAGCACTTTGTGTTACAGTACAATAATTATTACATGGTATGTAATTACTGAAATGGATTTGCTCTGTGAAACTGGTACTTGGGACGCAACACATATGGCTGAAATATTTGACAGACAGACGATAGTATAGATATTTTGATTTTTACCACACAGTCCTAGTAAAAATGCTTGCCGTGAGATTCAGTGCTTCCATAGTTGTTTCTTAGTTTCTGAAGCTTTACAGGGGGAAATCTATTTTGATCCATTGGGGCTCACTGGGAATGTATAGCGGATTGGTTTCTGAGGGCATGTAGAGTATAGATAACATATCTAGAGTAAGGAAGGATTTATTCATCTTATGTTAATCCTGGGGAAAGTGTGTAATCCCCAATGTCGTCATCATACGCCTCATAAACAATTACAATTTCTCCAATCTCTTTCTTTCTGTTTTGAGCTGCCAAATGATTACTGCGCTGTTGAGTGGAGCGCCTCAATCTCTCTCTTCATCTCTTCATCTCTCCCTCTCTCTGTTTATCTGCATCTGTTCCAGATAACTCTAAGCACCTCATTTGATCCCTGATCACCAGTCAGTAACACTGGTGATACTTATTTTGTTTATTTTTGGGTTTTTTGCCAGAAGTGATACTCAGTCTTAATAGGGCAAATAGCAGCTTGACAGCATGATGTGAGGAGGATGTATGTCATGGCGAAGAGAAGCCATCACAAACTCCTGAGTCCTGAACCTGAACCCTTTGCTTGCACCCCTCGGTGCCACTTGTGTGGATCAGCGAGGATATTGGACAGATTTCAGTAGTACATCATTATTACAGTCCCCGCCTGCTCCCTTATATACCAGGTGGGATTGCCTTTATCTTCCTTACATCGATCCAATCTTCTTAGATCCACACAAGTGTCCTGAGGATGAGTTCTGGGGATTGATTTCGGATTTGAGGATTTGAAGCCGTGAATGGATTGCCTGTGAGAGAGACGTACCGTGCTCTGTCTGGGTTCGGACTCTCTCGTCTTGTCTGTCTAGAGGTGATCCTCTGGCTTGAGGAAACGCTCGGCAGGGACTTGGCCGTCCCCTTCGTCACCGACTAGGCTCCCTCAGGGGTCACGACAGGAAATACCACGACCAGATGCTAACTCGGAACGGAAAGACAAGACACAAGACAGACGGGACGTTACTTATTTTTGAACATGTTTCTTTTTCTAATCCTTGTTTGTTCTGATTCAGTATGATGCGTGATGGATGTTTCAATAAAGTCATGTTGTCACTTTGCCGGAGATAACTCAATGTTTTTGTCTTGTTATGTCAGTTATAATCTGATTGAACCTCCCACTGCCTTGTTAAAGGAGAAACATGAAAAGAAAGAAAGGAGAAATTTGAGTGCCAGCATAGAAGCATAAAATATTCTAGCACAGGCAGAGCTGGGTCACAGTGAACCTGGGTGAATTTTTATGCCCCCTCATATCTGTCTGAAATAATTTTAGTACCGGCACTAATGTCTGCCTAATTTAAACTGACATCTGTATAAGAAATATTCCAGAGTTTTGGTGCAGCACAGAAAAAGGAAGTTTCCCAGTCTTAATATGTATTACAATGAGCATTACGAAGAATTGGTTTCAAAATCTATACGCTACGTATATTCATATATTGTCGTAGCATCAATGTTTCCATGAGATAAAGAGCTTCCATTGTTCCTTCTTAGTTTCTGGGGAAAAAGGCTTTGCAGGATGAATCTGCTAAATCCAGCGGCGTATATGGGAATGTATAGAGGGTTGATCTTTGAGGGCTTATAGAGATATAGAGTCAGAGGGGATTTATTCATCTCATGTTAAGCCAAGGGAAAGTCAGTAATCTTAATTGTCCTCAAATTAGCATGCAAAATCTTTGACGCAAGAGCTATAGTATATGCTGCAACCACTCAATTCCCCAGTGTAAGTGGTGCCTTAATGTACAATGTAATCATGAATGTAATTATTGATAAAGCTTCCTAATTTCACGTCCATGCAACAGAAAGTCCTTGGCACACTTGAGTTGTTACAAGACTACGTACCTTACAAAACATACTAAGGACCTTACACAGTCTCTTATTTGCATTTGCTTTGCACATCTTATTGAGAAAACATGTTGGTCTTGTGGCTTTCCTCAAGTATTTCATCTCTCAGGGCCCAAAGGCACCTTGGCCACCGAGGCGTCATGAACCCCCCCGCCTCCCCCCATCCTCCTCCCCCTTGTATCTCCGCCAGTGACATTCAGGGTATTGTTGTGTGACAATTGCAGACTCTGATTTCCAATGTTGTGGCCTGGTGGAACAAATTTGACACTTTGTTCTCAAGATGGTTGTCTCTATACTACAATAGCTCTTTTATTTGCCACCAGTTCACTCTCTCCTTCAGAGGGTTACAGCTGCGTCTGTGCTGTCGTCCAAATTCTAAACACAAAATTTACTATTTGCCATCTGGTACCACTAGAGAGGTTTACTTTCAACTTTTCCCCCTAGAGTATGACCATCAGGAAAAAATACAGTCGGCGCTGCCCAACACTGGCAGAAATTATGTTGGCGTGCATGCTAAGGAGCTCTGATTGGAACCATGTTTCACAGTCAAAAATCAATTTTGGGTTTGAAGTACATGAAAGAGCCACAAGATGGCATTGAAATGAACAACAGTAATATATACACCCTCTGTGACAATGACTGCAATGGATCTGTTTTGGAGAGGACGATATCAGATGGCCTAAATGGACGAGGCATCGATTTGCTGTGGTAAACGTTTGTAATCACTCTGGCCGGCATTCCAATGATAGTTTCTCTTTCTCTTTCTCTCTCTCGCTCTCTCACACACACACACGCCTGCCCCCTCTTTGCATCTCCTGACATTTGGAGGGGAACAGATGGAGATTGTGGCTGGGTGGGTCAAGCCAGAGGCAGCAAAGGAGATGGGATTTCTCTAACACCAGGGGCCCTGTGAAGGGTACAACTACCGGCCAGCTGCCCCCTGTCTCCCCTGATAGCCACCCAGGCTTTGGACTGGTGACCCAGTCCGCCCAGAGCCAGACAGCCTTTTCACTTCTTATCCGGCCTTGTTAACTTCCTCATACTACGTGACCTTTCCAGCTCCAGATCCATCACAGATCTCCAGCCTCGCCTCCCCTCGTGTACTTTTCACACCGCTGAGCCAAACCAGTCTGAGGCTGAACTGAGGTGTAGGTGTCACGGCCTGGTTGTATCATCCATTACCTGTTCTAACACAGACAACGCAGATGCATGTTTGCACCATAGAGGAGTGCACAGATTGACGCGTACTATGGTAATCAAGTCTTTATGTGTCTTGTCGTCTTACATGAATTAGTATTTCCTTCATATTTCAACAGAGCTTATCCAATTAGGCCCTTTCTGTGCCTTTTAAAGTATGCAGTCTGTGGGAGTCTGTGGGAGTCTGAGAGCTGCGGCGCAAAGGGATGGTTTGAGGTTCACAGTGAGCATCTGTATAGGGGCTCTTGTTACCAGAGTGGTAACCCAGACAGCTGTTATGATGCCCTATGTTGTTCAGTGTACGTACTCTGAGATTTGCTAAAGAGGAAAAGAGAGAGGGAGAGAGAGAAGGACGCCAGGATAGCCAAGCTGTTCTGCCTGACATACTCACCTCAAGTTGCTTCTTCGACCCGTCACCTTGGAAACTTGGTCTCAGCTCAACTTGGCGAGCCTTAAATCGCTCTCCACTCGCAGATTCACGGCTGTTGCTGTGAATATGGCTCTGTTCGATCAGCCTCCCCCTCCTGTTGTGTTGTCTCACACTGTGGTAGAGAGCAGCCTCCTTTTCTCGGGGTACGGAGGAGCCTTGCGGGGCTCCTTGGCTTTCTTCATGCGTTCAAAGAGTCTATGGTGCGGGTACGGGGGAGGCTTGCGACCCCTGCGGCCTTGCGGTGTTGGAGTTTTAGTTGTGTCTGCAGGGGCAGACTCCCGTGAAGTTGGGTGAAGGATCCCCGCTGAGGATGCTCCACTCTCTCCATCAGCCTTGGACAGAGTTTGTGTTTCCGAGTCCCTGGGTGGGCAGCTGGCAGAGGGAGGCTGGGCCGATGACGGAGAGAGCGGACTGGCAGATGGGTGGTCGCCTTGTGGGGTCCGATAAGACCCGACCTTGGTCTCTATGATGACAGAAGGGCTGAGGGCAGGGGGTGGGGGAGGCTTTGGAGACAGGGGGGAGGGAGGGGAGGAGGGCCCAGGGGAGTGAGGCCGAGAATCGGGGGTGCTGCTGGGGTGAGAGAGGTTTACTGTCAGAGGGGAGAGACCAGGAGTGGGAGGCCGGACAGGGTGGGAACTGCTTCTTTGGGGCGAGGAAGTAAAGTCATGGGAACTGAGGCTTTGAGGTTGAGGCGGGCTGCCGGTTTTGACTGACGCAGCTGACGCAGCTGAAGGATTGTGGGTGTAGGGCGGCGGTCTCCCTTGTTTCGGAGAAGACCCGAGATTGCAGCTGAATTGGAGTGTTTGAATCTTCCCTGGTGAAAGCCCAGCGGTTTGGGTGTGCGGTGCCACACTCGGAGGAGATTGGCTTCTGGTATGATTGAGCGGCTGACCTCTCCTCAGGGTGCCAGATGGGTCTGTGCTTCCTGGCTTGGCCTCCTGCTCCGAGGGCCGCTGATGGTTGCTGCCTACCGTGACCCCGCTGGAGCTGGAGCTGGAGCTGGAGCTGCTGTCACTGGGAGGCTTGGCACCATCGCCTCCTCCTCCCCCTCCCCCTCCTCCTGCACCCCCCTCCTGCTCCTCCTCATTCAGGTCAATGGACGAGGTCAGATAGTCAATCTGCTCCACCACCTGGGAGACACACACAGCGATGTGGTGATAAATAAAACGATGGGTAAACAATGAACTCCCGTCAAATTGAAAAAATATTTATATGAAGAGTTGTGTTCCAAATTGAGATATCCACCTTTTGAACAAAAACATCTACTCTCACAAAATGATTGATAGCACACAATTAAAACTAATTTTAACACTGGAGCCTCTATATATTGGAGATATTGAATGATGAAATGATGATGAGTTATGGTAATTTAAAAAATATATATATATATGATATGTAGCATTTTAGAAATGAACTCTTCACATATACAGTATATTTCTAGAATTATGCTGTTTTTTTCATGAAAAGACCCTTTTTTAATTTCCCCCGTAACTTACATGAGGTTGATACTACATGCCTTAGTGTACTCTAGGAAACTGTAGTATAAGGATTTACCTCAGCCTAAAAAAAGGATGAGGTAACTATTTCATGAAAAGTGGGTATGCTGAATTTAGGGTTTACCCTCCACTGCATCCCTGCATACAGAGAGACACATCATACATCATGCACAGGCACACACAAATAGATCCACACATTTAAATGAGTGCAGACCGTGTAATGCAGGAGCGTATGCAGAAGAACCAACACACACAGACACACACACACGCATAGACACACATACACAAATGTATGCCACAAAGGCACAGTCAGGCTGGTGGACACACACACACACACATACACACACACACACACACAGTGATGGAGGCTGGAGAGATTGGAGAAAATTACACTGGGGAAAATGTTTGACCTATCTCTCCACCTGCTCTATGTGAACAGATAAATCCTCGGTCCCTGCTGGAACAGATGAATTATTGTTTTGTTCTCTGTGTTCAACAACATCCTTGCTGATGTCAAAGATGACCTGGTTTGTCTTTTTTTTTTTTGTGGTAGCTTTTTGGGCGAGGCATTTCATATTACTTTGAAGTGCAGCGCATATGCACATCAAGTGACTCTGGGCAGGTGCTGCTTGTTAATGTCAAGAATCAGCCAAGATAAAAGAGCAGAGGACCCCAGGATTTCGTCTTCTACTCCCAAGCGTGTTTATTAAAAACAATGTTTTGACCCCTCAGGTCTTCACAAAGTTGTTGGGCGCTGATGAGGAGACCAAAAGAGATGAACATGAGTTGTACGGCTCTGTCTTTCATTTAACTTTCTGTTGTTTTTTGCCTATTTGTTTTGTGACTCATTGAGAACTCTTTGTATCTCAAAATGCCCCAACGAAAAATATTCCTATAATGTTCCTGGAAAGAGTTAGGCCTATAGTTTTGCTGTAACATTGTCATAGTATCCTTGTAAAATTTATCATAGGACTATTCTAGTACTTTTTCATAATGTTGATTGATTATTAATCGTAGCTGAGGGTGCTGCTCATGCAACAGAATGATAAAACAGGGCTTTGAAATAAATATGCGACCAAAGTCTTCTCTAGTGCCATATCCTCCTTTGATCTGTCTTCTTTGTTGTGAAAATTTGGGATTTTCTATCACAGCATTGCTTGGTGCACCCCACCCCCACCCCCCACCCCACCCCCCCTCCCCCGCTCCCTCCATGTGTAGCCTATGCTGTTTATTCTGTGTTATATTATTACTGTCACGCGAAAACCCCTCACACCGCACAGCCCAGATGATGAGGTTACTACCTCCAGCTTAGCTCCGGCCCCGCAGATGCAGATCAAATGCCAAGAGGGGAGCTGAGAGGCGAGATTTACGTGTCACTTTTACTGGATGAGGAATACGAGGCAGAGATGCTTAGCCGTAAATGGATTATAAAAGCATCGGAGCTATCCAGCTGCGCCCGAAGCAGCATCTGTCAATAAGGAGGGAGACTGGAGAAAGAGATGAGAGGACGGAAGGGATGTTAGAAGAAGAAAGAGAGAGAGAGAGAGAGAGAGAGAGAGAGAGAGAGAGAGAAGCGGGAGTGGGAGGCTACTGCTTTGCCTAATGTTACACAGCATCATCACATCAACCAGTGAATGCATTAGGCAAATGGGGCATAACTATTGTCACATCCTCCTCTATGAATATTTACTGATAAATTGAGTGTAGCATATGTTTAGAGACAGAGCACAGTGGAGAGTTGGAGAAACAGTTTGCAGACTGTGGTGGTTCAGAATTAGAGCACTGATACTACTGTGCAAACCTGCTGCTGACTTTTTAATGCATGTTAAATTCTGCTGAGGACACACATTTCTTGCCTGCATTGTTTTGTTAAAGTATACAGGCCCTCAAGGGTTTGAGCATAAGCATGAGCTTCTCCTCCTTAAGGAAAATGTTTAAATTACTGTGGAAGGATGCAGCAACCAGACACTTTCTCTCTGGCCCCCTTCTGAACTATAAATCATTTGTTTATTTATCTTTGAGTCCTGGGAAGAATAATTATTATAAGTAGGTGAATTGGCTGAATAAACATGAAGTGAGATTACAGAAAAGGATAGGAGGCAAACATGAAACGACTTATCAAGACACCTAGATCTCGCTATCCCTTTGATCATGAGTTCTGCACAACACAAATGCGACATCCGTTACCTCTTTCATTTCCTGGTGGACGTCCTTCAGGGCTCCCAGGACCTGCTCCAGGTTGTCCACCACCCGTTTGATCTGGTTTCGGACTGCCTTTCTGCTGCACCTCGGCCCCGAGCGGCCTGCTTCCTTCCTACAACTCTGCGGCTCTCCTTCGCTGGTCGGCCTGGGCTGGACCCACGTCTGGTTCTGGCCCCGGATCGCGATGCGCTCCGAGCTCGGTCTGGGTTTCCTGGGGCCTCGTAGGGTTTTGGTGCAGCCCAGGTCTCTCTGAGGAACCTCGGTGGAGAAGATGACTCCGTGGAGGGTGCTGGGGCCGTTGAAGCCCTCCACAGGTGGGTCCCTCAGCACCGTCAGGTCTCTCTGGCTCTGGGAGTTCCTGCTCTGCTCTGTGATGTAGCTGAAGCTGGAGCTGAGCCCCTGCTGCCTGTCTATAAGTCCCTGTGAGTCTGAGCTGAGCCAGCTGGATGAATGGAGGTCTCTCTGGTGGTAGGTATGTCTGGCGTAGTGCCACAGCTTCCCCCTCCCGTCCTCTGCACACACCACAACAGGCACCTTACAGTTTGTCTCCTGACCTTTGCACTTTCCAGGCGTTGCAGGAGCAGGAGCAGGAGCAGGAGCAGGAGCGGGTGCCAGGAGCGGCCCGTGCTTCCTGGCTGAGGGGCTCGTCCCGTCATTCTGGGAGTGGAGGAGGTTCAGGTGGCTGCGGTGGTTCCTAACAAAGGAGCATTCAGAGTAGTAGTCCTGGACGCAGGTGGAGCTGTCGCCCAGACCCGACGGCCTGTCCCCTGGACTAGTCCCCGTGTCGGAGTCTGGGTCAAGCTCTGGAGACTGGCTCCACCTGGCAGGACTGTCCTCCCTCTGCTTGCCCAGGCTCTCTGGTAGGATGTGGTGCCCCCTCAGCACCACCGGCAGCCTCCTGGCCAGTCCCACGCCGTTACAGCGAAGCTCGCCCTTTTTCTCCCTGTCCTTTCCCTGGATTAGCTCCTTGGAGAAGAACCCGATCCCCTTGGCTCTCTCCAGCGGGGTCAGGTTGTTGCGAGGCTCGGTGCTGCATTTGTACGGTCCGTCGAGCCCCAGGTCACTGCTGTGGTGGGGCTTCAGACCATTGCGCAGCCAAGGGAAGAAGTGAGGGGTGTGGGGCTTGAAGCCTCTCTGGTCCCCAGGCCCTGGAGCCCTGCTGTCAGAGAACATGGTGATGGATGATGCCCAGCAGCCTCACAGAAAAAGGAAGCAGGAGAGGAACAGGAAGACTCTTGAAACAGAGGGAGCTTCCTCCTCTTTTTTTCCATGAATCTCCTCCTACCTTTGCCATTAACATAGACTGTACTCACTGATCTCTCTCTATCTTTATTGTCTCTCTCTCTCCCTCTCTGTCTCTCTCTCCAAAACTTTCATCTGCTCTTTTCCCTCCTAAGCTCAGATCCAGCTCCCACCCACCCACTCCCCTTTTCCTGTTGAAGCCTGTTTCTGATTGTATCGCCTTGTTTTTTTTTTTTCTTCCTCTTTTCCCTCCTTTTCTGGTTCTCCTCCCACTATTCTCTCCGTCTTAATGCTCTTGAGCCCCTCGCCCCTTCATTGGCCGGGCCTTGGAGGTGCCGAGGGCCTCTCTCCGTCTTCCTCTCTCTCTCCCTGCCTGCGTCTCACTGGCTCAGTAGCAGTGGCAGGCTTCCTGTCTCTACATCTCTTTCCCTGGCTCTCCCTCTCTCTCTCTCTCTCTCGCTCTCTCTCGCTCTCTCTCTCCCCCTCCCGCACTGCGCTGCGCTACCTCCTCTTCTCGCTCTTTCTTCCTCCCACTCCCTCTCAATGCTGTAACTCCCTGTCTCTATTTCCCTTTTCTCTCCCCATCTCTATCTGTTCTTCCCCTGTTACACTCTCTTCTCATCTGAAAACCCCCGTTTCCTTCGTTATCGTTCTCTGCCTTTGTCTCTCTCTCTTGCCCTGCTCTTTCTTTCTCTGCTTCCTCTCTTTCCCTTCTCTTTCGCTATTCTCCTTCTCCCTCTTTCCTCTGACTCTCCTGCTTTCCCCTCTATTTCTCTGCCCCCTCTCTCTTTCTCTTTCTCTTTCTCTCTCTCTCTCTCTCTCTCTCCCTCTCTCTCTCTCTCTCTCTCTCTCTCTCCTCTTTCTCCCTCCCCCACCCCACTTCTCTTTTTGCCATGGAGAGCAGCTGAACTTCAATCAAGATGCCAGTGTTATTAATCCCCGGTTAGCCAATGTATATCCACGTGAGTCCCCCTGCCTCTGCTCTCATCTGATTACTCCTTTCCTGGCTCAGCCCTTCACAATTAAATGCCTAGGATACCAGAGGGGGTTTAAAGGAGTTGGGGAGGGTGGCAGGAGGAATAGGGGCCACATAATTGCGACCTATAAGATCAGAGATCGGCACCGGTTTGACAGAGCTGCCCGGCTACAGACAACAGCTTGCCTGTGGCACGGCTCTCCCAGGCTTATTGCAACTGTCAGCAAATAGTGTCATATTACATCCCAGTTGTTTTGTTGTTTTATTTTCTGCCGCATCTCCAACTTCCATTTGTTCCAATTATGCAGAGACAGCTGCTATTTTCGGGTTTCTCATTCAAATTCAAATTCTTGGCTGTCTGGATTAGATTTCTTGTGTCTGACAAGCC
Organism: Centroberyx gerrardi; assembly: GCF_048128805.1. Lineage (NCBI taxonomy): Eukaryota > Metazoa > Chordata > Actinopteri > Beryciformes > Berycidae > Centroberyx > Centroberyx gerrardi. The sequence continues at coordinate 11,739,233 of NC_136005.1, forward strand.
CAAAGATGCCTCCTAGGTGCCTTTTCACTCAACTGCGGCTGGTTGGGTCCCTCCCTCTCTGGCGGCATCCGAAATGAAACGACGGCAGCGCTGCCACACAAAAGCCTTGACAGTTTGCTGTCATTCAGCCGTGAGATACTCAAAGCATCTGTCATTCTGTTAGTCAGCAGAACAATTTATTCCTCTGGTATTGCCCTGTTGAAATAAGACTTCATTCAGTGACATATTGTACTATATATGGGGGTACACAGGCTTTTAAAGGTTCACAGGCTTGGTGATAATCTCTAGGCTAAGAAGATTCCTTCCTGCATGCCGATAGACTCCCTGCTGCTGAGGACCAGGATAAAAACACAATAAAGAGTGGAAGTAATAGGGCATGCACTATTAATCCTTTAGAGCTCCTTGTTCAACATGGCCTACATGCACACACGCACACACACACTCTCTCTCTCACACACACACACACACACACACACAGAGGGGTCTGTCTCAGTGATTTCCCCTGCACGTCTCCTCAAGGTGACTGATGCTTGTCAAACTGAACAGATACCCACAAATAATGTTTGACACAGATAATACTCTAACATGTGGCACACACACACACACACACACACACACAAACACACACACACGCAGGCAGAGTGGTCTCTGTGCTAAGTAATCCAAAATCTTAACTAAAAGTAATCACCTTACACTGCTGGGTCAAAAGGATTCCTTTGTGGATTAAAAATTCAAGCAGGTCATCAGTAATTTGTAATGGATTACACTTGTAACCCTGTGAGTGTGTGTGTGTGTGTGTGTGTGTGCGTGCGTGCCTGTTCGTGTGTGAGGGTATTACATTACGAAAAGTTCAAACCGTAATCCATCTTGAAATAATGGGTAATAATTGCTGAAGATGATGTAATCAGTTATAATAAGGGAACTCATATTGTCTATAAATCACAGTAAATTGTCCTCTTAACTTGACTTTGTATAGGCAAAGTAGTCAAAGTAATAAAAGTAATTTAAGTAATCAGATTACATAACCAAGTAACTGTAATCCAATCAATAACATACTAATTTAAATTTTAAGCAGGCAATCCATAATGTGTGACGTATTACCTTCCAAACTTAGTGTGTGTGTGTGTGTGTGTGTGTGCGCATGTGTGTTAGGACCTTGAGTCATGTACCTCTTAAAAATCTCAGCCTTCATCCAATCAGCCACCCACTGTGTGAAGTCCATAAATAACATGGCGATGAAACACACAATAGTTGCTCATTTTAAAGTCAATGTGGAATAATAAGTACCTGTCACAGTTGCTGTTCATTTAACGGTGGCGGGTGCAGCTTCTCAAGTCCGACCTATGGTTGCGTTCGCTCCATCCATTACATTAATGTACAGCGTGTGTGCGTGAGTGAAGGAAAGCGAGAAAGAGAGGTAAAGAGGTCTAAACTTGGATCTACATGAGCTCAGGGTGAAAATCAGCCTTCCAACCCCCCAATTAAACCACACTGCAGTGTTTCTATAACTCCTCTTCTCCTCCAACTCTCCTTTTCTCAACCTTCTTTCTGACTCCTTGAAAAGTCCAAACAAGCTCCACACAGGAGGCCTTTTCATCACTTCCATGCATGTACTTTTCAGCATTACTGGAGCAGTAGAGAGAGAGAGAGAGAGAGAGAGATTGTAACACCAGACATGTCTGAGTAGGTGTTTTGCAGCCGATGTTTTCAGGACAGCAGGAGAGAGGGAGCATGTGGCCTCCTTGTAACCTTGTCCAGTGCCTCCTGTAACCCTCCCTCGCCCTCCTCCCACTTGTTTTGAGCCGTGTAACAGGCCGCCTGCCCATTGAGAAGCAGCAGAGCGTGCGTGCGTGCAGGGACACTTACCTGCATGCGCGCGTGTTTGCAGAACTTTGCAGCCACTGCGGATACAGTATCCTGGTTGAATTTCTCCATGCAGAGCCGGATCGAGAGAGAGGGGGAGAGGGAGGGAGAGAGAGAGAGAGAGAGAGAGAGAGAGAGAGAGAGAGAGAGAGAGAGGACACCACTGAACACCTTACATAACTCAGCGGCAAAGATAGATGTAAATGCACTCCTTTGAAAGGCAAGGCCCCGCATGTCAGTCAGAATTTTCTGTGCAAAATGGCTTTTAGTCACAGCGTGAATGCCTTTGGGCGACTTGTTAACTTTCTATGGCCACTTGGACAGCAGAAAAGCGTAACTGTACATGAGGCAGAGTATGGAAAGGGATTTTTTGGTGCGTGCAGTCCTGTACCTACGCAAAGTGAAAATGAGAAGTTCTTTAACGACAAAATGTTCTTTTCCGCTGTTAAAAATGGAAGTGAGCGGATGCCGTCTCCCCTGAAGTGTCCACTGCTGCGCCGGTGATTATCCTCGGGGCCTGGGCACCGCGTTCTGAGAGGGTACCGCACTGTCTTTCCCTCCTCTCATGTATATTTTTGTGTTGTTTGCTTTTGGATTCCCCTCCACCGTGCTTTTCATCCTTGAATAACATGTCAGTCAGGTGTTCTCTGAGGACTGGAACGAGTGAGGAAGAGAGAGAGACAGACAGATAGAGACAGAGAGAGAGAGAGAGAGAGAGAGAGAGAGAAAGTGAGGGAGGGAGGGGGGGGGGGAAGAGAGACGTGGGGACACCAAGAAAGAGCAAAAGAAGGAGAGACAGAGAAAGGGGAGGAAGACAGAAAAAGAGTTTTGAAAGACTTCTAACTTCCAAAGCTGACTGTCATAGCTGTGCTTGCCAGAGGGGAGAGCACCTTTAAGCATACTGGATGAGTAACGATGTGGAGGGACTACAAAAGCAAAGCAATACATAATAAGCGGAGCGTGCTCTGCTTTGCTCAGGCAACTAACCTACATGAGATTGGTGTTGAGAGGAAATTTGCAACTGCTTGAAAGTTCAGCACAGGCCTTATGTAAAACGGTTTCCCTTTTTTCCTCGCTGAGCACACATTTTAATAAGACTTTCAAAGTATAGATATAGCTGTTAGATTGGTATGTTGGCCGCAACACGTGAATTTCCATAGAAATGAGAAACACCAACAGAGAATGTATCATGTGACAAAATGTTTTACATGTGTACGCTTGGTGGATATCAGTTATTCACACACAATAATCCAATACACACAGTAGTTTCATGTGTCTGAAGCTTTTCAATCCTGCTGAGGACATATAAACCTGTTTCTTGTTCATACTATAGGATAAATCAATAAATACATATCACTGTGCTGGTTTTTGTTTGAAAAGTAGAACAAAGCTATCATCACAGAAAAAGCAGAACCATTTTGATGTTTTTTTTTGTTTTATCTTCTCCAATGCCATTCTGCTTTTGACTGCATCACAATCCTGTTTTTTTGTTTTTGTTTTTTTAAACTCGTTAAAAGCCATTTCTGCTGGCATTGATGATGAAAGAAAATCCCGAAGTAGGAGTGTGATGTTGTGTGAGTGCAGAGCGTTTGTCTGCCATTTGAACGCAATGCCCTGTGGTTTGTTTTGTTGCACCACTCAAACGTTGTGGTTATTGTCCCGTATTGACAGGCAGACGTGGTCGTGTTATGACGATGCCAGTCGCATCATGCAGAGATGGACTATGAAACTGCTGCTCAAAGAAGCAAAGAAAATTGTGTCCCCAAAATAATCATTCCTCTGTCATTTTTGTTCCTGACTACCAATCAAATTAAGGTGTATTGACTAGTATGACACCTCTTTGGCGGCTCAAAAACAGCTCAGTTTAACTTGGTTTAGTTTAGATTAGGTTAGCAGCAGTGGTGGAAAGAGTACTAGAATGTCCTACTCATGTATAAGTATTGTTACTTTGCTGATATTGTACTTACGTAGAAGTAGAAGTACTGGTGTAAAAATCTACTTAAGTAGAAATAGTTAATTTAAAATGTACTCAGAGTAAAAGTTACTGAGTTGTCATTTAAAATGTAGCAAAGTACAATACTTCAGTAAAAACATACTCAAGTAAAAGTAAAATTACTGACTTTAAAACATACAAAAAAGTACAGTACAGAAAGCTACTCACTTACAGTAACGTGGGTAAATGGAATCAGTTACTTCCATCCTTAGCAGTCTGGACCACAAATGATAACTCGCTAATGTGTGATTGAACATGAGTGGAATGAGTAATGATTCCTTTGCACTCTTCATCTATTCAGCTCACTCCTTCTTAAGATGCAGGACAGCTCCTTTGTAGTCACTTCATTATGTAGAAATGATAATTATGCCCCAATGGAAGCTAGCTTCACCCAAAATGTATTAGAGCCCTCATTCGTATCCACTGATAATCAAGTCGTGACTGTCATTCTGAAATTTTAATTTTCAGAAAGTGTTTGAACAAGACACGCACTGGAAAGAAATGTAAGCAACCTAAAATTCTCCTCGGCTTTCTTCCTCCAAATACTTCTTGGCTTTTGACTCTTCTTTTTACTATTACACAACTGCCTTAAAATGGAGAACTGGCAAAAATGAATCATTTAAGTTTATGTCAGGATGTTTCTGCTTTATTTGACAGCGCAGTAGAGGGACAGAAGAGGTTTATAGAGACGCTGAGATGCGATACAGTTTGAGTCATATTTACACCCTCACTGCAGCCAGTACATGGTGCTCTGAGCCCTATGGGCGCACCCACAGACAAATGCATGTTGAGATAATCACTGTTAGAAGATAATTGGGCACTTAGCAGTGCAGTAGCCTTTCAAGTGCGCTGCAGGCAGGATCTGTAGACATGCTACAGGCCAAATCATCATTACCAACCCTCTCTGTATACTTTCAAAACCAGGCACTGGACTTGACTCAAACAGAATCCACACTCATTGCCAGTTTGAGAGGCAAAACAGCATTTAATTTGCTTACGCTACACTTGAAAATTAAATTGTAACCGAGTTAAACGGATTCGCTTCCAAAAAAGAAACACAAAGCTTCATTTCTGCCTCATTAATATCCTGTTCTACCTTTGACCATAGTATATCCTTTGGCTGGACTTTGAAATTAAAGTTTAGAGGAAGCAAATGACCCAAAACTTAAATTGTTTGTCAGTCAGATAGGCTTGTGTTTAGTCTGATAGCTTCCTAACAATGCTGGGAGCAGGAGGAAGGGATTTGGCCGACTAAATCCAGGTCAGACATAGTCAGATTACCCCCTGATCTGGCCGGCAAATTCCTACATCCAACTTACTAAAGGGAAGAGACCTGGTGCTCCGATAAGGACAAGAAAACAGACAAGCAATTTATTCTTTTAAAAAAGTAAATTGTATTATATTTGTCATGTCTAGATACAATACAGAGAAAGTACACAAAAACAATCATATGTACATAAGTGAAAATAAAAATATATTTCACAATCAAAATGGTAAAAACGTGAAATGTATGCTTCATTTGAGGGCTTAAGTAAAATCAGTGGAGCTGTTGCAGAGGTTCCTAATCTTTCCATCGTGGTGCATTCTGGTAAGTGTGTCATGGATTTCAACCATGGGAGATTTAAACTAACCCTGAGATGTGGAGGGATTGGAGAGAATGGCATCTAAAGACATTTAAAGTCAACTGTACGGGGGATTTAAGTACAAGGATTCACTTCAAAGCCTCCCAAAATGATGAGGTCAAAATCAAATGGTTCAAACAAAAGAGAAAAAAAAATGGAGGGAAATTATGTAAGAATTAAAAAGGGACGAATGAAAAGGACCAAATCTGAAACCGCAACAACCACCACCATCGTCTTCATCATTACCATCATCATCATGGTTATAATTATCAAGTGCATGCTGATTTTCTGGAATATTCCTTTGGAAAGATTTGAGTTTTTGAGGAGCGCTGAGAGAAAACATCAACCTTCCTCGTCTTTGGCAGAGCTGCTGTGGATGAAGTTAAAGTTCCAGCAATCCTATCTGGAAAAGCACAGCGCTTATTACACGGCTCAATTTCCAATTCTCTCACAGGTACGCACACACACTCACACACACACACACACACTCTCACACACACACACACACAGAGAATACCAAATGAGGCCGCAGCACAAAACAATCTCCCAGACAGGCTCAGTGATACAAAAACACACAGACAAAGGGAACGACACCTATTATGTGGGGGGTGGGAGGGATAGTAGTAACAATTCAAATGCTTCTTTATAAGAAAGAAACACAACAACAACAACAACAAGATCCTTCACTCCATTAAAGGGACTTGCATTGCGTAAACAGAGCTCTTTACCTCCACCACATTACACGGGGCTGCTGTGGTGAAATGGAGTGGACCGGCTGCTCGATGGAGGCAGGCTGGAGGCCATTACCGGCCCAGAGCGAGGAGCTATAATTGCAGTGGGAGAGTACAATCAGGTACTGTTTTTGTCTCTGCTCTAATCTCTATACCCTGCCTGGCCCTCTTCATAGACGGGGAGCTGCATTGCTGTGATCTGACCAAAACAGAATGATCAACCTCTCCTCTCTGCATCCCCCGTGTTTTCGTCCAGCCTTTCATCTGACTGCTCATGGGGAGTCTTTTTAGTTCAGATCTGTCAGAATGCGCACCAGAGTTTTAGGACTTTTTGGACGAGATGACCCTGAGGCAACGCTGACAAATCTAAAAACGCGTCTGACCCGTGCTAAAAACCTGACTGTAGCATCCATTATGCCGTCTAGTTTGCCCGTGTCTGCTCTCCGCTCCCCTCTGATAAAATGCCAGAGCAACCTTTGCACCTGGTGCCTCGGCGCGTCGGTTCCCCTGCTGAGATTATGAGACATTTATAGAAACAAAGTTGAAGTTCCTCTCTGTGGTTTCAGAACGACTCGGATGAGGTTACAGCCGGCGAGTCTGAGTCAGCGCGGAGACAATCAACAATACACAGCACAATCAAATTCCTTCACGTTTATGGTCCCCCCATGACCCAAATACTCTGCCTTTGTTGTGGTGGCTATAAAACAAAGACTATTAAAGCAAAACTCGGTTTATAGGTATGTTGCCTTCTAAACAAAACACTGGCCTCTCTAGGATGTGTGTGTGGTAGTGTTCAGTGCATGATGGTGAGATTTGCAAATGCAAAGGCTAAGCAGGATTATCGAACCGCTGTGCTTAACATGGTTTCATTATTGCGGGAAAGTACAGTGCTTGTTCAGGATTGAGTGCATTACTGCTTTTAGCAACAAAATCACTTCTTTATGTCCTTGGGTAGTCGAGAAAAGATGGAAATTCACTTTCTTTCCTCTCCTGGTGCTCCCCAAGCCACTTGCGTCCATTAGAGGCACCTTTAAGAGATATGACTGAAGGCCTGTAGCCGGATTCATGTCTTTTTGATTAAGTAAGAGAGCAAGCACAGCGCCCTTGGACTGGAAGGTAAAAACACGGTTTCAAGGCACAGCTGTCAAGGCTACTATCGCAGAATGCACTGATAAGAGCATGAAGTTTTACATTCATTTAAAAAAATCCTCTGGGTTTTGTTTACTGTTAAATAACAGAAAGACAGGCTGGAGAAGACACAGACTTTGGACTCACTAGCCGGGAGGACTTCAGTGTTACAGTAATGTCTGATAGGCACACAGAAACACAAACCAACAAATGCCAAGAAAAATAATAAAAATGTCCAAACGCAACATGTCCATGTTGTTTGTCTCTTTAAAAAATGAAAACAAGTCCCAGGGGAAGGTATGAACAGCGAACGCAAGAGGTCAGAGGTTCCCCTCGTCGAGCATCTTGTTGACGCCGTCACAGATCCTCTGCAGGTGGGCGCGGTAAACCTCCGAGGGCCCGTACAGAGCCGCCAGGAAGTCACAGTCGGCGAAGTGGTTGAAGACGTGGTTGACGCGGGAGTGGCTCTTGGCGGTCAGGTGGCGGTTGATGGCCTGGTGCAGCAGCTCGCGGCACTCGTTCAAAATGGCGCTCATGACGCGCCGGTCAAAGGTGAACTCGATCTGGTGGAAACTGACTGCTGTCATGGCCAGAGTGTGGACCTTCTTCCTGTGAGACAGAAGGAGAAGGAGAGGAGAGGAGAGGAGAGGAGATGTGGTCAGCCTCTGACTCTGACTGGAACTTGTCTGTGTCACCACAAGAGAAATGAAATCTGTCGGGTAAAAACAGAAACTGCTATCCCATCATTTTGTTTGGAGAAGTTACACAAGCCTCTGTATCAGTAATATTATTGTCCTTCACAGCAATACATCTCCATGCTGATACAATCATCCTTTTCCATACTGTGCACTTGTGTCAGTTTCATAAATTCTTATGCCGCCAAGCACACATTTTGCTTATATAGTGGAAAATAGATAAAATGATGTGAAAGCCAATTTCCTTAATTTGCCTCCACCAGTACATAATAAATGTACTTAAATTATAGTCCTCCCCACTTGAAGCTCTCAACCAGGAACAGCTCCTTCTTTCATAAGTTCTTACGCCTTCCAACATACCATATAACATCATTTAAGTATATGGTACGATGTGTTACTCATTTAAACCCCTCCTCCCCACCTGAAGCTCTCCACCAGCACCAGCTCCTCGCCACTGAACTGGTTGTTTCTGTACAGCACGCCCAGCTTCACCACCATCTTGATCAAGTTCTTGATGATCTTCTGGGACTCCTTGCGGTTGCGGGTGTACTCCTTGGTGACGCGGTAGAGCTCGTCCAGCACCTCGCTGCTGGTGTCGTCGATGAAGAGGCTGGCCACGCTCTTGGTGGCCATCTTGCTCATCAGCTTCTTCTGCGCCTGCAGGGCTAAACTCTTGGTGCTGAAGGAGTCCATGGTCAAGTCTGGAGCGGGGGAAGGGAGAGACGAGATGAGACAGAGAAAGAGAGGAACGTGAGGAGCAATGGAGAGAGGGATGGAGGAGAGTGAAACACAGAAAAGAGAGAAATAGAGGAAAGAGGGGTGAGGAGACAATAGTCGTATGGTCATACAAGAAATAACATAATGGATGTATACTATCTGCAGAAACTTAGCTTAAACTTAAAAAAATTAGCATATTTTTTTAAAATATAAAACTAGAAATAAACAGAGGAGGAACCGTTTCTTGCATCAGATATCATCTTAGATTTCATCACCTCGACAAGGGAAAGCAGGCAAAGTAAGTCACATTGCATCCAGAGCATATAATATGTATGGTTATCGCAAATAACATCTATAACCGCACTGTTTAAAGAACCAAGCCACCGACTGCCCCCTTTATTAGATAATGAGCCATGGCAGCTGTCAAATTAGTCCCAGCAACCCTCTGGCTTTGAGCCTTCAAGGTAGTTAGAGAGGAATCTGTCATTATGCGTGTCGGGGTAAAGCGAGTTACGGCACGATCATGCAAAGCAGACAATATAATCTCATCTGTTGAATGTATTTCGAGAACAAGGTGTGCATGTGTGTGTGAGTAATTGTGTATGTGAAAGAGAGCAGCAGACACAATGCCAGCTCATTCGCCGCACGCGTGTTTGTTGATTTATGCATGTGGCTGCTGTCTGTGTGTGTGTGTATGTGTGTGTGTGTGTGTGTATTTGTCTGCCAAAGCAGGGTGACTCAGTGGAAGGCTGTGCCCATGATGGCAGCTCATAAATAGTTGGGTCAGCGGGGCCGCCGGCTTTCACATCCCCTCCATCTCCTCTATCAAATGAGCCCGCTCCACAGAAACGCCACATCATTTCAGGAGCCGCATCACAATGCATTCCATTGGTCAATTCTTTAGGTTTGTACATTCTGTTTTCGAAAGAAGAAAAATAGATCCTCTTCCCATACACTCCCTCTCACAGCCCTCACAGATCTCTTAGGATAATCTAGGAGGAAATGAACAGGAGGCAACCAAAAAGCTGCTTTCCACAACTGCCTCCCAATATCAGTAAAAGAGAATAAATAAGGCTGCAACTGTATTAAAAGTTTCTTTTCCAAAATGAGAAATCCACCATTTTCAAAAAAGGACACCTACTCTTACAAAATAACACTAAAGAAAAATTGCATTACTTTCTAAATGAAAGTACGCAAAAAGTCGTCAGTTGACAAAATAAATTTACAGACTAGATTCTCTATATTTGACATTGAATGATAAACTTGAAGTAATGATTTATTCCCAATATGTGTACAGTATGTACAATTTTTTAAATGAACTCTTCATGCAGGCACAGTCTTCTGGCCTTTCCTTTCCTCTCTTTCACTACACACTTTACAGTTGGATACTATTTCTTTCCCATTAGTTATGGAAATTTATGCTGCGCAGTCAGTGCAGAGGGCATAAACACACACAGAAACGGTAATATTGACTGCAAACACCACTTAGCAAAAACCAAACCAAATACATCAAGCAGGAGCCGAGTTCAAGCACCAGAGCTGATTAATCCCATTCACTCCACTGCAGTCTGGAACAGGACGAGCCCTGAACACTCCTCCCAAATCCCAAATAAATGCGTATTATGCATTATATAGTGAAGGAGGAGAGAGACCTATGATAATTGCTGGGATGCCCGAGAGACTAGGAATCAAGGAAATACACTTTCACTTAATTGAAACACAACTGTGCCTCAGGGGGGGAAACGGTAACAGGCTCGACAGTCAGACCTTATTTCCTATATACATGTCCCTGTCATTGATATGCTAAATGTAGCCTAATGGATGACAGCCACAGAGGGACAAATTAATTATATTTGAGTAAAGTGTCCAATTCCAATCATAACGGGTGATTAATTTCCATGCAATTTTCCTCCACATGTAAATAATATTAAGGCTTTATTAAAAATCTGTATGACTGGCAAATTGCTAATCCATCTGCCAGAGAATAATAACAGATAAAGCTAGAGAGGTGCTATTAGTGCAGCAGACAAAATGAACGACGACGCATCCCTGCTGGGCGACTTGTGATTTTTATTCTTGTTGGTACTAGAAGGCTGTGCGTCTGCTGCTACAGTGTGTGACTTTCATTCTTCTCTCTCCCTCCCTCTCTCTCTCTCTCTCTCTCTCTCTCTCTCCCTCTCTCTCTCTGCATTGCCTCTCCAAGAATATCAATAAGACTCCTTGGAGAGAGTGTCAGCGGGATGCTTCCCTGGGAGAAGACACATGGAGAGAGGCAGAGAGGGAAACAGAGAGATAGAGAGAAGAGAGAGAGGGGGGGATATTATATCTCCATCCTGAAACACCAGGGAAATGTAAGTGTTGAATGAGAGGTGATTTATATACTGTCTCCTGCTGAATCTAGTCTCCTCCCTCTCTCCTTGCCGATACTACAAGTCTAATCGGGCCTCTCCTAGCGCTGATCAAGGATCACTGGCAGATGCCCTTGACCATGTCACTGATTATGATTTTAACTCTATCCTGGCCAAGCTGATCTACTTAAAAATAAAAGCTTGGATAACAGCAGGGAGAAGAGCATGCTGAATGTTCTGCTGCGATGCATTATGAAATGGATAAAAAGGAGAAAGGAACATCTGATCAGGTTAAAAAAAAACAACTTGTCTTTATCAGTGGCTGCTGAAAACCATCAATTACTCCCCCTGTCACCCTTAATCACAACGGTCTGCCTCAAGAGTGCTGACAGTGAGAGAGAAGACACTTACAATAAGTTTGCATTACCTCCCTCTCTTTCTCTCCGTGTCTCTGCTGATGGATGTATAAGAGTTTAGAAAAGAAGGAATGGATAACAGCACATTAAAAAAGCAACCTCTCTCAGACTGGAGAGTGATTTCTGAGTGCTCATTAAATTCTCCTCTTGTCAGGGACCCGAGCCATCACAGCTGTCAACGTTGTGTTGCCTACTGATGAATAATACCTCCGAGGAGAAGAGGGGGAGGGAAAAAGAGAGAGAGAGAGAGAAAGGAAGCAGTGTTTGTCTTTCATTCCCAAGAATCCAAACACTTTTAACTTGTGATGCGCTGGGCACTTAGGAGTGTCTGTCTGAGGTTTTACTCAAAGCCAAAGAGTGACATAACATATCCCTGGCGCTCTCATCAAAAGGATGGAGGGAGATCCTCACCCTCTCTCTCTCGCTCTCTCCTCCCTCTCCCCAAGGCGAGAAAAGTAAAGGCTTCATAAAAAGGTCCTCATGGGATAAGTGCTTAGAATGATGAAAAGGTTTTCGATCAAGGATTCTTTTTTCAGTGACTTTGCAGCATGAGAGTTGTTAGTGCCAAATCTAAAAGGCCTGTGAAGTCCTGTGCCGAGGGACAGCCTGGCCAACCCTGACACCCCATCTCCACAGTATTTATAGAGGCACAACTTTAATGGATTGAAGGCAGAACAAGACATGACAGCAACAACACTGCTGCGTGTTCAGGCGAAATATACAAGCCACAGCCATCACTGTGCACATAAAATCACACAATACACAAAACACGTACAATTGCACGCACCTTAACGGAGGGTCTGGCTGGCGGAGCAATATGAAATGAAATGAAAAGCAGAGACAGAGTGCAGCAGCCAACAGCACCTCCGCATAATTAGGACCGTTAAACAAGCTACAAAATCATCAGCCGACACCTCGCTCTGAACAAGCCAGCATACATTCGCTCATGGCAACATATAGGCCAAGGCTAGGCAAACATGACTCATGGAAATGAAACTGGACCCTGGTGTGGACTGGACTTCTCCTGACAGCGAGGGAGCCTGGCTGGTCTGCCCAGGGACGCTCACCCTCCTGCAGGTCTAGATGATGATTCATGATAACCTGGTTTAAAGGTTAAAGACCACATGAAACGGCATTTTTATCTCAGTGATTTGATGTATTTCCAGGATGTTGGGGCGGGACATAATGCAGTGAGAGATCATTCAAAAGTCTAAACCAATTGAATATCAGTCAAGCAGAGAAAGGCAGTTTTATTTGACGGGAGGGGCGGAGGGGTGGGATTGTTAAAAAATCTGTGATGGTTTTATTGGTTGGAATTTATATTTACGCCTTTTAGTGCAGCATGAGGTCACCATTAAAGATACTCTGTTTTCCAGGAAGTAAAAGTTAATGGGAGTTCATTTCATGGGGACTTTAAGGTAAAAAACCCCAAAAAAACAGGCTGTGATGACAAAGAAATCTCCTAACTGTCCTCATTAATCCTCCTGGAGGATTGTTGGAGCCGGGTCAGATGAAACTGGATATGCCCTTTAATATCCAGGTTTAATTTGATTCTCATCTTCGACATTTGAGGCGCAGGTAAGGCATCGTACCTACGGGAACAAGCCAAAGAATGAGATGACAACTCCTCCTAGCTACAACTCGGAAGCATTCACGTGTTTTACTCATTGGAACACCCACATCCAAGATAATTTTCATTTATGAATTGAAAATCAACCATAAATGAACTGCAGCAGACATTACTCGCTTGTTATAGGTACAGTTGACTGTATTATTGTGAATATTACTGATAATTTTGACATTATTTTGGACTGCCAACATCTGTGGAATCGCTGCCATGTTTGCTGCCTGTGTTGACATACTGCCAAATTTGTGGGGAGACATCGGGGCCTACAAAAGAAATCCCACATATCCTACTTGGAATTACCAATAGCGGGCTGACGTCAATGTTTTTTCCCAGTTGGCAGCTCGTATTTTAGTTTCATTAGTTTCAGAAGGGGGCTGTTAGGGCAGAATCCAGGATGCAGCCTCTGCACTGCACTCACTTGTCAGTCAAGCCTAACCTGAGGTGTGACAGGTGAGAACGGGCCAGAAATTGGATAGACCTGTAGCTCCTGCCCACTCTAACCCATGCCGTGCCTCATGAGGAAGAAGAGGCCACACCACCCAAAATATCACCACTCCAGTGCCTGCTGCCAATCCAGACAGCTTGGTGGATACAGATAACGGCCAATATAAATAGGAAACCGATATAGAATGTTTTACTACGGCGCTGGGACACCACAAGTTGCTAAAAACAGCTTCAGTTAGTCTTGGTATGGATTCTAGACATGTCTGTAAATCTGTTGGAGGGAGGACACCATTCTTCTAAGAGAAATTTCGTCATATAAGCGATTTGTTGATGGTGGCATGAAATGTCACCGTTTTCATGCTCATCAGTGATCACTTGTCTCATGTGGATGGGGGCACTGTCATCCGGGAAGAGACCACTCCAATCAGTATAGAAATGCTTCACCACTATAGGATGAAACTGATTACTCAGAACGGCTTTCTATATTTGCTTTGCCCTCTAAAACACTGAATGGACCTCAATCATACTAGAAACATGCGGCGTGCCATATAAAAAGGCCGTCTGAACTGCTTTCAATATAATTGGTATCCCTCATTCACTCAGATCTTTGATTTTGACAGTAACCTGTATCTCCGAGGTTGCAACCTCCATAAAAAGGTTTTATCAGAAGTACTCAGCTCATCAGATTCACATTCACAATCAGAGTGACTTTTTTCCAGGCATATGACAAGCAAAAGGATTCTTTCTTAGTCCTGCACTCCTTCAGAGGGGTAAACTTTCAGGTGGAACACCATGAATAGACACCAAGGATAATGCCAAGGATCAGTTAGATGCACAACACCTCGGAGAGCCATGACCTCCTCAAACAGGCAGTGCTGTGTCCTGTATCAATTTCAAAAGACAGCAGGATGCAAGCCTGAGATAAATGGTGCTCTCTAGAAATACTGGCACCCTTGGTGAAAGGCTGTAACAGATTAACACCGCATCACTCTATGCTTCGAAGATTCAGGAAACAAAAAAAAAAGAAGATATATATATATATACATACATACAAAGTCTCTGCAACATTAGACAGGTTGAATAAAATTCTCACTACCTTGCACAGTAGCCTGAAATATAGTTTTGGGTCACAAGAAAAACGTGGATCCCCTGAGAGCAACTTTGAAAACCGCTGCTCCTGACCATAACCGAAGCATCTCTGGCTACATTAGCATGCATTTAGACAGGAAAAACTTGAATCAGAAAACTTCTTCCTGCCCAGATTCTCCCCAGCTGTATGACATAATCCTTCTCCACTTTGAGGAACAATAGACAATCCTAGTTGTTATATAAGGTGCATCCGTGCTTTGTGTTCAGAGAGGACAAGTAACCACTCAATGAGCCGTACGACTGGAACAACTCCACTGTTAGGGAATCAACAGCAGGATTTCAGGACAAGTGAATGCAGCAATTTCATCTTTCATCAAGTTTTGTAGTGTTTGTCTCACTCTTCTCGTCTCTTGAGCCGTTGCGTAACAGTGGAGGTGCTGACTGCTAATAAGAGACACAGTGCTGGGAACGTTGTGTGTGTTATCTACTGTAAACGAGATATGTGTGTGTGTGTGTGTGTGTGTGTGTGTGTAGTGGTTCCTTTGTATGCATGCACATCTGGTCCAGTGGCTCTTGATGGGAATGACACACATAACTGTGTTTGCAAAGCATGAATGCATCATGCATGTGGGCACATATGGGCACGCTCATGCGGATGCAGGAGATCTGTGTGTGATGAGCATGTGCCGTCGCTTTCTCATCTTCCCACACAGTCATCTATGACGGCTTGTGCGGATCTGCTGAGAATTGAGGCAGTCAGTCCCTTCACTCAGACACCAGGCCCCATCCTACCCTTTTTTACAGTCTTCTCAGATCTGCCAGCGCCCGCCGAACAATTAATAATTAACACATCGGCATATAATGGATCAGGGATTAATAATTCAGCCTGCTGATTTGGACAAAAATAGACCGGAGGCTAAGAGAAGTCTGCTGTGATGCAACAGGTCGGGGTAGAGATGTGGGACAGGGATAAAGGGTCAGACACAAGCGGACTATCAGCGAGTACAGTAAGAGACAGAGGCTGCGAGCTGACAGCGTTAATTCACCAACATCAATCAGTCCTGTGCATGTATAATAAGACTGGGAATACAGTAGCAGCAGCATTCCTACAGCACCCTGGGGCCAACACAACACAACAGTGTCACTGCCAACATTTGTTGTAGCATAAAAATTCATAAATTAATAGTTGTTTTATGGTTTCAACTGAGCTCATTTAGATTTAATGTATTTGTGAAAATGGAGAGGGGGAAGGGCATTGACTATTTGATAAAAAGACCAGTCTGCTGTCACATGACTACACTTTAACTGCCATCTATGTCAGTACCTTTAGTACATGTTATTACGATGCAATTAGTATCTTAATAACAGCATTACAAATAATGCAAGACATAGTAGGAGAAGTTAACTAGTGCTTGAAATATGAAAATGCTCCTATGACATTTTAAATTACACTCACCACAAGTGCAGGGCACATTATGACTAATTTTCTTCACCTCATACCCAGAGAGCATAATTTGCTAACTCAGTGTGTTAATAGAGAGTGGCAAATGCCAGTGCGTCTGGCTGTAAGTCGAACAGCAGGGAGGGCGGCTGAGTGAAACAGAGGTGAACCAATACAACAGGATACGACTGTGACTAACAGATGACTCAAGTGGGATCTTAAATGGATCTCGCATATTCTGCTCTCTCCGGCAGAAAGGCCGGCATGCCGGGTGTTTTGTCTATTGACAGATAGCAGGATCTCTCGCGCTCTCTACTTCACATAATGCCATGTTTCTGCAGGTCATGCGGCTCGCCCAGCAGCTCTGCTCTTTCAGACAAGGCCAAGCGCTCAGAGTGTTTAAGGTTTCCAAGGAAACAAGAGGCCACCTGCGTGCCCGGCTGAACTTTGCAGCCTAGTAAAGCAGGTCAAACACCTCTGTGATCTTGTCAATGAGTTACCATGGATTCTTCCCAGCAGGAACAACAGTGTCTCCACCATTACTGGTGCGATGTCATGTTTAGCCCTTAGTAACACTGTATGGGGAATGTCTCCCAACTAGACTGTATTGTCTGGTTCTACAACAGAAACCCAGACGAAAGGATCTTCACACAAGCAATTAACACTAAAATCCTCACAGATACAGCTAACCAGCCCAAGCTCAGCTGAAGGCTGAGCAATAATTCAATATTATCTTTATCTTCTTTCAATAGAATCATATCGTGAAATAATTATATCAAGTTATCGTGGTATTCTGTGGTATAAATTAATGATAAAAAGCACACACTGATTAAAATCTATCACAAAATGAGATCTGAAAGTTTTATTGTACTTTATATTGCGGATGAATGTGATGAACACCAATTTATTTAAAATGCAATTTTGCATACGTTAGCAGTTATCGTTATACAATCAATGCTGAACTCATTTCTTATGATTACTGTGATATTAATTGTCCACATTTCCCATCCCTCCCTCAGCTTACTGGTTGTCAGCTGTTACTATCAATAACAAAGACTTACAGGAAGTCCGGGCAACTAAAACAGAGTTGGTAGGAAAACACTCAATCATATCACCACTGACACAGCTAATGCAAGAAGAGAAGCAACTCCAAGTCCTAATCCAAGGCCATAATTCATTTGACATGTCTGGTGAGGCTGTGCATGAGAATATGTCTACCTGCCAGAGCCAGGCTGCACAGTGCAGCTATTCATGCAGAGAGAAGCCTTGTTCAGGGAGAAGCTTTACAATGTAAACACATCAATGTGTTACAAAACAGATCACTGTTTGCTAAACATATAGGTTGCCCTTTCAATCTTTGTTTTGATACGAGATGGACTAGCTGGAGAGTAAAGCAACGGGTCTTATCTCCAAATTCAATTTGAAACACTTCTTAAGAGCAGCTTTCATAATACATTCTTCAAGAAGTCTGGCCGTTTCTGTTTCCTCACATTGAAAAGGAAGCCAAACAAGTCAAATGACCCAACAAGACTGTAAACCATAATTCAGAAGAGATTAAAATGTATAATTGTTCTATTTTCAAGAAAATGTCTGCAATCCTAACCTGACAGCAGTAAGGGTTTTTCCGGCCTAATAGCAGTGGGTGTGAGTTCTGTGTGAATTCCCCTTGATAATAATTTGACCACAGCCCTCTGATATAACTGGCCTGGGTTTGGCTCTCTGTTGTTGATGAGATGTTTCAGTAAAAACTGGTCAACCGTTCAGATCTGTATCACCAGTCCCCAGCAACATGAACTCACCTATCGCTCTACTCAGCGGGACAGAGGAGTGTGAAGCCTTCAAATTGACAAGTTAATCTCAGACAAAACCCCAAGTCTTCATCCTGGCACACGCACAGCAAGTCGCTTCACAGCATATTTTGTTGTTTTGTGTTGGGTTTTTTCCGGGTCTCCGCTGGAAAAAAAATGTCCTCTCTCCTCGTCTCTCCTTTACTGTGTAACCGTGTTTAGTATCAGGCACTGATGTGTAAATTATTGAAAGAGTGTTTTCTTCCCTCGGCTGCTGTGGGATCGGTTACAGGAGTTTGGTGAAACCCGATTCCTCCTGCTGGTAAAAAAGTTTCAAACTTGAGGGGGACTTGTAGCACCGGATTGATGTTATTTTCGGCCAATGAAGGAGCACAACCGCGGCGGACCAGCCCAATCAGGCCGAGAGAAAGGCCCATTTACTGCCTGCACATTCCCTGCCCCCATTAGGGTTTCCAGTAATTATCCTCATCCAGATTCCCAGTCCCAAGGCTGAGAGTTTCCCAGAGGAAACGGTGTTAAGGGAACAATGAGCAGGAACTGTGGGGAGCGAAGTGATGTATAGCCCTCTCGTTAAGTTGCAAACACATGAAATCTAGTTTAATGGTCGTCTACTTTTCATTTAAACACGACATCAATATTTATTGCAGCTGGCTTGCACATTCTACATTTTGTTATGGACACGCGCGCGCGCGCGCACACACACTCACACTCATACACATACACACACACACACACACACACACACACACACACACTCTGAAATAGTAAGAGAGGGAGAGAGAGATTGAAACAGCAGACATCTCAATAGGTGTTTGGCAGCGGATGTTTTCAGGACAGGGGAAGTTTCCTCTCAGACTAATGAACACTTCCTAGCAGGAACTCCCGCGGTCAAAATACGTCCATTGTGATTCAATTCAACATGTGAGGTTTTTGGGTTTTTTTTATTTAAAAATATATTGATATAGATTTATGGGTATCAGCCAGCTGTATGCTTCTTCTAAAAAAAAAAAAGAAAAAGTGATTGGCCTACATGTTTAATTAGGCACTAGCCGACAGCGCTACTCTGTCAGCAAACTAATCTCAGGTCACTCCTGAATGTTATTTAAAGATTTCTACTGCTATCCTATAAATCTGTATCAGTGTTTACTGTGTGGTGGGAGATTGTCCTGGCGCGTCCTCTAGTGGCAGGCTACTATACACGTTTAGGCTATATGATCAACTGGAGTATCAAATGTGCCAAAATAAATGAAAATAAAAAATGATGCCTTTCTGAAATGTTGGCCGATTATTATATGAACAAATGCAGAAACGTATAATTGAGTAAATAAATTGTTAAATAATCACACATTAGTGCAACAAATTAGTCTGACGTATTATTTCATGATTATTGTTTTTACAACATGATTGCATTTAATTTCATTTTTAGTTCATAATAACAGGTCTTATTTCCAAATGGATTGAATTCAAAAAAAAATTTCATTTCATGATGGCACTTTTCCAAATGACTCATTTGCGAGGCTCTCTTCTTTTCCCTTTTTCATCTCATAATGGCACTTTTCTTTTCATTTAATAATAATTACACTTTTCTTTTTCATTTCATTATGACGCCTTTCTTTTCATTTCATAATGACACTTTTCTGAATGGTGTGGTTGTTTGTGAATCAACATGAATGGGACTAGACTTGTTCACTGATTGTCTAATCCTTTGTGTTTGATTACTCCGCCTGGCTCAAAGAGCAGCACCTTCTGCTATGTGAGCAACCAGTGACCATAATTAAGTGATTTTGTACTTCATAACGTGTAACCTGCATTTCCCCATGGCTTTTAATTACCATTAGCCTACAATGATTATTGCGGTTATAATCACTGCATTTATAGTGATGCATAGGCCTATCTATACTAACACCTAAGTTACATAGGTGTTATATATGGTGATGTAGTGGAGGTTAAACCCACTTTACTCCGTTTACCCACCTTTTGATTTGCAGAATAGAGTTTATCCATCTTTTTAGTCTGACATAAATGTAATTCATATTTGTGATGTAAATTAATGTTTAATAAGTAATGAGGTAGTGTCTTTTGAGAGAAGAAAATCTTTTCTGAAAGGATATTAGAATTTTTCCTATACTGATGATTATTTGCCTTATGATGATCGCTAACTGTAGAGTTTACCCACCTATCATTTGTTTGAAGCCAGTGTCTTTTGTTAAACTCCACATCCCACAATCCTCGGTAGAAAAGGTTAGGACGGTGACGTGTCTGCGCTACGTGTCAGGAAGTTGTCTACAAGTCAACATGGCGGCTCAGCAGGGAGATGTTGATGAACTCTTCGATGTGAAAAATGCTTACTACATTGGCAGTTATCAACAATGCATTAACGAGGCTCAGAAAGTGAAGGTAACTATCGGATTGTAAACATTTTAAAAGGTCGTTTTGTTTTGGTGAATTACAAATGGTCTATCCTCTGCTCTTCTGGCCAGCGGCAGCTAGCACTACGCTAGCAACAATGCTAAGCAATAATATTCTTGTCTCTGGATTGAATGGGTTGCTTACCTGCTTTTTTTCTTTAAAGCCCTCAACACCAGAGAAGGAGATTGAGAGGGACATGTTTCTGTACAGAGCGTACATCGCCCAGGTAACCACAAAGTGACATTTTCTCAGATAGAGGTGCTACATGCATGTATTATGATAGCCAGTGCTGAGTAACGTTTATTGTCATCGCCTTATATATTCATTGCTGTCACAGTAAGTTGACAAACCCAACGCCTGGCCTCCCTGACCTGTCCTGTGGTGTGTTATTGCAGAGGAAGTATGCTGTAGTCCTGGATGACATCAAGCCCAGCTCTTCACCTGAGCTCCAGGCTGTCAGGATGTTTGCTGAGTATCGTTCCACCGAAAGCAAAAGGTCTGCATTTAACTCACAGCTCAACATGGACGGGCTATTGCTAGTCTAAATCAAGCTGTGTGTGTGTGTGGAGGTCACTAAAATGCCTTTCAGCTGTCTGCCTCCATCTTGCATCCAAATGTCAAGTATGAAGTCCTCATTGTCCCTCATTGTGTCCTGCTGCTGTTCTGTGTACAGGGATGCTATTGTTGCTGATCTAGATAAAAAGATGGCGAAGAGTGTGGATGCAGCCAACACCACCTTCCTCCTCATGGCCGCCTCCATCTACTACCATGAGATGAACACTGACGCCGCTCTCAGGACTCTGCACCAAGGGGAGAGCCTGGAGTGGTAAGAAGGGATCAGGGTTTTCCATTTACAATGCTCACTAAACTCAGCCTTTTAGGAGTGATTATGCTTCAATCAATGGGATGTCTGGATGTCACTGTGGGTGGGATCAGTTGAATGAAACCTCTGCCTACCAATAACATACACTGTAATGAAATAGTCCAGGAAGAAGACCTTATCATTAAATACATGATGTTTCAACATTGAGAATTTTTCCACTTGCCCAGTCTGGCCAGTAGGTCAAAAATGAAAATAACCACTTTTTCATATATTGAAACTGTTATTACTATAAAATATGTGATATTGACCTTTCATAATATATAGCAGAAAAATAAAGTACAAAAAGTAAATAATTGATCAGAGAAACTGTTGCTTCTACAATGAAAGAAACAGTCCTTTTCTCTTTGCTTCGTAATTTGAAGTTTCTGCTGTCATATCCACTCAACTCTCTGCTGGATCACCAAGTCCCTGACGAACTCTGACTTTGTGTTCAATGTGATTGATTAGAAAATGCCTGTGACTGACCAAAGTTAATGTCTTACTGGGCCTGGGCCATCAATTGTTACTATGCAACCATGATGAGCTAATCGTCTGTTCTTGTTTTTCAGCATGGCCATGACCATTCAGGTGTTGCTGAGTCTGGATCGCGTTGACCTGGCAAGGTATGGATTAAGGCCTCAAGCAAAAACCATGAACAATAGATAAGATGCATTGCATTGCATTGCATCACAAGATCAGCTTTGTTGTTTGAGCCCTTATGCAAAACATCCAAATGCCATTTGAATGCATTCAATACTGTCATGGGACCGGTGATGCACTCTTCATCACAAGCTCTCAGAAAGCCTATATTGCTGAGTCTGCACCCATATAGTAAAAGAGACTTTGTCTGCATGAATCATCGTTGTTATGCTAAAAAAAGCTTAGACAGACTCTATTTGAGTTGGAGCTGTTTTGCATTGACCATGATGGCATTATGCTTTTCCTATCGACAGGAAAGAGCTGAAGAAGATGCAGGAGCAGGATGAGGATGCCACTCTAACGCAGCTAGCCACAGCCTGGGTCAATATTGCTGTGGTGAGTATCTCACAAACCAACATCGAGTCACTTTTGTGTAACACCGCCAAGATTCACAGTCGATTTGTAAATAAATGCCCTGTCATGAATAATTAACAAGACATTCAATACATAATGTGGTGAATGGCACTAGCATATCATCTGTCTGTGTGTACACAAAGGAAATTAAATTCCTATTCATCATCTTATCAGGAGTCTAGTTGAGTAAGGGTGCAGTCAATCTGGAAATGTTGAAAATGCAAGGTGCACTATTCCAGAGTACTAGTTAGCAAGCGGACTAGTACGTATAGGAATTCTTCAATGAAACCGAGCCAAGTTGCACACTATTTAAAACCCTTCACAAAAACAGTGTGGATTTGTGCGCTTATGCATCATTATGTCAGTGTGATCACCGCCAAGACTCAGATAGCTAGATTCTCACCAACATTTTGATGCATTGTGTTTGTTGTTCCAGGGCGGAGAGAAGCTGCAGGATGCCTACTACATCTTCCAGGAGATGTCGGACAAGTATTCGTCCACGCTGCTGCTTCTCAACGGGCAGGCGGCCTGTTACATGGCTCAGAACAAGTGGGAAGAGGCTGAGGGAGTGCTGCAGGAGGCACTGGACAAGGTTAGCCTGCATTGCTTTGTTTTTGTCTGTCTCTCGTTCTCTCTCTTCCTCACTCTCACACTCATTGACACACACACACACGCACGCATGCACTCGTGTACATACACACACAGTTTCATCCAAGATCTGTGTTGTTGTAGTGTACTGATCCTGTTTATTCAGATAAATCTCTCAATGGCTTGTTTCCCAGACTGGTATTATACTCATATAAATCCTGAATTAATGCCTGCTAAACTGGGAAACCGTACCAGAAGTGCTTTGTAATATGGATTTAGAGTTGACTGAGCGTAAACCTCATTACAAGATGCGTTGGGTGACTGGATTGTATTTTTTTTTTTTACAAAATTATTTGAGAATAAGCAAAGATTAACTTAGTAATAAGCCTATTATTTCTACTAGCATTATGCCATAAGCCATAAGTGAATGCCTTCCTCAACAACAAAGTCGTGCAATTTAAAAAATTTCAGTTGCTTGCATTTGAACAGCAGATGGCGCCAGATACTATGTTTCTGTCCGCATTTATTGTAGTTGCTCTATGATGGGTCAGTGTTTGACCAGCTTCTCTGATATATTGTCTGGATGTCATAAAACAATGTTCACTGGTTAAATTATTACAGGACGAAGGTTATCTATTGATGTAATCTCACCCTTTTACAGTCTTGGTCAGACCATAACAGGGGAGTGTAATGTGAATTTGCAAAAACTTTCATGATGTCAAACCTCACGTCCTGCCTGGTAAAACCAGATGAATGGTTTTACAATTGTAACATAGTGGAATTATATGTTGGATTTATTAAGGAAATGATGGTACAGAAATGGAATTTATTGAACACCAGACATAATTCCATGCACGGCAGACATTTGCATTAGGTAGTAACACTGCACTAAAGCTGCAATACATGCACCATTTTGTTGTCTGCTGTATTTATGGTATGGAAATAGAGGCCATATCATTCAGTTAGTATCTCAGTAACAAGAGAAATGAAACGGAAATGTGGAGAAGAGAAGGCACCCTTCTCTTTCAATGGCTTGTCTCCACTTTCATGTTTTCTATTGTTGTCCTGTTTTCTTTGTGTGAATAAGTCTCTCACTTTCTGTCTCTCTTCTTCTCTGCCTTTCTCTCTTCGTTTCTTCCCCCTTTCAGGACAGCAGCCACCCTGAGACGTTGATCAACCTTATAGTGCTGACTCAGCACCTGGGCAAAGCTCCTGAGGTGAGACTTTGAACCCAAAGCTGTTAACAAGGTCATTGCTTAGACAGGCTTCAGCTGTTCCAGTTTCCACTAGACAAACCCAACCTTGGTCAAAGAGGATTTGAAATCTTTGTCAAGTACCCTCAGTGCTTAGAGAGCAAGATGAACTTTTGAGCAATTTTATGTGCTGCTTTTTTTTTTGGGATTGATGAAATCAGGCAAACTCAATTAAGCACTGTCTAGTTTTCACAGCTTCTGTTGCGTTATCAAAACCATTTGAAATGCACATGGATGTTTATTCAATTAGTTGATGAAGTGCCCTCTATACGTATCTGCTGATTTAGTGCTCTGTGTGAGTAATAAACCTTGGAACTCATAGTTCATAAGATAAAGACTCAGTTATCTCCCTATTCTCTATGCCTGACAGAGTAGATAGTGAGTAATCCAGTGGAATCTTGACCATTGACTCAAAGCCATCTTTAAAGAGGTTCCAACTCAAGGTTAACTCGAATTATCTAGAATATTTTTGCTGAAATCAAGCCTGATCCTCTGGTCCAGTAGGAGAGAGTCACCTTTGAATTAATTTCTTTTGTCTAAAGCGAAGTTAAAACTATGACTAGGAAGCCTTCTCTGTTTGTTCATCATTTATTCTTGTCACTTCCCTAACATTTGTCTGGTCTGTTTACATCTGTTCTCAGGTAACCAATCGGTACCTCTCTCAGCTGAAAGACGCACACAGAGCCCATCCATTCCTGAGAGACTATTTAGCCAAGGTAATGTGCTGTTCTCAGGATATGTCATTCACTGCTCCTCCTTTTCTTGAGATAGATTTTCTTAACTGTGTTTTAAGCACCGATGATCACTGCTCTGATAGGCTTTGATTAAGTTTAGAAAGAATAGATGGTAAAGAAACAACAAGCCAGTTTTTCCCTAGTTCTCAATATCAAAACACATCAGAGGAGAAACCTTAGGATACCTCTGACCGGGGCTATTTAGGTTCACTAGATGCGGTCACACTGGTTGACAACCTTGCATAAACTTTGCTCTCTAATAATTTAATTACGTGGCTTAGTTGTTTTGATGGTTCGAGAGCAGGTGTCCTTGGAGCAAAGCCAATCACAGCATTAAACTTTGAATCCTTAGCCTTTGTCATACATATCGTATAGGAATTACTCAAGACTGCGTGTGTAAATAAACATGGAAAAGCTGGGTTATACGGTGTCAAACCATGTGGCGCACAGCTGTTTCCCTGGCCAGATATTTCCCCCTTGTTTTTAACAGTTTCCTCTTTTCCTTGTTTTTCTTCAGGAGAATGAGTTTGACAGACTAACGATGCAGTACACTCCCACCGCCACAGCATAAGACACCCATCTGCATTTGTTGGGACACCTAAACAATGGGCTTCAATTTAACACCCTGAAGATGACTCTCTCTCTCTGTGTTTCTTTCTCCCACACACCTGTATTTGTTTTGATATTTTGACTTGTAAGAAAAACAGTTTAAATGTGTTTAATTGAAACTCTGGCTGTATTATTTAAACTACTTCTTTTCTCCCATTCAGTTTCTGCCATAATAATGTCCATTCATTGTTTATTAATTAGCATTTCTCTTATTGAAATCAACACCCCTGTTTTCTCTAAGCATTCCTCTGACCTGACAATAAATGTTTTAATACCCTGTGTGTGTTTGTCTTGTGGCTTTGTAAAAGTTAGACACAACTGAAACAAACCTATGGTAGAATGTTCTTTGTTGTACATTTGATGACATGAGCTTGAGCCAATGAATTCCAGCTAATACATTTGGATATTGTAGTGTTTTTGGTGCTTTTCTCTTAGATTTGATTTAGGCTATTTTTGGAGGGGAAGTTGAAATGGATGTCCGGTGTACAGTCTTGCTTTATTAGCCCATTAAGCAGTATGCGCTGTCTCTTTAAGTCATCCTTTTTAATCCTCAGCGGTTCAAGAAGATAGCGGGTCCTCATTACGTCACGCCTCATCGTTTTTTCTTCGTTTCGCATAAACTTCCATTTATAACGATTCTCTGTCTGGACGGCCGATTGAAGCACCGCGCGAGCAGAGTTCCGACCTGGGAATTCTCTGTGAAAATAGTTTAACGTTAGAATTGCCATAGCCGTTCGCTTCCAACGTTTTTATTGAGTCCCACTGAAAATAGAGCGCATTTTCCCTGTGTCACTTGTCAAAACGCAGCCTGGACACGTTGACCAATACAGAGCAGCGGCGGAGAAGCGAGGGAGACAGACGACAGAATATTCACAGGATAATATTCTTCTCTTTTATCCTTTTTGTGGGAATGTTTTCCTGCCGCGTGAAAGGTTTCAGTGATACTGATTTGGGTTCTGGTAGGAATATGCTATTCTAACTAATGAAACGGCAAAGATACGTTATATAAGGCGAATAACGGAGATGCGACCAACATAGCGGCACATTAATCGCATGTGCTGTACGTTACTGTAACGTTACTGGACGGGCTTGATGTTTGAAAAGGGTCGGCAAGACCTCATGAATTGAATTGAATTTGTTTTTTGTGGGAGCGATATCCTATCTGTTCCATCACATCTTAGATATCAATTCAACTAGCTAGCTTGGAAGCTGCTGCCAATGCTGGTCCATTCAGTATTGTGTGCGTTTGATTTAGCTAGGCGGCTAACCAGGACGCGCTGCCTCTGATGAACCAGTGTGCGTAGCGGAATGATGATCAAAACCCTCACCAGGCACTGATGGCACAGATTAAGTCAAAACCTTGATTAACAATTGGCTATTCACATTATCAAATCCCGTTATATAGCTGGTGTGTCTCGTCAGTGCTGGTGGGGCCTGCGATCATTCATAAACTGTCCTGTATGCGAAGAATGGGCCCATGTCTTAATTTAGAAAACAAAGAATTAGGCTACTTGAGAGGGTAAGCTGGTTAGCTAAGCTTGTTTTCGCGTTTTTAGGTGAGCTAGCGATCTATACTGAGGGATTAGTGACATAGGCTGGACTGGCTACTCCCTGGACACCCTGTATTTCTGAATAGAAGTCACTTTTATATCTATTTCCCCGTTTTTTTTTCCGCGCCGCACCACAATGGACAGTCATACTGGGGGTGACAGCAGTATGGGCGCCGGGGCGGTGGAAGTGGAGCCCATGCCGGGCTATGTGGACCTCATCACCCGAGCCTCCACCGTTATGTTCGGTGCCTTGAGAGACTGTAGCGCCTGCGGTCTGGAGCTCTCCAAACGGACTCTCCTGGATAACGCGTACGTTACCTGGACCGAAATTGCCCTGTTCTTCTTTTGCGCCTTTTTGTGGACGCAGATAAGGCGGGGACTGACAGAATGTATGTTCAAGGTAAGGTCTGAGGAATACATACACACACATTCACAGCACACCTATTTCCCTGCTTCCCAAGGTTAATTTATTTACCTCTTTAATTAATGGATTCAATAGCTCATTCCTTTAGTCTAATTAGGATTCCTGCTATCAATGTGGCCTCTGTGCCTCTCCTCTCCTGGGAATAGTTACTGAAGACACATGCTCTAACTTACAGTGTAAGTGGAATGAGGAAGACCTGTGATATATCTGTGGCCTAGACAAGCACAGACACCATCACCACTACTCAAAGAGGATATCCTCTAATTTCTCTGCTAAATGAGAAATACATTTCCTGAACAGTGAACAGTGAGGATACTCTTTGAAACAGTAGCTTGCTTGACACATTTATCTTGGGGTGTTTTTTGAAATTCTCCATTAGAGAGGCAAAGACAGAGTGATATTGAAAGAATGTGAGGCAGTGTGTGTTTCAGTAGGTAAGAGTGAGTGTGGTTACAGTGTAAAGAGAGCAAGGCAGAAAGTAGAGAGAGAGAGAGGATGTCTGTGGTGTTTGTGTCATGTTGCTACCAAGATTAGATCCAATAGCAGGTTTAAGGTAAGTGAATGAGTCATGAGGAACGGAAAGCCTTCACCCCCTGGTTAGATAGCTTAACCCCTCTGTCAGAAAATATTAACACGTCCCACAATCTACCAAAAACACAGCTGGGAGACAAATCTGAGAAAACGCAGAATCACCCCTGTACACACAACAGCGTTTCCCACATGTTCTTGGGTTGTATCTGGTGGTGTCAGGTGCACATGTAACACAGTAAGAACTTCTGTGTATTTGCTGTGGGTTGCCGTTAATAAGATAATTCAAGGCAAATATTCTACACTTGCACTCTGTGTGCGTATGTGTTTGTGGATTATATGTGGGGCTGGCAGACAGACAGGGGAGGAAGTGTGTGTATGTAATGCAATAAACACCTCTATCTACAGTATTTGTGGTTGGCAGCCACTAATAAGTCGCTGTATAACGAAGACTGTGACAGCCGAACATACAAACATAGGCTGCAAGTGACATATGGCTACTATCAAGGCTCTCACTCTCAGCTTGCACCATAATTCAGTGTCATAATTCTCACGTACAGATGACTATGAGCATGCCGTTGCTTCACAGTTGAAAGAAGTATTTTGATTTAATTATCCCAAAAGCACTGTATAATGTCCCCTCTAATCATTTCACCTGCCAAAGAAGTCCCATAAAGGTTATTTATATCTTATCCTACCCCTCACACATACTATCAACCAACGTGCTGCGTCTTTATCTTTTAATCTGTCATGATGGACTCAAGACAACATATAGTGAGTAAATCAATGACTGTGAGATCTGTTATCATTGTCTCTTAAGTGCAGTCACAGCACAAAAATGTCTGACTGCCAAGCTTACAGCCAGGCGTTTCCTGGCTGGCACATGCTCACATACTGTATGTCACATATCTCAAAGCTGCTGCATGACTTGATAAGAGGAGTTTTGTCATGGTGTGTGGGTGTATGCGTAGGCCTACAAAAGAGGTAATGTGCAGCAGCAGTCATTGTTAGAATCACGCCAGGCTCCTGCTAAAGAAACAAGTGACACTCATCAACAAAATAGCCTTAATTTCTCAGAAAATTCAGTCAAATAATTCACAGAATCTGTATGGTTTGGTTTATTCTCCCTACTTGTGCTGTTATAGTAAAGGACGAATCTACATTCAGGCTTTACATTGGCCTGGGTAACTTTGGGAATCAATCAGAGCATACTCAATTGATCTTCTCCACAAAATCTGATCCAAAGTTTCTGTAGTTTTTTGATACAGTCAGTACAGATCAGTACCTTTTGATACTTTAAAATGAACATAAAAAATGAGTACAATACCAATAGACCCAGCCCTAGTCTGGTATCTGGGCATGAAGACATGGCAGTAAGGCTGGTGTCATAAATATGTCAGGTGCAATAGTTGAGATAAGAGTTCAAGAATGAATTCAATGATGCTATAAATTTTAAAACTTCATTCATGCAGTTAAAAGTGGAACAGTACAGACACTGCTAATCTTTCCTATACTTTCTTGCTTTCTATTTCAAAAAGGCAAACAATAATTGTTATGACGACAATTTTCTCAATTGAAACACACACACACATACATTCATGAGGTTGAACCCTCTGATGGTTGCAGGCTTTAGTCACACTTCCACACAACATTTACCACTATGCAGAAGCAACGGTCAAAATTTGAACAATTGCATTTACATTATTTGAACGGTTCCAAAATGTGACCACCACTTTTAAAAAAATCAGACCCTTGCTCCCACCAAACTGCTGCTGGCATGAAGGGAAATGCATTTTCAAACACATTTTAGAAATTCAGTAGCTACCTGAAGACATTTAAAACAGCAATGTCTCTAAAAGTAGCATCACAACATTGTTTCTCATCACAATTCACCGCCCTCTGCAGCATACTAAATGGACAGTTACAGCCTCAGCAAACCTCAAGGCTGCGAGAGATTGGCCCCAAGCCCAGGTCTCCTTTTTTCCGTCAACCCATCAGAGTCTCTAGTACCTCCACCCTGTTGGTGTTGTCAGGGAGGGGCCCTAACTCGAATCCAACAGTCTCTCCACAGATAGCCTAGATGTGGCCTCTGGCTTGTTATCCTGCCATCAGGGTGGGTGGGGAAGGATTGTTCCCACGTGCTTGATGCTCTGATGATGCTAGAGCAGCATACTGTAGCTCAGGGCCTCATGTGTTAAACCAGATGTGGCTTGAGAATGCAAAAAATGGGGCCTGTTTTTCCTTTTACATATGTGTGTTTCAGCGTACATGTGATTCATTGACCCCTATGGAACAGTATGGGATGGACCCCATATGAGGCCCGGATACTATAAGGGCCGTGAAAGTTGAGGTGCGAGTTTACACTATACAGTGCAGTGCGCTCTTAGGAATTAGGTGAATTAGGAATTGTGTGCCCTCAGTTATTTGGTGCATGTGTGATAGCACCTTTACAGTGCTTACATTAGGGATTGAGGGGATGGGTTCAGTGTTAGGTCAACCGTGCTGAGCTAATGGAAAATGAGTATTGCTGTCATACATCATGAAGGCTGAGGCGGGTTGTCAGCTGAGTACAACCACATTATTTGAGGTCTTATTTGACTACAGCGTAATGACATTGACTTAAGCACAACAGGATAATTTTAATTAATAGATTGAATCTAAAGTAAATAAAACACAATGCGTGTACTAACAACTTATTGAGTATCAGGTTTTCAGGGTGTAGAAATACACAATTGTCATGGTTTCTGATTTGCAGTGAAAGCTGAGCTGCCATGAACAGAATAAATGACAGCACACATAATCATGAGTACACATACTTTATTAGGCTCTGATTGTATGGGACCTTATGGACATTAAGGGTTAGCTTAGAAATCAGTGGACAAAGCAGGGCCCACAGTCATCGGGTAAGCTTATCCGGACGTGATCCTCTGAAGACAGACTGTGGTCATGTGAAGTCGTGTGAAGAACGAGTGTTGGTTCCTCTGACAAACTGTGAAAAGGATATTTTAAGGACATTGAGTCAAAGAGAAGTTTATAGAGTTTTACATGCATCACTTATTAGACCTGTCACTTAATCACAGGGTGAATTTATCAGTCAAATCACAGTCAACTCTGACTGTGGCTGGTAAGTTTTTGGCATTCTATCAGCCACCTTGACCAGTAATTAACAATTGTTCAGAGGTCCTATTTTTGTCTAAAAAAACAAATTTTGCTTGTAAAATAGGGGAAGTTGCTGGTGAATCCAGAATCCATCAGCCTCTACAGCCAATGGATAGAAAAATTAGTTTCCTGTCCTGTCTTCTGTTAGTACATCCAGGCACTTGAGTTATGGATGTTACTGTATAGTCTATAGCAAAGCTTTGAAAAATAGAAATTGACCTACTCAGAATCTGCACATACTCTGGTTTCTGCTGCGTGTTGTTGTATAGATTCCAAGTATCAAAGCAGTCCAAGTGATGCTACCGTCTTTTAATTGCCATGCTGTGTCAGTGGTACCACAGTGACAGCAGCCAGGCCTTGTTAAACATTTGTAAACTTGTACAAGTGCGAGGCTCATACCATTTGGTAGAGCTCACAGGATCAGCCTACTCACCGTCAAAGGCTTCTCTGCTGAAGTTTCTGCATTAGATATTTATTCTTATGCATTTTAATTTTTTACATTTATAGTAATTTAGCCGACCAATCCAATCCTTTCCAAAGCATCTTAAGAGTGAACAGGCAGGGATTCGGTGTCTCGCTCAAATGCACTATGACAGGACATACGACTGTGGATGGACACTCGCTGAATCAATTAGTGACCTTTCGGTTATGGGACAGGCTTTCTAACCACTCTGTTTCCCAATGAGAGTTTCAACATGAGGTAAAGATTGCAAAGCTGGAGGTGTGATGGTTTTAACATCTTTTGTCCTCCCTTAGATTATGTGTTAACTTTACTGTGTTTAGGTTAACTAATGCAGACAAACCAGGGTCAGTGAGAAGCTGTTGGATGAGATAAGGCAGAGATGTATGGCTGGTTGTATGAGTGGTTTTTGTTACATTTCACATTAGGATTGATGCTTGACTGTACGAATGAGCTACTGAGGTTAAATTTAAGACAACTTGTTTAACTTACTCACTCTGTGTATGATAGGCTACTTCAACTCCAGTGTTGAATAATGATATTGTGGTCCATCATAATCAACTGACTCCTCCATAGTACCGTTGTCATTGACATTTTACTGTAAAATTTAGCTCCAGCTAAATCTGTCCCTTAGGTTCAATGTAGAAATGATAACCAGCCATTTCAGGGGAAATGAATGAGAAATGTTGAAAGTCTTTCCTCCCATGTTATGAGTGTCTTCTTAAGGAAATTTACCTAGTAATCCTCAAAATGCCAAGTTATGTCACAAATGGACTGGACTAGTCCCTCATTTTCCTTTTTCCTTTACTCTGCACAACAGTGTTTGTCAGAGCGTGTGCAGGTTTATGCCTCTGTCAGCTTATATTCACGAGAATGGGCATTCATCTAGCAGTTTACAGTATATTTATGAGTTGTGCATTGCATTTATGTGTGTGTAAGTGAGTGTGTGTGTGGTTTCAAGTGCACATGTGCATGCTCATTGCATGTATTTGTCAGCTAAAAGTGTGCATGTGCAGCTTTTAAGTTGTCACTTCCTGCTATATCAGTGCAGTGCCTCGGTGGATGGTGCTGCTCAGAGAAGAGAGAATGGAGGAGGGGAAAAAAAGGAGGAGAGGAAGATGGAAGAGAGCAGTTTAAGAGAGCAGAGAGTTTTTAAAAAGGAGGGAGGAGTTTTGAAGAAGCAGGCTGGGAGACAAAAGGACGATATTGGGTTGAGAGGAGAGGGGTGAGGAGAGGGGGTGATAAGAGGGAAGAGAGAGGGAGAGGAAGGAAGGAAGGGAGATGAGAAGTGGGCAGAGTGTCTAACTTGTGTGACTGTGGACAAGGCTGGTGCTCAGAGCTGCTGGCTCAGCATGCAGCAGCCATCATTAACACACAATACTGCTCTAATACATGGTCTGCCTGGCTGCACGAACACATGCATACACACACACACGTGTGCGCAGGCAGACATACATATACACGCACACATACAGCCTCGGCCCATTCTGCAGAGACAAACACCTACCTATGCACACCTTCTTTCAAATGTTTTTATTGTGAAGCATCATCTCAGGCACCTAACATACATTCATAACATAGACGTATACCCACAGTAAACCTCAAATAAAGATACATTCATCCATACAACCATAGACAAAAAAACAAAAAACAAAATCTGCCCACTCTCCATGTCTACCTACGCACACCTACCGACAGGCACACACACACACACACACACACACACACACTGGCCCTAGCCTCTCAGTCCAGACAAACAAGGCAGGCAGTGGTCAAACCCTCTCAGCAGCAGCAGTTTATAACCCCTCTTAAAAATTCCTCCCACAGCCCCTCATGCACACACAAACAAACACACACACACACACACACACACACACTGTCATGTAGTCACTCAAAGCAGAGAACAGCATGCTCGCCTGCTCCAGCCTTGTTGCAGAGCTTATCTTCCAGAATAGAGCTGAGCAGCAGCTCATTGCCTACTGTTTGGTCTAAATGTCAAAGCAGCCTGAGGTTTGACATGGTCCCTAACCGCAGATCCTAGATCAGGTTCCACTAAGCTCCTGCTCATTGTGGTGCATTAGAATCACAAAGAGGAACCTGATCCTGGATTTGCGGTTTGGGAAAGTGCTATCCATTCTGTCAAAAGTGCCTACTCAGGAGAAACTTCCTTGTAATTTTGACACTGACTAAGGTTTAATTATTATTAGTTGCGTGTATGCTTCGATCGCTCCTCTCCTCTCCTCTTCTCCTCTCCTCTCCTCTCCTCTCCTCTTCTCCTCTCCTCTCCTCTCCTCTCCTCTCCTCTCCTCTCCTCTCCTCTCCTCCCCTCCCCTCTCCTCTCCTCTCCTCTCCTCTCTTCTCCTCTCCTCTCCTCCTCCCCTCTCCTATCTTCCTCTCTGCACATGACTCAGATATCTGCTTCCTCATCACACAGCATTTTAGTGAGCAACAGTTACTATATCGCCTGACACATGATTTATTGATATATTTATCTGAATGTGTCATACATCACAGATACAAAGCTCTCATGGGTTCACACGATGATGTGCCTTTCTTTCCTGTGACCCTCACACCTCTACATCACCAACCCCTCAGTCTCTTACACAAGACTCTGCTGCATACTTTGTCTGCATAATAAAGTCCTCTTACTCCATCAGGCGAACAGAAGGGACAGCAGGCCTCAAGTTTATCCAAAATCTCTTTGTAGTTGTGTTTGAGGGCGGTCCCTGTTGCGTTTGGCTCAAGCAACACAATCCCATCCCTTCTTTTTGTCATCTAACAGGCCTATGATGTTTATGTAACTTTATGTGGCAATTTGTAGGGGGGGCTCTTTCATGTGCTGCAGCAAAGTATGCGCTTTACAACAGACAGTGGGTCAGTGGATGATTTCACTTGATCGTTTAAAAGAGGAGGATGAATCAGAGCCAAAGCAGCCATACATTCCAGTCGGGAAACCACTAGCTACAATCCAGGATCATGAATCAGGGGTCCATTCCAGAAAGCAGGTTCAACAAACTCTGAGTCTAACCCTGAACTCTGAGTTGATTAACCCCGAGATAGGAAACTCAGAGTTTTCGGTTCCAGAACAGCTGATCTGAGTTAGTTCAATCAACTCATATGTTCACCCTGAGTTAAGCGCGTGCGTGACGACAATAAAAAGCCATCACCAATGGAGCTCCGATACTACGATTCACCATGGCAACAGGTAAATAAAAGGCAGAACCTCCATTTTAATCCAGTGGACGTAGAGATATTAATGCATGTGTATGTGGACGGTGCACATTTATCTTTAAAAAAAGAGCCTGAGTCAGAGTGGGGAAAAGTGTCAATAAGTTAACACAATAAAGTTTTATTCAGTGTTGTCCATTAATTCATTTTTTACCAGACTTACATTTCCTTAATGGATGATAAAGTGGTGGAATCTGACTGTGTATTAGGCTATAGCCTACATTACATTTTAAATATATTTGTTCAGCTTTAATCTGACGGGGACAAAACATAGGGGTCAGCAACTGAAGATGAAAAATATAGTTAAAGATTTAAAAAATATATAGATCAAAGACATAGAGACATGATTGTAAGCTCACAATCTGATCCAGTAATGTGTTTGGTGATTTGCACTTGAAAAGGCGTCGAGGTTAAAATACAGTAGATTTAAAATTTTTAGACATCTATTTGTATCTTGGCTCAACAGCATTCAGTGACTTTATTTCAGCTACTTCAACAAATGTAGTAAATTTAAACATTGTCACTGAAATGCTGTTAAAACATGTTAAGACTATGCACCCTATTTAAAAAACTCACTTTCAAACTACATTCTGCAGCTGCACCACGATCCTGCTCACTCAGAAATATTAACATATAATCTCCAATATTATAGGAATGATGTTCCATCAGTGCGACCAATCACATCATGAGTGATAGAGATAATTATTCATTGATCCTACGTGTCTAAAGCTTCATACCGATTTTGTAAATTTAAACTGAGATTACACATTATGTGCAATAAACATTTCAGTGCAGGAACTGCTCTAACAAACTGACAGCTGTCTTGTGTGCACAAAGTCACAGTGTTATAAAAAAAAAAAAAAGAACTTCCACTCGCAAAAAGGACATGCAAAGGTTTTATTCTGAGCTGAGGGTGAATTCACGCTGTGTAGGCTAATATTTGAATGTGAAGGCAAAAAACGCTGTTCAAAGAAATGACTGATGCGCATAAAAGCGGTAACTTTAGATAGTCCTTGAGTAACAAACTAATATCCAACCAGGATTTTGATTCTGACATACAGTAAACCTCTGCTAATTAATGCGCTTTGATACACGCTTTGATACGGATTGAATAATGAGGAAATGAAACAGCGTGTCTGGCTCTGTAAGAGGGAAGAGACAGAGAGAAACTCAGGGTTTGTTGAAGAAAACCTGCCAGCGAGCAGGTTAGGTTCGACCCAGAGTTTAAAACCCGGAGTTTCCCTCATCTCAGGGTTATCAAACTCAGAGTTTTCCCTAAACCTGCTTTCTGGAATACCACCCAGCTCTGTTTGCTGACTGTGACAGTCAAACTCTCTCTTCTGGTCAACTGGAATGTGTTGTGTAGCCTTGACCACTACAGAGCTGCTGTGGTTGTCTCAGTCCCCCTCCCTCTCTCTTTCCTTCCAGAGAGACACTCTGGACAGCCATTCAGCAAACAAAAACACATTGTAGTTGTCAGACTTGGCAGCTGTCTTTCTTCCAACAAGGCCACTCTCTATGACAGTATGAGAGAGAGCAATGGTCAGAGGAAATGAAAGTTCATTGTGTCTGTACACAACATGCACTAGAAAGACTGTGTTTGTGTGAGTGTGTGTGTGTGTGTGTGTGTGTGTGTGTGTGTTTGTATGTGTGTGTGTGTGTGTGTCATTGACATCCACAGGCTGTTGATAATGAATTGGGTACTTCCTTTTGCTTTGGTTCTGGGCAGGATCTCAGAGGCATTCTTGGGATGCAATTAGCTCAGTTTCTCTTTCTAGCTCTCTCTTTCTCTTTCTCTCTCTCTCTCTCTCTCTCTCTCTCTCTCTCTTGTTATGCAGTGGAAGAGGCTAGTACATCCGCATGGGCTTGCAAACGGAAAGGGTGCATTTTTGTACAATTAATGCGACCAGTGTTGTTGCCCAAGCCTTTCTTCTCTGTCTTCCTCTCTTCCCCAAATCCAGCTTGTCCCCTTCTCTTTCTTTGTCTTTCTTTTTTTCTGTCTTTCTTATTTTCTTTTGAAGTAATCGTCTCTCTGTCGTCATTGCTTTTCCTCCTCCTCTCTCTCTCTTCCTCCTCCTCTCTCTCCACCCCTTCGTCTTGGTTTCGGTTAGCGTAACAACGTAGCTAGTTAGCCCAGAGCTGTGTGTGTGTGTGTGTGTGTGTGACATCTGCCAGCGATTACAGAGGTTGTTGTAACAAAATGACTTCTGCGAAGGTGTGACTCAGCCAGACCACACAGACCACACTCTCCAGTCACAACTTTAAAATCCCCGGAAACAGGGTTAAGACATGATACGTTGTTAAAGGATTACATATCTGCATAGTGCAGGTGCTTAAAATCTAAAGCCACAAACTGACTCAAGGACAGAGCCAACAGTCAAAACTTCTTCAAAGTTGACTGTTGACTTCAAAGTGAGACTGATGAAGCTGTATGAGAAGCACTTAGCTCATGACAGTCTTCAGTAAAGATCCTTTTTTTTGCAGTAAATCCATAGTCCTGGGCCTTGAGTGTGCAGTTCACTTTAGATTTGATGAACTCTTGACCCATAGTATATGCTGTGCACAAAGCTTTATCCCTTTTTCTTCATAGTTCGTTTTGTTTTGTGGATCTTTGTAAGAGGCAATCTTCAGTTAGGGTGTCTGCACTTCCTTAAAAAGTCACACACAGACACACACAGACACACACACACACACACGCAAGTTCTTTTCTCATTACCTATAGTGTTGTGGCCTAGTTAGTAGTGTTAATAGAATCAACGATCACCTGTGGTATATGTCTATGTTTGTGTGTGTGTGTGAATTTTAAGCTAGGTTACCTGTGGGTGCCGTGGGTAATAACTGCGATCTCATAAACCACAGTGTTCCTCCACCTCTCGGTTCTGTACATACACACATTGGCCTGGTGAAGACACACACACATACTGTATATACACATACACGCAGAGTTGCTCCTCCTCTCTGTGTTGCCAATGACATGGTTGCTGCATTATGAATGACAGCCATATGTCTCCTTGCTGACAGTTTGGACGGAGAGCAGCTTGTGTGAATAACTAAACATTTCTCTGCCTTGTTCCTCACAATCAAAGATCTTCAGTGGCTGGGGAAAAGATGAGACTCTCTTTATCTTTCTCTCTCTCTGGACATAAGATGTCTTGGTGTGTTACTTTTGAAGGTATTGTCTGTAAAGTGAAAGTTGAGGGTTTATAATGGCTGTCAAATACAGTGTGTGGGACAGACAGAGAGAGAGAGAGAGAGAGAGAAAGAGAGAGAACCCACTATAATGTCACACTGTTTAGTGTGATAGCCTTTAGGCGTAAATAAAAGCCATATGACCACAGATCACAAGCTCAGCGTTATCACTGTTCATAGCAAAACAATAGATACAACTGCACAGAATAAAGGGCTTACTGTACTAAACAGTCTCATTAGCTAGGTCTGTACTGCTGTAGGGGATTCCCTCTGTGTGAAGTGGTATCATATCCAGAGTAGGAAAATGATGTTTTGTCTACTTGCTGGAGTCGGTAGTACATCCCAACATTTTTCCACACAGCTTGGTTTTCTTTTTTTTTTTTAAGAATAGAACAGGATCTCCAGATCATAGTTGGTCACCTGCCAAAGTGGCTGCTAGAGTAGACAAACTTACCATCCTCAGTCGAAATTCACCAGCATTGTGGTTTACGTCAATTTCCTACCCTGATCCTAACCTCAAGAAGTTAAGGCCTTGATACCTGAAAAACAATTGAAGGCATTGTGGTACTACAGTTAACAATTAGCCTATACCAAAAATATTTTTATGATACATTTGTTACCTAGGTCAATATATTCGCCTTGATTTTGTCTACACTGTCTCAAAATGTTGCTCATCATGGCATTTAGAAAAGGATTAAGATCTTTTCATTGTTTTGACATGATGACATGAAATGTGAATGAGTCTGTCCTGTCAGGTGTGATAGTGTTTGACAGCCAGTCTGTTGAAAGGCTCTGTAATATGAATGCCCTGGGCTAACTGAACTCTCCCTAGAGGAGTACACTAGTGGACAGTGTATTTGATTTGATATTGGAAATAGAAAAAGACATGATAAAAAATATTCATGTCCAGTATATTTTACCCCAGAGGATAGTGCAGGAAAGTGTGTATTTACATTATTTTCCTTCCATTGTAGTGCTTGATGAGCGGACATATCTACACTCATTAAAAATAAAATCTACCCTAAAACACAATCACAACAACCTTCTCCTAAAGCTAGGATTCAGCGAACCAAGTTGCTAATCTGTGATGTTATTAACAAACAAAACCTGACGCTGCTCCACAAATGTGTGTGTGTGTGTGAATGTATGGTCTCTAGTGAGTGTGTATTTTAGCTTTATCCTGTGAAGGTGTTCTGCCACTAAAGCCAGGTTAAATTACTCTGATGCTCCAGGAGTCAATTAGAGCACGAAATGTGGGGTTAACGCCTCCACTGGGAACAACTAATAGGCTAGACCTCCTTACAGGTGCACCTGCTTACTGTTGCCCTGTCAGCACATACACACACACGCACACACACACACACAAATGCCAGAATACTCGTGCAGGAAGTGTGCACACGCCACTGCACACTGAAAGGCCTCAGACCCGTGTCATATTTGAATGTATTTGATGTATCTGTACAGCTGCAACAGAACACATTGCAGGGTTTTTCCTGACTTAAAATAGGTCTTTGGCAGCGGCCCTGCGATGAGAGCCAGATAAAGTCATATGCTAATTTGCATATTAATAGCAGTTGCCATACCAATCAACAATCTACTTTTTAAGACCATTTTAATACCAGTTAAAATGAAATGTAAGACCAATTCTGCCACTGGAATGAAAAAAAAACGGAAAAAAAACAAGTTCTCCTGTCAGGTCTACATGACTGGACTGATTTCTCGATAGAAAAACAACAGCCCACCAAGAAAACATTTTAAGACCTCTAAACAGAATGGAAGACTAAAAAGCTGCATTTAATAGTATTGAAAGACTTTTGAGGCCTCCAATTTAGGTAAATAAACTCAAGACATTTTCAAGACATTTTACGGGCCTGCAGACATCCTGAATTTGTTCCCAATGCTTTGTTAGTCAACACATCAACTGCTAGCTGCTTTTGAGAAGTAAAGTCTGACCAATATAGTGACAAGTTTGTGTTACTAACTTGATGGTCAGATGGCCACAATGCACCAGATTAGGGTTAGGGTTAGGGTCGAATGATTCAAAATGGTGTTATTTCTTGTTTTTTCACTTATGCGTTAGCAGAAATGCTTTAGCAGCCACCAAAATATAAAAAATTAAATATATATATGCAGGAAAAAAGCTGCATTGGAGCGAACATTTCATCACCAGACTTCAAGTTCGCTCACCTGTTGCTGTATAGATAATATATAATATATTCAAATAAGAAACAGGTCTGAAACCTTCCAGTTTGCGGTAGGATATTTTAAACTGTGTGGACTATTGTTCTTGCTTTGACTGGCACCTGCCAAGAGTACTACTGTGCCCATTGTTTCTGTGTGTGTGGGTGTGTGTGTGTGTGTGCGTGTGCTGTTCTTCATGTCATTATATTCCCCGCTGTTTCGGCTATGTGTGTTTCTCCACTGAGTCACTCACATCCCCCGGCGGCCATGCTGACGGATCAGAGGCCGGCGGCAGAACGCGGGCGAATTATAAGCCGACTCACCTCCCGGGGACCGCATCTCCCAGCATGCATCACAGCTGTCTGTCAGCTGCTTCAGATCCCAGTGAGTGGGCAGTGAGACAGGGGTGAGAGTAGGTCGGGACTGAAAAAAAAAAAGCTGCATTACCCAGGCTGCAGTAAGCTGGGGAGGTTAGGAGTGTGTGTGTGTGTGTGTGAGAGAGAGAGAGAGAGAGACTAGAGAAGGAGAACAAAGAGGTACTCTCTGGCCCCTTCTGTCTCTGTTTGGGGTAAGAGCTTTGTTCCCCCATGACAGCTGTCCCCTCATCGCCTCATTGAGAGGGGGGGGGGGTAACCCAGAGTGAAAGAGGAGGCGGTGGGGTAGAAGAGAGAGATGTCTAATGGAGGAGAGATTTGAGGAGGAGAGAAAGAGGTGTATGACGGTGGAGGAATGGCAGACCAGGGTCAAATAGTATTTGCAAATAACCAATGTTTGTTTTAACCTACATAGAGCACCAGATGGGTTTGCAGGACAACTCAGCTAGTGTCGGATGAGTTGCTAATGACAGAAGAGTATACTAAATTAACTTGCAAATACTCTAATATTCCTGGCACTCATTGGATTGGCCTTTGCAAATACCATTTGATCCAGGTCTGGAAAAGGATGGAGAGAGAACAGAGGGAAACTGTGACAGGACTGGGGTTAAAAAGGGAGACTGAGACGGAGAGAGTGACTTTAGTTTGACAGAGCAAGAGGAATGAAAGAGAGTGAGAGAGAGAGCGAGCCTTATTGAACAGATCCACACACAAGCCAGCATCCTGACTCACTGGCCCACTTTATCCTCTTATGTAACCGGCCAGTGGAGTCCATTCAACCTCTCTCCGCTCTCATCCCTTGCTTCCAGGAAGGGCAGAGTGGGGAAACGGAGGACTGGAGAGAGAGAGCGGGGGGTGAAGGGAGAGCCATGGGGTACAGCTGGATTTGGTTGAGCGGAGAAAGAGAGGAAAGGACGGGGAAAGGAAAGGAGAGGGAGAGAGAGCTTTTAGCCACCCTGTAGGATCCTGGCAGCATGAGCCGCCATCCCTGCATGGTTGCTAAGGGAACCACTTATTCGTTGTGAAGTCTCATTCACTCTCACTCTCTCTTTTCCTCTCATACACACTGTGTTTCTCTAATTGCTTCCTGAGCCTCTCTTCTTGTTCCTTTTCCCCTTCTCTTAAATGATAATTCCAGTTATTCCGCCTTGGCCTTATTTTCGTAGTTTTTGCCATCATGACGATTGATTGTGTTCAGAATTTCCTCACTTGCTTCACTGCAGAGCTTTGCATACTTCCAGTTCGCCGGGAGCGCTGCTCTGCAACACACACACATACAGAGCCAATGTAATCTCCAACAGTGGAACCCAAAATGCGGTTGAAATTTGTCCTTTCTGCACAATGGGACCTTCCTACATTTGATTTTCCGATTACTCTGCATAAGTATGCTGCGTTTATGCCAATATGAACAACTGCCAACTGGGAAAAACCTCCTAGTGGTAATTACAAGTGGGTTGGATTTTTTTACGGGCTCCCATATCTCCCACCTGGCGTCACGAATTGCGGAAGCATGTCAACACAGGTGGTAAACATAGCAGGGAATCCACTGATGCCAGCAGCCCAAGGTATCTGCTGTAGTGCATTTATGGTTGATCTTAAATTCATAAATGCAAATGATTTTGGATGTGGGCGTTCCAATGAGTAAAACACATAAAAAGGCCATTCTTACACTTCTTCCAAATTGACCTGAATGCAACAGAAAACCATCAGGAAGTTTTAGCAACCTTAAAAGAGTATCAAATGGACTATTATAACTGAAATATTGGGATATTTCAATATTTCAATCGCAGGATTTTAAACACGTGTAACTGCGGTGTGTGAGTGTTATTGTGTTGAAAGTTTGTGTTTTAATCACTTTTGCGATTCAACTACAGCTACATAAAGCTCTACGGCGAAGTAAGTGACGAAATTCTGAACACAGCCAATCGTCATGATGGCAAAAACTAAGAAAATAACCGGAATTATCCTTTAAGGGTTTTTCTTCATTCCATCGTTCTCCCTCTTTGGCAGGAAGAGGAAAGGGGCAGAAGAGAAAAGCAAAATGAGAGCCAGTGACGCCCTGAGGTAGAGAATGAGC
This sequence comes from Centroberyx gerrardi, assembly GCF_048128805.1. Classification (NCBI taxonomy): domain Eukaryota; kingdom Metazoa; phylum Chordata; class Actinopteri; order Beryciformes; family Berycidae; genus Centroberyx; species Centroberyx gerrardi. Next base: position 11,781,833 of record NC_136005.1, read on the forward strand.
TCAGCCAGGGTCTGTCTGTCAGAGAGAGAGAGATAGAGAGAAAGAGAGAGATAGAGAGAGAGAAAGAGAGAGTGCTGCTGAGTGGTCGTAGGTTCCAGTTGAGTGTAATTCAAGGCCCTGTCATTTATCTGACTAGTGGATTATCTCACCGTCCTTGACCCAGTATACCCCCACTCTGTAGGCTGGCATAGAAAACTAAAGTAGATGGACAGAGTGGGCGGCTGGGACAGAGCGAGACGGTGGCATAGAGATAGAATAGGATGGAGCCATTGGTGGGGTGTTATAGAGATAGACGGCACAGAGGGAAGCAGTGGGTAGGGTGGTACAGAGATAAATAGGACAGGAGTAAAAACAGCGGGTCGGACAGTATAGAGCTAAATAGAATAGAGTGAGACAGTGGGTATGGTGGCATTAGCGGAGGATGCAGCAGCAGCAGTGAAGCAGCAGTATAATGATTAATGAATAAGATATGGGCTGCAGAGCTGAGACTGGGCGTTTGCATCAGCCACTGGTGTGTTTCACCCTTCGCTGTCCGTATGTGTGTGTGTGTGCGTGTGTGTGTGTGTGTGGTAAGGGGTGATGATGATAAGCTCACAGGCCTCAGAGTGATGCAGCTCACGCGGGGGTGATGTGGTGGAAGCGGTCGGGGAGGGAGGGATGGCGGGAGGAGGGGGTGCTGTGTGCTGACAGCTGGCCTCTATAAATAAATGTCGCAGGCAGGGGGGGAGACACAGGGGTGGAGAGAGAGAGAAGCAACGGAGGGAGCTGGGAGGAAAGAGGGAGGGAGGGGGGAGAAGTGGGGAGAGAGAGGGGGGGAGGAGGAGAGAGTGGGATTGATAGAGCTGTATTGAAATAGAGAGAGAGAGAGAGAGATCAAGAGGAATGTCGCGAGTATCTTGCTGTGCTCCCCAATCGTGACTCACTAAACATGCGCCACATGTCACCGTGGTCTCGACCAATCAGAAGCCCCAGGTGGGGTCAGCTGATGCAGCATGCTGCCTCTCTGTTTCTGCCTGTGTCACGACCGCACACTGCCGCTGTTACTTTTTTATCTTGTATCGATCTTTCTCTGTCAACTGCCTTCTCTGTCTGTCTGTCTTGTTCTCTTTGTCTCATTTTCTCTGACGTAGAGACACAGTCTAATCCAGAAAAGACAGCAAAGAACCAAATAACGGCCAGAAAGCAAATGAAAGGTAGATGAGAGACAGAATAGATAAATGACAGAGAGAATATCACTGTTGTCGTGTGAAAACCTTTTTAACAGCCTTGCCATGTTTGTGATTTGCATGTTCTTCCATGAATTGAAATTTTACATGTTTCTTTAGGATTCAAGAGCAATGAAACCAATTTAAAACCCATTCTGTCACTTAAATTACATAGGTAAGAAGGGTATCAATAGGTAATGAAGTGCTGTTTTATTAATTCCTGAAAATATGGCTTTCAGAGGATACATGGTTTTCATTTGGCCACAGTAGTATCCCCCTCCACTAATTGATCATGTAATCAATCGCAGAGCCTGGTCCTATCTTGTACTATAGACTAGTAGCTTGGTGACAACTGATTGAGATGTATCACTGAAACAGGCACCTTTCACTTTCCTGTCTCCAGTTACACAGTTCACTTGCATTTCAAAGTGGTGGTGGAGGTGGTGTGTGTGTGTGTGTGTGTGTGTGTGTGCGCGTGCTTGTGTGTGTGTTTGTGAGGCATCTCCTCTGTCAAGAGGTAAGATAAGAAGCTGGGGTTTGGTTTCCCGTCTTGGCACAGCCATGACACACTGAACACCTGTCTGTCTACTCGCCTATCTGATGTACCTGTCTTTCTATCCTTACCTGTCTAGTGTCTACCTGCCTGTCTGTCTGTCTTTGTGCCTCCCTGTATGTCCGTCTTTGCATCTCACTACTATTTTACCTGGGTTGGAAACTGACAAAATTTGATCAATGCCGATTCCACAACATTTCCTTAACAATTCCCTTATCGGTTCCTTACTTATACATAGCCTAAATCCCCAAAAAGTCTGAAAATGATTGAAATTCTGCTACCAATCCCAAATTAGAATGAATAAAAAAAATAGTATTACCTGTTCATGCCATTCTGTTTTATTATTGTGTTACTTCTTGAAAATCACTCAAGCCTCCAAAACTGTACACACATCACATAGCTGTACACTGTGTGTGCAAATGACTGTGAAGAGTGTGTGTGTTCAGTACATGTCTCTCTGCCTGTCTTGTCCATCTGTGTGTGCGTCGGCCTTCATTTCTCCAGTGCTGCCCAGTGATGTGAATCTCTCTTTGTGCTAGCTGCAAACCTGTCAGTCTGTCTGCCTGTCCACATACAGCTCAGTGAGTTTAGCATGGCACTAACACTGTCAAAGTCAGGGGGTTCAATTCCCACTGGGGCTACCCATGCTAAAAATGTACGCGCTCATGGTGCTGCAAAGCCCTTGTTGCTTTCCTTTTTGCATGGCTTCTGTTGTGGTGGAGCTGCAGACTGTTAAAGTGTTATCGGGACAGAGAGAAAGGTCGAGGGGAGAGAAAAAAGGAGGCAAAAGATGGGACTGAATGTTCGAGAAAGCAGTAAGATTGGGAAAGGGAAGATAAGTGAATGCATCAGTGGGTGTGGTTGTCTGGTGGGGGGTGGTGGTGGTGGTTGGGTTGTATTATCAGGCTACATCAGGAGGTCAGGAAGCTTCTCTCTGACTTCCTCTATTTCTGCTTGCATAGCAAACTATAAGCATGGGCAGACTTGTGCAAGACACGTTTCTGTGTTTCGTGTCACGTGCATGTGACGTTGCTTACTGTTGATTGTGTGTGTGTATTTGTGTGTGACGGTCAGAGAAAAAGAAAAAAGAGAAAGAGCATTTATTTGTGAGTGAACAACTCCCATTATTTACTTTGACTGTACATAATACTCTTATACATTCTCTGGCATCCTCCAAGATATAGTATCTGTAATCTAGAGTATCTGTGCCTCAGCAATAAACATCCTGCCATTGTCAGTTACACTGGCAGTAGGCCAATAGCGGGTCATCTGTCACTTTCTATCAATATGTCAATATAAAGAGCTATATATACAAAAATCACCACCTGAAGTTTAATGTCCAACACCTCTAAAATATAGAGGATCCAGTCTGTGAATGTTGGCATTTTGCAAATCACAGACTTCAGTTAGGTACTATCCAACACACAAGTTTTACTTTTTTTTCCGTGGTGGACTTCTCATTTTGGAAGTTCAACACTTTTCAAATACTGCCACGTCAGCTGTCCTGTTTAGTTTCACTGTGTCTTGATTATGATGTGTTTACTTTCAGCAGCCTCTCACCAAGAAAGAGGATAAATAACTGTTACAGAAACTTATCTGTGAGATGGAGGGTCGCTCATCTGTTGAAGCTACAATGCCCAGTGTCCTCTTCATGCTGACTTTGTTTCTCTCATTTAGTCCCAGTGTTGTTTTCTCCAGCCAGCACTTATTAGTTCAGAAAAATGTTGTAATAGTTAAGACCCCCTCTGGAAACCATCTGTAGTCCTGCTGGCCTTGGATCAAATAAAACCTCGGCTTTCTCTCTAATGTCTCCTCCGCTCTTTCTCCCTCTCAGCCTCCCTACTGTCACAATAATGGATTTCCAAAAGGAGATATCTACTTTGAAAAATGTGACACCTTCTCTGACAAAATGAGCACTGGCAAGAAAATAAAAAGTTATTATCTATTTTAAGACCTTACACCTTAAATGGCTACATAGAATTTTGGAATGAAACCCTTGAAATTATAGTGGACTTGACGTTAGTTTACAAACGCGCCATCTAGATTAAATAGTTATTGTTTCCCAAGGCCTCACAGCAGTTCACACAGCCGCATATCTAAAGAATCTGCCAAGAATGATCCTCTAACTGACTTCCTCACATCTTCTGACTTTGATTCTTGTTGTTTCTCTCTCCCTTGCCCCTGTAGCCGCTAGCACAGTGGTGCAGGCTGCTGCCCAAAGATGCTGCCAAGATGCCGGAGAGCGCGTGGAAGCTGGTCTTCTACACCATGTCGTGGTCCTACAGCACCTACCTGCTCTTCTTCACCTCCTACTCCTTCTTCCACGACCCCCCCTCTGTCTTCTACGGTAAGATACACCAAGGCATGGAAGTAAAAGGAGGAGGAGTGTGGTATTGTGTGTGCAGATAATGAAATGTTCATGCAGCTACCACTCTATGCACCAGTCATTCATTCATTCATTCATTCATTCATTCCTTTATTTGCCCGTTCATTTGATGGTTGGGTTGCTTTCAATTCATTTAATTCAAAGTGTAAATTGAAACTGCAATTCACATGGAAATAAAGAGCCTTCAATGTCAATAATTTCTTTAGAAACTGGCTAAATGGAAAATCCATTTTCTGAATTGATTGAATTGAAAGTGAATTCACCCTGACTGTGACTCATTCATGTTTTGAACCTGGTCCATATTAGATAAAGGTTGAGCTCGGAATGTGCCCATCTAAGGCTGCGTTCACACATAGTGTTTTTTGATGTGTAAAAAGCGCAGCCTGGAGCGTTTTTTGTGAGGAGAAATAAAAAGCGGATCACGGCAACGTCACCGGACGTTAGCTGAGCAGCTGCTAGCTCACTAACCAGCTGGTTAGCTCTTCTAGTAATCTCAGAGACACTCTGTGGGGTTAAAACATGGCTTTGAGTATTCAAATAGCTATCTTTAGCGGTGCACTTCGCATATGATGAGCAGGCTATTGGTTCTCGCGTATGCTGAGCCTTCAACCAATCACTCTGCCTCAACCATTCTCTCATCCTCCTATCACATTTATTCTTCCGCTGCATTTAAGCTTTCAAACACCCACTCCCAGAATATCAGCTGTTTTGTCACATCCAACCACCACCGTTTCCCCTGTGGTTTCCATATGACTGGTTCATGAGTTTTATGATCCATGAACAAGTTTTATGATTCATTAAAGGGTTAAAGGAGGCGTCACATGGCTTCAACAGCTTCATACAGCTTCCTGCTGCATACAGGCCACATTAGCCTAACTTGACCCCAAATTCACTTTTACTTCCCCTTAGTCTATAGTAGGAGAAGCTCGGCCTTGTGAACGAACCCACTGTGTCTGCTCCTCATCTCTTATTTAACAGTCAAACAGAAGCTACATTTATCTTAAAGGAACTACAGATTTGCATGGTTTGTATTTGAAAGAGACTAGACTGAACATGGCTCTATTTTTCACTTACCTACACAGTAAATGAGCACACTTTTACACACCTGTGCGTGTACACATACATACACACACACACACACACACACACACTCACAGAAAAATACATACACAATCACTATCCTTGTTAAACAATTAAGTATCACTCTCTTTCTCTTTTATCCTATCATCACTGATGCTATTATCCATATACAACCAATAAACTTTCATTCACTCAGTCATTATTGTCTCTTTCCTTATTCCAAGCACATTCAGATGTACCGTAGCCATCGTAGAAGCCCCGCCTTTTACTGCATACAGCAAGAAAATGTTCCACGTTTAAGAGAACATTTAGAGTAGAAAGTTTAAATCCTGTTGTCTTTACAGCCATCAGGAGGCACCAGGAGTGATCTGACGAGCGGCTGACTGAGAGAGAAGTTTTATGATACAAATAAATTCAGTTCTACCTGATAACATTTGAAAAATAATTAGCTGCATCAGTGGACCTAATGGAGGATAGATGCGTGACGAGGGACTTCTACGGCAGCTATCACTGTAGTGCTAATGGAGAATAGATGCAGGAAAGATGTGCAATGGGGATTCCACTCATAAGCTGTTGATGTCTTTTATAGCCTCCTGGCCTATTCCATCAGACATGGAGGTGTCAGGGCTCCGGTCCAGCTGCATCACGCTGAGTGGGGCTAGCAAAGGCTCGTTGACAGCACTAGGTTCATCTTTAAAAGCCACATCACCTCTAATAGCTGTCAGCCTGAGATGTGTGCAGGAGCAACCTAATGTGGCTGGACTCTTAGGAAGAGGGTGAGAGAGAGAGAGAGAGAGAGAGAGAGAAGAGAGGGTGAGAGATCTGAAGCAAAATAGAGGAGGTAAGCAAGATAATTTACAAAATGAAGAGAAAAGGAAAGTGGGAGTCATAGAGAAAGTGTATCCAGAGGAGAAGAAAAAGGAGAGGGCTCCAGTTCCCATATTATCCCTGGGCAGCTCTTCCGTTGCGATGCAGCTAGCGACCTTCCTCTCAATGTTTAATGACGGAAGGTCCAATCAATAAACATTACACAAGGTCCAAATGTAACCCCATCTCACTGGAGACAAAAGTTACTCAAACAACCAAGGAGAAAGTTTCCGTCCAACATCCATCCGTCTGATAGGTTTTAGAGACATGAGCTTGCCCGGTAGCCGTCACAGACATTTGGCCTTTTTGCCTGTGGTACTTAGACGCCCTCTCTAATTCTCTCAGGGTAAAACCTGATACCCCCGGCCTCTCCGCTCCCACTATACCAGCCACCCCAGCTGCCCCCATCACATCTGGTGTTCCCCCCCGAAGTCACTAAGTCACTGTCTATAGCTGAGTATCTGGTGATGTTTGTGTCCAAGTGTGTGCGTGTGCGTGGGTGCGGATTCCTGTGTACTTGCATCCATCTTATGTCTAGGACAGTGTCTGTGTGTGTGTGTGTGTGTATGTGTGTGTATCATTGTTCCCACTACATATATATATATATTCATCTCCGACAGCCCACTGCGGCAAGGTCGTCATTCTGCCGCACAAAGATTTTTCAAACACAATAAATATTTCTGCCATGATTGTTCCTGCACCAGTTGTTCCTCATCAAATGCATTATAATCTACATCACCAAACCAAAGGATTCTAGACTGGCTGTGTAGAGCGTTATCAGTAATGCTGTGGGATGTCCGCCATTTATTAGTCTGTGCTGAAAGGGGGTGAATGCACTGCAGACCCAGTTTTGCAAGGCATGCATGTGAGAGGCAGAGACAGACGACGAACGTCTCCTCGGCTTGAGCTTGCATCGATTAGCAGTGAGCTTGAAGTAAAAGGGCATGTGCCTGTTTCCAGCTCTCTGAGAAAATCACGACACAGTTGCCTCCTTGTGTTTTATAGTGTGTGCAACAGTCATTTTTGTGAATATGTAAAAACCTCTCCTTTTGCTGAAAAAACATGACAGAAAATGTTGCAATGCATCAAGAAGCAACAAGAAAGAAAAGCTATTACAAATTACATGTAAAACAGTATTTTAAGCCTACATCTATTGTAGTCTGTTCATATAAGGCCTTATTATTCAGGATTTTGAACAATCTGTGTCATTCATCTCAAAACTTTAAAATCTTTCTTTCACCTGTTTCCTCTCCTTCATTCATTATTTGACAATTCATGACTGAAGTGAATGTAATTGGTCAGTAAGGGATCGTATCTTTCACCTGAATCCACCTTGTCAGTTTCAAAGCAAGAGCTGATATTTGTAATGTTTTGTACTCTCAGTGTGTATCAGGCCCTAACTACTCCTCTATCCCTCTGCCCAGACTGGAAGAGCGGTATGTCGGTGCCTACGGACATCGCCATAGCCTACCTGATCCAAGGCAGCTTCTACGGACACTCCATCTACGCTACAGTCTACATGGACGCATGGAGGAAGGACTCCACTGTCATGGTCGTGCACCACGTCATCACACTGGCTCTCATTACATTCTCCTACGCCTTCAGGTATTCTTGTTTTCTTGTATAATGTCATAACACTTTCAGTCCAAGTTTAGATCAACTTGTCAGGGATGGAGATTGACCACTAGATTGACCACTAGGGCACTGAGGTCATGAAACCCACTCAGCACATAAATAGCGATCTAAATTTCAAATCAAGAAAATGAGGAAAAACACCAAAATTGCAGCCACAAGGTTGAAATAAACAGCAGTGTACAGGAGGTATAGACAGGGAAAACAGCATACAGACTAATAGCATTGCAACTTCAGCTGACTATTATACTTCCATCTGATTATCAAGGCTACATTTCAAACTCTCTCTCCATTCAGTTTTTGTTGGCACAGACACACCGTAATTCGAAGAAGCCCAGATGCGCTGTCATGAATTATGGTCATTGTGCTACACTAACCTGCTTTAGGCACTTGGCAGCATTAAATCTTGATTGGTTGAACACTACATTGCTGGAAATTGCCAGCTTCATGCATCACCTGAAATGAATCCAAAACAAAAACTTCCTTGGCGGGCTGTTAATTTACGTGGGCACTGTATGGGAAACACTGACATGATACAGAATGCTGCATGCACATGAGGCCGTCAGCCCCCTGTCTACAGATAAAGTGATTTCACAGAAAATAGGAGATCCCGGCCACAGTTGTCACTGTTCAGCGAAAACTGAAACAGGTAACCTGATAAAGCCACAATCGAAAAATGCTCCAGTGCCTTTCCTCGCTGTAATCAAATGAAAATAATCTGCACAATAACTGAAAGAAAATTGATTTTTGTATTTTCCCAAAGACAGATAGGACTCTGTCTTCAAAACATACTGCATCACTGCAGCGATTATTTTAGCAGTCTTTTGCTGACTGTATTGACAAAATATTCTGTATTTACTACTACATTGTTATCAGAGAGGTTTGGTCCCAGCTACCTGGTACCAGCACCTAATACTACCCAAGTGCCCCTGAGCAAGGACACCTATCTTCCACTTACATGTGCCTGCTCTACTGGTGTTAGCTACCATTAGCTTACCACACTGTAATGCAACACAACAGTTACTTGCAATATATCTGTCTTTTTGTATATAAACCATACATATATATTCCCATCCCCCCAGATATCACAACATAGGGATACTGGTGTTGTTCCTCCATGACATCAACGACATCCAGCTGGAGTTCACCAAGCTCAACGTCTACCTGAAGTCCAGAGGAGGAAGCTATTACCTCCTCAATGATATCCTGTCCAACATGGGCTCTGTCAGCTTCAGCATCACCTGGTGAGGCTCAACACACACACACACACACACACACTTGGCCTCTCTTCTCTCTTCTTGTAGCCTTGATAGCTTCACCACTACTAAGGCTATCTCCGTCTCTCTCTGTCTCTCATTCTCCCCGTAATGCAGAAGATTAATAGAGATGTATAATATTTCCCACCACTAACTGTCCGTTCTTCTCCCTTCTCCCTCCCTACCAGGTTTTGGTTCCGTCTCTACTGGTTCCCCCTCAAAGTGCTGTATGCCACATGTGTGTCCAGCCTCCAGTCTGTCCCCAACATCCCCTTCTACTTCTTCTTCAACGCCCTGCTCCTGGCCCTGCTGCTCATGAATATCTACTGGTTCTTGGTGAGGAGGACACACACACACACACACAACCAGCGCTAGTGGTCACATACACAACACATAAATGACTGTAAACCAAACTGAAATATTACAAATCAGAAAGTGTTTATGTTTCAGTGTTTGATTCTCTTGAGAAGCACTGCCACAACAATAACATACTCTTGTTTCTCTCTCTCTCTCTCTCTCTGTCCCTCTTCTCTTTTCCTCTCCTCTCCTTTCGCAGTTCATTGTGGTGTTTGTGGTGAAGGTGCTGAAGATGAAGGAGGTGAACGACGTCAGGGAGTACGAGGACGAGGACGGCGCCAAGGCAGCAGCGGGTCTGCTCAGACACAGAGACCCCCAGGCAGAAAACAACGGTGGTGATGATGATGATGATGATGCTGGACATCACAACTCTGCCCAGGGGTGAGCACCTTCAAGTCCTTTCATTCAGTTCATCTGACAGAGAGGGAACACAGCACAGGGTGGCAAATTACCACCAGACAAATGTTGGTATATTTTCACTGTGGCTGGTAAGTTTGTTTTTTCTAACCAACCAGTGTTTAAAGGTGCTATTTGTAGAATTTTCAGATAGATAAATCATTACCACGTTAATTTTGAGACATGAGTGTAATTACTGTAAACAAACCAGACCATCGCCAAGAAGACTGGCAGTATCTACACTGCATGTTAAATTGTGAGCTACGGGGTCGGATTTAGAAGAAAATCCGCTGGATTGCTTTATGGCACAAAACATGAAGAGGCCACAGGTTTTATGGAAATTGTGGTGTGAATTTTGAGAAACACTAGCACTAACAATGCCACTGGTTAGGGAAAGAGATACATTGATGTTTGAAAATGCTACACATAGCACCTGTAAACCATTTTTCTTTCTATTCTAAAAATCAGTTTGGCTGGTCAAATGGCAAATGTGGCTGATAAACGTTGGAGTCCACCAGTCACTGTCCTGACACATCCTTGCAATTATTTTGATCAGTAAGGTGCTCTATAAGAGAACACACAATAGAGTAATATGGAGTTATTCATGTATCCTTTGTATTACTCATTACTACATCATGGTGACTTGTTAATGGTGGAAACTGAGTACAGAGTCTAGCCACGCTGCCACAGTAAGCTTTAGACCAGAAAATGCTAACTTGACTAAAAGCATGGAATATCTCCATGTTTCTACCTTTATCTTGAGTTATGGATTCATCTGTCTTTATCTGTGGAGCTGCCTTGACCCTTCTGTGGCTGTCGTGTACCTGTATCATCCTCTACTGATTAGCATGGTAGCCTTTGACCACTGCAACTCATAAGCCCCTTACACTGTCGATCTCTCTCTCTCTCACAAACACACACACACACACACAGAAACACACAGTCTTACCACACAATCTTAGAGATGTGACATGTATGTGAGCACCATGTTTCCCTAATCCTCTCCCTGAGTAAACCTGTGAACACAGACACACACACTCCAGACCCAAGTCAAATAGTATTTGCAAATTATCCTTAGTGTTTGTTTGTGTTTGTTTTCACAGTACATTCTGTTTGAGTGCAATAAAGTATTTGAATGTCAAATTAGTATGCTTTTCTGTCATGGTCAATGTACATGGCACTATCTAAGCTGTCCTGATGTGGCCCAGCCCAGCCATTTGGTTCATTCTAGCAGGTTAAAACAAATATTATTATTATTTAGTTTTTTGCCCCGTCCGGCTTCCTGTTGCCCCTCCCCCTCCTCTTGTATGGAGGCGTAGACGCAGGAAGAGCAGATCTCTCTCTCCCATGGAGCTTATTGTGTAACAAGCTGCCCTGATAGGTTGATAGGATCAAAGAGCCTCTGTCCATATGGAGATGTGATTATGTAGCAGTGTTAACCTCACCCACTCCTTATCTGCCTGGCCTTGAACACTGGTGATATCCTCTCTGCCTGCTAGTACCACACATCTGCTGATCACCTCGTCTAGCAAGTGTATTCTCTACCTTTCTCTACCTTTCTCCCTCTTTCTCTATCTCTCTCTCTCTCTCATTCCCGTCCTATCCGAGTCTCCACCTCTCTCTCTGAACCCTTGTCTCTAACTCCTCTCTCTTCATGTCCGTTCTCTCTGCCTACAGGAAGCACGTGCAGAACGGGATCACCAAGGAGAAGCATCTATAACCGGCTCTCCGTCGCCACCACCTGGCACTAAGCTGCAAGTACAAGCAAGACAAGAGCCCACCTTGGTCGGTTCACGCTCAAAAACCGTGGCCGAGAGAAGAAAGAAAAAAGAAAAGGATGGAAAATACCAAGTTAGGGGCAATGAATTCTTATTCTTTTCTTTTTTTCGTTTGTTTGTTTTAGTCTTGTTTTATTTCATCACTGTCATTTTTGTTTTTGATTTATTTTTATTTTTTTAATTATAGCACTGTGAATGTTCTTTCAGGTGACTTTTTTTTGTCTTATTATTATTGTTAACATTACATCTGATAGGTTCTGTAGAAACTAAACATTTTGCGTGGGAGTTGGCCTGTGGAAGTGTCGTGTACAGTGCTGCTGGGTGTACAAACACTGTCATAATCATCACCATCACCCTGAACAACACCTCAGCACCCAGACAGGAGGCTTCAGTATTGATCCTGTAGACGTCCAGACCTCCGGTAACCTATAGCGACCTGATAAACAAGCAACACGCCGTAGGGCCGAGCTGTGTTTGCCGTCAGTAAACTCTGTCACAGGTCTCTCTCTCTCTCCCCCGCTCCCCAGGAGAGGCTGCCTGTGTTTGTGAACCGAGCGTTTCCGAAAAGGCCGTGTCAGGCGCTTTTTGTTTGTTTGTGTTTGTTTTGCTTTGCTTTCCTCCTCTGCCCCCTTCCACCTCCCTCCGTCCGCTCTGATACGTCCAGATGTGAGGTGAGGGACAGATGGATTCTGAAAAAAAACTAAACAAAGGGAAGTATTGCATCATTCACGCGGCTGCAGCGATGCGGGAGTGCACGTTATTGTCTGGTGTCGTTTTACCATCGTAGCGTATTGATTTTCATATCATTGCACCGGTCGATGGTGGTGACCACGCAGCCCCAGCCCCCTGCGTCCGTGGGTTAATTTGAAAAGCCACATCAGTGTGTGCGGTTATGTGTGTGTGTGGGGGGGGTGAGGGGGTGGGTGGGGAGGGGGTTGGGGGGGGGGGGGGGGGGGGTTGGGGCGGATGAGTGCTCTGAGTATTGATGTAGCTAGGTCTTTTTAATATGAAGGACTCAAAATGCTTCGTTGCTATTTTCAGTGGAAACATTTCACCTTTTAGTTTGATTTCTTTTAACTTGTTTTGGTTGTTTTTTGTTTTCTCTTTTCGTCTCTCTCGCTGTAAGAACAGGCATTGGGGATATTTACTTGGCATTCCTGTATGGAAAAAGCTTTTTCACATTTCCTGTATTGTTGTTTTTTTTTGTTTTTTTTCTTTGTGTGTTGTATAGCATCTGTTGCTGCACTGAAATGAAGGCGTACAAGCTGACTGCTGGTTTAATGACAGCAAATAGCTGGAATTGATTGACTTGGGTTTCAGTATCATCCTCATGGTTTTATTTGTTTAAGAATATAGATCTGAATAATATTGATAACTAATTCATGGGTGGTGGCGGCTATCAGGTTCACAGAAAATTGGAGCAATAGCCCTGAACTTGTGTAAAGATAAAAATCAAGTATGATAAAAAAAACATATATGCACACATTATGGTATTCTGGAATGCATGACATTGGAATGGTTTTGGAAATATGCTATGAAGTTGTCTTAAAAACAAACGATGAAGAAAAAAATCCACTAGCTTATGTAATCTTAACCTCTTTATCAATGTGCAAAACTCATCTTCAAAGTGAAGTCATTTGAAGCAGCAGAAACCACTGAACACACATACGTTTGCACACACACACACACACACACGCAACAAAGGCAAATCTATTATTAGAAAACCTCTAACTGGGATAATGTCCGGTGAATTAAATTACAGTGAAATTAAATTACTCCCCATTTTGCCGGGGACCACCTGGAGCCTCCCTAAGGAGACCCCCCCCCCCCCGGAGGTCCCCGGCCCCCACTTTGAGACCCGCTGGCTTACAGTAATGTGTGTGTGGAAACGTATGCTGCTGCTGCTGCACCTCTCCAGGGATTCTGTGACTTGACTGAAAGAAAAGAAATAAATAAACTCGGGGTGTGTCCATCCTTCTCTACCTTCTCGATCAAATTCAAGCTCTTGTTTTGATGAAACAGCATGCTTGTGCTGCTGGAACGGGCCGCGGATGTTGTCGTTTGTCACTAGGTAAAACGTCCATACTGGCTAGTTTATGGGCTCGTCTTCCACATCCCCAAAACCCGCTGACTGACTAGACCAGCAAGCAAGTCGGCGCTTGGCGGATCAAAACTAGCTCATGATTTTTACATTCACCATTGTTGCTCTAATTATGGTTATTATTGTTGATTTGTTTTGGAATTGCTGCTGTTTTTTTTTTTTGTTTTTGTTTTTGTTTTTCCTCTGAGAGCACTGTTTGTATTCCAGTTGTGTTCTTCTCTGCTGTGTATGAGTTGGTGATAAGTCTGCTCAGATCAGATACCCAGGGACCAGGGAGAGTTGTTTTATTAATCTAGATCGCAGTCGTCTGGGTTTAGTTTCAAATCTCTTCCCTTTTAATCTGAACGCTGACTCCTTACTGTTCGATGAGAAACTTTAAGGTGATGTATGGTGTCATACTCATGTACTGTAGACCATATATACATGTGTACTGTAAGTTAACATGGCACACCACTTGATGCTGTGTGTTATAATATATCAAACCTGTTATTCACACATTTTCAGTTTCATCCGAAGGCGTAGAATAACTGTTTTCAGAACCGTGGCTTACTGGTTTTACTGGTTTTTACTGGTGACAGTGTTCTGGCCTGTGGGGGAGCAGGATGTGAACTTTGCTAATCTTTTGTGGATGTCCTGCCTGCTCAATTCACTCTTTACCTCCGTCTAATGGTATATTTACTGTGAGACTACTTTATCCATAGTTTTCTTTTCGTCATATGATTATAGAAAAAGTAAATCTGAACTGGGGAGCCATGTTTGCGGTAAAACCCAGGAGTCCTGGGATCTGGATTATGTGTAACTCGTCCCTGAAGTCTGGCACAGTACTGTCTACTAAAGGTGTGTGTGCTCTTTCCCTCCACCTCTGCCCAGATCTCTCCCACTGTGTCATACATGTCACTGCAGACTGCAAACAGTGCTGTGATCTGCAGCATGAACGATTAGCTACTCGTGAAATTGACAAAAAAAATGTGTCCGAACCCCTTGGAAATATTATTTGAGCTGGAAAAGGGGGGAAAAAATAGCGCGGTAATCAGTCTGCTTTTTCTTTCCATATAGATTCGGCAGTTCTTTTTTATGCATTCGATACAACGCTGGCTTACAGCTCAGTTCATCCTACACGCTACATGGGAAACATTTCGCACACGAAGCTCAGCATGATGCAAAGTACATGAATGCTGTTAGATAGTGCCAAACACGTCAACATAAATCACAGACTTAAGTGTTTCTGGGAGCGGGTGAGGAGGGAGAGGGAGAGACGTGGAGGAGACGAGGGGCAGATGCCTCGCAGGTGTTTCTTACAAATTGCACTGTAATTTATTACTATTATTTTTATTGTTCATGAATAGATCAAAATTAGGAAAGCGGGGAGAAGTTTTGAATTTTTATGACTTTCTGAGAAGAATCATATTAATTAACTGAATCTCTACATTGAAAGTGTATCTTAAGGAAACATGTTTTTTGGACCATTGATACGCACTGTAAGGTCTACCATTTGCCCCATTTTTTCCCTGACTGTTGACAGTTTGAATTTGACCACTTGATAAAGACAGGTACTTACTCTTTTGTAATACAATTTTAATAATTCCATTCAGCCAGTGTTATTGTATCATATTTTTCCCATAAAATAAAACATGTCAATAAAGTAATAATGTGTTGCCGGTTTCTTTTGACAATTTCATTTATTTTTTAATTATAATTGATGTCATTTTCAAATGCGAAGATCAAGTGTTGTGGATGAGGTGAAACAGAGTTTAGACGCAGAGGAGAGTTCAATTCAGTGCACAGATAAGCATTGTCTGCTTCAATAAATTAACATTCATATGTACCACACAGTATTTCCCTTGTGTAGGTGATTAAATTAACCTGTCCAGTCATAATTACCATGGTTGTAGGGGGTCGTAGGTCATGCAGTAACACATGTAATAAACATACAGCAGCTATATAAAGTATTCACCCCACCCTTCACTTGTTGCACATTTTGTTGTGCTATAAGTTATTTCAAAAGGCATTTATTAAGGATTTTCAGTCTTACATCTATGCAAAGCACTCTATTCTATCAAAGTGAAAATAAAACTGAAAACATTTATGTGAAAGTATAAAATTAAAATAACAGAAAAATTGAGTTTGAGTTTAAAGTTTGACCGGAAAACATTATTCAGAACCACTAAATACGACGATCGGAGTAACATGATAAATGTTGAGCAAATATCTGCTAGTGTGGCAGTTTAGCCCAAATGAAGCAAAGGGGTTGAATACTTAATGCAATCTCAATTTCTCTGTTAGTATGATTTTATAGTTTCACATAAATTTCAGCAAATTTGTCTTCACTTTG
Source organism: Centroberyx gerrardi (assembly GCF_048128805.1). Lineage (NCBI taxonomy): Eukaryota > Metazoa > Chordata > Actinopteri > Beryciformes > Berycidae > Centroberyx > Centroberyx gerrardi. The sequence continues at coordinate 11,797,776 of NC_136005.1, forward strand.
ATAGGATACAGTGCTTCGGATAGAGACTCAAAATCCCACATGCATGCATTTTGAAATGATTTAATAACTTAAGCACAAAAAAAATGTGCAAAAAAGTCAAGGGGGGGTGAATACTTTTTATAGCCACTGTACAGCAAACAAGCACCATTCACTCTCCACAAGGCAAGACCAGGCTGAGAGATTTGATCAAGGCATCATTGCAGTATACACACCAACTTCTCTCACAAAACATTAAAAATCTCACATAGTGCACCTAAGAAATGTGTCGTATTGGTAGTAATATTTCCCACCCCAAATTTAACCCAACACCTTTGTTACCGACTGTATAAATACCGCAATGCTGGCTTGACAAAAATCTCGTTAAAAATTCAAGAAAACAGATCACACTTTTGCTGACTCCCACAAAAAGTCACGTCCAACACAACGCGGCTCTCGCCTCTCCAAGAGCCTTCTACTGATAAAAAGGAGTAAAGGGGAGGATTTCATCATGTTATAACGTGTTGGCGTGACACTCTTACACAAAACACACACGTGCTCTGATAAAGCCAACAACCACATTTTGTGGAATGTGACCCATTACCTACATCGGAAGATAGATTTCACCCAGCATCAATTTCTGTCAATTTATAATTTAAAAAAAAGACTGAGCAGTTACAAATAAGACACATCAAGTCACACAGCAACAGTAAACAAAAGATGACAACACAAATAGGTGACACAAAAAAAACAAGACTGATCAATTTGAAATCGGTTTGCTTAATTTCTATAACCATAATCATTATGTTCAATGTAGAGAATGAGGATTCATACATAAAATGGCAAGTTTTTTTTTCCCCCATTCAACTCAATAACATCTCGTCTCATTTGCAAAGTTCACCAAGAAGGCAATGGAATCAGGTTATCTACACACTATTTCACATTTCATTTAGACAGCTCGTCTTCTACGTAAACCATTTCCGGGGTTAGGGAGGAATAATTTTCATTGGGCATTTAAAGACAACAGGAGTGGCTCATACAACTCTTTCCAATACGGATTCCAGGCAAAAATCTCTCAAATCTCCCTCTAGCTGCCCCGGGACGACAAACAACCCGCCCCGCTTCAGTTTGGCAGAATAATCACTTGTATACTGAGAACAGGAATGAAGATGATGATCGATGAGTACGGGAACACAAAGCCCTCTCTACTTAAACTCATCTAGATCTCTGAGGTTTGGCAAGGTTTCAGCCATATTGTTTGAATCCATCATGAGAGCCAAATAATAGAATATTTCCAGCGCAAGAGCTTGCACTTATCCTGTACTCAAAGATCCATCGATCAAATCAGACAAAGATTCAGTAAAACCGGCAGCCAGACTAGAGTATGATGTGTGATAGTTAGTGATGAATGACAAGACATCTTTGTTCATGGGGGACAGGGAGACAGAAAAATGAATCCTGACTATGAGACCAAACGGATAAAGCCGGCAGCAAGAGAGGATCTGACATCGTGTGTTCAGGTGGAAGGAAAAGGGGAAAAAGTGATTCGGCTGGTTTGAAGAACAGCTGCTTGGTCCAGCCTCTGCGTTCTTATTGGCTAGAGTTTCTTGATGATTTGATGAAAAAGGGGTGGGGGGGTCTGGAAAGAGGGTTTTGTGTGGCTTAGTGGGTCTTGGTCTTGGGTTGGGTGATTCTACGGACAACGCTGTAGAGGACACCGAAGTTCTGTAAAAGGACCAGGAGGAAAGAGGCAATGTCAGTTTCTTGTTTTCTGACAAGTAGCTGCACACACACTTCATATCTACACACTCAAATCCTGATAAAAAAAAGAGCTGTATTGACTGAATAAGGCTCGCAAGGGTGTGCAAGAAAACCAACTAGTGCTGGAATGTAGTGACCCACCTGGATCGCCAGATACATCACTCCCAAGTAGGCTGCAATGCAGACAGCCAGCAGCAGGTCAAAAATAGCAGGCTTCACTCTGAGACGCAGAGATACAGAGATGAGAAAGTGGGATACAGAATTAGGGAGAGACACAAAGACAGCGAGAGAACACAGAGAAATGGATGAGTCAAATAAGACGAGAAGCGCTTCAGGAAACAAACTAAGACTTTACAGACGGCTGGCTGCGAGCCGAAAGGGCTTTCAAAAGGGCTAAATCAATAGGAGCTGCAGTAGAGCAAAGCATCTCAGAGGAGGGAGGTGGAGCCCGTTATCCCCTACCTGTAAGCATTCATCGTCTGTTTGAGCTGGTCGTAGAAAACAAACTCTGGATCCCTGAGGGAGAGAGAAAGGGAAAAAGCTGTCACACCAATATGATCTGGAGAAAATGGTTCTGAATGTACACTATACATTTAGGTCTGTCACTGCCAAAACTGAGCTGGAAAGAGTCGCTGCCGTCTGAAATGTGTTTGAATATATTTCTAACCTCTGGCATCTAAGCATAAATTCTGATGTCATTGGCTTAATGCATGATTGTTGATACAAAACAGAAACTTGGCTGCTGCCACAGCCTACGTGGCACGCGAATTTGAAACTGTAATGCAATCTACAAATCATCAGTTTCATGAAGTAATAGTGTTTCCAACTCCTGCAAATCAACTCAATGAAATACACGGTCTGACTTCATGGAATAACCTGCTTCCAACATAGTGCCATGGATTAAGAGACAAACTAAAGACAGTCCCATTGAAAGAATACACTAGATCAATGCATTCTGATTCACAACATTGCTGTGCAAACTGGTCTGATTTGTTATAAAATAAAAAAGTATTTTCACTCTCACCATTATGTTATACAGAGAAAATCACTGTGCTAATCTGACTGTGGAAGGTTTGCCAAGGAGAGGGAAAGACACACTGCAGTATATTCAATCTAATTGTTCCTCAATGGACTTCTGTTAAGTTGGATGTACAGTGGCTGTAAAAAATATTCACCCCCCTCGACCTTTTGGCCATTTTCTTGAGCTACAAAATGAGCTTCATTTGAGATTTGTGTGATAATCTTTTTCTATCAAGGTGGAGAGGAAATGTAACAAATTTATGTGAAATTCCAACAAGAAAGAAAATATAACTTGAAAACGTAGATAGTGATGGAAGGGTGACGGTTAATATTTCTTTGAAATCACAGGAGCGGGAAGTGACACAGGCACTCTATACTGCTCCGGTATTCTGAAGCAGGAAAAAACCAACACTACGGTGGCCGAGACGTGTCGAACGAACTGCATATCCTGCAAAACGCTTTGCAAATTCGAAAAACACAAGCGCATTAACGGAAAACACAAATGCAAAAATCACAACACAAATGAAAAAGCCACAACACAAATGCAAAAGCCACAACATAACAACGGAAGTGAGCAACAGATGTTGACAATGAAACAGGCCAACTATTATTGCCTATTGCCTACTACTATTATGTGGAAGAGGAAAGTTCTTGCCCGTTTGAGAAGTGAAACGTTGTTCGCTAGCTAACTATGATTACTATCGCTATGTGATTGTCACAAATGAGCAATGTTGTTCAATGTGCAGGCAATAATAGTCCGCCGGCAATAATAGTCAGCCCGTTTCATTGTCAACATCCGTTGTTGCTCACTTCCGTTGTTATGTTGTGGCTTTTGCATTTGTGCTGTGATTTTTGCATTTGTGTTTTCCGTTAATGCGCTTGTGTTTTTCGAATTTGCAAAGCGTTTTGGATATGCAGTTTGTTCGACACGTCTCGGCCACCACACAACACCCTAAAACTCCATGAAGATGTATTAAAATGGGACATGGTACAAGACCTTGTAACAAAAACATGAAAAAGTCCTTTTGAAAAGAAAATGTATTCCAGATATCTCACTATAACAAGTATGAAAATGTTATGCTATGTTTTTCCTGCAAGACAGTTTAGCCCTAGTAAGTAAAGAGGGTGAGTGCTTCTACAAACTAGATTTTTCTGTTATTGGAATTTCATACTTTCACATAAATTCCCACTCCACTTTGACATACAAGCGTGTGTTGAATAGATTTTAGACCAAAAAACCCAAACAAATCAATGCAGTGCAAACTAATTTTATACAACAAGAACATTTTCAAAAAGTCAGGGGTTGAATAGTTGTTATAACCCCTGTACCTGTATGCTTATTGTCCCACCCTGTCCTATCCTGTCCTGTCCCGCCCCACCCTGGTCCCTACCTCTTGTCAGCTTTGACGTAGTGCCTCTTGACATCCTTGAGGTAGCGTCCCAGGTGATACTCCAGAGTGGACACCACGCTGCTGTCCTTGTCCACCAGCTGTGCGGCACGAGGCTGCGCTGTCAGCCAGTCCACCACCGAAGATAACTGCTCCTCCTGGACCTGCTTGGTGAAAACAGAAACATACAGACACATGTGTGTGAAAACACCTGTAGACATACAGTATAAAGAGAATCACCATCAAACCTGTGATGAATAGGGCTGGGTGTCGTTGGAAATAAGTACCAAAATGGTACTTTGTTCAATACTTATTTTGAATAAAAGCCTATGATGTAATGCAATAGCCTACATTTTTTGACATAATTGTTGCTGTTAGTTTTCCCACTAAAAGAAATTACATTTGAACTCGTGAGTGAAAAAAAAACACTTTTTTCCCCCTTCGCTTTTACAGTATAAAAACAAGCCCTTATGAGTATTTATTTGTTCAAAATGCAATTTTACAATATAAAAGAAACTTTGGTTTAATCAAAACTTTCAGATTCAAGACCTTATTATAACTATTCCAACTATTAAATCATTTTAATTGTAAATATTTAGAACTATGTCAACAGCACTTGACATTGTGCTTCATTATGTTTGAGGTGTTGCTGGACTTGGCAGCTATTTTCTTGCCACAAATACTGTACCGCACACTGTTGCCGTCAATTTTAGTAAAATATTGTCAAGCCTTGGACTGTTTCTGTGACACTGTGTACTTTAAGCAAACCGAGAGATAACAGTGTTGTGACGTGTGGACAAGTCTGTTTTTCCTGCCTGTGGCAAGTTGTTACCTGGGAAGCCAATCAGCAGTCGCTTTGTAATTTAGAACAGGTATGCTGGGCAAAACGGGCTTGATTTGGTTGGTGCCAAAAAAAGCACCAACCGTCTGTACCCAGCACTACTGATGAATGGGTCAGACTCAGCAGCACATGCTATACCTCATCAATATAAAATAATTAGCAAGCCCAACAAGATCATTGCCAGCTCAGACTCATGCTTGGAAAGAGAGATGAGTTTAGTCACTTACCATTTGTTCAGTGAAGATCTGCAGATCTCCAGGCGCTCCCTGTGTAGCAAGCAGAATACAAGAATAACAATGAGTGTGTTTACATACATATTAATATTCTGAATACAAGCCTTATCCCGGCTAAGGTCTTAGTCGGAATATGACGTTTACATGCCAGAGTATACCGGTAAATATCCACATATCCCAGCTAGAATATTCAGGTTTTTCATACTCGAGATATGGGTTCATCCTGGTTATTGTGGACGGGATATGGCGTTTACATGCGTAAAATCTTAAACAGAATATTTGAAAATCCCAAATATTTGAATAACTCGAACACTGAATATAAACGGAATACAAACACACACTCAATGTCACTTCACAGGCTAGGATTAGGCATAGTAGGTAGCGACTGATTAGAGATGTACAACTGAACCTCATTTGTGTCTGTGTGTACCTTTTCAGTGAGGTTGTAAATGACCCTGGCCAGAGCCTCTGCTACCACCTTGGTGTTCCTGCTTAGCTTTTTCAAGTCAACATGAGGCCTGCAAACACAAACACATCAAGACCGCAGGCACAGTTAGACCTGGGGAGACGCTCCAAAACAACACATCAGAGGACAAGTCAGAAACTCAGTCACCAAGGAAGAGAAGGGAAACTGATTACAGAGCGTCCATTTTTAGATAACCTGTAAGAGCGCCCAGAGTCATAACCTGCAAACAACTCACTGAACTTGGCAGGGTGAAATACAGAAAGCGTGCCAGAGAAAACAACATAGAACAACTATCATATCGCCTGACAGGTCAAGCATGTAATACTCACACAGAACAGATAAATGGTTCACTAACAAACAGACAGGCAGGAAGATGGATGGCTACAAGAGCAGTGAAGAGTAAGGGAAGGGAGGAGTGGAGAGGACAGAAAGGAGATCTTACTACCACACTGGGGAGGCATCAAATCCCAAACCTCAGACGCTGAATCAATCTCTGACATTCCAGATCTGACAAGAGTGCATAAATACAATCATGGATGATATAAGTGATACATTGGCCATGCGGCTTACAACGCTCCAGTCTTGCCAGGGCTTCATGGGAAGTGTATAAAGGGATTTAGCATGGTGTGTGGGATGGGAGAGGTGGAACGGGGTTGGGCGATGACGACAACTACGACATGAATGACAGTGACCGGCAACGACAATGGAAACGCTCTTCTTTTGGTGATTCAGAGACTTGCAGTAATGAACCCACCCAGCAGGGGGCTCTCCCGCTCCATAGCGAGAGGAGGGGGACACTGACCGCACGTCCATGATGCTGGAGCGCTGCGCCAGGCGGTGGGACGGCAGGTGAGACAACGTGAAGGCCGGCAGCCGGCGGATCCCGAAGCGCTCGTGCTCCCAGGCCAGCGTGTCGTCGGCCAGGTTGATTTTCTTGTGGACCATGGAGAATTTGACCTCTGGGTACTGGCTACTAACCACCTGGGGAGAGACAGAGGGGCAGGGAAAGAGAGGGGGAACCCAAATAGGAGGACAAGGCTGAGTACAGTATTTATCTCTTAACAGAAAAATAAGAAACCAGACTGTAACGAGCATCATGGTCTTACCGTCTCCAGCTCCTTGAGCAGGGAATGCTGAGGAGTTCCCTCTTTAGGAGGCTTGGACACATGGAGGTGCAGAGCATCTCCGTTCCCCAGAGTGTCCAGGCACAACACAAAGGCTACATTGTCCTGCAGCAGACTGGAGTCTAGAGAGGGGGCACAGCAGCAGAATGGAAGGAATATGACAGGGAGAGGGGAATAAATAAGGAGCGATAGAGAGGGTGAGAAGATAAGACATTATACACTATACATAGAGATGTAACACAAGTTAATGATATGAAATTTTGTGATACAAAAATGTTTACGATATGAATTATGGTGTTGAAAAATGTTTGCAATTTCAGCTGCAATCTAGTATCTAAGAAATGACATTCAGAATGGTATTTTCTCTTTTGCATACACTAGAGAGCACAAGTTTAGCAAGTTTTAGCTTGGATCACTACACTTTGAGTCTTAAATATGGTTTTAAAGGTCTTAAAAATACTTATTTTAATACTTATATTAATACTCTTAAAAACTCTTCATACCACTTTTCTAGTTTTCCCTGGTTGCAATTCTTTGCTTGACCTTTTTTCTAACTCTCTGGGATGAAATTGGTCTCAAATTTTATTTAAACTGGCATTAAAAAATAAATAAATAAATGTATTTTTAATAAAATAAATAAAAAACTAAATAAATTAAAGTTTTAAATGTAACTTACAGAAACCTGTAGTCACCCTGTGTATGGTTTTCACTTTTCTTTTGTTTTCCCTCATAAATAAAAAAGGATTTTTTTTTGGTCGTGATTGTCTTCATTCAGATTTTACTCAAAATATTGTGATAATATCAAACTGTGAATCTAGTATTGCGCATCGAACCAAACTATTAGCTGAATGAATCGTTACATCCCTATCTATACGGTTCCAGTAATCTGTGTGGATCTCTTCCAGGCCTCTGTGGTGAGACGATTCAAACATTACCTGTGTGGTCCAGATTGTCCTCCAGCCAACGTTTGGTGCCCTGGTAGTTAAACTTCCCTCCTCCAGACACAAAGAACAGCAGGTTGTACCTGAACACACAACAGGACTACAATCATCTAACATGAAAAAAGAGAAATAATCTAATATGGCACATGGATGTATAATACTAGCCTAGATGAACATACGGACTAGAGCTGTTGGAGAAAGAGTTTGCATTTCACTTAATTTCATTTCAGGCATATTCAAACAATGGACAAGTTATGTGACCCAGTATTGGCTTTCATTCTTTTTATTCTGTTTAAATGCAAACTAAGCACACTACATAGAAAACACAGCAGAGCTGGCCTAAAGCAATGCACTTACAGTAAAGTCCATTACTCCTTTAGTAACCACTTCTGGTATTTAAAATAAATGATTCTTTCCATCAAAGCTACTGTAAGTACATTATCACAAAAGGAATGTGCCTGGACAATATTATTGACCAGTGTAAGTGGTTAAAATAGTCAGATGTGATTCCTATTACAAGCAGAGTGCACAGATAATGTCCAATAAAGTTCTCAAAATGGGTTAGGAAGAAGATGCTAACTATAACAAATGTGACCAGTATAACAGACAGATAGACTTCATTTTATGTGCACATGGACCACTGAGGTCAGCATTCACTACTTCTTACAGTATTTCATCAAGATACAAAGCATTCTTTGTGTGTACAGCTTTAGTGTGATGTGAATTTTTGCATGAATGTGTACAATAATAGGAAATTACCAAAAAAAGTTGTAATACACACTGCAATTCATAGGGACACGGGTTTTGGGAAATAATTTATTTTTCAGAGGTTAAACAACTGGTAGGAGTGCTAATTCAGGTTCGCAGGAGCAGAGGAAACAAAATAATGTAAACAACAATCTGAAAAGTATCAAAATGCGAGTGTTGGTGCACTACTCACCCAGCGTGCGTCCTCTTATAGGTGTATAGTCTAGAGAAGAGACGAGCCAGCTCTAGCAACATGGACACTCCACTGCCGTTTGAGTCTGCTCCATACGACAGCCACTGGACACAACAACACACACAGAAGGTCAACAGAGATTATTTTTCTGGGGCTGCTCCCTCTTAGCTAAGAATCACAGGCTTGTTAAGGTCTCAGTAAACAAGTTTGTATAGTTGGAAAAAAAGTTTCCATCTTTCTTTGAAGTTGTGTTATTTCCTGACAATTATAAACATCTCTGCAGTTACAAAAAAAATGTGCCTATATCTGTATATTAAATATTTATCAGCCTTTGATAAATATTAGATCAAGAGCTTTTGCATTAATTTGCTAAAGGACACCAACTGGACGATTCAACTAATCGACTAAACAAACAATTCGATTTGACCAAATCCGATGTCTGTTCCTTGACTAAATATTTCCTCAGTCAATAACTGTCCCGGACATTTCGACGGTGTACCAGGCTGGGAAGAGGAAGCGCACGTACCGGAGCCACACCAAAGGAGTCGTAGTGAGCCACCAGGACGATAGTGGGCAGATCCTCTCCTCCGACTCCAGCCAGGCGACCCTGACAAATAACAAGAGACTCGTTAGACAAGTTACAGCGTAAAAGTTTAAAACTACTTAAGGCAGAAATGGTCAGCCAGTTTAATGACTTAACTGGTATATTATAATGCTTGTTTTTCATGATCAGCCAAGAAACTGTTGAAACTGTTGTTATTGCATTAATACTGAAAATGATGCCATTTGCTTTCTGTAACACAAAGTGGCTCGCTCCAACAATGCAACAAGGACTCAGAGAGTCAATGTACAACTTCAAAACATTTTCAAATGCAAAGTAGGCTCATTTAAAAATGAAACTAGTCTGCAAGACTAGTCTGTATTTGCTCTTTATCAAGTTGGTGCATTTTCATATTCATACAAGACTGCAGGAAATTTGATTTCAGCTCTGATAATTCTTGATTATTTAGGGGAGCACAAAGAAACACTTAAAACCACATACAATGGAATTAGTGTCAATCTAAAAGTAATTAATTTTAAGTAATTAGTTTAAGTTTAATCAATTTTCTATTTCCCTCTGCTCTATGTAAAGTATTTGTTACATAACAGCAAGCAATAAATTAAGGCAGAAACAGAACATTTATAACAGTGATTCAGCCTAAACCAATGGCACCATGCAGGCCATTAAAACCTACCGACTGGCAGCTTGACTGAACAGTGTTGTGGGTTACCGTCACAGTCGGCCCCCAGACCCCCGGCCTCTGAGGAAATCCTCTGTCTGTCTCCTAATCCCCTGCAGTATGACTAAACCCATTTATTCCCTCTGGGTTTAACACCCAGCTTAGATCAACACACACTTCAACTGACACTTCTCGCTCTCTTTACTTTGCACCCCTTCTGTCTAAAATTGTTTTTGATAAAATTACTTTCAAAAGAATGACAGAGTCCAACTAAATCGCTTTATAAACCCAAATGAGAGAAGGAGGGACAGAAATTCAGTATCAGTCAATTCTTGTGAATTCTGCATGAAAGCACTAGTTCAATAGTGGCATTCATATTCTGCCACATTCAATGCATTAGTAATCTACATGCTCAGAGTGGAACATTCTTGCCTTATCATAATTCTACTAGGATTAAAGTTTGACCATGAGAGTAAAAAAGAAAAATTAACTTCAAACAGCCATCACAATTCCATTTCTGTTGGAAGTCACTTTAAAGCTACAAAGGCCAGGCTGCTGAACCCTGACGCTGCAGCTAAGTAATGTTCAGAGATGTCAGGCCTGCCCTGCATTTTTTGTGATACTCTTTTGATCTTCAAGTCTTCATTATCCTCATCGCACTATTCTCCTGAAGGTAAGTGAGAAGTTGCATGCACGAAAATAGTTTCAGCTCAGTTTTGGTGCTCACTCTCTCAATGGATAAATACAGCAGCCATTCAAATGTTGCTATCATGCTGGTGGAGGTGACAGAGAGACATTCACACTCGGTTCTGGTGCTACTAAATGTACTTTGTGTGGAGAAAATTGTTAAAACTGTATTTATTTTCCATGTCGATTTTTTTAATTCTAAGAATACAGACTTTGAAAGCCCAAATATTTAGGAAAAGTCATGCAACTATGAGTACACATTGAATTTACAACGCTCGAGAAGTTTAATTTTTAACGAGTGACGCGGGCATCTACTGTGTAAGTAGTACTGAGTAAATGATTCAAATAACTGAAAGTAACACTATCAAGGTTTTGGTGTTTCAACCAGCTGATTCAGTTGCATTCTTTAGATTACAGTTAAGTTTCTCACCTCTAGACTGGTGATGGCCCAGTCACTGATAGCTTTGCTCTGCGTCCCACTGGTGACCATCTGAAAGCCGTTGGCTGTGGCTGTATGCAGCAGCACTACAGAAAACACAAAACATAACACAGAATTTAATTTATCTTCATCAAATGTCGGTACGATAGGATATGACTCATCACAGACATGTTTTTTGTGCCCTCTCATCTCCATTTATGCATAGATAGATGGATAGACAGACAGACAGACAGGCAGACAGACAGACAGACAGACAGACAGACAGACAGACAGACAGACAGACAGATTCCTGTCACCACCTCCCTCTCTTGTAGTCCCTCTGAGCTGAGGGCAGAATACACAGGGAAGCAGGTCCAGTCCACAGAGAGTCACTACCTTCAGCTGCCGAGGAGGACCCCTGGGAGGAGGAGGAGGTCAGGGTTTGGGTGTAGATGGACAGCAGCTCATCGTCCTCCATGGCAAAGTAGACGGGGACGATGGTCTCGGTAGCCAACATCTCCGGCTCCAGCTCCATGAACTGCTACACAGGAACAGCACAAGAGAACGGCATGCTTAGACAACTAAGAGAGACAGCTCCGTTTGTGAAGTTGGAGGAGAAAGTCAAATGTAACTGTTGAGAAAATAGGCCAAAAACAGCAAATATATTGTACTGAATACTGTAATGTTATTTGAAAATGAAACCAGTAAAATGGCATCTACCAGCAAGGGCAAAGGAATGTAAAGCAAAGGAGACAAAGCACAACATTTTTCACTTTTGCCTTCTTCACTCTTGCAAGTCTGGTTTTGCCCGCTCATGTTTTGAGTGGGATACAACTGATAAGAGAAAGCCGCCATGGCAGACCTTGAGTATGAACATGAACTATCTTTCAAATGTACAGCAAGAGTTCGAACCAAGTAGCTTTCATGGCAGCACATGTCGTCAAGAGACATTATGCATTATAAATTATTATACCTTATTTGGAATGGATGCCTTGCTTAAACAGCCCATCTCTACAATGAGTCACAAAAATGGAAATTTTGTTATGTAACTGAGCAAATGAGTAACTGCTACTGCTTTCCAGATAGATTAATGATCCCTCTCAAAAGTGGGAAGGCAAATTAGTCACAACCTGTGTGTGGTAATGATAATACTTGTCAATCTATGTAATGGGTTAGGACTACATATTATAAATACAAGACTTTGATTTGTGACTCTAGTGTGTGTGAATACCTGTACTATGTCCTGGGGCATAGCAGACATGTTCTTGGGCAGGATGATAACCACAGCCCCGGCTGACTGGCGCAGGGCTTTCTGGTACTTGTCATAGGAGAAGTCTGCCAGCCGCATGATAACACAGCGACGACTTAGTACCTCTGCCTCCACAGTACGGGCCTCAGTGTTCAAGATGGCATTCCTGGTACCTGGGGATATAACAGACATATTGATCATCAATCATCAAACCACAAGTGAATTCCTTTATATGAACTACTGTCATTATGTAAACAGGAAAGCTCCAGATGTACTCATGCAGCAATAGGATGTCCATTAGGGCTGTTAAATGGATATACATTAAGTTAAGCCTATACAAATCAAATGAATCAAACGTCACCTACACCCTGATGCTGAGACTAAATTAGACTGAATAACATCCAGCTGTTTGAAATAGAACATGACAAGGGTTTGGTTTTGACGATCATGTTATTTAACTGTCAAATCTGGCAGATGGGCGTAAATTCCCATTCATTTTCATCTAAGAGTAACTGTTAGCCACAGACATAAAGAAATTTCACCATGGTTACCGTGGCTGTCATGCTGCTGCCATCGCTGACCTGAATTACATCTTAAACCATAATAGCTGGGTTGAATACATGAATTGTATTTAAGTAGTAACGTTACTGGTTTGGTCCTGAGAGGAAAAATTAGATGCTGCTTGATATATAGAAAAGCTTACCGAGCGAGTCAACCAAGCTAGGTTAGCTTAGCTACGTTAGCAGCTAGCGAACGGTACTATGCATGCTGTCATTGACACAGGCAGCTCGAGACGACATCGAGGGAGCCAACGGTCGTTTACTGACATTTGTAGTTAGTGAGCTGGTAGTGAACGATTACTCGCCAAGTTAATGCTATAACACTGGCATTTTTCTCGACTGATAAATGATAGGAACACTTGACCTACCGTAGGGCTGTCCCTGCAGGTCATACTGCTGCATGCGGTACACGGTAAATTCATGTGCCGCCTCGGCTGGGAGCGGTGACACCAAAATCAGCACGGCAGGGATGAACACAATGAAAGTCAGGGGAAACGAGGATTTAAACATGTTATCAAACACCTCACTAGCCTCCTCAAACATTTTGGCGATTGTAGTCAGCGCACAACAAAGGACAAATTAATATTTTCAGCTGTCACCACACTCAGGAACTGACAGCTGGGTTTGCTAGCTAGCCAGCATCCAACCAGAGCAACCGATAAATAAATTTTGATCAGGCAAACAACTGGACTACCTCATCTGGAACAAACCATAGTTTATTATAACAGCTGGCTCCTGCCGATTGCGACATCTTGAAAAACCTTGGAACAGACTAATATAATACAATGTGCAGCGCAAACTATATGTTTAATTTTAATTATTTATATGAGAATTAAAAAACAATTTCAAACTGAATTCGATCAGTGGTCCTTCGGGGACATTCTAGGACAACTATTGTTGCTGATACATATCCTATGATCCTATTCAAAGGCAGGTGGCGCTGTAGACCACGGAGTGTAGTGATGGTGTATCTTGGCAGAAGGTAAGACAGCGTGTAAATCAAATTGTTACAGTACATCAATTGGTGGGATTTTAGATTGTAACTATATAGTATCAAAGGTGTTCTGATAGTTTAAACTTGAATGCAACAGAGTTGCACCAATTACAAAAAAACTCAATAGTCCATGATTGTTATTGGATTAATACAACCGTCACAAATAGCCTGAGTAAATGGATGTGTTTGCAGGTCCGTAAAAATGAAAATCCTGACTAGCAAGAGAGCTGAAGTCTCTCTCTCTCTCTCTCTCTCTCTCTCTCTCTCTCTCTCTCTCTCTCTCTCCTCCCCTCCCATGGGGCTGCTCTGCTAAGTGGGAGATTAATGCTGATATGATGTCCTGCCATCCCACTTAATGGACCTTGCCGTCATTCCTTCCTGTTGTATGAGTAATCCATGCCCAGGCAGATGAGCGGGCAAGTAGCAAACAAAGCACAAAACCAATTTGGTGTGGCCGTACAAACTCATAATAATGATTTCACATTATTGGGCAATTATCAATTGGGGATGTGCTCAGATGGCCTGGTGTCTGGTCGTAGTAGAAGATACTGTTCAACACATTGAGGGCCACAAGAAAAAAAAGAACAAAAAAGGAATCCATCCAGTGGAGATGCAGAAAAAATATAAAAATGTTATCATCAGTAGCAACAAAACTTTGCCATTGTTTTTATGACAAAATAATGTCCTAGTTTGGATGATGTTGAGTGACAGTATGTACATGAATCTAATTCCTCAATAATCATAACGCTCTGTTATCACAAGATCATCGGACGCAGTAGCTCAAGAAAAATGGATGTGGTCAAGATTTCCCTTGACAATAAGGCCTTGTCCAAAAACACAAACCATTATTTTCTAAATGTGAATGTTCATTTATGCTACAGTAAACACTATGCTATACAGAAACGGTCGCATACATAGATTTACACAGACACACACACAGACACACACATACACACACACACAATGTGTGAGCTGTTCAGTGTCCTCGTTTCTTTCCACTGCTCCTGGGAATGTCCTGAATCAGTCCAGCCTTTGCCCCCGACCCCCGGCCACAGAAAAACACTTTCTCTGTGTGACCACACAAAAGATGCAGTCAGTGTGTGTGGGTAAGTACCATGGATTAACGAGAGATTAGCTAGCCAGCAGTAAGTAAGCAATTTTTGTGTAGAATGTCTGTGTACCCCCACCCTCCCCTTCCTGCCCCCTCCCATTCTCAGAGGTTGCTGTCATTTTCTCACCACACTGGCAGGTTGCTCAACCACTGACCACACTGAAATGCTTAAACCACTCAAAGAAATGGTCAGCGTCGTGGAATACCAAAGAGATATTGTAACAGGGAGTTCTTTCCGAACTGTGGATTAGGGCTCGGCCTGGGAGCCGCGCTGAATTCTCCACACAGACACTGCTATCAGCACACAATGGTGGTCTTTCTCACACAGGACCTAGCAGGTCTTCTGAGTAACTCACTCCATAACACACCACCTGAAAGCAGCCCGCTATAATCCCCTTGTTAATGAACAGAAGCTAAGAAAACAACCACAAGGCCCTGTGTGACGGATGAGCCATGATAGGATGCAGTGGTCAACGGGCCTGCGCCGATATGAAGATTTCATAGTACGATTATCTTGACCAAAATGATCTCAATATACAATATTATCTCGATAATTATTAAAAAGATGAACACTTTAAAAACAGTACTGTAAAATGCTCCAATCATTTAAAAATGAATTTATCATATCAATCACAGGACAGTTGACTTTTTTCTTATATAGCAAAATTATAAAATGCTGGTTTGGCTTAAAGAAACTAAGGATAGTTTTATACAACTCAAATAAAAATGTGTATATTTAATAACAGCATCTAAAATAAAATCAAATGTGTCTCAAATAAAGTGCTACTGGCCTGGATCCAGTTTAACTCGGTCAGCAACATGAGTATAACAATTTATTAGAGGGCTTCCCCTTTTGGGGAAAACATCAATGACGACAGACAAGAGCGGCGGTTGTTGCGGTGCTCACGGTAATAATACTGTTTTTTACCACAATATATAGTAATACCAGTTATTGTCCCATCCCTAGTGGTCAGAGGTTACAAAGTCAGAAAGGCAGTGGCTGCATCTCAAAATACAAAATGACTATCCTTTCCTTTCCTCTCCTCTTGAATTGCAGTGATTTGCGCCCACGGGCCAAGTAGGGGCAATATTGCCCTATGTACTCGGCAATTGATTTACCCATCATTTTCATTAAGGCCACTAGAAATAAGACAAAGAGAAGGAGGGAACATAGTGTATGACAGCTGATCTGCAGCCAGCGAGGCCGCGAGCCTATTTGGTTGCGCGGGGCAACAGTCAGATAATGGATGACGAGGCCTCTTGGAGCCAGCCGTTCCATTAGGTTTTGTTAATGCGGTCAGAGGAGGTTGGCGTGGCTCATCCGCCTTCATATCCACTTTCAGAGCCGCTCACTCATATTGGCCAGTGGACTCGGCCTATCTCTCTCTCTCTCCTGCTCTCTCCATCTTTCTTGCTCTCTACTGCTTACTCTCTCTCTCTTCTTCTAACCCTCTTTATATCCCTCTGTGCCTGTTTCTCTTTCCTTTTCGGATTCAGTCACTGTAACCTTCTCTCTCTCTCTCTCTATTGCTCACTCTTGTTTTTTCTTCATCACCGCTTTTTCCCATGATTCCTGGGAGGGTTCAAGTTGATTCATCTTGTGTTGTGCTGTTTTCAATTTAGTTGGTGGTTTTGCTGCAGTATCATCACACCGTCATTGCTCATGAGTAAAGGTACTAGTCGCCTGTGAATAACTACAGCAAGTGTTTGCGGCGGCTTCACGCTTTCACAATACAGAATTGTTCGAAGCTTACTTCTAAGACACAGTGACTTCTTAAAATGCTGCAATATGTGGCAAAGTGGGAACTATAAGCTTGTGAAAGTGAGAGTTGCATCCGTCCTGACCGGCTGTCAGTACAGTCTGCACTGTACATTGGGTGGGAGGAACACAGAGAACAGAGAAAGTAATGAATGGAGCCATAGAGTTGTAATGGTGGAGGATGTGGTGTGGTAATCACCTACAGCATCATGCTGGGAATGTAAGCGTCATGATGGGAAAGGATGTTGTCTAATGCTTTCCTCACTGGGGGAAACTCTGTTATGAACTCTCAGATCAATCAATCAATCAATCAATCAATCAATCAATCAATCTATCTATCTATCTATCTATCTATCTATCTATCTATCTATCTATCTGTCTATAGTATTACTGTAACAGACTTACATTGCAAGAATTACCAGTTATGGTCAATGTCCTCTCCTTAATGCACAGTCATCATACAGTTTCTCCACAATACTGTTATAATGTATTATGGACAAGTATTTTTTATTTTTTTATTTTAAGGAGACTGGACAGTATTTTCTTGTGAGTGATATAGCAGAAAGACAGAAAGGGAGCCAGCAGGGGAGCTTGTGGTTAATGTGGTATAAGGCTTTACACCATTACCACCACACCATCTCAACACTATCACTGTTTAGTCATGACTTATTCACCTGGACATCCAGGACATTCAGGTCCGTCTCGGTCAGGTATTAAAACAGTCAAAAGCACCAAATAAGGAAATTACTGTATGGTTAATGGCATATTAAGGCTGAGTAAGCAGACTGTCTCTGACGAAGGATGAACATCGTACTGAGCAAGCAGTTTTTATGCCCTGTGTTTACCTGTGGTGGAGGCAATTTATTCTCAAACTTTCCTCCATCCCTTCAAAAGTAATGTTTACAGTTTGAGTCAACGCCGCCTCTGACCTTCCTCCCCCCCTCTTCTCCACCCGCCCCCCATCCCGTCCCTACATCCCCACCAGAGCGACCCTGATTTCTCCCAGACCGAGGAGGCCTTGCATTCCTCGTCTGTGCCTCCCTGTCATGTTTTCATCCGCCTGGCTAGTGGATCACAATGGGCGCCTGTGCCTGAGAGCCCGCTCTGACCTTCTCCCTCACCCAGCCACGCTCGCTCTCTCTCCCCCAGCCGAGCGGGAAGCTGCTTCTCTGACAGCCTAATAAATACAAAAACAAATTGCAGCAGGTTAGAAGTATGCAGCGTGGGCCGGAGCTGTTAATGTAATGAACTTGGCTTCATGGAAATACGAGGCAATTAAACTCCCACGGTGCCTCCCTCTGGCCCAGACAGACAGACGGAGGGGGGGGGGGAGAGAGAGCTGGGGACCCTGGAGAAGGAGAGAGAGAGAGAGAGAGAGAGAGAGGAAGGGGGGTTGAAAGAGAGAATAGAGCCATTTAGCAGGCCCACAGGAGTAGGAAGTGTGCTGACTGTGATTGAGCTTAAACACCAATTAGTCATGAGGCCGCCTCGTCCTGAGGTCACATCAGCCCTACGGGAGCACTGTCCGACCATCGCTCACCCTCCCGCTGTTTGTTTTGGTTGTTTGCCGGCCTGATTGGGCTGATTGCTGACTGATTGCCAGCCAGGTTTAGGTCATTCAGGTGGTGAGAGAGAAAGAGGTGAGTCAAGGAGTGTGTAGTGTCGTGTTTGTTTACGTATTTAGAGCTCTAAGTCTATACTGTATTGGGTACAGTAGCGCTTCACCATGCATACAGACCGACTGTCCTGTGAACAACCTCCCTCCATCTGTTGGAAGGAAAAATCACTTTAACACCTTGCATTTCTGGGCCCATTTTTTGTTGTTTGGTGGTGTATTTTTTTGATTCCTGTGGATAACTGGCCAAACACAGATGATGTCACGTCACGTCGAGATATTTCCAGGGCAGCTGCAGTGGAATTTTATAGCAGTTAATTTTAAGCTAGTTAAAACAGCAACGGTAAATGCCAGGTTTTGGTGTCAGTCCCTCATCATTAAAGAGCAAGAGCTTCTTTCTAGACTCTAGACTCACTATTTGTTGAACAGGGAGAGATCCAGTTTCTCCACTAACTGTAGCCGCAATAGACCATAAGGCAATACAGCCACAAGACATTTTGTGTTTTATGTAAGGGCTCACCCCTTACTCTCACTTTTTATCAGCTGGAAACTCCTATGGCTATAGCTCTCTCCACCTATATGTAAAATAAAACCAACGGCTGGATGCAACAAGTTCAGACCCGTTCTCTGGGGGTTGTCGAAAGGCATTCTGGGACATGTAGGAAATCATTCCCTGAAGCTGAAGTAGGTGAGGCAGGTTGAGGGAAAAGTGGGCACACAAAAAAGTAAATTACAACACAAAGTAACTCCTGGAATGCATTGAACATCACAGAATGATGATGTATAACACTATTTTGAGTATCCAAGGGTGGATTTTCCCATAAAAATGAATCTAAAAGGATTGGTGAAGGAAGTATAAGTTCAAATAAGGATTTTTACAGTGCAGACTTGTAGTATTTGCTTTATATAGTATTTATAACCTAGTGAGAGTGAGACCTAAGCACAGAGTGACACCTGCAGAGTTATCCCACCGCCACAGACCTCAGATCCACCCTGCAGCGCTCAAATCAAGAGACCGAATCAAACGTTAGATGCTGATCTGCTCCAGCCAGGAAGGCCTGATCCCTGGGCTTTAGCCACATCTGGTTTGTAATTGGTCGGGCTGCTGTAGGGATGAGGCCGAGGGTTGAGGGGACTGTGAGAGGCTTTGGTGCCTTCTATCCAGCCCAACTGTGGAGGTTTATGATGGCAGTCGCTGGTCTGCCAGCAACCCATCACAGCAGTTTCCCTGGGTGTTATGGGGTAGTATCAACGTACTCTGCCTCCTGAGCCGCAGTGCCTGAGTTATTCTATATTATTCTCTCCCCCTGAGTATTTTCCTCATGGATTCATTGTTTGTTATGAATATAAATATTGGCTGGCGTTTGCCAGATGCACGAAAGCGAGGGAGGAAGGAGGAGGGGGGGACATGATTGAAATTCTAGTGAACCTTCAGGAAGTAATCTGGACCGGGGCATGCAGGAGAGAGGGAATGGTTTCCGTCTGCTTCTGTTTGCACTCGCGCTGAGATTTGTGTGAAATTAGACTTTCTTTTCACATGGCTCCCCCTATCTCCTCCCTCTCTCTCTCTGCATTTTCTCAGTACTGACCCGCAGCTTATCGATCCAGCTGCTTACACTATATCAGCTCAGGGTGTTAACGTGATCTCTCTGCACAAACACAAAACATCTGCGCTGCTGAGCGCTCTCTGATAAAGCCAACTGACCACCTCAGTGAGAAACCGCTGCCTCTGCATTCAAGATATTGGAGACGCTCTTTGGTTTGAAGAGCTCAAAATCTCCTGGCTTTGAAGCTACCAGGAAGCCCTTCTCTCTCTTACACAGTGCAGATGACACACAGGCGTTAGACCAAACTCAGATCCATCTGCTCACTGTGCAGGAAATGAAGAAATCATGCTGAAATAAGTGAGGAAAGTAAAGAGTGTGAAGTTCAAACAGTATAACCAGCGTATATCCAGTGTGTAAATGGAGGTGCTGACAATAAGGTGCTGCAGTTAATGACTTATTTCATATATAACACTACATACAGTATATATCTACATACAGTATGTACGTTTACGCAAGTGTTGCCATGATAGAACTGAAATTTAAAACAATCCGCCTATTCTTTTTTTACTAACTGATGAGTTTTAGTGAAATCTTGAGATGAGTAATAATGTTAATTCGAAAAACATAATCTCATATCTACTCTCATGATGTACTTCATTAGTATTATACAATATGACATAATAAGAGGTAAGATAAGAGGTAATATAAAGCAGTGCAATATCATACAAATCATACAAGCTAAATGTCACACATACCTCTGTCTGCCTCGGTGGGTATAGGTCGGATTTTAAAGTACAATGTGGGGAGACAGTGATGCTCTGCTCTCCATATGGCTGAATCCCAGATGAGGTTCTGATGAGGACCTGACAGGAGCCACTTCATCATCCCCCACAGGTCATCCATCACCAGCAGCAGCAGCAGCAGCAGCAGGCAGAGGAGCGGTGCTGGGCCGGGCCGGGCAGGGGTCAGGGTTTGGGGAACACTCCGCTCTGAGTGCCCCACAGGAGGCTGACAACACGTACTTCAGAGAACTTCCTCTAGTCCGGCACAGTGATGAGTTCAGCCTGTGCAGTCTGCATGTGCTGCAGTGACAGATAGAGGAAGACTGAACATAGGGAGGGATTATCAAAGTACAAAAAGGATATCTATTAATATGATTATATGATATACAGCAGCTACGCTTTACAGGCCTCGATGAACTTCGACTGGTACAAGATGGGATGGATAGGATTCACATTCAGTCTATATTTTCACAATCTAGCATTAAAATCAGGGCTCTGATGTCATGGACCACAGCTACAGAAAAGCAATCTACAAAACCTGCAATGACATTTTATTTTCTTTGCAAATTTTTTTAAATTAATTTAGTTGTTCAATAATGTTTTTTGTACATTAATTCTTCATTTAAAGTAGTAATCTATCTTAGAGTTTCTCTACCATTGAATAGGTGGGGTGGCTGCTAATCCTATTTCCTGCTCTGTATTCTCCATTGAGACTCCTAATTTCAGTCTCAGTGGAGAGTTTTACTATCACATGATGGTCAAAACTTTTTTTCAAAGGCTTTTCCACCCTGTCAAGAATAAGATTCTAGGGGGAAACATTAAATCCTTGTAATTTTATGGCATGCAAATGGATCTTAGTACAAATAATCCTACACACTGTTCTTCAAATTTATCACCACTTAGTACTTTTCTGAGGTTTCGGTCTTACTAGACCATCTTCAGTTTTTACTCTGAAGAAAGTCTAGTAAGACCGAAACCTTCAGAAAAGTATTAAATGGTGTTGCAAGTTGCAAGAACAGTGTGCAGGATTCTTTCTACTAAGAGCTGTTAACCTTCATCCGACACACCTGTGCAAGACAAATATATATATCTTTATATGGCATGAAAATTTGAAATTATTTGAATAAAAATGAAATATTTTAACATAATTCAAGATAATATCAGTCAAACCCTAGTTGCTATCTGTATGTGTATGTTTTTGTGTGCTGTAAATTTGCATGCATCTGTGTTCCTCTGTGCATATGTTTTATATCTTGTTTCTGTATGTATATACTGTGTGTGTGTGTGTGTGTGTGTGTCCCAGTCGTACTGCCCTGCCACCTGACTGGCTGTCCGCTGCGTCCCTTCCTTTGATGGCGAGCGGCGGTGTGGCATCCAGATGTGGCAGCTCCAGCTGTGTCAGAGAGGAGCGGAGAGTTCAGCTCGTCCCTGGGGATTTTCCCCCTGATCCCCTCGCCCAGGCAGGCCCGCTGGGGAGAGCCAGACACGTGTGTGTGTGTGTGTGTGTGTGTGTGTGTGTGTGTGTGTCTCTCTCTCTCTCTCTCCCATCCTTGTCCACCTCTCTGTTCCACTCCTTTCCTCCATCTATACCTCCCTCCCTTCGTCCATCTGTCCTTCCTCGTTTGGCTCTCTCCTCCACCTCTCCTTCTCATTTACTTTCTCCCTCCCTCCTTCCTCCTCAGCTATCCATCCTTCTTGGTCTTTCTTCCTGTCTCCTTCCTCCTTCCAGTCTTTCACCTACTTCTTCTCTCCATCCATCCCTCCTCTTCCTCTTCCTCTTCCTCGTCCTTCTCCACCCTTTGCCCTGCTCTTCCCCTCCTCTTGGATCCCAGAGTGCAGCAGATTTTCTTCATCGTCAGTTTGATATGGTTATTATCACATTCAGATCTACTGCATGTGGGAACAAATCTTTGGATGTTTTCTCCTGTGGTTAATTTGCACTTCAATGTTTGCATTGTTTTCCGTCTCTCATCATGGAGTTCCTAATTTGCGGTTAAATGTTCTCTCTATGCTGTTATTGTTTGCTTTTTCAATTGAAATAATTTAAAGCTATCTCATAAAAGTATTGTGTTATGATTTTGTTTTTTCGATCAACCCAAAACCACAATTTTAATGTGGCTCTTTTATACATATTTCCACATATAACTGGGTACGTAATTCATTGTATTGGATAGAATGGAGATGTAATCGTGTTAAAAATGAACACATATGCTGCTGTATCGTTCCTTGGCAGGGCTAAAGATGACCTTATGCTTGAGAAGCATGAGAAAGAATAGAGTAAGACCTCAAATAAAGAGCTCCCCAGGCAATATACATCACACCATCCCTCTCTTTAACGGCTTACAGCAAAAGTCCCCGAGCTTTAGGAAACATATGTGTCTGTTTACATTGGAAAGAGCATCCAGCAGGCCTCCGTGTGCGTGTGTGTGTGTGTGTGTTGGCTTGTATTTGCGTTTCTGTCTCTGACTATTTCTGACTAACACTTCAGGGCAGCTGGCTAGGAAGGGTGTTTCGAACAGTCAGTTATTGAAGCTATACTGTAGTACTAGGAGGTTCAGCACTGCAATAACTGGACCTACAATATGGCTGTACAGCTGGGTGACCTGGTGGTTAGAGAAACCGGCCCTCAAGTCAAGTCAAGTCAAATTTTATTTATATAGCACATTTCATGCACAAGCAGTTCAATGTGCTTCACAGAAAAATCATTAAAACAATAGTAATAGCAAAATAGCAATAAAAAAGCACACAACACAAGATAAATAAATAAAAAGAATAGCAGAACATTAAAACAATACTGCAGTAAGAGCAATAAAATATGATATAGGTTCAAGTCCCATCCCTGCCCTGCTGAAGTGTCCTTGAGAAACACACTTAATCCCTACCATGCACTCTTGAAAAACGAATTCAATGACACAGTGTACATCCGCACTCATGAACACACTGACACAAAGATGTAGAGATCTGTACACAAATCACAATAAATTAGGATTAAATTAACTTGTGTATTGCAAAAAAAATGAAATGATAAACAGTAGAAAAACCTCTTTCATCCGTATCATTTTTCATCTGTGGCCATGCTGCTGCCCTGTGTGAAGAGGCGGCTCTGGTTTGGTCTGGAAACAGGATGTGGGCAGGAGAACTGGGCATCTGCCACATGCCATGGAACCTCTGGAGCTCATTTGCATAGGCTCCCTGTGAGTGTGTGTGTGTGTGTGTGTGTGTGTGTGTGTGTGTGTGTGCGGGCACAGGCACAAGTGTTTGGAAGTAAAATGTTTATGTGTGTTTCTCTCTGCAAGTCTGTACTTGTGCGTATATACGTGTGTGTGTGTGTGTGCATGTAAGTGTTTGGTTTGCGGCTGCGTGTGCAATGCAATCTTTGTGTGTATGTGTGTGTCTGTGTGTGCCTGGGTGCAAATGTTTGGAGCTCGCAAATGTTTGGATCATGGATCTGCTCAGTGAAATGCTTATGTACGTATGTCTGTGTTTGTGTGTGTTTGTGTGTGTGTGTGTGTGTGTGTGTGTGTGTGTGTGTGTTCCCTCCCCCAGTTCTTGCGTAGGCTTCCATTCCCGGCACAGCACCATGCATGGCATCCCCGTTGGCAGCGTCTTCAGCCCACCCTGGAAAAGTCAAAGTGAAGCCGGCAGCCAGGCTGTCTGTCTCCCTCCGTCTGTCAGCGGCTCGCGCAGCAGCCTCACCTCTTGATCTTTCCGCTCTGCCAGTGATGTGGTTCAATATTAAAACACAGAGATGGTCAGGACAGGAACAACACGCCGCAAAAATATTTACCTTAACAAGGGATCTTGTTTTGAGTCGTAAAGTCTTATATTTCTTCAAACAAAAACACCAATTAAGTGATAATTGGTAGATAATTTTGTTTGTTTCCGATGCCTTTGTACTTGTTTCAAGACATGTTCCAAACCAATGACAATATCTTGAAATAGTGCAGATTACTGCTGTAGCATCAAGATTATGTTGCTGATTCAAGGAAACTATTTGCATTGGAAACAAATAAAATAAATGGCTTGTTAAAATGGATATTTCAGTGTAAATAATATATTAGTACAATAGTGTAATAAGAACACATATTAATATACAAGCATTTCTGTGAGCAAACAAGGCCAGGTCTTAGACATTGTGTGACATTGTGTATACTGTAGCATAGTAATGTATAACAAAATGAAATGGCTTGCAGTAGAACATTTCTGCTTGGTCTTCCGGTGAATGTTTGGTTTTTGTCACTGGAGAGCGGTTCAATGCCAGTCGGTCAATCTGCCTCTTTGCTTTAGCCTGGCACAATCCTCTGGAAAGTTCTAATGCTTCGGACTAGCATAAACAAACAAATAAAACCCGGAGGGGAAATATGAGAAATATAGGCAAACATCAGCACCTTGGCTTGAGTAATGAGCTACCAGGGCTACCATCATTGCCTTGAAAGATGGCTTATTTTGTGCTGAGAAAGCATCATCTACATGATCTATGATTAATGTTGTCGTGCCTTAATGCAGCTCTATACGTCCGTTAAGGCTTTTCACATTGTGGAGCTTTTTTCTCATAGCTCAAAATTGTTTTTAGAGTGTGCAGTGATTTCGTTTCACTGTTGGCTTTGTGATTCATTAAATCCTAAGTGTCCTGACTCAGGTCACCCAGGCCTTTTTTTTTCAAGATAAACTCAGCGCATCAGTCCCTTGCTTTGCTAAAGAAATGCTTCCATTAGCTCAGAAATACAGGAAACCACACTAAAAAAACAGAAGCACTTAAAAAGACACAGAACTCTAATTTTGTGCAGCGAAATGATGGATTGTACTGATAGAGTAGCTGTGAGTTATGAGAAGGACGGACAACTCCAAGAACATTGCAGGGACTGCAGTTCTCTTCCTCCAAACTGCTTTTGTAAGACATTATCTAACTTCAAAGAGAGAACACAGGAGTTTAATTAATGAATGCTATGTCTGGATATGTAATACTGTTTGAAATACAATCTAATCTTTACTGTTTCCCTCTAATCATTCTAGATTTACAACAGCGAACAGGCGGAGCCACTGGCAAATCCAACTTCTGCCTTGGAGGCAGAAGGTAGGCTACTTAATCATTAAGATACCCTTGGTGGGTGTCTTTCTCTTTGTAGCAGCCACTCCTGTTGTTCACATATTCTGCTATACATTACTAGCATTCAATTTTAATTTGACCTTTTAGGGATTGTATCCAGAGCGACTTACTGTACAATGAGCAGGTAAAGGTTCAGTGTCACTCTCAAGAACGCTTCAATAGGACACAAAGCTGTTTTGGACACATTAGCTGTCATGGGGATCAAAGCTGTGACCTTCCAGTCATGGGACACTCTCTCTAACCACTCGTTCACCCTGTTGCTCTCTCATGTCAGACTTAAAGGCCAAGTCCATAACTGCTGTATGACGCCCCCTGATGAACACTGTCACCTACTACTGCCTTTAGAGTGATTCACTGGGTTGAAGATATTGTCTGAGCTTTTGAGGAACTAGTTGATATGGCATTGTAACATCTAAAAATGTGTTTTTACATGTATGTTTAGGCTGCAAAATGTTTTTAAACACTGGTGTAAAATGATGGAGCTCTATAATGATCAATTGGGTCAATAGACCTGATAGGTTAAGAAAGTTTAATAAGTAATGTTGGTCGAATAGATTCCAGATTGCATTGTTTATATACTCTGAAACTTGTATCCTCCATTTTGAAAATCGGTAGTGGAGTTTTTGTGCAGGTTTGTGAAGTTACCTGTGGTCCAAGTTGATATATTGTTATAATATGCTTCTTACCAAGTTATGATGGCCATAACAAACAAAACGGTCACAATATGTTTTCTGGCTGTTGTTGTTTCATTGATCCTACATATCTCCTGCAGTGGCACACTAGACCATTAGTTTGGTAATAGCGGGTAAACATTCGAGACAATCACAAGGCATACAGAGAAACACAATCGATGCCTCTCAGCCTCCAGAAATATGATCCTGCACCTGGACTCCTTCAAAGTACCTCAGCACCTCCATGAAAGAGAAAAAGAGAGACAGTGTCCCTTTAAGGGATAACTCACAGAGGAAGAAGAAAAGCTGAAAAGAAGGAGGGAGAGGAGGTGTGTATGTGTACGTGTACATGTCAAACTGATACACACATACACTTGGGAGAGAGAGAGAGAAAGAGAGCGAAAGAGAGAGAGAGAGAGAGATAAGGAGAGAGAGAGAGCGAGAGACAAAGACAGAGAGACAGCATTGCATTAGGCACTAAGAGCCATTCCTCTCTCGCTAAAGGCTAATGCAATTGCCACAATAAGAGTGTCTCAACGGAGCCTGGAAAAAAACAAGAGAGGGGGATGAAAGAGGAGAGGCAGGGAGGGAGGGAAGAATGGAGGGAGGGAGGGAGGGAGAGGGCGGGAGGGAGGGAAGAAGGAGAACTGGCAGCGCTGCCTCCAGACTCTCATATGGACAGTGTGGATCTCTTGGGACGACCAGTTGAAAGTCTCTCTCTCTCTCTCTCTCTCTCTCTCTCTCTATCTCTCTCTCGCTCTCTCGCTCTCTCTCTCTCTCTCTCTCTCTCTCTCTCTCTCTCTCTCTCCTGTTACTCCTGGCTGTGAGTGGCTGAGTGGGACGGTGCTCTGCTGTGTCTCCAGAGTGATTTATCAGGTTTACAGGGAGGAGAGAGAGAGAGAGAGAGGGAGAGAGAGAACTCCGGTAGCAGGCAGGCAGCAGTTACCAGCCAGCTGGCTGGGTGTGTTAACTCCACATCTGACCTCTATGGGAACAGAGCAGCCTCCACTCCTCTCCTGCTGGCAGGCTGTGGGAACGAAGGGGGGCAGATCTTCATCCTTCCCTCCTCTCTGCTGTCGAGCGCTGGGAACCAAACCTGGATAGAGCAGGAGGGGACATGAGAGGAGAGGGCAGGACAGGAGAGGACAGGGCAGGGCAGGACAGGACAGAGCAGGACAGGACAGCAGGACAGAGCAAGACAGGACAGGACAGGACAGAGCAGGACAGGACAGGACAGGACAGGACAGAGCAGGACAGGACAGCGTTGGCAGCAGCACTTCAGAGGGAGAACACGGCATGGAGGATTGCGCCGCCGATGGTTCCTGGATCTGAAATGGCACAGTTGGCACAGTCCGCCGGTCAGCTAGTCAGTCAGTCAGCAGCCAGTCAGTTGGTTAGTTAGTCAGCCAGTCAGTAAGTCAGACAGTTGGGTCCTCCTTGGGTCGGCTGCCCCACTTGTCCATATCCTCATCTGAACTCTGAAGTGACTCAGATCTGCCGAGCAGCAACGCAGGACCTGTGGGCATGGTGAGTGGCTAAAACCTCTCTCTGTCTCTCACACACATTTTCTCATTCATTTATTTTCTTTCCCTCTCTGGGTGTAGCTGTCATTCCATCTCCAATTTCTATCCCTCCGTTCTGTTGTCCCCTTTCTCCCCCCTTCTCGTTCTCATATTTTCATGTCCGTCTTTCTCTGGTTTCTTCTCTCTTTGGCAGCTGACTTGTCACAAAGACCAGACAGGACAGATCTGATCAAAGCATCAGTTTCAGTTTATGGGCGCAGTCTAAATGTTCGCAGTCTAGCTTTGATCCTTTGATGATGGCACTTTGAAAGACAATGCATCTGTTTGTATGAAAAACAAGTTGTTAGTTTTACAGCCACCGTTGGCTCTTCAAAGATATTTAATATGGGTGGTTTCACCTTGTTGTTTATGAGGGTGGAATTGCAAAAAACAACTTTTCTCATTCCCTTTGCTTTCTCTTCAAATAATGTAGCACGGCAACATAGAGTATTGTGCAGTGTCAAATTAAAAAAAAACCTTGTGAAAGTTGAATGCAAAGCTGTTTGTGATTTTGATCTGTTACCGTGTGAAAAGGAAAACAGATAGGATTTCACACACACCTGCACTGTTCCCAATCCTTGTGGCTACTGTGCCTCGCCAACGCCTTTTCTCAGCAAACTCATGATTGTGGGGGGTCGTGGAACGCCATAATCTCACCACTGTTTGGAAAAGGAGTTTGATTTGATAAACTAACCCCAAAGTCAAGCGCACAGAACATTTTTAGACAAATAGTTCAAATATTTGAGCATGCGCCAAGGCTTTATCTGGGACTGCTAAATCAGTGGTTCAGAGTTGTTCCCATGGGTAAGAGCAATGTTACACAAGGGCAGGTTAATGCTTTGAAGAGAAGTTTTATATTTCTGGATGTATAGTATTCCTGTCAAATACTGCAGTATAAACTAACAATATAATTTCATACGCAATATTAGGAAGGCTCTGCATGCCTACTTAAGTTAAAACTATACTTCAAAATAGGTCAAACGCTGCATATTCACTATCTGTGGCAGATGTTGACATGGGCGTTGTTGCAGGAACAATGAACAGATGTTTGTTATTTGGGTTCGGCTGCCTGATGTCTTCGTCATCGATAGAGATTACTGTGTGTGTGTGTGTGTGTGTGCGTGCGCAGGTCCGTGTGTGAGTTTCCAAGTGATGTGTGGTGTGTTTTCCCACGCACACGTGCATATCTGTGCACCTGTGTGAGTCTGTAGTGTGTTTTCTATGTGTGTGTGTGTCAGTGTCCAGTGTGCACCCACATGGCCGCCTCCTCTCTGGTGTTTTCCTGGTTTCCCTGCACTTTGTGTGTTCCCTGGCTCCCCTCAGATCAACTGCGGAGTGTTTAAGTGTACAGGACAGCATGGTTTGCCTCGGCTCTTTCAGCCCGGCCGTGCGACTACCACAGAGAATTGCTGTCTGAGCCGAGGCAATTACAGCACACATCCAAGCCATCTTAGCCATGAACCAAATGAAGGAGCCTTTGATAGGCCCCGACTGACGCGTATTTACTTTTTACGACCAACCAAGTAGTAAACAGCTTGCCTTGTTGGCGCTGGAGTGAGAGTTTAAATACATGCCTGTTCACACAAACACACATACACATACGCACACCGCACAAACATGCATGGACGCACACATGCACACACACAAATAACTCTTCAAGAAAATATCCACATCAGAAAAAGTACAGCCGTGTAAACAAGCTTTCTCTTCTTCTTCTTCCAATTAAACGAAGACCATAGAAATAGCCAAGAGTAGTGACACTGTCAGCTCAATATTTCTGCCAGTCATTGATTTCATAATCAGGTTTGTCAAGCTATGCCTGGCGGTTTTTTTGGAGCTGCAGAAACAGCAGCAGCAGCAGCAGCCTCCAATTGAAGCCATGTGTGGTGGAAAAACAGGCCTCAGTTTGTGGAGAGATTGCATGCTTGGAGTGGGAGGGAGCCTGCCGGTTACAGAGGTCACGATCCGAACACGCCAACTCCTCCTGGCCTTCTCACACGCCATGGTGACGGCTGCATCTCAATAGTCAGTCGTGAATCCCTCCCACCTCCTCATCTCCTTCACTCCTCTCCTTACCTTCATCTGAACGCGTCTGAATTAACTGGGAAGGCCAGATTGCAGCTATCACCTCTACTGTTTTTGCGTAACTTTTGCAATAATGCAGATCAAGTAAAGCAAATAAGGAAAGGACTAAAATAAATTTTGCATTGCAGCTGGCTTTTGTTCTTATAGGTGGCGTCTCAAACTGCTGGGATGTTGTGTGCAGGGTGTGCCACAAATAAAAAGTGGCTGGTTTGGTTGAGTCTAGTATAGGACTTTATTAGAGTTAGTTCTACCAATAGCATCACTGATACATCCCACTGTCCTTAGATGAACCCAACAGTCTGACGTTGTGTCTGGGTTTGATTCCACCACCACCACTACTTCACTTTAACACACTCTCACGCATCTCTCACACACACATACATACCAACTCTTTCCTCTCTTACCCTATTTTTGTCTTTCTTTTTCTG
This sequence comes from Centroberyx gerrardi, assembly GCF_048128805.1. NCBI lineage: Eukaryota > Metazoa > Chordata > Actinopteri > Beryciformes > Berycidae > Centroberyx > Centroberyx gerrardi. The sequence goes on from NC_136005.1 coordinate 11,828,261, forward strand.
CTTCGCTTTCTCTGTCCTTTTCCTTCTTTATATCTCTCACTCTTTTCTCAGGCTCTTTCTGAGAGTCTTTCTCTTCCTTTATTTCTCCTCCTCTGGTCTGAATGTTATCAGCGTAGCAGCAGCTATTAGCTAATAGCTGGGATAGCTACCACTATCAGATTCAGAGATAGCCTATTCCAGGCTTTTATGGAGCGGTGCCATTTCCCCTCATGCATTATAATCGATCATGTTCCTGTCAGAGCAGAGAGCCAGATCATTTTTTATTTCTCCATTGTTCCTACAAGAGGTGAGTCAACGCCTCTACACAGGTAACCGAACATTCAAATCATTTAGCATCAAGTACTTTTAATCTAAAATTCCCAAATCAACTAAATCTGATTAGACTCGAATGTCTAATCCCGTTTCATTTCTAAAATGGTTCGTAATGATTGATTTTGCATGAAATTACATCCCGCCAAATTGCATTAACACTACGCAAAGTGGATTACTGTTAATGGGACATGTGAAAAAGCTCCTGCTTGAAGCCCAGTCCCTTCATCAGTCAGATGTGAGGGCTGGTTTATCTAGATTGAGTGATCTAATGGGCTGAATAATGAAGCCCAGATCTAACCAACACTGCTAATGACTTTTTAATGCCCATGGGGCTCTGGGTTACCTGCATGTAGAGAGGTGTGACCTGTCATTTGGGTCTGTGTTATAGCTCTCTGATCTCAGCTAGTCTAACCCCGCCTGGGTCCCAGCTGAAGCGGGATATATAGAATCTCTGGGACACCCGGAGTACAATAACACAACTTGGAGGCGAGTGTTGTCTTGGTCAAAGTGTAACATCACAGTAAGTTGAGATAATATCGGCTGCCTGCAACTGCCTGGGACTCTGCAGCGCAGTTAGAGTCTGTTTCGAGTGGTTCAGCTGACCGAACCCACTCCCTTGCTTCCTGTCTCAGGCAAGAATAAGAATGCTTTACATTTCAGAAGAGCTTTGCACTCTGTGAGACGTTTGCTTTGCACACTAAACAGACTGGAGCAGCAGGATAATATGGCATCCATAAACCAAGGAGGCTTTTATACACAGGAAACTGTAGTCTCCAATTAGATTGGATATTGCTCTCTTTCTCTCTCTCTCTCTCTCTCTCTCTCTCTCTCTCTCTCTCTCTCTCTCTCTCTCTCTCTCTCTCACACACACACACACACATCTCTCTCCCTCTCTATTTTCTCTGTCTCTCTCTCTCTCTCTACTACTTTGCCTGTGTTTTGTGGGAGCAGGCCAACAAATCACAGTGGCACTAATGTGTGAGATGCAGAGTGACGTCAGCGCAGCGTGGCTGAGTTCAGATGTGAAACTTACACCTGCAGTCATTACCACCACCACATATATGACAACATCTCTTGGGTAAACAGGATTGTGAGGAGCAGGATCTCATGAGATATTCAACAAATGGGACGCCGTTATCACCTTTGAAATAAAAAAGAAAAGGGGAGGAAGAAGAAATCAGTGCAATGAAGAAACTTTATCCGTTTGGGGATTTGTACCCATTTATATTACGTAAATATTCCAATTACATTTATGGCATTGTATTGGTTGCCTCCTCCTCTCCTTTTTTGGATACTGCCTGCCATTGGAGCCCAATGTTATTTCCCTCTGACTTTCCTTGTTCTCACCTTCGGCCTTCTGCCCAACAAGCAATTCCTCCAGGCTGTGAATGAGGTCATTTTGCTCGGCGGAGAGTGCAAACCTTGCGCTTTCTAAATGTGGGGACTGGTTCACACCTTCAGCCTCGTGCACAATAATGAGTTCCATCAGGTTGTGAATTATGTTCATTTGGACTCACACGAACTAGAGACCTGACCTTATGCTTTCACAAACCATAAACAAACAAGACTGAGAGCTGTGTTGTAGTTACTATGGATATATGGAAATCATGTAAAACTGAGCACTTCACTACCACTGTATTTGCACAAAGTATTTGTATAAAGATTGTCACTGATTTATGGTTCGGCGTTGCTCAATAGGTAATACCTGGTGCTTCCTGGTTTAGACTGAGAAGACGGATGCAGTTTTACCTTAAAATCTTGCCTGGTGCAGCTTTAAACAGTGTATTTTTTCACTGTGATCATGACAGTGATAAGGGTTCATTTGATTCCCCCTAGAGCCAACCATACTAAAAACATATGCACTCTAATCATTTGAGAAAAACATGGTGTATTATTCTTCTTCTTCTACACGATGTATTATTGATGTACTGTACCTTTCTGGTAATACACCAACCTTGTTTTTGTGGATTACCCATCATTGCTGGGATGTGGGTTAATGTTTATTTTCCAGACACTGAATTGCTATCACTACCACATCCTAACCTTGTATGTCATCCTCTGTCTTTCAGCCCACATCCCAAGAAAATGTCAAATTATTGATTGACCATTGATGTGATTCCGTGGAAAATGATATCACAAATGAAACATTTCCTATATCATGCCTACACACCTACCAAACAAACAATGACTCACGTCAGAGGACAAGACCACTCCCTTTGATTCAATCTGTCACACACTCTCGTACGTTCTCTCTCTTTCTTTCACACACACAGACTCACACACACCCAAAATGCTCAGACACACAAGCTCATGCATGCAAACGAACAATGAGCGCACACACACAGAGACACACACACACACCCACACACAAACACACATGCAATCCCTCATTCCACTCCCCTACAACCGTTCAGTGAAGCGCAACTTTAAGTTCCACATCTCAAACCTAGACAAACATATTTATTCATGATTCCTGGGTAGGGAGGGGCCAGCAAAGTGTTAACACTGGCTGACAGGACAGACATATTTCTCTGTCTGGGAAAGACTCTGCACCACATTGTTAGGTTGTACACCATGTGCTGTGGTTCTGCACATAAACACCGCGCAGAGCTAAGGCTAGCTATTATTCAGAGCTGCGGAAGACACCCAGTTCCTGTATAAAAACAATGTATAGATGCCATCGGGATTCTGTCAGCGGACATTGTAAAACCTTTATGGACCTGTAAATGTAGGCCTGTGACTTCAAAACATAGTCCTCATGACAATTATGTGTAATTATCACGATGTCGAAATGGAGGATAATGCACCGAATGATAGTCCTTTCCTTTCCTTAGACTGGTTTAACTGCTGCAGCCTTGATTATGAGTGAATCTGTAAAGTCTGTCTGTTACTCTTTGAACACTCTCTCCTCAACTTCTTAATTGGAGCATAAGGTCTGATGGACGGAACTTCAGCTGTGGTTCTCCATTGATTTTGATAGATTAAGGGCGAGGAGGCATCGAGAATGTATGCAAAGCAATCAAGGAGAGACTGTTGAGACTCGGCCCTAACCTCCTCCTCACCGCTCAACAATCCTGTCATTATCCCCTTCCCACCAGGGTGGCCCTGGAATTTTCCTTGCAAAACAGCGTAAACAACAACAACAAAAGATAATAATACACAGTGACATTCTAATTTAGCGAGAAGGAAGTTGTAAAAAGAGTTGGAGTTTGTTTTCTTATGTCTCCCCTCGTGGACCCGCCCAGCAACTTCAAGGGTTTTGCAGCGATCTACAATGGGAAAAGAAATCAAACAGTCCAGTCTAACTTGTTCTATGCAAGGAAAGCCCTTGTTTAGTGGGAGACAGAGACAGAACAGAACCACATTCATTTATCATATTCGGTTCTGATTATTTGCAAAAGATGGAGACAGATATCCTTTATGGGCACGGTGCCTGTTGGGCTTCATGCCTGATATCCAGTTCTCCTAGGCTGGCATTTTGTATTGTGAGTATTGATGTCCAGCAGCGCCAGACAGTTTGCATGGCCCCAGCCATTCCAAACAGAACCAGTGTTTTGTTTTTGTCTCCAAGCCGCTTTAAACAAACAGGACTGACCAGGTAGCTGGGTCTGCATATTCCAACCAGGCTCCACATCTGCTGCGTCCTGCTGATCCGGGCAACAGACAAGTCCGCATAGTCATTCCTCACGTCCACACAAACTTAATAATTTTTATTAGAGAGATCAGTTGTATTGTCTTACATTCCAGGGTTGCAAGAGTGGTTTGAAGTGCATCGTAGATGATCAAATCAATTCAAGTCCTGATGTCTTGCTTGAGCATTCAAGACTGCTTGAGACATCAGTGTAAGGGTTTAATTTCCTCAGAGACATACATCTATCAAATGGCCATATGATATTGTTATAGTGTTACAATCTGTGAGGAGTAATGCGCCCCCCCCCCACCCCACCCCCCCACCCCCCCTCTCTCTCTCTCTCTCTGTTTCTGTCAGGTCACAGGTGCTCCACAGCTGCGGAGGGAGGCATCTGGAGCGCAGGAGTAGGGTGGAGAAGGTGGAGAGGGCAGGGAAGGGCAGAGGAGGGCAGAGCGAATCCAGCTTCCATCCTCGCTGTGGTGGGGAGGGTTCCTGGCACCGTGATTTGATGCACAAAGAGAAACAAAAATCACATTGCCAGGGATTTCCACTCCTTCACAGCTCAGCAGGTGACCCAGCCGCATCGGTATGTTCCCATTGTGGGATGCTTTTGTGCAGTCTTCTTGGCTGTTTTCAATTGATATCAGACACTGTATGTTGCTATGGAGTCAGAGGAATAAATACTGGAGAAATTTTACCAGGGAGACTAAAGTTCAGATGGATGTTGTTTTCAGCTCTCTCACAAGACTTCAAGAGATTACCTTGTGGAATTAGTTTCTTACAAGAAAAACCGCAAAAAAACATGTGTCTCCGTTGAGTGCTTTAATACTTCTAAAACTGCAGTTAAATGTGCAGCTGCTTGAAATTCAAACTGTCCACACTATTCTCCCCTTTCAAATCAGCCAGGAAGTGAATCTAAATGCATTTGATAACCGTCCAATTTTAAATAATGTATCAAATTTTTGGAGACATATCACATTTCGGTACTTGGAATGTCCAGTGACCTAGGGCTTTATAACCAAGGAGACTGTTTTGCTGTTTGAAATGTAGGCAAGGAGGATCCCTCATTGGCAGCACACTCTGAAATACAATATGAAATGAGCCCCATCAAAGGCGACGTGATCTTTGGCATCCCGAGCATTGCAGGTTTCGAAACCACCAACGTTACCAGCGAGTAGTCACGTAAAGGTCTGCGTGAGTCTCTGTTCCCTCCAAAGCCAGCCAGCCACTTGCTAAAGGCACAGAGCTTAGCTAATTGGTGAGCATTGATCCCTGCTATGTGTTGTTCACAGTGGCTAAGTTCAGTGCCTGAGGTGAAATAGTTGATTCGACGGAGGGGATTTGTTCCGGTGAATGGAAAGAACTTGATGATCTTGGATATGAAGAAAGGAGGAGGGAGGAGGGAAGCAGAGGAGTGACGAGAGATTAGGCTGAGGGGGAGGGAAGAGGGGGAGAGGGAGACTGGGAGGTGGGAAGAGAGGAGAGGAAGACTGTAAGAGAATCAGGACAAGCGTGGGAGAGTTAATGACTAAGAATTACGGTCCCATGCAGGAGCTGTGTGGGTTTGGACGTGTTATGGACCAAACTCCGCAGGTTCTGAGCGTGCAGTATGGGTCAGACCTGGGACAAACAGCACCTGCACCTTTTGTTTGGATTGTGTTTGCCTGAGCAACAACTGGGCAGGCTTTTACATTTGGGTTTATGAAATCTTAACCTATGCGACCTATGCTTGGCAAGAATCATCATGCATACCGAAATATTTGAAAGGATTTCAGATACAATTTGACCCAGGTTTGATGTGGACTCAAATGTGCCAAAGGGTCTATTGGATTTTAGGAATGTGGTGCTAAATGTCAGACCCGTCGGGGCATGCCCAGTTCTTGTCCAATTGACTTAGCTCAGCACCTGTGTGCCAGTACTTTGGGGCACCAAACAACAGCCTGGACTTATATGGTGGAAAGGAAACCTTGGTGTACCCGACTATCACACTCAGAGATTATTTGCTCATTCTTTTTTCATTGCATTTACACTGTATATGTCACACTGACACTGTCCTGTTCATGTGTGTAAATGCTCTGTACATAAGGTTTTTAAAAAATACCTACTGTGCACACAGGCTGCACCCTCCCATGTCACAGGAAGCGATGTTCGGGCTGTGCCCTCCCGTGCCTACTGAACTGGTATCAGTGTTTTACCTGAAAACTGGCTCAGTTCAGCAGGAACAGGAGTGGAGCCCACTAACTAGCCGAATCTGTGTTCCGCGTTACCTCATCAACCTCCAATCAGCGTGCAGCGAGACAGCCCAGCCCAGTTCCAGTGTTTCAAATTGCTGTGCCCTGTTGTTCAATTAACCACACCCCCAAAGAGTCCCTCGGGGCTTTTGGCTCCAGTCATTGGCCCTGATGAAATCAAACCCGAGCATTCCAACCTGTCAGGCGACTGCGCTGAACCCTGAAGTGTATCCAAGGCAGTGCAGCCGGAGTTAGATGACTGTCCCTTTCTTAGCCAAAGTATGAATGTTTCATAAGCAGATTTACCATTTTTGCTTGATAGGTAGGCCCTGACGTACTGAGCCGTTGTGTGAATATTGTTACATACTGATGCAGTCATTCCTGTTGTTGTGCTCAGCCTTCATGTTTATTTCAGCATCGCATTCATCCCTTGACAAGGCTGCAAACACGTCTCTCTCCCTTTGTCTATGTCTCTCTCTGACTCTCTCTCTCTCTCGTTTCTCTCTCTCTGAGCTGTCAAAGGCCAGACTGAGACTGCAGTTCATTGTGAGGTAATCCCAGTGAAATGCCTGCTATGTCTGTGTAATTGATGTCACCCCAGCAGCCTCCATTATCAGTGATTGGGAATGTGTGCAATGCTGCTTCATCCCCACTCTCTACTTTAGAGATAACTCACGACCACCAAAGGAAAGTGCTTCATCTTGAAGACTTTATACCCATAGGAAAATGGAAGCTCATTAGCGAGCACGATGAATCTGCTCTTATCCAGCAACCCCATTGATTGTGGTTGGCGCCATAAAATTACATTTCTGTTCGAGCTAGAATTTCTGTGGATAGATGTTCCATTCTAACCTTGAAGAGATTACCTAAAGACGGGCTGGAAAGTCGCTATTTCATCGTGTCAGCGGTGGGATCTTGTCTTCAGGGCATTGTTCCAGCCAGGTGGTACCAATGAAAAGTTAGGAGATGATTTGTGTAAGCAGTTAATCTAACTGAATATAGAATACATTGGTGCATGAAGTGCATTATTCAAAATGTCAGTAAGTTTGCTAACTACTTTGAACCATTTGAAGCATGATTTCTTTTGATGTTACAGGTGAAATCAGTGTTTCATGTAATGCATTTACCAACCCGACAGTTGAATAAAGTTGAAATGTGCCTGAGAAAGAATTCTAGTATTGTTTTTTTTATACAATAATAAAAGATAAGATAACATCATTGATCCCCAGGGGGAAATTGGGTCATTGCAGCTGCGAAGAACAGAGGTGGAGAACAAAGAATAAAATAGGTAATTAAAAAGGCTTAGATTAACAAAGGATAGAAACAGAGATAAATTAAAATGAGAGATTGAGCATCTCTGTGATGCTTAGAAAGGATGAAAGGATGAGTTTGGGGGGAGATGATTACCACATTGTCTTGTTGGTGAATTGCCACCTGCTTACCAGCGGGCTGTTAGCGGTTTGCTAACAGGTTATTGTCAGCGCCGTAGCGGAGGATTTCCAGCAAACTGCAGAGGGTCACAGGTTCAGCTCTCTTCTAAAGTTACACTTGCTACACCCAGTTGGCTGGGCTGCCTGCCGCATACACTGAAATCATAAACATGACAATACACATTCCCAAATTCTCATCAAAACACACACACACACACACACACACACACACACGCAATTACACAGCCATAAACGGGTTACCCAGACCAAAGCCTCCAGCTTTGACCACGTCTCTCATTTTAGTCTCCATAGCGATGTCAATGTCCCTTTCATCTTCGGGCCTCAAAGGCTGACCAGATTTCATGATGTGGCTGCTTTATTGAGCCTGATCTGCTTTTGTTGCCCCCATTCAATCAGGGTCCGTGTGGTTCTGGCCCATCGCTGTGTGCTGGGCTGGGTAATTTGGTTTAGGGCTGAACGGGAACATCTGTTCTACAAAGCCTCAGTCCCTTCCGTTCCTCCTGCCTCATAGCATGTAAATGGCGAGTTATGTGAAAAACCAAGGCTGGCGTCGGGGCTACTGCTGCCGCTCAGGACCCGAGAACCTCAAGTCACGACCCGAAACCCAAACCCACTCAACAGCAATCTCACAGACGAGGGAGGGAGACGAGTGACGCTTTGAAATGCAAAGTTCAGGCCAAACCTTTGTGTGAAGTCATGTAGAAATTATAGTTGGAGTGACTTTGACTAAAGATATGCTTAATTGATTTCATATGTACAGTAGGAGGTTTTAAACGACCCAGTAAATGGTGAGCAGAAAAATGTTTCAGAAGAAGTGTTTCATTGTGGTATTACACATTTACAGGGATTATTGTTTTGTTATTCTCTATGACTGCATTATATATATATTTTTAAGAATGATATAGCACAAACAAGACATCCACTTTTTATTGTGCTATCTGGGGCCTCATTCATAAAAGGTATGCACACATTTTGGGCCTATGACCAAATTTTTTTTAGGGTTTTTATGAAATATTGATCGGGATCTGGATGCCAAACACAGTGGGATTCATGAATTTTGGAGATATATAAACACTGAACAAAAAATCTATCATCATGCAACACATTAATACATACTGCAGATATAATCTTAAAGACACCATGAAATGGCATCTTTACTTCCTGTATTTGATGCATTTCCTGTTGAAACAGGATGTCGGGGCGGGACATAATGCAGTGAGGGATCAATCAAAAGTCTAAACCAATGGAATATCAGTCAGGGAGAGAAAGGCAATTTTATTTGATGGGAGGGGTGCAGAGGGGCGGAATTGTTCAAAAAGCTGATGGTTTTATTGGTTAGAAATTTATTTACACCTACTAGTGCAGCATGAAGTCACCATGAAAGATACTGTTTTCCAGGAAGTAAAAGTAATGGGAGTTAATTTCATGGGGACTTTAATAATTTGCTGTTATCATATTTATTCAAATGAATTTAAGTTCGAATTAAGCTATAACAGAGTGGCGTAGCGATTACTGTCCTTCAGCCGGAAAGACCGAGTTCAAGCCCTTTTCACAGCAAGTATCCGCCCTGCTGAAGTGTCCTTGAGCAAAACGCTGAATCCAAACCAGTTCCAGTTGTGCTGTTGTGTATCCGACCCTGACCTCTCACCTCTGGCCTTCCTGTGGAGGTGGGCAAGCGAAAGACAATTTCCGCTCAAGGGGATCCATAAATTATCTCCAACAAAATAATAATAAATAAACAAAGACAAAGCATGTTTTTATAAATGAGGCCCCTGAACTTGAACACAACAGACCTCTCTCAAAGAAAACCTGTGTCCTCCTCACTTTGGAAACTTTTTGGAAACCGAAGCCACATCATCACCCTTGGAACATCTTTCACAACACAATTAGTTAAGTGGTCACGGTGCTCAGCCAAAGCAGAGGAAGAATGAGAGAGGGGATTAAGAAAAGAAGGAAAACATGCCCACATACATTCCCAAGGTTGAGCGCAAAGTCACTGCCGATGGCCGAGGTCCAAACCTGGGAGAAAACTAGTGTTGTCTTTAGTAATTGTCCTGTGTACCCAAAACGAAAGAAGATTGAAAAAGCGCCTTTGTGTGCTTGTGGCAATTTTTCACCTTGTTGGAACATGTTATTTTCTTTTTTTTTTATGAAAAGGGAAAGGTTAAAAGCAAAGGGTTGGCGTGCACAATGTGTCTGCCTCCACCATTTTATTTCTCATAACCTCTGGCCTGTTCTTCTTTGTATCCGCTGTCCCACTATCTGGAATCTGATAAAGAAAGAGGAAACAGCTGTGCCCAGCGATGGTGTAGCTGTTAAGACCCTCATCTCCCCACATGTACCCAGCGCTGGCCTACGACTGAATCTCTCCAGAACCTTCTCTCTCTCTCTCTCCTGTGTCCCTCCCAGCTTTCTTTCTGTCAACATACAGAAAAAAATCCCCCCCCAAAAAAACGACAGTACGAAGGCGAATGGGCTGAGGAAGAAACAGCTGAGGAGAGTTCGTCTTTCTCCATTCTGTCATCCTCCCTTTTCCTCTTCAGCTGTTGTCTTCCTACTGTGTGTCGTCAGGTCAGAGTCCCAGTGTGTGTGTGTGTGTGTGTGTGTGTATATATGTGTGTGTGTGTGTGCATGGGAGGTGGGGCGATAATAGACACACTTTGTATGCGTTTATGCATTGCTGAGGAGGAGACATGTGCAGCCCTAACTGTGAACATACATAAATTATAATAAAATCCAATTACACCGCAGAACAAGAGAACCCGGGTCTCCAAATCCTTCAGGCGAGATTCCACAGCCAGGTGCAGGAGAGGGAAACACAGACACACAGACACATGGGAAACAAAAATGGTCTTGTATGCAAATGTTTGACTTGTTCGTGTGGACACGCAGCGAGAACGCCCTTCCTCTCCTTTGTTCTCTGTGTTGGCAAGAGCATGATGTCAGCTGCCCAGAGGAAAATGGCGACCGCTTTGACTGATTGGGTATAATTGTATCCACAACACCGAGTATTTACACAGCCATTATTGATGTCTGAATGTGGAGTGGGACGCTGTAAGGTAGCCAAACACACAGGCTTTTTTTCTTAGGGAGGCTTTCTTAGGGAGCGCGTCCGCTGGGTCAAATAAAGAGAGAAGAGAGAGAGAGAGAATTTCCTGATGCTGCCAGTTTATGAAATCATCCTCTGTGCGGCTGAGAAAGACCAGATAAGCGCTGACCTCACAGATACCTGGCTGTCACTCTCTCCATTACCTCAGTGTGGGAACACACACACACACACACACACACACACTCACACACATGCACGGACACACGCACACACATGTTAACACGTAGCTTGACACACACACACATTAACACTCGCACACATGCTCACTCACTCACACAAAGTGCTATTGTGTATTCTCCTGCCCTGTAGAAGTAGGCAGGTGCTGTATGGCTAATTATGGGAAATTAGTGATAATGAAAGACTCTCATATCCAAACCAAAATATATCGTCATAATAATGAATCTATTGTTGTACAGTAATTCTCTAGAAAATGGCACTGCACCTAATATATTATCTAAGAAACAGTTGCAGGAGTCCAGAGGAGTGAAGTGTGTAAGTCACTCTTTCTCAACTACCTGTAGATTCTGCTGTTAAAATGGACTGCCAGGTGGCAAGCCATGCAAATGTTTTCATGTGGAGAAACAATCAGACGGCTAGACCACCTCCACATCCCCTTCCGTCTCCCCGCACCACCGTGTTTACATGTTGTCCCTCCTCTTTCCCATGACCTACAGGTACAGGAGAGGGGATTAGGGCATTGTGTAACTCGGGTATGGTTAACAGCAAGCCTGCTGCCACTGGGTTCATGCAATAAGAGGCTGGAGAGGAGGAAACATGGGAAAAGAGAGATAGGGAGTGAGTGAGTGAGTGACTGCAGGGGCGGACTGGTCATCAAGAGCAGTGATTCTCAACCTTTATCATATCAAAGACCCCAAATTTAGTCCACATTAGAGCCACGGACCCCCATTTGATGAGATTTTGCCTCTCTGAGAATATTTGTATTGTTAGATAAGATTTTTGCCAGAATCCCATGACTATCTGTTTTGTAGATAGAGAGATAACAGTGAAACTATGACCAAAATAATCATTCTTCTACATCCTCTAATTGTGATAACTTCTTGTAAATGAAATAATGGTGAAGTTTAACAATTCATAAATTTGCTGGGGACCCCCTGGATTCCCCTCAAGGACGCCTGGTGGTCCTCGGACCCCACGTTGAGAACCACTGATCTAGAGTAGCGTGAGTTTTCCCAATGGGGCCGGTCAGCCTGTGGGTCAACCTGTGGGCCAGCAGTGAGTGCAGCAACACTGATAGCAAAAGATAAAAAAAAAAAATGTCCCATGCTGTTTGGTAGTTCTGCTGTAGACCGGCCGGCTCCATAGAGGTGTACATTCTACCTTTCATGCAGTGAGCTGACAACGACAGACTGATTGTGTTGTGCATAAATTGTGTCGACCTAACAAATGATCACGGAAAAGCAGCAGAACAAAAATGCAAAAGCGGGACTGAAAAACTAAGTGAAAACAGTCCCTCAGGGCAGATGTGACCAAATGCCAGAAATTGATTAATTTATTTTTTCGCACTAGAACTAACAGTGCAACATGCATCAGTTCTTCTAGCATCAAAGTGCAGCAGCATAATTGTAGCTGTTATGCTGCCTTCAGGTGCTGTCGGAATTATCAGAATTACGATTAAAGCAGTAAAAAAGTAAAAGGAAAGTTCAAATTCTCTATGATCTCCAAGTTGCTGAGATGTGACAATTATGGGTAGTGAGCATAAATCTTGTCAATAACTAATGGTAAAAGTGATGTATTTTTATTAAATTTTGAAATGAAATGTATCATCCAATATGTAAAATGGCAACTTAATTTTAAAGATTCTAAAAAAAATAGGCTATGACTTTAATAATACTTTGACACAATATGTGTCCATAATGTGAGAAGCGGGTCGGCAGTGGAGGGCCGGTCTGGGTCAAATTTCCAGGGTCGTTTTTTTTATTTTTTATCCCAGTCGACCACTGACTGACTGACTGACTGTTTGACTAGTTGAATGTCTTACTGACTGAATGACTCTTCCGTTTCAGTGTTTACAGTACCAGAGATCAGACTGTGTCACTTGCTTCACTCTTTAGCCTCTGTCCCTCGGTTTCGTCAGGTTCCCCCTCGGCTCCGGCACCTCTCCTGCCCGGCCCGACACCCCGCCTCACCCGCTGCCTTCGCCTCTCCTCAGACAGTACATCATTAGCTGTCTGCTGAACACCTGGAGGCAAAGCCAGCGAGGTAATTATTGAGGGCATGGCCACGTCTGCACGCAACCATCATTAACCCATCGCACCCCATTTGGAGTGGAGAAAAGGCCTTCTTGTTGCAGCGAGAGAGAGAGATACTGAGAGAAGGAAAGATTGGTGATCAGCCCCTGACATGTCAAATATGATACAACAAACGTCTCTGAGCCCGGAGCTAATAAAGCCTGGAATTTTCTGTTGCTTTTTCATCAGGCACCAGACCTGGAGCCGTGCCAGGACCAGAGATGAGGGAGGCTTATCCCCTACTCTTAACCGTAAAGATGCAGGAATTCATGAGTGGGGAAGGGGAAACACACACACACACACACACACACACACACACAAACACACACAGACAAATACACAAAACTAGCAATGACTTGTTTGCTTCCATAACCACAAAAAAAAACAGGAAAAGATTTTGAGGAGAGCTGGCCTCAGAACTTCTCACAAGGGCGCGATTACTTTGGAGAAACCTCACAAATGACTGTAGAGACTGGTTTTAAATGTGTAGGTGTGTGTGGTTATGTGCATGTGTGTGTATGAGTGTGTGTAGGTGTGTGTGTGTGTGTGTGTGTGTGTGTGTGCGTGTGCGTGTGTTTTTCTGCATCTTTATGTCTGTATATATGTGTGTGAACATTTGCATTTGTGTGTGTATGCGTGTGTGTATGCAAAGTCAAGTTGCTTCATTGTCATACTGTATATAGCGATACTATGAAATGTGTGTGCGTGTGTGTGTACGTGTGCGTGTAGGCCTATACCTTTGTGTGTGTGTGTGTGTGTGTGTGTGTGTGTGTGTGTGTACTTTAGCGGCTGTATGGCACAATACAATCATCTCAGCTGCGTGGGCGGCCATTCCAGGTAAAAGGGATAAAAGCGACGTTCTTCTCCTCTCACCTCAACGCCTCATTTCCTCCTTGCAGCCGGCGCTGACGAGCCCGTGCAGCTCACACACGTCACCAACAGGAATGCCTGCCTGATGCCTGAGCGGCTGCCAGAGCAGGGGTTCATCTCAACAGTCAGTGGTAGCTCCCTCTCCCTGGCTCCTTATCCATAGGAGGGGCATAGGAGGCATAAAATAAACAAGTGAAAAAGTCAGGATATGAATCATCTACTCATCAAGATCAGATTCACTTTGAACGCCAGTTACAGTAAATGTACAGGAATTTGGCACAAATGACAAATTCCGGCATATTTTTAATAACTGAACTCAAGGTAGACATACTGTATATTGTATATAGGAATGCTTTCATCATTTAAAGCATTTTGAATAATTGATTGCAAATTCTTTCTTAGGAATAGGGATTTTTTCTTTTAATTCATTTCTTCCTTCGGCTAATCTTTTTTATCATTAGCATGGGTTTGTGATCATGACTCACACACACACACACACACACACACAGAGAGAGAGAGAGAGAGAGAGAGAACACACACAGACCTCTATCAGTTAGGTGCCAATCCGTCTCCTGTAATTTGTAATAACCAATCCTCCATCAACCACAGTCTAATATCATGCATCAATCATTTCCATCATTTCCTCTCTCATGCTCTTATTTTCATGGCTGACTGTGTGAGTTTCACGTGGAAAAAAAAACATGTCTGGTTTAACTCATCACTGCCTGAGGTAGGAAAAAAGACACTGATGCATGACAAACGAAAACTCTTAAAGTGTATTGTTCATTTTGAGTATGTAAAAGGCCTTGATGCCAGCTGGCAACTAACTGTTCTCTGGATCCTTCATGATACTTTATCTAAATGGTTAATTCCTTTAAGCTTTGATATTGGCTAGATTGCTATTTCTAGAGTTAACCCAGAAAGGAGACAATATTAGAATTTTTAAAGTGGAAACTATTCCTTCAAATTAGATGTTTATCTCTCTAAAAATAAAATCAATCTTCAAGCTTCTTTTTACAGTGTCTCTATAATGAATTCAAATGTGAAACTGTGCCAGAGAAACCAACTTTGCATACTGTCTGCTTATTGAAAGTTTTAGACTGTTCTTGGGTTTCTTTTGTGAAAGTCCCTCCGATATTCTCGAGTCGAGATAAAACAGGTTGTTCCAGGATGCAGACGTTTAAGTACAGTACAGTAGCCTATATGACTTAGGGGTGGATACTACCTGCTGAACCTTATCTATCTATCCTGCCAGACAGTCATAATGAATTTATCAATAAGCCGTGGCTGTGTATGCCCTTGGGGCTGCAGTCCCAGCCCTCACCCTCTCTGTACTGAACTTCAATCACTCAGTCTGTCAGAAAGCAGGGAGGGAGAGCAGCCTGCAAAAGGCCTCTTGAGGAGTCTGTTATGCAACCTGGCGATAGTGTAGGTCTGTCAGAGGAGAAGAGCCTTCAAAAGTAAAGAAAATAAACATTTTCCCTCAGGCACAGTTACTCACACGACTGGTTCGCAAATCCTGTACTAAACCGCTGAATGAACAAAAATATTGTTTTAGGCAGAGATTAGAAGATGTCAGTTTACTGTGGTGGGATATGGTAAATCTACCTCTGTTCACTGCAGCATCTGTTAAAATTAGAAAGCTATTCATCACACATGCAGAGTTCAGTACAATATTTCCTTTTCAGACTGGGAAAAGACAAAAGCACTTTGAATCAGTTGGTCTCCACACAGAAGCCAGTCCATGCCTATGATAATATGTCTCCCTCCAGAGGAAAGTGGTGGTAGTATAGTTATTACGGTAAAAAAAAACATTTATTCTTTGTTAAAGTAAAATAAACTTTATTTATATTCAGTTCTGTAAAAAAACAAACAAACATCGGGCTTAGAAAAAATTGTTACAACACAATATTGAAACAGACATTTGCATTGTACATGTCTGTGACTCCTCTTATACTGTATATATACATTAACTCCTGTAAATAGCAGTTTCAAAACCTAAAACATAAATTTACAGCATATAACAACAAGTACAGTGTAACTCAGTAAACAGAAACTATACAATAAAATGCTGAAATGCATAAAGAAAATAAATGGCTGGTAAGGCTAAAAAAATAAGACAAATATGGCATTTCTTCTATCCACAGTATTATTGTAACCTCTAGGAAAAAGTCAAATTTTTTTTCTGTATTTTATGACTGTGTAATCATCAGTTGTATGACAAATCATTATACATTCAAACCAAAACTCAGAGGAAACCAGTAGATGTGTATCGGTGCGCACAGGTCCTGTTTGTTTGGGCGGGGAGCACGCTGTGGTTTAACCACTTGAAACTGACAGGCAGGTGGTGGTGGAACTGAGTCTGTATTTTTTTGGGGCGTTGCGACTCTTGCGTGGAGTCGAGGGCGGGGAGGCCACGCTCAGATTCCTGACCTTACTGAAACTGTTCCTCAGGCTGTCCCTCCGGCTCTCCGAGGTGCTGCTGGTCTCCTTGGACAGGAAGGTGTCCGGGCTGCAGAGGCCGACCTTCAGGCAGCAGCAGCACAGCAGGCCGGCGATGGCCTTCCTCAGCTCGCTGCTGCCCAGGGCGTAGATGATGGGGTTCAGGCCAGAGTTGAGGACCGCCAGGCAAATGACCAAGTCAGCGCTGAACAGAGGGGCACACTGGCGGGAGGTGCAGAAGAAGTCCACCAGTAAGAGCAGGAACAGAGGCCCCCAGCAGAGCATGAAGACCCCTACAATGGAGATGACAGTTTTGAGGAGAGCCAGGGAGCGTTTGCGACTGCGCTGGAAGTCCAGCTGTGTCGTGTGTACGTGCCTGTAGATGAGACCATAGAGCACTCCGATGGCCAGGAGGATGATGAAGAAGATGATGAGGGAGAAGAAGATGTAGGTCTTAGAGTAGAGAGGGAGGAGGGTGGAGCAATCCTCCAGGCTGCACATGCAGTTCCACCCTAGCAAGGGGAGGAAGCCGACCACCAGCGCCAAAACCCAGCAGAGCACCACCAAGCCGTAGATGCGGCAGTAGGATTTCCCGGTTGACTTCTGCTGCAGCGGCTTTATCATGGTGGTGTAGCGCTCCACGGCAATCAGCAGAAGACTGAATATGGATGCGGCCAGGGCCACGAAGAGCGTGCCTTCCCTGAAGAGCCAGAGCTCGGGGCTGAGGCGGAACGTCTGGCTGCCAGACATGCAGATGTTGACCACGTAGGCAGCGCCGGTGAGGAGGTCACTGAGGGTGATGTTGGCGATGCAGACGTACACCCAGCGCCGGCTGTGGCAGATGCGGGAGACAACAGCTATCAGCACCAGGAGGTTCTCCAGGATGATGAAAACACTGAACAACAGGAAGATGCCCATGGTGACAGTGATGTGGTTCTGGTTGCTTGAAATGGTTCTGTTCTGCAGGCGGCCAGTGTGGTTGTAATGCTGCAGGATCACATAGTTGATGCTGTCTGCGGTGGTGGCGTTTGAGATGCTGTTGTTGCCGTAGTAACTGGGGGAATGGTACAAGTTGGGGCAGGAGGAGGGCGGGCTGAGAGAGGAGAAGATATTCATAGTAAAGGCTGGGTTGGTGGAGACGGGACTGGCTGTGGTGGGACAGAAGCGGACTGGGATGATCTCAAGTTGGATGGGTCCGGCTAGAAAAAGCTTAGCTGGTATGAGCTGCACTGGAATTAGTGTGGAACTCCTGTTCTCAAACAGGCTATCACACTCTTACCACTGGAGCTCTGCTAGTGGACAACACACACCTGAGAAGTGATAAAATAAGAGCAACATCAATACAGCATCTATGTACAAATCACAGGAATAATGTTCACAACGATCACACAACATAAAATCCCCTGGTGCTCATTATGACTGTGCTGTGCGCTCCCTCATCAGCGTGCGTCAGTCAATTTAAAAGGCATCATTTAAATCTCTCCCTCCTGCGCCACACACACTCCGCTAAACTGTGGTTAACAGAAGAAGAAGTAAGCAGCTGCAGAGGGCCTTTAAATCGATACGTGAAGGAAATACACATATGATTTGATAAAAGAATGATGAAAAATGTTATCTTAAAGCTCCTAATCAGCAGAGACAACTGTATACTATAATAGTAAATAATTGCCAAATGGCAAAAACATAAAAATAAAAAATAAAAAATCTGCACAGATTTTTTTTCTTCTTATTCCTCTAAAACCATTTTTGGTGAAAATCTGAGCATTTTCATGTTAGTATTGTAAAACTTTTCATGTGAGCAGTAGCAGAAAAATTGCATTCATCTTTACTCATGAAGTTCTGCATGTAATGCCACAAAAGTTGAGCTGAAATCTGTTTTAACAATTCAAATATACTCATGACAAATTGATGAAATTTGTTACACATAATTAGCTGACCTGTACAGTAAAGTGAATTCTTTGACAGCAAAGCTTTGCAGAAGTGACAGGACACCGTACTTACTGTAGAGGTGGTGATGCTGAGTGTGTGAATATTGTAACTCAAGCTGAGTACGGATTTTTACTGCTCTTGTTTGATGGGGAAGTGGTCCACACCCATCCAACACACACAAATATATACACACACACACACACACATAAACCTACACACACACACACACACACACACACACAACACGCAACACACACATGCACACACATATGCAACAAAGATTGCTGTCACTGTTGTTCCATCACCTTACAAAGAGACAGTCCAATTGTGAAATTTAGAATTTGACAAAAACTTGGCAAAAGATGTTGTTTGCCAAGTGCTACTGCTTCTACTGCTTCTTTCAGAAAGGCACATTTGACTAAAAATTCACATTTATGATTTTAGTTATGCCATCAGTTTTGTGGTGCATCAAGATCATATTTTCCCAGGGCATCATGCAACTTTCACTGCTACTGCAATATCCTTTCTTAAGCTGACTTATACGGGAAGGACTGTTTCAACACATGTATGGCACACATAATAGATGTACGATAGAGTATGATGACAAAAGGATGTTTTGGAGGATGTGTGGCAAGATAGCCTACTCACTTTTACGAGCCTCTGCCACACAGGCATCATTACAAAATCATTAAATTAGAATTTTTTTTTCTCAATATTTCTCAGAAATAACAAGAGAAAAACAGGAACTCCCAATCTGATAGAGAGGGGCCCCTCCCTGCACATCAGGGTTTCATACCTCGACACCCAGCTGTGGTAGCAGTATCAGCAGATTAGCCACAGCAGAGGTGTGGACTCCAGTCACAGGACTTGGACTAAAGTCAGACTCCAGTCACAATTTTAATTGCTTGAAACTTGATTTGATGCATGAAGAGAAGACTTGAGACTTGACTTGTACTTTGATGACTTGAAAAGGTTTCTAAAGTCTTCACAAAAGATCTTGTGTTTGTGTAAACTTGGATTGAAAGTGATGAGATTTGTTCCACCAGAAAACTGAATTTAAATTCTGTTTTGTGAATTTGAATGGAATGATTGAATTTAATTTAAAGTTAAAACTGATTATAGAAATCAAACTCATGATGCACTTACTAAGTTTTTATACTATTAAAGCCATATTGCATTGAAAAGTCCTAGATATTTTGTTTTCTTTCAGATATTAAATTGATACTGGACTCTTGATTTGTTCTGACTTGACTTGGTGTTCCACATTTAGACTTGGGACTTGACTTGAGACTTGTGCCTCAACACTTGAGCCTGACTTGGGACTCGAGCGAAGATCACTTGGTCACACCTCTGGGCCACAGTAACACTATTCGCTCCCTGCCCACTTAACATGAGTAAACCGCTAACTACGCACCAGTGGAGCCTAACCACAGGCCATGCAGCAGGCAGTAGCAGTGAAGCTCGAACCACTTTCAACTCAACCATGAGCCCATAACATACTAAGCACCAGCACACGAGACCCAGGCATCTCTCAGGCACTAGAAAGTGATGCCAGGTTTACCACTTACCAAAAAAAAAAAATCACGAAAACCACTTCTCGAATATGAGCGAACCCAGAACACATGACCAGACTCGCTGCTTCTCAAGGGCAGAGTGGAGAGTTCCCAAAAACCTATGATTATAGATTTCTAACTCTCAGCAAACTAGTTTCTATTTGTATCCCTGCACTATAATTATCATTTATCAAATACTTCAAAAGCATGCTGCTGTGGTCTGAAAAAACATTGAATGAAACCTTTAAGAAACTCTCACTATAATTATGTCAATGCCCCAACTATATTTCTCTTAACAAATATTGTTTTTCTTTCTCAGATTCTTCAGTAATGAAAAAAAAATACAGGTGGATCTGTCATCTTCCATTTAGGTCCATCCCAGCTCTACTTCTGACTCAAGATAAATCATAACAGCTCTTCGGTTAGCATAATATCTCCATTAAAGAGGAAGAAAAGATCTCCTGCAGAGCCTGTGGAAGATTGCAATGCTAATATTGATGCAGCTTTGTATCAATATTAGCATTGCAAATAAATGCAATAAATAATGCAAAGGCAATATAATTGTGATGCAGTTGACCTACATATGGTAATGAAGCATGACATGGGCGTCCCCCGTGAAACCAAACTAAGGCTAATTTCTGTCACAACTTCTCCTTTTTAGTAAGTCTATCATATAGAGCTATAAAACTGCAGGCATGCATCAGTAACTCATATGGTAAAACCTAAGTCAAGTGATGCTGCAGAGGAACTTTAAAATGAAACAGGAGCAAAAAAACATCCAGCTGCAGCATCCTGAGGTGTCAACAACACCCGTAACTGTTGAAAACGCCCTTACACTGAAAATAAAACTTCAAACATCACTCTGCCCGCAAAGAGCTCACCACACTGTTTATCTTTTTTTTCCACCGATGAACTGAAAACTTCTGGCTTTTGGTGGCTGTAAACAACATTGTGTTTGTGGCCCGAAAAAACTCTTCAGCCATCAAATTACTCCCACTATCAATAATAATATATTAATAATATATAATAATAACTAATAATAATAGTAGTTTGTTTTTCATGTTGGAGATTGGACGAACACTGAAGCTACAAAATATCAGGGAGATCTTCCTGGTATTGAGCTGCAGCCTCTTTTGCACAATCCACACCTCCGTTGTCTCGAAGCTTAAAAATCCTTCTGTAACTTGTCTGCTTCTTTTTTTTAAAAAAAAAAAAGAAAAGAAAAGAAGAAAGCAAGTTGATGTGCTTCATTTTCACTGCAATGATCACTGAAAGACAGACATTTAGAAAGACATGTGAGTCTTCACTGACCGGGTAAACTCTGCTAAAATAAAACACACATTTTTGGGACTCTTGGAAGAAAGAGACCCCTAATAAAAACTCAAACTCAAACTATACTATGAGTCACCCCATTGTATAGTATGAACTAAGTCAAATATAGGCAACTGCTTTGTGAATCAAACACATCTCCATTGGTGCACAACAGAAATCAAAACATCAACCCCTAACTGTGTAGTAAAATGCACCTATCATGAGAAGTGGACATACAATAAACCACATTTTAAGGCTTAATAATAATAGAATGAATAGACAGACAGACAAAAATGTAAGACGCCAAGAAAAAATGGACCAAAAGGAAAAGTTGGTCAATGTGAATACAGCCCCGTAAGCATTTTGACTGCGTGCCGACCTGCCTGGCAGTGAGCAGTCAACACCTGGTGGACAGAAAACAACACTGAATCTTTCTGGGGAGGCGACATGCAGCATCGCTGTCTGACCACTGGAAGCTGCTCTAAACTCACTGAAATGCCACAGAGTGTTTTTTTAATCGTCTCAGGATTGTAATTTTGTTTGATACAGGCTAGATGGTAGAATAAACTTGGTTTGCAACTTTACAATTGAAGAGTTTCAATCCAAACTGAGATTTTCCACCACTTGAAAGCAATCACACCTCCTCTGACAAAATGACAGCTGGTGTTAAAGTTAAGTCTGTTGTGGGTAACTATTAAAGTTAGAAGTCATCTTCAGACCTTTACTTACAAAACATGTTATGTTTTTGAGGATAGAATCATCTGTGATTTTGAAATATTGACTGATGACATTTAGGATGATATAGTGTTTTGGAATGAAACCCTTCAATTCTTTGTGAGACATATTCTGCCGTACAAAACTAAAGAGTAGCAACTCCATAAGAGCAAGTCAGAGAGACGGGATCTCTATCTCCATCTCCGTCTTCACTGTATTCATCTCCTGTCCTGACAAAAGCATTCTTGATACAGAACTGGACTAATGTAACAGGTCTAATGTTTGTTAAAATTAAAACTAAACTTCAGAGTCATGATGTTTAATCTTTGAGAAACACAATACATAGTTGCTACTGTTTACCTTTGTAGGGCAGTCTAATGAGAATAATAGAGAGTGAATGCACAATGTTTGTGATTTCCATCTCAGCATTTTGGGCTCTTGGTTTTGTGTTCGAACCAGTAGGTTTGATGTTGTAGGAATCTTTATTTAAAATATATATATATATATATATATTTGTTTTGCATTACCACAGTTCTAGTCTGTTGCACACTGAGAGAGGTCTTAGTGCTGAAACAGTTGTGCTTTGCTTCTTTGGCGTTTTATATTAAGCCTCTTATTATATTAAAATCAACTAAAGTCTTTTATGTTTGGGGTCAAATTGACCCTAGCAATTTCAACCTATAAAATATGATTGTAGTTTGAAATGCTACCCAAGTTTAGGTCACAGCTGTTTCATGTCTCTCTACTGACCATCTTCATAGCACTTGAAATAAAACATGAATCCCCCGCATCCCCTTACACATCAAGTATTCAACTATAGAAAAATATGCAAATCCACATAAGGTCTCATTGTTTTACCTAAAATGAACAAAGAATATATGGGTTTTTTTTGTGTTTGAACTTTTAAGTACTTTTTGTGATTACTATTTAGAAAGAAACACAGTATTTATTATGAAGGATAGTAACATGTATTATATTTGGGGTCAATTTGACCCCAGGTAAACCAATAATTGCTGTGAAAATTGTAAATTGTTGTGAAAATTTAAAAGTTGAAACAAGGAAAAGTATGGTGGTATTATTGGGGGGAATGAGAAATAGAGAAATGTGGAAACGAGGTAAGCCAGAAAGTGTTTTTTTAAATTTTTTTTTATTTGATTATTAAAATTTATATCTGCAGCTGCATTACTTGAGCTAATACCTGCAGGCAGCCGAGGACGTCCCAAGCGGCCAAAACCACGGGTGAATTTTCAAGCCAATAAGGAAGTGCAGGCGGCAATTCCTCTAACGTCCGCTAGGGGCGGAGGCGGAGCTCCAAAATGACTCAAAAAACCGGCCCAACTCCATGCAAGTCAATGGAACCACAACCCAACTTCTTACTCAAAATACAAATGTGGGACGTACAGATGAAACCTTAAAAGCCTTCCTCCATCAAGCTCAGTCAGATCTGCATTGTACCGCCGCTGTTCTCCAGCAGGGGGCGCTGTGCTCCAACAAACGCCCCGCAGCAACAGGGCGCCTTCATTGTATAGAATCAGGCTTGCGGCTTTTTCCTCAACTTTTTTTTTTTCACCGCTCAGGCTGCTGCTGCTATTATTTAGGCAAAGAGAAAGGAAGTAGCGACAGGCTAGCTGGTTAGCTGGTCTAAAGCCATCCAGTTTGCTTGGAAATGATGCACTTTTGAAGCTCTTTCACCTCGGCGAGTACTGTTTTTTATTTAGTATACACATAGAGATGACAAGTAGGTAGGTACAGATTTTTTTAGAGAGTCGTCTGTGGGTTTTTTTTTTACAGCCCGGGTTCAGGCTCATTCAGAGCTGAGCTTTGTCCGAGAGGCTCCGTCGTTGTTAGCCTGTTTGTTACCAAGTGGGATTGCCTGAGTCTTGATTTTTTTTTTTTTTTGGTTTTAATCAAAGGGCAAAAACACAAGCAAGACACCGAAAAGCTGCGACTTGATTTTTTTTGTGTCTCAGCTGAATCGCGGGGGAATGCAGTGAAGGATTACACCGAGACAATGAGACAGACAACCGAGCAAGGTAAAAAAAATATATCTATATCTTCCTTGTGTGTGTTTGTTGCCTTTTTGTATGAGCGTGTTCTTTAAGAAAGCAGTTTCACTAATTTGTCAAAATTATGTTGTTGTCAAAGGAGAATTTCTCTTTGCGCTACAGTCTTGCTTTTATCTCAATATCAGGCTGAATTGACAGTAACGTTATAGGAAGTTGTAGTGAAGTAGTTGCTGAATATTATCGTACTGCTTTAACCATATTATATTGATAGTAGATATCAAAGCATACGCGGGACTGTGGCTTTCATACGCCTGTCTGGTTAGTGGTACATACTTGCATCCACTGTGTGAGTTGAGAAATGTAGGCTAACTTGTTGCAGTGCCGTGTCCCCGCCGGGCCTGCTGCACGGTGTGACTGACTGACTTAACATGTCAGTGGGCTGTCTGTTGTTTTGCTGGAGTGAACAACGCACGGCTCACCTGGAATTCAGAAAAGCCGCACAATGTTGGGTTTGATGCAGACCATTCAGTCCCTGCCAGGAAAAAGCAGTCAGACGAGTTGGTGTGGAGCCACTACGGCATCTCACACTCTCAAATGTATCCTACTGTTATTATGTTCACTCCTATTCGGGTAAAATTGACAGTTGCACACCTAGTATGAGTGCCAATGATAGGTTTAGGTGAAACAAGCAATAGATCTACCTGCTAGGACTTTATTGGGTCAATTTGAGGTGGTGTTGGTTTACACTTGAAATTGGAAACAGCCCTTCTCTCCCATTTTACTCACTCCATTAATTTAAAGAGCATTTGAACGCAACCATACAACAACAACTCCAGTAGTTAGAGTTAGGCAGTTGGTGTAGGCTTTGGCTTATGCAAATGGCCCAAATCTACAGTAGGCCTCCTCCAGCTGCCTCTTCCACACAGCAGCACACCGGCCAAACCTTACCAAAATCTTCCACATACACTAAAGAGAGTGGGACTGCCGGGGCATGCTCAAGCTACATGACTAATGTCTGGGTGGTGGAAAAAGCTAATCATATAGTAAAACAGCAAATAGGAACAGTAAAATTAGGCGTATGTGCGTTTCACTTCAAAGTTCCTCTCCCTCTCTGTTTTCCTCTTTCCACTTCTTTGATTTTCTTTGGCCTCAATACTGTTTGTGCTATTCCAGTGGCATCAGAGCGGTGCCTAATGTGGCAAGTCATTTCCTCTTGATGAAATAATGTATTTACACTTCCTTCTGTCACACAGGCCGCTCCATGGCTCTGTCAGCCACATGTTGTTGTGACCCAGGCTTAGTAGAGGAATGGCTTGCATTTCGGTGCCAGACTAATGTGGAAATTGATGACTAGCACCTGCTTTAGACAAAAGGGTTTATATCACATTTCTCTCATTCTTACTTTTTTGAATATAGGATATCCTAGGCTGTTCTTTGCAGACAATGGAAAAGTAGCTGACCCTTATAACTACTGTAGTAATTGAAATTGTGAGACAGGAAGCATATTTAATAAATAGAGACTTTGCTTTGTCTTATTAGCTTACTGTGAGACTTGGAATGTTAATTAGAGTTAGAATAATATGAAAGATGGGGGTTGTGATCGTATTGAATACGCTGCTGCTGCTTCTTGATTCACAGCAGAGCGCAGCCAGACAGCCCTACACTCAGTCAATCCACAGAAAGCCTGTCTGCCATCTTTAAAAGAAAAGGACCATATGGTCTTTGGCTGATGGTTTGTACTCTGCAGCCCCACTGCAGACTGGCAGACAGAGCTGACAGTGGTTGAGGGTAGGGGGGGAGGATAGGGGAGATTTGGGAGGGGGGTTGCTCCATTTTTAGGAGCTCAGCCTTGAGTTGTAATTGGCCTACACATCCTGGCGGATGCAATTGCGTGAAACTGCGGGTGAAAAGATAATTGCCTCAATCATAGCTGTGCCAGTATTTCTCAGAGAGATCTCAAGGGACGGGAGATTCTAGGTTGGCCTCAGAATACGCTCTCCCGTTCAGCTCAGTGCCTTTCTTTTCTCAACCAATAGGCTGACATATTGAGAACCTTAGCAATAGTGTAGTTATTAGAAATTAATTAGCCCACCAATTGCACATTTAGGTCAGTCCTATTAGAACTAGGCTTAATGTGATTTTAGAGGTGTAGTTTGTTGGTTAAAGGCAATGTCCAGCTCACTGTAGTATGCAAGTCTATAGCTGTTATTGGATAATCAACCTAAACCATATTAGAGGAACTGCCTTTGTTCCCTAATATGATGATTATAAAACAAGCTGCTGTCTGCCTTGACACCACAGCCAGAGCCAGCTAGCTAGCTTATCTAAACCTAATTTCAAATGTGTTTTAATGGCAACCGCATGGTTGGCAAAGAATAAGTTAAGGTGATGATCAAATTACATTGTCCTATTTTTACATTGTCATGTGTGAAATTTCTTGGTCTTAAGTGTCTTGCGGTTAGCTTAAGCTACATCTGAGCACTGTATTTTTAGATGATGACTAAAGAGGTGTGGGGGCTGTTTTTGCTTTGCAGATACAAGCAGCAACTTTGTGGAGGTTGAAGTGTGTCTGTCAACATCTCTGGCCTGCCTATATCATATCTTATGTGCTTGCAGGGTCGCATGTGTTGGGAGTTTCTAAAATAACTTGGAAACTCTGTCTGGTTTCTGACAACAACTGTTTGTGAAAGCAGGTCAAAGTGGTGGCTACACAGTATAATGAAAGTCAACTTTGACACACTGGATTTTTTTCTGGCTCCGACTACACATTAAAATTGTTTTAGCTTACTGTTTTGAACACAAAAAAACTGAGTAAAAAATTGAAGTCTTAGTGTTTCTTTTCTGCCTAATATGACAAGGTCTAGTTCAAAACCTGAACTTGTAGAGGTTGTGGTTGGTGTTGGGTGTGAAGATTGAGTTGCAGAGTGCAATGTAACCATGTTTTAACCATATGTGAACTCCTTATTAGACTGTTCTTAGGCTGCTGTGTTGGTTTGCTGTATTTTGTTTTAGTATCTGAGTAATTTAGGCCGTTGAGTTTGACAGAACAAGGACAGCTGAGCAGGTTGAGCTATGGTGTATGGTGCATGCAGCACAGTGAGTCCTAATTAGTCCCCTAGCAGCATGCGTTGTCTCTATGTACAGCTGCTGTACTGGGTTTAGGACTATATAGGCTACCTGTGGAATGACGCAGACACCTGCGGTCCCATGGCCCTGGAAAACGCAGCCTCAGCACATAGAGTAGACTAGCTATCTCAACTATCTGGAGGCAAACTGCTGATACACTCATCACTGGACCAATGGCATTAGTACAATTGGAGATAACAGAGTTTTTTTGTTCATGGACAAGAAGAGAAATGGGGGCCACTGCAGTTAGAATGACGACTGAGTACTAGGTGATTTTGTATTTTTTGACAAGGTACACTGGGTTCAAAACTATACTATCCTGTAGCAGTTGAGAAATAAGGCGTAACAAAGAGACGAATGAAGTTTACTACTACATGATGAGGTATGGCGCAGGGCTCCTTGCTGAGGGCTTGGCAAGAAAGTCACAGACATGTAGAGGCCTGTGTTTCTTTCTACCAATCTGCCCATCAGGAGGATGCCTTTACCTCGCTCTTACTGACACTGCTGCTCAGGAACACTGGGATGGGCTGGGTTAGGTGTCATGCTTCCTTTTGTTAACCTCTGGCTTGGTTCAGGCGTTGTTATTATAATTTCCGGAGAATAGAATCCAAACTTGCATATTCACTCAACCATTGAAAGAGCATCATCTCCTTATCTCCTCATCATTGACCTTGACAGCTGATTTGAATAGCCGAGTTGAGGATGATCCCCATCGGTGCTGTATCGCCTGCTGTATACTCAGCTAAGCAAGGTGTGTAGGTGCATGAGCACAGAGGAAGGGATGAATGGAAACAAGGTGAGTGAGGAGAAATGGGACACAGTTCCAGGACCACCAAAACGCATGTTGTGTGTGTGTGTGTGTGTGTGTGTACAGACGTTTGCATGCCTGTAGCGTGCCATAATCCAGTGTGTAAGTCCAGTAGTGTGACAGGAATGCTCCGGGGCGTGCCTCTCTGCGGCGAGAGACGGGGAGAAAAATAGCTTTGCATTCTGCAGAGAGCTGTTGACCAAGCTTTACAGTGTGGATTTACAATGACGTGCGTTGGGTAGAGATGTACGGACTGAAGATGGAGAGAGCAAGCAAAAGAAAGGGGGTGAGTGACTGAGTGAGTGAGTGAGAGAGCAAGGGAGTATGTTTGAGTTGTGCAAGCAGACAGAGAGAGGCAAAAAGGGGGAGTTTGAAAATCATCAAGTCCACAAACCCCCTGGCAACTCGGCTCTTTCAATGTGGCAAGCTGAATTTATGGGCTTTATAAATAGGCCCAGCTGTAATGATAGGGTATAAGTGAGGAAAAGGCAGACTGGCTGTTTAGGGATGGCCTACATACAGTGCATTTGTTTGTTGTGCCTTAGTCTTCATTCAGCCATCATTCCAGAGTCCAAACATATCAGGTCAGGATGATTGCGATCAAAGCCTGATTGTGGTGATTATGATTACACCAAATCTAGGTGTTTAGATTCTGATTTTAGGCTCAGTTATAAGCTAAGCAAAGATTCAACCACAATATACAACTCAAGAATTTTCCACAGTGAAGTGCAAAGTGGCCTGTCAGCGTCATGGAAGACCAATTTAAACCACTTTCAGACGGCTTAAATATTGTGATTTTGAATGGAATTTAGGCTAAAAATCTACAGATTAGTGCTTAATTCTTCACAAATAAGGAACGACATGTCCCATCTCAGTTCCAGTTGTGGTGGGTAACCTTCAGTTGTGTACAGTAAGAGTGCTTATAGTGCTTTCCCTAACACATACCTCTCATCACATTCAAATGTATGAATTGTAAAGGGAGGGATACTAGCAGTTCCAACAATAACCCAGTTTTACCAGCTGCACCACACTCAGCTGGTTTTCAGTAAGCCCCTACTTGTGTCCTTGCTGAGCCCAGTGGCAGGTGACCCAGTGCTGGATTTGAATTTTTAGACTCTTTGGCTGTTCTGTTAAGCTCTAATTATGGCAAGTCCAACACATTGTATAGGAACCTTGCTTTTTTTTTTCTCTCTCTCACTCCCTCTCTACCCCCCCTCGCTACAGCTTGGGTCCTTGAGTGGCCACCATCAGGAAGAGGACTGTGTGTGTGTGTGTGTGTGGACACAGATTGACTGGTTGATTGCTGTGGTGAGTGCTATAACCTCCCCCTCCATCCTCTCTGCGGTCAGCGATCCTGTCCCTTGGCTCTGGATTATGGGCAGAGAGAGGGCACACCCCGAGGCTCGCCTGGCTTTGTTTGCTATTACTGTGCATCATTGCCCGTCTCTGTGGGCGAAACCTGTCAAGGTCTTCCGCTTAGGCAGCGCTAATGAGGGCCAGACACATATAATGAGGTGATGGTTTATATATTATTTACGCTAATTGTTTGTATCATATTGACATCCCCATCATTTCTTTTCCACGGATATTGGATTGGATTGACTGTAGAAGTTTGTCATTCAAATGGAAAGAAATTATCCATGGGAGACTCTTTTTTTTTTTTCTTTAAAGGCTACATTTGGCCTGATTGCCATGTTTTGTAATGTGAAACCCTGTGCTTCACAACAAAGCAGATCTGAAAGCCCTGACTCACCTCACCCCTCCTCCTCCCTGTCTTATCTTTCACTAGCCAAAGCCATGGAGGCACAGAACCGGCATGTGTGACTGACTGCATATTCCTGAATGGCTTTCATGGTTGTTTTAGTGCTGAGGTGTACACAGAGCTGTACAATAGTTTGTTTTTAACAGAGATGAATATTAGCCTAGATACCGCAGTGTGCTTCTTCTTCCAGCTGGCTGTCCGCAGTATTAAACTTTTTATAGCCTTTATGGACATACATTGGGTTTACAAAATATTAGGAACACCTGTGCTTTCCATGACACGACCATGTGAATCTAGGTGAAGGCTGTCCCTTATTGATTTCACCTATTAGATACTCTACATCTCTCACACATATAGGGGACGATGCAGGTGCAGAAGAGGAGAGAGATTTAAAAATTAATTTTAAGTCCTGAAGAAATTGAGACCCAGATTCTGCAAGGATTCTGGGGTGCAGGTGTTCCTAATATTTTGCACACTCAGTATAGATGTCCCTAACTGTTCCAGGCACTTGTGTAGGGGGCTAACTCTAAAAGGATTGGATATATCCATTAGCTTTACCTTCCCTAAGAGGCTTGGTGGGTTTTGCCCAGTCTTCATTGCCCCAATCCAATTGTCCAACTTTACAGACATAAGTATATTGGGACAAATGGGATTGGACTTGTTTGTCTTGTTTGTGTGGACAAATCTGAGGAACTAGTGTTCAGCTTCATTCCTCTCTCCCTCCCTGTGTTGCCCAATGGCACTTGGGAGAGATTTGAAAGGAGACGGGGGGGGGGAAATGGATAAACTCAGCCAGGCGAGGCAGCAGGGGTGACAAACCGTTCCCGTTGTTCATGCCAGGCTAGAGGCTAGCCACTGTATTACAGCAGTACAACAGAAACTGGGAGAGACGACACAGTGTTGGAGCAGCGGATACAGGATCCACACAGTATATTTCAACACTATTCTTCCTCGTAAAAAATGAAACTAGCTGGGCTGATATCTTCTGAGAGATGGAGGTAGAAGCCAGGCCCCCCTTGCATAGACAATCTTATTAAAATAACCTGAAAATTTAAACCGATTTACTCTGGCTTACTCTGAGGCTTTTTACTAGTACCGGTCCTGGTTTTCTTTGGCAAAGGAAACACTGCATATTGTATATGAACTCTATTTTTCTGGTGTATTGTTATTTGGATGTCTGTCAGCCTTTTACATAGATTTCTCAGCCTGAATGTGGCAGTGAAGGACATGTCACACAGGGACAAACTGCACTGCAGTATGAGTGGACTTTGTGTTCGGTGTTTGGCTTGATCTCTGTTTGTGTCCCAGTCTGCAGACTGCAGCTGAGTCCGACCAAGGGATGCCTGAAGGGCTATGGAGAGTGACGAGAGAGAAGGAGAGGAAGAATGAAAGAAAAAGCAAGGCAGAATATCTAGACAAGAGGGGCATAGAGGGAAAGATATAAAGAGGAGGGGGGTACAGATGGAAAGAGAGAGACGAGCTGAGGGTAGAAGGAGAGAGAGAGGGAGCAGAAACAGTAGACCTTGGCTATGTGTTCTCGATTGGCTGGGCTCAGCTCTGTTCTGTTTGTTTTTGCTCTATTTTTACCCTCTAGTCTGACTCTGGTCACTGCTGAATGACTCCATATGTAAGTTACATTTCATCTGAGGGAAATTATTCAGATGTGTCTGGCCTAGGTGGGAGAGAGCGGTAGTAAGAGACTTTCTGTGATTCATACAGAAGAAAAGAAAATTGTAGCGCCTTGTGCCTTTGGAAAGATAACTTAGTGGTATTGTCTCCATACTGTACTCATTTTTCATTGTTCATATCTGCTGAAATGATTAGTCGATCAATTGATTGTCGTTCGACAGAAAATACATTTTGATAATTGATTAATTGTTTAACTCATTTATCAAGTAAATATACCAAATGATTTGCATGCTTTTCTCCATTTCATATCATTGTAAAATTAATACTTTGGGGTTTTTTGGCAGCTGGTCAGACTAAGAAAGCAATTGGTAATTGGGATAGTAATCTACAGATCAATCGATAATGAACATAATCGTTAATTGCAGCCCTATTCATATACATGTCACAACATACTCTGCATCAGTTTTGTTCTTTCGGTTTTATCAAACCCATTTGGATTTTGGTTGGATTTAGAAAAGGCAATCCTAGGCCTAGATATCTGAGGTTGGAACAGCGCTATCCTTTCTAAGATGCTTACCATCCACACCTCAGTGTGTGAATCTGCCGGGCCACCCAAACAGCATCAGGACACACCCCAGGGAAGATGTTTTCAGTAGATTACAGTAGATGCAGTAGATATAATCTATAGTATTTTAGTAGGTCTGAGATTATGCTATTTCCCGCTCATTATTCCAAACAGACAAGCTCCTTATAGCGAGGCCTCCTGCTGCCATTTGTCCCATGTCTGTGTGTAGAAAATTTAAGACTAGTAATGTTACTAACATTAGGGATCTCCTGTTGTACCAATGGGTAGAGCATGGCATTGACACTGACCTGGTTATAGGTTTCATTCCTGCTTGAGCCACCCATACTAAAACATGGTAGACTTCATCATAGCAGGAAGAGCTGAGGGTTTGGTCTGTATTAGCCAGGTTAAATCTCGGTTAAATTCTTTCCTGCTATATATGTTGTCAAAGGGATCAGTCTGATGTGGTGAGATCAAGAGGTTGGCCTGTCTCAAACTTTGTCTGATACTGTAGCTGTAGGGAACAAAGAAAAGTGTGTGTGTATATGTGTGTGTGTGTGGCAAGTGTGAGAGTAGGGGGGGGGGGGGCTTAAGAAATACTAAGTATGAACTTGGTGCAGTGCAGTGCAGTGCAGTGACTATTCTGGTGCCACAATGGAGTCATGTGTTTGGGGAGTGTTTTTAGAGCAGAGTGGCCCACATGAGTGAGCGTGTACAATATCCCCTCTGTCTGCCTTTTTCCCTTCACTTCCTCTTCTCCTCTTCCTGATTCCTGCCTGCAGCTGCCCCACATCTTCAGACGACGTGCGTATGTTTGTGTGTGTGCATGCTCTCGCCCACGCTCAATAGGAAGGAAGTGTTTCCTTAACTTGAGACCGACCTGCTCAGCCGCTGTCTGCCTTACAACACACGCACCTAATTCAGATAAACAAGCTGTCCAGTTATTGGTATTGATTTGCCTGAAGAGGGGCCTTGATGCTAGGCTGGAGCAAAAGTTTTCCTTTGAGCCAATAGCCTTTGTCTGTAATACCAGGGAAAAGCAAAAGTGCCTCGCATCCAGTTGCCTAAATGTCCTATATGTAGGACCGGATTTGTCCACCCCTGGTCTAAACAAATCAGGTCTATTAGTCCAACATGATAAGGCCCCCCCCCCATCCAGCGAGTGATCCTTGACTGAGATGACGGGTCCGGAAAACTCCGGAATCCCCTGTCATCACCAACCAGCATGGAATCCCAAAATAGCCAATCAGACGAAGCAGAGCCTTCTGGATTCCATTAAGGGAAACATGCTATGGCCTCGCTGGTCTGGTGTATTTCATGTGGACGCCGCTGCTTTGAATCTAGAGTTTCAGCTCATCATACTGATTGAAGACATACATTTCTCTCCACCATCATGGTAACTATGCATCAACTATCCTAGCATGAACCATGGGAAAAGACAGTCAAGGCCGGGATATTGGGCAGGACTTTGCATGTGGATTTGCATGCTAAGCCTTGCGTTGGTCTGTCGCAGGACTCTGCAACTGCTTTGGAGTGGTTTGATGAAATACAAAGCAGTTGTAAGATTTAGTGTTTCAATCAGAGTGTTGTTGGCCTGTCGACTCTACTCTCCTCAGCGGGGTTTGCCCTCAAGTCTGATGAAGTCGAACGGTTGACTGGGTGACAGAAAAGTAAAGGAGCACAACATATAAATCAAAGGTACCAGGACGTGGGCTTTTAATGGTAAACAGAGTTCCCTCAAGACTTTTTGCTCTTCTCTTCTACTCTACTCAGTCTAACCTGGCATCTGGACTGAGTTAAAGCAGCAGTGCCAAATGTGAGATGGTGGGGAGCACAAGGGGGGCGAACAGTGGGGGGTCGAAGGGGGAGGCGCAGTGGAGGAGCAGCATGGCCTTCCAGAGTTGCGTGAGGGGGGGAGACTGTGTGAAAGACAGTGGTATGACAGGAGGAGAAGGGGGGGTGGAGTGGGGGTGGGGGACATGGTGGTAGAAGACAGCGGTATGGCCCAGGGAGAAGGGTGGCGAGACACGGGGGGGTGGTGCAAGGCTGTACCGAGGCCCGCAGGATTACTGACCCGCTGTGAGAAGTACATAAAGAAGGAGTTTATTGAGCTGCGGCTAAAATTGGTGTTGAATTCCCCCAAGCAACAGCAGAGAGAGCTTACATACGAAGGCCTAGGAGCGTCATAACCGGGCCATGATTTAAACCAGTTGTTTTAAACGAGGCTATACATGCTCTAATGTATTTGCTGCTAACCCCAACTCTCTCTATGCCCCCCCCCCCCTCTCTCCACGCCTGACCTGAAAAGATCTGTGCATAAACATGAGGTCATACCTACCTCCGAGGGATGTCAAATGAACAGCAGCTGGCCGGCGTCAGTTTGTCAATACGTGACTCAGACGCATGATATTTGGAGTGACAGATCAATGCAGTGCGCCCAGATGACCTTATCGTGATTGATTATCATTATTATGATGGGCTACGCTAATCTGTTGTGACAGACATGCAGGCTGGCTTGATTTAGTTATGGTTGAGACATTTGGGTAAAGCAAGCAGTCCCTGTCTCTGTATGTTAAATGCCATTGTTCCTCACTTGTATAGAGAAGCTTTATGGTCTATAATAATGTCTTCTTCTGCTCTTCAAGTTCCTCTTCTATCAGTTTACTTGTGGCAGGGAAGGGGATTTTGACCATGGGCTTGAGCTACATAATGAATGAATGGGGCAATATCAACAAGTCAAATAGTGGATCCCTGCGGCTCCTCTCTCCTTTATCCTCTTCTTTAGACAGAGGCAGCAGATGCTCCTCAGCTCTGGTTTTATTGTTCATAGCTGGCCAGCCTGGGAGCTGACTTAAAGACAGGGGGGAGGAGGCGAGCTTTTAGAGTGGCCTTTTTCTTTTTTTCCCTCCACTTTCTCTCCACAGTTCTGTCTCTATCTCTGGCTTTCTCACTGGCCCAGTTGGTGTCTGCTGGATGAGTTAATTCCCTGATTGAGGTATTGGTCCCTGTTAAACAAAAGGCAGTGTCTCTGTATGGGCCACATGGCTCCAGTGGGAGGGCTCTGATCCATTCACAGCCATTTTGGGTGCATCTGCACTCCTTAAAGAGCCTCAGCCCCGAGGCTGATTTACCACCACTCAGCAGCAACAGGGGCTCTCTCTCTTTCACACAAGTGCTATGCACATTTGTGCATCCCAAAGAGCACACATGCACACACAGTGGATCTGTATTTCCCTTCCCTCTGTACCTCATTGTGCCCGGAGGACAATGCAGCCTGCCTTGGCAAAGGGCCAGGCCCTCTCATCTCCATTAGGTCAGGCAGGGAGTTGTAGTGGTGATGGATACCTCAGCAGCCCCCAGCTCCACTTCCCCAGAGGAGGGGAGAGGAGCTTGGTCTACAGCAGAGGGTCTTCAGCAGTGGAGGGAGCTTCGGTGGACCATGAGATTTGAATGAGAAAAAAGTGCGAAACAAAATTTAACATCATGAAAATCCAACTTGATGCAGTTTTAATCAGCAATCAGCCATGTCCAGAGACAGTCGAGTGGTTAAATCTGCCACCTCTGGAGCCACCCACGTGTCCCTGCTGGCGCTTTCTCTCCTGTGTCTCCCTCTCTGTCTTCCAGCTGTCTGAAGAAAGAAAAACACTGAAGGTTAATGGACTGCCCACTCTCCTTTAAACACAGATCAGCAATCAACCTTTTCCCTTCAAGTTAATGCATTTTCCTCCAGTCCAGCAGCTCATAGTTTTTCCTGACTGTGTTGTGTGAGTGTGTGGAACTTTACCAAGCAGTCATTCGTCTACTGTGGTGTGGGTTGAAACTGTGATTCCCTGAAGTTTGCCTTGCTACTAGAAAGAGTGAGCATCACTGGTCTGTACAATAAGATCTAACTTGCTCATCTTCAGTGAGTCAGATGCAGTAACCTCTCTGATCTAATTTTTAACATCAGTCATGATGGGGAGTGGCTTCCATGCACTCAGGGCCAAACCAAGCCAGGACTTATTCCTTGTTCTCCAGAATTAAAACGGATGGGATTCCCCTGATGTTGTAATATACATAGCTGTTCCGGGGAATATTTTTCAAATTTTGAATGGTAATGGTATAGGCTATATCACAGTATAGTAATTTTTCTGGTAATTCAATTGAAAAATGTGAAAATGCCTATTTTTGGCTGAAAGTATAAACAGTCCAGTTAATTGAACATGCAAATATAAGACATAAAGGTATTCTGTTGCACTTAAAACCTTTTTTTATTTGGAACATTCATGTAAACTTTGTGATAAAATAGAAACAAAAGATAAGAGTATTAAATATATATATAAATTGCAAAACAAATAAAATAACTTTTAGCAAGTTCTTCTTCATCTTGATTATATTTGGTTTCCTCCTGTCGGGTTTTACAGGACTCACGTCACTCTCCTCCTCCATGTCTCCTCTCTTAGACGTCAACAAATGCGCATGGTGTGGTTCACGTAAAGCCACCCTGCCCCCGTGTTTTCAGAGGTTTTGCAACTACTAACATTGATTGGTGGCATATAGGGGGCGAAGCGCCCCAGTTCCAACTAACCTGCGGTAGCAACGATATTGCTAAATCTCTTCCGGTAAACAGATTTCTACTGATATACCGATCTATCAGAAGCCAAGGGAGTGAGTGCTGTTTGGTTTATGAAGCCCTTATTCCTCCTGACTGACTTTTTTTTTTTCAGTATTATTATGTATTGTGCGTTAGACTATGACTGGGTAACTCATGTCATTTATTTTACTCATAATGCTGGCATTGTAATGTCAAAGCTATAGCGATGATAGGAGCTGCTTGTAGCCCTGACACGTGGGATCATCAGGCATCCTCTTGTGTCGCTGAAGTGGAATGCTGGGAGTCAGACAGTATATCATTGGTCCAGACATCTGCTGACATCATAACCCGCTTCCTGTGGGGTTGACCTCTGCGTGTCTGTGTGTGACAGAGAGTGTGAGATGTACAAAGAAGGAGAGAGGGAGGGAGTGAGAAAGAGCGCTAACATTATAGTGAGAAATATAGAGATAGAGAGGATTGTAGTTGGAGTTCGTTGGCCTCTGTGTGTCATTGGCCCATTCACTTCCGGCCAGACCAGCTAGTCACCCAGCGGTGTCTCAGCACTGACTGGTCGCTCTGTTTATTTATGTGTGTGTGAGTGTGTGTACATGCCTGTCTTAGGAGGTCCATTAGGATGACAATTAACTGTCCATAGCACTGACTAAGAGCCTAACACTCAAGGCTTTCACACTGCTCCAAGTGAGGCCATAAACAACACACATTTCTTTTTTCTGTCTCAACAGTATGGCACTCCAGACTTGCCATTCCTCGTCCTCCCATTTCTCAGGGTGGAGCTTATTGCTATTCATTTGAAGTGGGTGAGGAGGAGTGAGTAGGAGTTGGGAGGAAGGAGAGAGTGAGTAAGACCCAGTTGGCTTATTTCAACTCTGCCAATGTGTGTCAAACCAGCCAACTGTTCACATGGCCACACCTCCCTCTCTTCACTGCCAACTTCAGCTTCAGTTATAATGAAGTTACTTCTTGCCACGTTTAAAATAGTGCGTCTTTTATGCAACTAATTTTTCCCAGACTCTCTCTTTCCATCACACAAGTCCAGTTTGGCAATGGGGTATTTAGTCTTACCCGTTCTTTCTCTGTGAGTGCGGACAGTGTGGGAGAAGACGCACTTTTGTATGTGCACACCATTGCTCTTGCAATATTGTGCTTTTCAGAATTATGCCATATTAAATGGGCCATAACTTACAGTGTTAACAGCATGGCTCAGTGAAATGTTGGCCCACAGTACACTGTCTCTAATAGTTCCCCTGAGGCAGAGGATTGGAAATCAGTGCAGCAGCCCAGACATGGACATGTGTGGTCTCAGAGAGAATTAACTTTAAGAAGAGCTCAATCTGGAGACTTCATGAGAAAAAGACAATGGACTGTATTTCTCATCAGTGTTTTTACTAGGGATGGGACGATATGCTTATCTCACGATATGGTTCGACATGCGATATGTGGTTCACGATTCGATACAACCACAAAGCGATGTAGCCTAATAAATAAAAGTTCAATGACAACAAAGTATGACTGTGCAGAATTATGTTTATTTCTGAGCCACAAATCTTTGTATCAATCAGATTGGCAGATTGTAAACAACAATTTAAAAATGTCATTACAAAGTACAATTAATGTAATTTCGATGGAGAGCTTGTGAAATTGTGATGGGCAATCCATCTCATTTGCGATTACTACAGCCGAATAAAATGTAGCTAACCTTGCAATTCATTTTTCTGCCCCACTATACGTATTGTCACATTTTTGTGTTGCGATATATTGAATTTCGATATATATCGTCGCATCCCTAGTTTTTACTGGTTGTTATGTAAATTTGGTGTACTGTTAGTTAAATCCTATTGTATTGATAAATCAGTTGGAATGCATTTCTGGCTATAGGTTGACCTTAAACTATTTTAGTAATGACTGTACAGTGAGATTAACTTGTTACAAGCCCATCCTCCTTGACTAGATAATGAGGGGTTAGGTGGGGTGGGGTTAGGAGGTCCAAGGGGTATGAGTGGTACCTCCTTGAAAAATAACTGGTTTAAGGAGCTTGTTAGTTGTTAATGCCTCCTCCTGCCCGCAGTAAGCAGCTAAAGAGCCCCTCTCTGCCCTCAGCTGTAGTCCTGTTCTCTAGTATCTGCCCTCAACCCCCAGTAAGCAGCTCAAGTGCCAGGCTAAGCCTCCGCAGAGCAGACGACCCCGGTCTTATCTGTGGAATGCTGGGCATCCTCATGGAGGATCTCCTCTGCAGGGAGGAAGCCGCACTATCTGTTAGGCTTCGTCTCCCTTTGATGGTCTCCTGGGACCCCTCTCTCTCTCCTGTCTCTCTTTCAAATGTTTACTTTTCTCTCTCTCTCTCTCTGGCTCTGTCCCTCTCTCTGGCGCTGTCTCTCTCTCTCTCTCTCTCTCTCTCTCTCTCTCTGGCTCTGTCTCTCTCTGGCACTCTCTCTCTCTCGTCTCTCGCTTTCAAATGTTTACTTTTCTCTCTCTCTCTGGCTCTGTCTCTCTCTCTTTCTCTTTGTCCAGTCTTCTCTCTGTCACCCCTTTCTTCTTTCCTCTTTCTCTCTCTTTCTCACTACACACATGCACAGACACACACTGAGATTCTTTCTCTCTCTCACACACACATACACGCATAACTTTATGTTTGTTCTGTTGAAGCTGGTTTAGAGGGCATCAGCGGCTCAGGAGTTAAAGTGACAGATTTAAACCAGACGGAGCTCATGATGAAGGATAATGATGATGGTGTCTTTTGTGGTCTACTGCAGTTTTGCATGCCTTGGCATTTTACAGGCTTGCATGTTTTTGGGGCTGTGGTCAGCTAGCCTGGCAAAGGCACAAGCTCATGACTCTTAAGTCGCTCTATTTCCCTTCTTTTATTCTGAAATGTGACCTAAATGATTCCAGAGTTAGCCTAGTTTGGATGGCTTGCCTCTGTTGTTACTTTTTTTGTATTTGCTAGGTTCATGCAGGTTCATAGTCTGTGTCCTTTTCCGCTTGCTAAAGAACTGCTTTCCATCAATGCTTTTCATGAATGTGTGCAAACAAAAATTATCAAAGGTTGAACAGCTACAAAAAGCTGTTGACGAGGGGAGAAACAAAAACAAAGCTTATGTGAAAGCTGCGTAGAGAATCCAAAAAGATGATGTAGATGCACTCAACCCATCCAGGCACTTGCAGGATCTAGCTAGCTGGCCTGTGCTATTAGCATGCTTACCATGCATCTTTTGCCTACTAGCATGTTAAAGTTATCAGTATCACTTTATAATCTGTTGACCATGGACACAGAAAAATATGTAAAATCTGACAATGATAAGATCATGACAAGCTAACAAAAATACAAAATGGATGGATGGATTTGGATAACCAGTAATTTAAAAATATGTGGTTTGGATTGGCATCTTTGAGCTGTGGGGAGATGCCTATGCCTTATAATGGTAAGTAGTAAAGCACAGATACAAACTCTAGGATAGGATCATATGTCTGATTATTCTTTTTGCTGCAAAAGCTCCCAAAATAAAACAGTGGTGGAAGAGACAACAAATATTAAATTAGATATTAGCCTAATTAGCTACTTGGTGTGTATTAATTCTTGATAACTGCACAGCACAGTGCACACATGAGTGAGTCTAAACAGAGTTGAGAATTATTTATATCAGTCATTGGTGTTGGTGAAAATAAAGCTTATATGTAGGAATGGAGAAGTTGTCTTAATGCATAGAGAAATATAACAATAACTTCTATGAGAGCCAAGCGTTTTCCCTTGGCCTGCTTATTTTTGGTATATCTCAAAACTATAACATTTCTTATTTTTCAGGTTGAGAAAATAAACCATCTCTGCTTGAATGACAACCATGATAAACTATAGACCCCATTGCTTACAGGACTCGACCTCCAGATCAGGTTACTAAAGCAGTGCAGTCTGCCTGCCATACAGTGATTTAGACCAGGTTCCTGTTTCCCCAAGGGGCGCTTACAGTTTACAGAGCATGCATTACTGATGCAAAGTCAAGCTACGTGATCCATCATAAGCCTGAACTTTACCCAGCTGCTGTCTGTGTGGTTCACACTGTACTATAGATCATTGTTCTGCATCAATATTGGTTACAGACGTTACCTGGATCTTATTCCTTTGGCTCTGGTCCATTTGGATGCTACACTGAATCAATCCTGAAATACCTCAGGGCTTTTTCAAAGAGTTGCATTTTTCTTTGGCTTAACGGAGCCAGAAAAGATGGTAATGGCTTCATAATGTCGACCAGGCTCTCTGTCACCTAGTGGCGGTCTAAGCTGCCATCCTGCCGGTCTGGCACAGTGACCACTGCACTGTCTGCCGCTGTCAGCTAACTAGTGAATGGGGGGAAACTGGGAGACTGGGAGACTGGGAGAGAGAGATCTGTTTACATCTGGTGAAATTAACTTGCAGCCAGCGAGCTTAAGTATGAAGACTGAGAGTGGTATAAGACAGGCCTCGAGGGCTACTTACAGTGCAGCATTAGGCCAAATGACTGTCTAATGATGCTAACTGCTGTACAGTACTCTGTGGTTTGTAAAACTGCCACTCTCACATTATGTGATATCTGCCCCGTGGAACTTCCTACACTATTCTATCAAATAACAAGATGGCTCCAACTGTTCTCTTTCTTCAAGCTGTGTTCAGGTTATAATT
This sequence comes from Centroberyx gerrardi, assembly GCF_048128805.1. NCBI lineage: Eukaryota > Metazoa > Chordata > Actinopteri > Beryciformes > Berycidae > Centroberyx > Centroberyx gerrardi. The sequence continues at coordinate 11,869,204 of NC_136005.1, forward strand.
TTTCTCTTGTCCAAGGGAAGAGTTATAGATCTGTAGACTCGAGTTACTACTGTATTCGTCGTTATTTTAGGTCTATTTCTTTGAGAAAAGAATTTGGGACTCCATAGCACGACTACGTGACGCCACAGGAAGTCCCCTTTGCTGTGAACTGGCGTTGAACTCTTACTGAACTTTTACCGCACTGTATTTTGCTGAATAATGGCTGTCAAAAGCTATTCTCTTTTATTAAAACTAGGCCATGTGCAATAAAACCTTGGTAATGGTGATACAGTAGCGATTGTCCATGCCTTGAAGCAGGGAGGGGCAGTCATATGCCATGGAGGGCAGAGAGTATGCAGGTTTTCATTTCAACCAATGACTACACCAAGTGATTTCACTGATTCACCTTCAACCAGAGAGGAGGAACTATCGGTAAAATCACTGATTGGTTGGAATGAAAACTTACATACTCTCAGTCATCCATGGCATGATTGCCCTTCCCTGCCTTGAAGCAATGTTACTGTCTGGAAAGGGTACTCAAAGAATTAATAGTAGTCTTTGTTTACTCCAATGAAGTTTTTATGGTGCAGACGTCAATCATGTGATTCATCACTAGGAGGTTTGTCCTGCTCCCTTGGTTATTTTGTGGTTCGGTTCATAAAAGAGCCTGGTACATGTTTGAGGCAGTTAGCTTCACCTCGGTCAGGAAATCAGTGATATCCTTAGTGAGGCCTGAACAAGCCTCTCCTTTGTTTTCAGTTAATGGGCTTTTTAGGGCTCTGTGATGTGGGATCTCGGTGTTGGGACCTTGCCAGGGAGAGAATATTGAGTTATCCTTGGATGGAGAGATGAGTGGTGGTGGTGGTGAAGGGTTGGGCTGGTAAACTCTTCATCTTGTTGGGGTTAGTTCTAAGTCATACATCACTGTGTGTGTCTGTGTCTGAGTGTTCGTGTCTGAGAGTGAGTGTGCATTCATTACGCCATTTGCGGTCTTAGTCTAAGTGTTGTCATTGAGCGGAAGGGCTCATAATTGCTCTGCTGCAGCTACAGCTGCAAGTTACAGTGGCAAAGCTATTGCAGATGACATGTGACAACCATGCACTGCAGTGTTATTAAATATGAGTCATCATTATGACCAACACCAAGGGTGAACGCACATATCATGCATGTCTGACATGCCTAAGATATCTATACCAAGGCTTATGTGCTTTCCAGGGAAATGGGAATAGGTCTCTTTAATTTGTTTAAATGCAGGTGCACTGTAATCTAGTTTTACCTACAGCCATGACTTAAGTGTATTTTTAGATGTGAGGAAAACCAGAGAAACTGGTTTCATTCACTTCAATTAGCCCTGGGGTTTCCCTTCAGTCACATATTATGGAATCACCCTACAAAAGCAGTGAAAGGATTTTGCTTTAGTATAAATTACTCAGTGTATGAGGTGGACTATTCAGAAATGTGTTATACTGTATGTAACATTGTGTACGCCTACCATTTTCAATATATTGCGTTTGACATTTTGAATTTTAGTCAATTTTCTTCACCAGGTACACCAGCATTGCGAGGAAAAGGTTTCTGTATTGGCATTAACTGAGAAAACACTTTTTGTTCATTGTTAGCATTCCCGACTGGGGAAAGAACATGAGTGCCGCTAGCTGCAAGGTAACAAGCTAGCATGCAAGGAGAAATATTAATTTATTTCAATCAGGAATGCTAATAATGCTGTTTTAGGGTAGCTGGAGTTTCAAATCTTGAAACTTTTCCACATGCTGTGACAAGTGGTTTGCGAAGGAAAAATAAACAAAACATTTTAATGTCAAGGTATCCCTTTAAACATTTTGTGGGTAAGACCAGGCCCAACTGCAGACTGAGGATTTAGGCCCTGTCTCAGATATCTCTTGTCATTATCCTCCTTGTTTTGTTGCGGATGGTGCTATGTTGATGTTGTTTCCATGGTGATGTTGTCCGTGTCGGCCTTTCTGTGGATTGGTCACCACAGGGAAGAGCACCTCTTGCATCACAACTATTAAAGTGACCTAGAGCTTACTAATGGTTTGTAACCTTACGACACCACTGAGTCCCACAGTAATCTCCTCAACTCACGTCTTCATGTAGCCTTTGCAGCCATTTGATTGTTGATAAAGAAATTATAGATCACAGATCAACAGGCTTATTTTGTATAATCAACTGCTCTATTCTGTAATGAAAGTAGGCCTGTAGCCAGACTTCCCTTGATGCATGAAGCTTTCCAGGAAAAGATTGACTGATTGGGACCAACCTGAGTCCCTCTACAGAATCTAATCATGGGCTTTACAGCTGTTTACTGTTAACAGTCATGTGATTATAACCTAGCATGGTACATTAATCTATTCAGTGTAGCGATTAGCTTTAATGGGCTAGCCGATATATGACATGAGGTGCTGTTGATATAATTTTGCAGCCTGATATTTCTAGGACATTTCATTGGGGTAAGGAAAGGGTTTATTTTTTGCTAGGAGTACATTGCTCAATTTAGCTTGTAGTTTTAACATATTTTTCTGATAAACCACTGATTACAAACCTGTTGCCTATTTATCCGGCCTGTGTCTTATGAAGCTTGTTGCATTTGCTTCCCCGGGCCTCTTTCTAGGCTAATCCAAGACACACCTCTAGCAGATTTCACATGTATTCAGAGTGGGAAATTCTTAGTGCCAAATACCAGAGATGAGCTTTCCCTGTGGTTTGTTAGACTTTGTTTGAAAATGAACAATTTTGTTTGCATTTTGAAATGCAGGCTCAGAGCAGGAGTGACGCATTGTTTAGGCTTTTAGAAAGCTGTAGTGCTCTATATTGGAAACATTTCACTACCCAGCGTATCTTACTGTGTTTCTAATTGCATCAAACCAATGCTGAGGATGAGTGAATGTGAGGGTCAGTGTTCTCTCTTTCATGCTGAATGTCTAGACTGTAAACTCACTTGTGCCTCCCTTTATCATGATCCAATGTCAATATGCAATCCTATCAATCAGTTATCAATTTATGAATGTGAACATTATTGTCACTTACCAATCAATACATGTCATTTCCAGGTGCTACGTGGTGAGAGCGAGGCGGTGGATACGGCATGCTGAGGCCACTCCCCCTGGCTCAGAATGAGTGTCAGAGATGGCGCTGCCACCATGGCAACGAACGCAGGTGGAGGAGGAGGGGGAGGAGGTGCAGCTAACCTCCAAGATGGCCGCTCCTACCTGCTCCAGATCTACCCGCGGCTGGCTGCCGAAGCTTCTGCCTGCTGCAGCCTCAGGTTAGTGTGCCACAATATTATGATTGTTGACCCTTCTCTGGACAATGTAAAATTACCATAGACTATTTATGTTTAGTTCTTCGTTTTGAACCCTCGCTATCAATATGTTTTCTCTATTATCTAGGAGAATAGGAACTAGTGTAATGTTGAATTGATCGTATTTAGTATTTAATACGTTTTATTCACCCATCAGAGTGCAAAAGGATGCAACAGCAGCCTCGGTGATCTCGGACGCAGCCTTGGCTCTGGGGCTGGACCCCGGCCGCCTGTACGTGCTGGCAGAGGTGAAGGAATGTGGCGGGGAGGAGTGGGTCCTGGAGGCCGGGGACCTGCCGGTACAGAGGGTGCTGCTGTGGCCCCGCAAAGCCCAGGAGCAACACCCACAGAGCCTCGGCTTTTACTTCTTACTACAGGTAGAGTTGACTGTTGGCTCCGGTACTGTGACTGTTCACAGTACAGCTTTCCTTGGCATCACTTCAGCTAAATTCGGCTTTGTCCATCAGCCCTAAGTCTCTGAAAAAATGTGGAACAGACAGCAAAAGCAGCTTTGAAGTTTATTCATCCATACTGCATACATTTGCCATGGTTACAAATTAGAATTTGTAATTTTGAAAATCTACTTCAAATGATTCAAAACTGAACCTAAAAACAAAAATTTTGTTCAGTAATGTGAAAAGGTTGTGTAAAGGTTTCCACATGCCTTGGAAATCCTTGAAAGTTTAAGGATTTGAGAAATGTAAAATATGGGATTTGTGTTGATACAGCAGTAGTTTTGAAATTAATAATTTTACCATGATTTGTTGACTTAACAGGCTCATTAGTAAAAGAACACAAGGCCTCTATGATGTCTAATTTTGACCAATGTCATGTCTTACCCCAAAACATGCCAATTTTCAGTTCTTGATTTTCACCAAACAAGGCCTTGAGAGTCATTGAAAAGTCCTTGAATATTATTTCCAAGTGAGTGTGGGAACCCTGTGTAAGGATCTTTGAAAACTGTATGCTGCTTTTCCCTGCTCCAGGAGAGGAACCATGATGGCTCCATCCATTACGTTCACCTCCCGGCCCTGTCCAAGGAACAGCAGGCCCAGAGGCTTGCCGCCAGGGGCTTCCTGCCTCCTCCGCAGGACGACTTCGCAGACCTCTGCAACCTCCCCGTCCTCAATGAGGACGGCATCTTAGACAACCTGCGCACGCGCTTCTACAAGAAGAAGATCTACACCTATGCAGGCAGCATCCTCATCGCCATCAACCCCTTCAAGTTCCTGCCCATCTACAACCCTAAATACGTCAAGATGTACGAGAACCACCAGCTGGGCAAACTGGAGCCTCATATCTTTGCCATTGCCGATGTGGCTTACTACGCCATGCTCAGGAAGAGGGTCAACCAGTGCATCGTCATCTCTGGGGAGAGCGGCTCAGGGAAGACCCAGAGCACCAACTTCCTGATCCACTGTCTGACCGCACTCAGCCAGAAGGGCTACGCCAGTGGGGTGGAGAGGACCATACTGGGGGCCGGACCGGTCCTGGAGGTAAGGATGGGAAATTACCACCAGACAAATGCTGGTGATTTTACCTGTGATTTCTGTGTCTACTCCACCAGCCACTGTGGCCGGTAACAAACCGTCATCTGGAGGTTGTATTGTACTCCTAAAATCTAGATCGTTGGTAAAATAGTGAGAGTAATTGAAAGGTTAGTGACCTGCCCTTGTTGGAAGAGGAGTTGTGGGTGGGGAGGGTGCAAGAATTTGTTTGGCAGATGGGAAAAGGCACCATAGAAGAAAAGCAAGTGCCTGTTTTGTACAATAAAGAAAGAATAAAAGACAGAGATTGTGTGTGCATGCAGCAGCCAGCAGGTGAAAAGTTTAGGGTCCCATCAACTCTCAGCTGCTTGCCATCCCAGTTTACCTCATCAGTCACATGGGAAACCTCTCGTATCACAGATGATCTGTGACATGCCATACCTAGTTACGTTTATTATCTCTTCAGTGGCCTTAATGAGGTGTGAAATGCATGACTGTACTGATTAGTCACATCCAATATTGACAATGATGATGCTTCCGCAGAAGTGACTCATGCACACATAGCCACACACACACACACACACACACACACACACACACACATATGCACATACACAGGATGTAAAATACACAGAATTCTGTTTGAGATAAGTTAAAGGAACAATAATCATATCTGGCACAGTGGTTATATGAGTGTAATATCCCATGAAAGTATCAGATTCCATAGAATATTGACCTAATGTCTTTTCAGTCTGTAACTGCATAGCTCTTTTATTTTATGTGTAGGCGGAGCTGAGGGGACGTACGGTGATCTGTGTGTGCAATGTAAAACACTTTGTTATAAAGACTATGGTCTGACCAGAAAGAAGAAATGAAAAAGAGGATGGGAAGTTTGAGATTCAGGCCCTTTGTTAACCCTTCGTATGGCTGCTCGCTTGTGAAAATGCTGCTGGGATCCAGTGAGAACAGAGCTGATATATGGCTGTTTGCTATCTAGAACTGCTGAGTAAACGTTTAGTTTTAGAAAGGACACAGATGTTTTTCTACTTGTAAGGAAACTCTGATCTTGCTGATTGTGATAGTAATGCTAATCTTCGTCTATTGTGTAACATCATTTTCTGGGTTTCTATTTGGATCAGAGTTCACAAATGAGTTTCATGTGGAATGGTTGTTGACTAACAGCTGCTGGTGTCAACGTTTCGGTCAGGTGACTTTGTTCCTCTTCCCACTCTCTGCTCTCTGAGAGAAGAGATGCTTCTGCTGACTGGCTATAGGAAGAGAGACAGACAGACTGACCAGATCAAATCTTGGGCCTGACCAATACAGAAGTTTTGTGTCCGTTATCAGTTTCGATAGTTGGTTGCGAAAAAACATGTGCTATATCTGCCAATACAACTTCTTAGAAGTACATAAAAGATAAATGTCTCTTGGCTCTAATTACAGTGACAATAACTAAATATTGAAGGCTACTGGAATGCAAATATTGTACCATAAGTGACCAAGACCCTTAAAAAATTCCAAACTACACTGTTTTGTTTTCAAATGCTGAGTGAACAAGTGTAATTTTAAGTCATTTTTACCAGCATATTATTTTTTATCACTACATCACGATATGGCAATATGGATATATCCGTGTAAGTCCAGTTGGTTGATAATATTGCTGCACCATTAGTCAGGTCTGACTCTAGACAGGCAGACAGACTGTCTGCTCAACTTACTGACTGTCATATGGACTCTAAACAGACAGACAGAGTGTCTCCCTTGGTTAGTCGTCTGATTGGCTAGACTGAGCGACTGTCTTATTGATAAACACGAAGAGGCACTACTAATCAGCAAAAAACACACAACCAGGGTAGACACTCTTCCCCCGCTTGTACATTCCCATTCAAAATACATAATTTTAGTCAGTGAACCAAATCAAAACATCTATTTTGTATTTTCGTTTGCCTGTCATGATGTCAGCAAAGGCGACTTTTACACGTTTGACTGCCTGTCTCTTCTGTCAACTGTAAGAAAAATACGAATCAATAACTTTGGAATGGTAACAGGCATTTAGAGACAGACTGGTGGCCCGAGTGTATCTGTGCGCTGCAGACAGTCGGACCGACAAACAACCAACCACAGCTCTCCGTGTTTGGAGTCATGAGAGGCGCATGCACAAACACATGCAAACAAGCAAGCATCTGTTAGCTTTCTCATGGTTTGACAACTTAAGGCTGCATCATGAAAGGCGAGTCATTGTACAGTATTATTTCTGTGCTACGTGGCTAAGAACAGAGTTGACTTCCTTTTGTTTGCTTTTGTTTTTCATCCCTGTAATAAGAAAGGGGCTCTCCTGCACTTTCACATATGGAAGAATTTACCTCTGGGTCAGACCTAAAGCAGGGTTATTATTGTGAAGTCATTTTCAGCGTGCACATCACTCCCACACTCACACTCTCATATACAATAGTTCATTGTGAGTGTTGTCATGCACTGGAATGTAGGCCTCTGCTCCTATTACCAGGATTTTTTAACTCCATAGTTGTGATTGTTTGACTGTACTACAGTTTTGACCCCTGCTGCACTGTCCATAACTGTTTTCAGCTGTGTGTGTGTGTGTGTGTGTGTGTGTGTGTGTGTGTGTGTGTGTGTGTGTGTGGTGGCTTGGGTGGGATGACAGTGTGTGGCCCCCTGGTCATGGGATGTTTGAGAAGTGCTTCCTGTCAGAGATGAAATCTGGATGTGAGTTAGTGACCTCAGAAATATGGAAGGACTAGAGATGAAGAGATGAGAGGAACTGGTGCCTGCCGCTGTAGACTAGATACTAGCGGACTGGGAAGCACCTATCGCGGTGCAAACATCCGAAAACCATGTGGACGAAAAGCAGAAATCATCAGTATTCAGTTGCGATTCAATAGCTTTCCTTGGTGTGGGGAACTAATAGTTCTCAGTCTTAATCTGGCAATAAATCCCTTCGACATATTTTTCTGGTTTATTCCTCAGTAATGTGACTATAAATAGAGCTTCAGCCAGCAAAGCCTCCATGAGGAATGTGGTTTATTAGAAGTAAAAAATGGTGCTGAAAACTCACTGATCTGTGTAAGTTAGTTCATTGGATCACACATGATAGAAGAGATGAGAACAGAGAGAACAGAATGTAGAACAGAAACTAGATTATGGTTTAATGAGAATTGGGAACAAGCTATTGGCTTCAATATTAACTCCACTTCTGCAGAATGGGCAGCTGCAGTGACTTTCGGGCCGGGAGTATCCATCCATCATCTGTCACATGCGTCACGTCTTTAATCATATTGTCCTCCAAACCCACTGACTCGGTGCTAGAGAGCCTCCGCACAGAGAAGAGCTGCTGCTTTGAAAGGCAGCTGGATGAGTGCAGCGCTGGTCCCTTGATGTGTGTCAGTCTGTCAGAGACTTTGGTTCCAGAGGACTGATGGAGGGAAGGAGGAGGGGGTTGGTTGACGGATAGAGGGATTTTTCCCCTCCATCAGCAGAGTTCTGGTCCCCCTTGGCAGACACACTGCCACTCCACCGTTCACTCCCAGAATGCAGCATGTTGGTTACGCCAGTACAGAGCTGTGGTTGCAGGGGCAGACAGGGAGACGGGTTTGGTCTGCGCTGGCCTGGGCTGTGGAGGAAGTGGAGATGGGATTTCAGCTAGGGACCAGTTAGTCAGTCGATCAGTCAGTCAATCAGTCAATGAGTCGATCAGTCAGTCAGTCAATCAGTCAGTCAGTCCATCATCCTGGCTACCAAACGGCCACACCAGGCCCCGAGCAGCATTACTGCCCCTAAAAAAAAAAATGCATTTTACCCACAAAAGCTACAGAGTACATGGTGACTATTCCTTTTGTCCTCTTGCATTTGTCCATGCCATTAAATGCTATGAGTAATAGACCATCCTCCTGGTTTGGTTGGATTTAGTTCAGTGATGTGACAAGGTCCTGTAAAGATCTTTTGAAAACACCAGGCAGCTTTTGCAGCGCACTCACAAGATGGCTGACATGAAACAAAAGTTGTTTTACAGAGGAAGCAATAACTCTCTGAAATGATGTTCCCTGCAGTTTCTCTCTCCACGAATAGCCTACCTCCAGTGAACGGATTATAAATGGGGTAAGGAATGCTATTTTTAGATAAGCCTATTGAAATGGAGGGATTTTTACTTTTGACAAGACATAATTTGGTTGTTTTTTATCCTGGAAACTGATCAGATTACAATGGGCAAAATGCGAGGTGTGTGCGTATGTACTTTGTGTGTGTGTCTCTGTGCGTGCGTGTGTGTGTGTGTGTGTGTGTGTGTCTCCTGAAGCTATAGGAGAGCTCTCCAGTCCCGGATCACATTTTGAGGAGATGAGATCACCGTTTCTGGTGCTTGACTCTGACTGTGGGCTGTGTGCTGAGTTGCTGGCAGATTGAATGGCCCCGCTCTGAAAGCATTTAGGAAAGCTGGTGGCCTACTTTAATGCATCGTACCACCTCTGCTCTATTCTATTCTATTCTATTCTATTCTATTCTATTCTATTCTATTCTATTCTGTATGCTTATAACTTCACAGATAGAATCTTAACTTTTTTCCAAATCGTATACCACTGTTCTGAAAATAGAGTAGATCAGATAAGGTAGAGATTGCCCAGTTACCTTATACTCTCCCCTGTTTCCCAGCTGTCCCTGAACAGATAGAGCGGCTCACCTGCTCTAAATGAGTATTTCACTCCTGAACTGGTCCGACTGGTTGATCCTCTGTTACGAGGCTCTCTTGCTGTCTGTTTTTTCTCTTGCCAGGCTTTCAAGGGCTTTTCTTCTTAATGTCAGCAGAGCCCTCCTCCTCTTACACAGAATGGTCTGCAAGCAAGTTTACTGGAGTTATGTGTCATTAGCCAATACAATTGTTTTGATCCATGTGTTTATTGTTTCCATGCGAAATAATTTTGAAAATACTGTTATTGGTAAAAGAAGGCAAGGCCATTTATTGGTATTGGTATTGCTAAAAGAAGGCAGCTCATTTGACATGCAGCGGTCAGGAGGGGAAAAAAAGCTCATTCAGAAGCTGGCTGCCAGCCCCCCACCCCCACCCCACACCAAAACACACACACACACCACACACCACACCCCCAGCCATTGATTAGGCAGCTCAAGTGCCTCTTGCTCTTGTTTTAACAGTGTTAAAATGTTTTATGGTGGATTTCTTCTTAAAGCTCCTCTGTCCTGTGTGAGATACATAGTTAGTACTGGTTTACCAAAATGAGTTTAGTTTCTCTGTTGTTTTTTAGGCTGTGTTTTAGCTATTTTTATTTGATTTATTAGTCTATTTTAACAATTCAAATGAGCCACCTGACACTGCATAACCCTCAACATTTGATTTATTACATCATTTATTTTTCCATAATTTTATGGATTTGGTGCGTTCTAAACATAGTTTATGATGGAGAGAGACAGGAAAGCTGGGCCTAAAGGGGATAACATGCAACAGCGGTCATGAGTCAGATTCAAACCCACAACGTTGGACCATTGTAGGAAATAATGGACAAAGTGACTGCAACTTCACCTATTGACTTTCTACATGGCACTGCCATGTTGTATCTTTGGAGTCAGAGTTTGTGCATCTGTAATCAAAACATGGCTGCAACCAGCAACCAACATACAGTGTTTCCCACACATAGACTTTACTTGGGCGGGCCGCCCAGGTATATTAACGGCCGCCTAAGTATATTTGGCGACCCATTTTAGCATTTTTTATTTTTATTTTTTTTATCCGTCCGAGAGTGGACGTCATCCACTCCATCAACTAGTGGACAATCTCCCCTCGCTCTACCCCTCCAAGGTTTCCCACACATAGAAAACTTTGTGGCGGGCCACCACAATATCAGCACTGACCGCCACAAATTTTGTTTTTTTTCACTATTTAATCGTAGAACTGCGTGTAGCGCATTGATTCGCTCAGCCCCCACGCGATCTCTCTCTCTCGCTCCCTCTCTTTCTGTCTCTCGCTCTCTCTCTCTGTCTCTCGCTCTCTCTGTTGCTCCCCCCTCTCTCTCTGTTGCTCGGCCTCTCTCTCTCTCTCTCTCTCTCTCTCTCTCTCTCTCTCTCTCTCTCTCTCTCTCGCGCTCTCTCACCGGACCCGTCTGTTCGCCTCCCACTGCACACGCGTGAGGGATTTTTTTTTTTCCATGCCCAGAAGACGGCCGACTGAATTCCCGAAAAGAAGAACGAACAGTTAACGTTACTCGAAATACAGCCGAGTTTCCGAGATTAGCACGCTGTATAGCCTAGCTGCTACTCAGTATCCACTGAGTGGACCGATAACGTTAATAATAACTTTTTAACTCTAACTCTGAATGTTTGCTCCCTCAATCCAGATTAATATTGAAAAATATTTTCAAAGAAGGAAAAGGACTCGTCCTGAGGAGGAGCAGGACAGTCTGGACCAGAGGAGCTGCTGAGCAGTAAAACAGAGTAGATAATAATGTCAAAGGCTGTAATGTAACGATGTAAAGATACAGGAGAGACTGACAGCAGAGAGAGATGTAGCAGGGCAGAGGGGCAGAAAAGTAGATTTCTCTGTAAAAGGGGTCTCATTTCTATTCTTCACCTTGTAGACAAAAGCAAGCAACAAACAGAACAGTTTGTTGTCAACCCACCTACCACCACAAATACATTTGAATTCTGTGGGAAACACTGACATATCAGTAGCTTCCTCCCTCAGACGTATGAGGTTATCCAGGGTTTATTGCCTCTGATGATGACCCAATTGAGACTTTAAATTTCCAAAGAAAAGAGAACTTCAAGGTAATGCCACCATCCCTTGATAACCGCATTAGGTTTCCTTATTGCAAAAGCTTGACTTTCTCACAGATGAGAGGGCTGTGGAGCAATAACATCTATCTCTACATCTCTGCATCTTGCCACTTGCCAGTCATAGTTTGCAGACCTGCTTCCGTTCTCATGGGATGCTAGCATTAAATAAGACTCAGTAGACTCAACCAACCCCACAAAGTAGCTTATAGCTTGGGCAACAATCCATTGTTAAATTGCTACACAAGTGCTATAGGATAGGCTACTGCTGCTGTCTACCTGACAAAATGTGGATTGAGCTATGTATCTGTTGGCACAGGAAAGTCATACATTGCATCAACACAGTTTAAAACAAAATCAGGAAACACTCTCAAAAAATAACACCATCTCTGTATAGACTTTCCCTAAATTGATTTTGAGGAAGTTTCCCCTTTAGGGTCAGCTCATTTGGGTTTGGTTCAGCATTTTAAATGAAAACTTCCTATGTGGTGTTTTTTTTTTTTTTTTTTTCTCACAGAGCAGTTTGTTGTGCCTCTACTGTAGAGAGAGCAGCACTGCATCCTCGGCTCAGCAGCGGCCACACTGCAGACCGACTGTATGACATCATCCTGGATCAAACAGCCCTGCTTGGTTTCTGCACTTAGTCAGCCAGGAAGTTAGCTGGGTTTAACAAAGCTAACCACTATTACTGCTCCTCCGCCCTCCAGTCTAATGGCTTAGCCCTTGTATGTTTGTGTGTGTGTGTGTGTCAGTTGTTTTATGTGTATCTACTGTGTGGCCTCCAGGCTTTTGCAATGGAAATGGATTGAGACAGTTAGTTGTTTTGTTAATTGTTTTGATGTTATAATCTATTACTCTGATAAATTTGACTTTTTGCTGGCCCCTCTCCACAGGGAGGTCAGAGGTCAGGGCCAGCTGTAGCACAGCGCTCTAAGAGCTGACAGGGATTCAATGTCTTGCTCAAGGACACTTCAGTAGGGTTTATGCCTGCCATCACGGGGATTGATTGATTGATTTATTTAATTTTTAATTAACTGATCAAATGAGGCTCACCTACAGATTTCCAATACTGTGAGTTGTATTCAAAAAAATCAATTTTGCTATGTTTCATGAGGCCCTGAATACATTATACTGCTATTGTTTCATGTGATCACTTGGTGAGATACATATAGACTAAAGCCGGTCTTCCTAGTTGTTATACCTTCCTGTATAACCTCTCTGGTAACCAGCCTGCTCCATGCCACTCTCAGTCTCACAGCTTCACAGACAGGAAGTTCCTATCATCCGGAACAGGAAGCAGAGCGGCTACGACACGGGAAGTAACAGCAGTAGTCCTCCTCTGCCATTGGCCCGGGCCCTCGGGGGCGTGTGGACAGGCCAGGGTATTGTATTGTTGTTCAGGAAGTCTAGAGGAGTAGCTGGCCGTTCTGTCTGTGGAGCCATTGTTTATCTCTTAGTTGTGGGTTGCCCCTCTTTATTCTTTGGCTATATTTGGTCAGGCTGGGTGGTATTGTGCATGAGTATGGGAAAAGCTAGCATTGCTGATTTTTAGTCACCGCGACACATGCACACGTGTCATGCATTACACATACTTACAAAGTAGGCCTTACTTAATGTAATCAGTACTATCAGAGTCATATTTTAGAGTCGGACATATTGTTCCTTACAGGAGGAATGTAGCCTACATGTAGCAGCATGCAGCAGGGCACTTTTGGGTCTATTCATGGTACTGTGACCACACCGCAGGCTGGTGGTTTGATGTGGTACCCTCCTAGGCGTGGGTGGGGCTGCTTCAAATGGCTACAATCTGGTAAAACACCACGCCACAAGAGCATTAAGATTGGTGCTTGAAAACTTTCTCTTAGCTCTTCCAACTATTTATTCTACCCCCGGCGTGTGTCCAGCTCCTCTGCTTGCTCTGTCTGTCTGGCCCTCCAAAACACACAGTAGACATGCAGTCAGGCAAAACATTGAACTCAAACTGTGGCAAAGAAAATGGTCAACATTGCTTTCCCAACTCAACAGAAAGCAAATGCACTATGTACTGTAGCAATGAAAATACAGTTAACTGTCTGATCTGGTTTCTGGCCTTCACTAATACGTAGCCATCATCTACTACAATCAGCAGTTGCATACTGAAGCAATTACACTGGATTTTGATCCCAACCCCAACTCCCCCTCCTTTTATTTCCACTACGCTGACATCCAACACAAGTTACTTTATTTTCCACTGTAGTTAAGTGAGTGCTGTTTAACTGTCATATGATAACTGGCCTAATATCTTTTTTCAAACATGCTTTGTTCTGTCAGAATTTATGACATTGTCATTTTTTTTACTGTTTTCTCTATGATTTCTTCATGTGTGTATACTCCGCAGGGTAAAATTGTCATCCAGCACATCTGCAGTATTTTAGTGAGCTGCCATTCATTCCCCATTAATGAGTAATGCCATGTCAGTCTGATTTTTCAAGACAAGAAAAAAGATATCACAGATGTAGTTTGTGTTTCTGACATAGAATGGATAAAGTGGCACAGAATAACAGCACTCGTAACATCCACCGTTATTGAACCAAAGCACCAGCCTCTCTGACTGCTATTGATGCTGTTGTTTCACCTCAAAGAATCAATTCTTTGTTAACAATTCAGTTGAGTTAAGCTGGAGGGGTTTAAGTGCAGTTGGTGGGTTACAGTGCTGGCTTGAAGCAAGGCCAAGTATAGAGGAGGAACTGTCTACAGACGCTGTTGTATTCAATCACAGCCATCATGTGAACTCACCAAAGCACTTTTCACATTCAGGACACCAACAGTGATTACTTTGTCACTAAGTACCATCAGTGTTTTGCCTCAGCATTGCAACTGCCAGTGATTATATGGTTTATTAGCCTGGTGCTTCGTTCTCCAGTTTTACCCTGTAATTAAAGGATATGTGAAGTTGTATGTAAATTTAAGTTGGGCATAAAGAACATGTTTGTTATTGTTATGTGTGTGTGTAAGTGTATGCAGCTGCATGAGTGAGCTTGTCCACATGAGGGTCTGATGTGTTTTTGCATGAGCGCCAGCCGTTGCCCTCGGTGAATGTGGGAGTTCTCGTTGTGGCGGTTGGACTATTTAGAGTCCTTTTTGTGAGTGTATCCACACTGTAGCGAGGTGTCAGTGTCAGTGCCTTGGCAGCGCTAGTGGAAACGTTTAACTGCAGCTCTATTGAGCAGCTAAACTTTAAAGGATGCAGAGATGCCTCAGTGTCATAGTAATTAGGCCTAGTCCCCAGGTACCAGCTCTAACCTTTTACTGATTGGAAGATAGTTTTGTCTGTCAGCAACAATTTCTCTCAATGACAGCTCTTCTTTCAGGTTTGCTATAATTAGGCCTGTAACTACTGTAGGTAAAAACTCACTAAAAAACTATAAACCCTTCTCATCATTGAGGTGTCTTAACATTATGGGAGTTATTCATAGCTTGGGGGAAGTAGGCCAACTCCCAGGGCCTAGAAAGTTTTTCCAAAGTCACAACAACTAGTGAAGTTTGTCGTTTCTGTTAACCTCTCATCTCTTTTACGACATCACACTTTTGTTTCATTTCACAAATTTTGTTTGTTCGTGTTTGCACATGTTTATACTAGGCGTCACGTCAGATGTCTTCTTAAAGTATGTAATTTTCACTTTCTCGTGTCTGTCCTGCCTACTTGTTGAGACAAACAACTCATAAACTTCGCTGTTTTAGAAACACTCCCACAGTTTGGTTTGTAAGGAGAAGTGTGTGTGTGTGTGTGTGTGTGTGTGTGTGAGAGAGAGAGAGAGTGCGAGGGGGCTGAATGGGGATGTGAGACTGCATTCTGGTAAGGTTTGGCACTGTTGGAGTGGAAATGTACAGGGGAGCAGGCTGCCAGAGAAACCGGCCCACCACAAAAAGGAATCAGTCAAGACAGGCTAGTGCATCATGAAACGCTCTCTGAACATTAGGCGTAAGGACGCCACATGCATGCACACCCACACTCGCTCACGTAGATGCAAACACTGCGGATCACTGAACGCCACCCACCCCCCACTTTCAGTCTCATGCTCTCTCTCTCTCTCACTTTCTCTACCTCTCACTCTCCCTCCCTCCCTTCCCTTTCTTCCATAAACACACCGAGAGCAACCCCTATTTCAACAGTATGCAGATTAGACCACGGGTTTCCACAGACGTCACGGTTTGGCAAACCATCCGTCCACTTCCTCATACCTGGTGAGCTCTCCAGCCAATCAGAGCGTCCGCTGAGGGGCATGTTCGAATGTGAATGATGCTGTGACATGTTTAGCATTCCCTCCGTGGCGCAGGGGCCCGGGCTTTGCAGAGATTTCCCAGGGTTTTGTCCTCTTGGCGGCGAGTTAGTGGGGTTGAGGGTGGCCAGGACAATACTGGCCAACACTGAGACACTGTGGAGGGTCAGTGCCAAAAAACACTCACCGGCCCTCAAGCCTGGAACGGTGGCAGTGGCATTGGACTGGGTAATCGCAAACAACACCTGAATGAATAAATAAATAAATGTAAGAATTTAAACACATGAATATATGGGCATGCAAAACACATAACACATGAGCACACATACCGGTAGGCAGGCACACATAACACACAAACAGAGACAAAAAGAAAGAGAGAGAGAGAGAGAGGGTGTAAGCCCAGCAAGTGGGCGGGTAGGAGCCTTGTCTGAGCAAGTCCAGGTTAACGAAGGATGGGTGATAATGGTCACGAATGAGGAACGTCTCAGCCGAACACAGACCATCTCTTTCATCATCCGTCAACAGATCTTGCCTCATACTCCCTCTCAGGTCTCAGAGCTATTTTAGGATTACATTTTACTTTGTCATTTCGGATAAATTGCTATAAGCGCACTAAACGTCAAAGATACAGTAGCATTGAGATAAAGATGAGATGAAGGTGCAGAATTATATTGCGCCAACGGCAAAATGGGTAAAAAGAGAAGAAAAGAGCTAATAATAAAGGGGAAGAAAGGAGCTAACGCAAGGCTGGCAGGTCTATTGGAGAAATGGAAATAGGTCAACGGTTCATTTTAAGGAATCTGAATCAGACCCTGTGTGTGTGTGTGTGTGTGTGTGTGTGTGTGTGTGTGTGTGCCCCCTACCTCTAATCTGCCCAAACACCACTGTATCAAATTCACCCTGCAACTGGTTTTGAGGACACAATGTGGCTCCTATTTAACATGCACTGAGTCAACTTCCCCTGTGGTGGCCTTTTGTTATATATGTGTGTGTGTTTGTGTGTGTGTGTTTCTATCTGTAACCATGTGAGCATGTGCATCACGGAGAAAAAAAGAGTGCTATTCTGTTACGGCGTCAATGCAATAAACAGGGCCTCTCATTGAGGCCTGGTGGCTCTGTGTGCCCCTGGCTGGGCTTGGCATTAGCCTGAGGCCTGGAGAGAAACCCTGCTCCTCTCAGCTTCTCTTTGGTCTGACACCGCTATACAGATAGGCCCTCCCAACCTCATTTATCATCACTGACCCACAGTGTCACACACACACACACACACACACACACACACTGAAAGAGAGAGCGAGGAAAAAGGGAGGGCTTGAAGGAGGAAAGAAAAGTAGGAGGAGATGGATGGAAAGATTGTGAGAGGAGGGCAAGAGGGGACAACGAGTTACAGATGCTCGCCCCCTCCTAAGACCCCCAAACACACACATACACACACGCAAACATCCAGGCACACAAACACACACACACACACACACACACACACACACACACAGTCCCACCCCCTGCTGTGACCTCAGCTGCTGTTTTCTGACCTCTGGACTGTAGCGTTTCTTTGTTGTCATGGTGATTTGTTGTTGTTGTTGTTGTTGACTTCAGTAAGAGGGCTGATAAACATGTTGACTTTGAAAGTCAAGCCTGTTGTGTTTTCCAACACAACACTCCTGCATAATTTGTTGTCCTTACTCTGATAATAGTAAATAGTCAACTTTCCATACAGCACTTTTTCTCTGATTAATAATTAGAGAGAGGAAAAAAGTCAGTGGTTGTATTACAGTAATTTTGAGGGGATGGTGTTGGATTTGGCATTGCTGTTGTGCCACAAATGTATCAAGGTTGAATGGATACATCATTGTAATATGTCATTTTTTGTCTTTATCCCCTTGGTGTGGAATTAATAAAATACTAACCCCTGCATTCTTTGTCCTCTCTCTCTCCTCTGTTGTCTCTGCCAGGCTTTTGGAAATGCCAAGACAGCCCACAACAACAACTCCAGCCGCTTTGGCAAATTCATCCAGGTTAACTACCTGGAGAGTGGAGTGGTCAGAGGGTGAGTAATTTAACACTGTGTGTGTGTGCGTCTATACAAACATTGCAACCACCCACTCAGCAACCTCCTATGCACTCTCACACAGACTCTAAATTAAGCCAGACTGTGCTAATCTACAGTACCGCACCATACAGGACCAGTTAGATGGTACTGCTTGTTTTTGTGTTCTGAATACTCCTCTTCCTGTTGCTTGTCATTAGAGCCTTCTACCTCTATAACCGTATATCTTCCTCTTTGCTCTTTTTATGGTCAGTCATGTGTCCCTCCTCTGTGCAGTATGTGTGTGTGTGTGTGTGTGTGTGTGTGTGTGTGTGTGTGTGTGTGTGTGTGTGTGTGTGTGTAGACTGAAGCTTTCAGCCACTAGCGTGTTCTTCCTTTTTTTTCTAAGCAGTCAGACTCTCTGGTTAGGAGCTGCATCAAAGTCTGGTCAGCTGTGTCACTTCCTCACTTCCTCATCAGCGCAGGAAGAGAGGGCAGCAGCTGCACAACACAATATCATAAAAAGGCAAAAGGTGTCGAGTTGCAAAGAACACAGAGTACAATATTCAGACTAAATTCTTGCCAGGACTGACACAGTGAGATTGCTGAGTTTTAGTCTTGTTTATTTATATAGCCATTTATCACAGTCAAGTCTCAAAGGGCTTTACATGCTGTCATATACCATACTACATCATATATACATACTACATACAATATATACATCACATACTAGGCCATATACATCGTTTACTATGTCACATACAAAGTTTTACATTTTCCTGGTTTATATACAAGAGAAAGTATGTCATATTAGTAACAAATTTACAAACCAAGACTTAATAGTTGAAGCATCTAAATGCCTGTGGGGACTGCTGCTCAGCATGAGTTCACAGTAAGCAGGCACCCCCAACCTGATTAGGCCTTAATAGCACCAGGTCTCATCATCCTCTATTGAGTTGCTTATCCTGAGAAGGGTCTCTAATCCAATATGGATAGCTCAGTTTACTTGGCTGAGGCTTTTCTGCACTGCAAACCAAACCCCTTTAGGCTACAACCAGACAAGGTGAAAACCAGACATCCACAAACACACCTCACATAATTTACAGTATAGCCTTCTCCTCCTCATCTCTTCCTCTTCAGTTGAAGCACTGAACCCAGTGGACAGTCACTGCTCCAGTATCACAGTTCTGCTCTGTAGCCTTAACAAAGGCCGCCTGTCTATCTCTCCATCTCCAGTGGCAGCCATTCAGACAGTCAATAGAGGAGATTAACAAAGGGAAGACTGGGACTAGCTGCTGTTCCGCTCTGCTCTGCTCTCTGAGCGGACCGACGGACTGATAGACAGGATGTTTTCATGCTCCCTCTCACTGTGGCTCTCTGTCCAGCTAATCCTCGCTCACTGGGAACTGAGCGGGCTGGAGTTGAATGATAAAAAGGGGACCCACACTCCAGAAGCGGTGTGAAAAGGAGGCGGTGTGTCTGAGTGAAAGGTGTCTCAGCATGAGCACGTATATTTCTGTGTGTGTGTGTGTTCTAATTGTGCATTTGTGTGTGTACTTGTGTTCGGCTGTGTGTCTGATTGAGTTTGGGCATATGTGTGTGTGTGTGTGTGTGTGTGTGTGTGTGTAGTGAGACCTCTCTTACCCCCTCTTGTACCTGTTGACAGATATATAGCCAGTCGGCAGTCGGCTCCTCTCGTCTTGGCTGAAATTAGGCTCCTGTCCACATTCCTGCAGATACTGTTCTCTATTAAATCAGCTCCAATGAACAGACAGAGACAAAGACCCACTCTCACTTTCAGGGCACTATTACATTCACACATTGTTTTCTTTACATCCATTTAGCTGTGGTGGCTCCCCACAGCTGGAAATTGCCCCATAGCTAGAAAAATGTAAATACAATGCAAATTCATCATCCAATCTTATTGCTCAGCCCACCCTCCAAAAAACAGTTGCAACTGCAACACAGTTGTCCATATATCATGATGCAAATATCTGATAGGAGCCATTTTTAAGCTGCAAGCTGATCCTGGAATGGGCTCAGACGCAAACCTGGGTCTCCGAATAAATATTACCCCCACATGTACAAAAACATCTACAGGAAACACTGCACTCATTCACAAGAAGCTCAGATGCTTAGTTTAGGTTACTTCTGCTGAAGCTTTTTAATGAGTTATAGCATGAAGCAGTAAAAGCTGGCATGGTGGATATTTCTATGGATATGTTGTTATCTATGGTTACTTAGCTAAATGGATGCTTTGACATGTGACACCCCACCCTAACATTTTTTAGCTCATCCACACAATTTTTTCCTTTGGCCTAGAAATCGCAGTGCTTTACTAGTCTTTCAAATAGTACTCAAGGAAGATGTTCAGGGAAAGATAAAGAGAAAAGAGAAGTCCAGGTATCTGATCTATAAATCTATTCTCTTACTCCCGGTCTATCCCCAGCACCAACAGATGGAGGACAACTATGTCTCCGACACCACAGCTCTATTCTTAGTGTGCCATGAAGACTGGCGTCAGTGTTGTTTTTCATAAGCCTGGGTCCGCTGGTATAAAATCTGATTTAGACAACTTTATGGCCCTGGCCTTGTGTAGTGGGGAATACCGCTGCCTTTAAAATCCCATATCTCGTGACTGCAGAGGTCTGAAACCATACCTCTACTTTTTTCTGGTGCCCCTACAATAACTTTCCAATCTCTTCTGTCTCACTCTATCATAAAAAAAAAAAAAAATACCAGAGGAAATTCCTGCCCGTTCGGAAGCTAATCAGATTAGCTCCATATTTAGGCTGTTGTCCGTGGCTGTTGTTGTGTGTTGCTATGTGATGTGTGCATTGCTACACCATCCATCTGACCGCATCTGAAGGCTTTGTGCACTCTTTGATTGTTGCGACCATCTGCCCCCGCTTCCCCTCCTGCTCCTCCCCTCATTTCATTACCAGCCCACTTTCACATATGACCCCAATATGCACACACACACACACACACACACACACACACACACACACACACACACACACACACACACACACACACACACACACACACCCACACACGCACACTCACTCAAACAGCTGAGCAATAGGACCAGACGACCTTTATTGTTAAGTGATTCATGTTCATTCTTTCTCCTCTTCCCCTTTCTTCTTCTTTCTTTTCCTCTTTTTCTCTTTCTCTCTGTCTCTCTCTCTCCCCCTCTCTCACTCTCTCTCTCTCTCAGGGCCGTGGTGGAGAAATATCTCCTGGAGAAGTCTCGCCTGGTCTCCAGAGAGAAAAACGAGAGGTGAGGAGGAGCAGGCGGGGTCGTGACCCTCAACCCCACTGACCCTCATGGGCCCCTCTGAACAAACAGGGGGAGTTTCCCCTGGGAGCCTCTGACAGTTGGATATGAAGTCTAACTGAAGGCTTTAGCCTAGCCTTGGACTTTTCATGTCCATTTGCTTAAACACACACGTACTCACACACGTACTGCTTGTGTACAAACATGTCTTCTTTCTAGTATCAGTACTGCCTGTGTGCATACACTGAGTTGAGTTGTTTGAAAACCTTGTGTCTCCAATTTCAGTGATTTTCTTGAAGAATTACATGGTCTTAATTTGTTGAGAAAGTTGGATAAACTCAGAAATGCACAGTGGTCAATCTGAAATCAAGGCCGTTTTTCTTAGTTCCTTAGAAACACAAGGTTTTCACCCGACAACGATGATATGTAGAAAGGGCGGACTCCTTTTTTGACACTTTCAATATTGGTATACTCTGGTGCAGTGCCAGGATTCAGCAGCTATAAACAGACAAGCTGTAGTAGCGAGAGATCATAGTCAAACCGGGTGTGAAGTCACGTGCATTCAGTTTGCCCTAATTTGATGTCAACCAAACTCCTGTTTGTGTGGGTTAAGCATTAACTACTTCTGTACAAACGAATGAAAAAAACTTGACAATACTGCCTGTCAGTTCTGAGAGAGTCGGCCTCATTTGCCATGTTGTCGCTCACACCTGCTTCATGTCATACACTGTGTGTTACTCACAGTGTATAATACTGATATTCACTACAGACTAGACTACTGGTCTGTTGCTACTAGTGTGACTAATAGGCAAACACATATTAGGCATTTGTAAGGGAGGCATATATCAATGAGCAAAACTTCAGGTGTTTATTTTCCACTGTTGATTCATTTACAATGTAATACTAATGAATGAGTCATAACAAGAGGCTGTCAGATTTTTGACTCCCTTCATTTTAAGTCAATGTTAGGTAAGAAAAGTAAGAAAAGGCTGACTTTAACGCACTGTCCCAGTACTTTAGGTACAGCAGACTGTTATTATAGCCTCTAACCATGAGATGGTGATGAATCTGAGACATGGTTTTAGCTGTTATTTATCCAGCTATTTTTCAGCTCGATGAAGTATTTTTAGCAGTCAGTTTGTTACGTAAAGGGCACCTTGATGGTAGTTGTTTAGGGAGGGGAGAGAGCGTTACTCATTCACTTTTCCCATCCAGATTTTGTGGGTGGGAAAAGAGCGGATTTTCCCAGCTGGTTTTGGAAATGGAGTTGGTGACCTTCCACTGACAAGCCCGTTTCCCTAACCTCCAGGCTACCGCCAAACCCACACAGTGTACTGTTAATCACCTAGTCTACAGTTGCTGTTGACAAGTGCGTCTTGCCCGTCTCGTCCGGGAGTGAGTCTACTGTATGATGTCATTGTGTCTCAGTGATAAACGTGGAAACTCATTACTCCTGTGTGCTTTCACAACAAAGCTCTCCCGTCTATCTACCTACCGGCCTCACTGATAGCAAGAGTGGAAAAACTGATATCAACATCATAGCAGTCCAGGCATTGTCTTCTTCCTATTAGCTTTTTACAAGCACTGGGCAGCGATGTTGGGCAGGGTGTTGACTTTTCATCCTTTTTTTATTAGCCACTTATTGGGATGCCCTTATTGGAAATAGTGATCATTAACACGAGGCTCATATCCACTGATAACTGCCTACCAAATAATGAAACAAAAGAATGATAGATGCAAACAAGAATTCACTGACTCCATTAATTAATCCATTTATTTGTTTGCCTAGAGACTGCGCTTAATCAGTGGCAGGAGAACTTTCCTGCGGTAATAATTTAATGTGAGTACAGTATGTGTGAAGTACGCTCTGTGAGAACAGTATGTGTTGTCTATTTCCAGGAACTACCATGTGTTTTACTACCTGTTGTTGGGAGCTTCAGAGGAGGAGCGGAAGGAGTTCAAGTTGCTGCCGCCTGAAGACTACCTCTACCTCAAGCAGGTGCTGCCAAACCCCCCTTCCCCCAACCCCATACACACAGCAGTTTACTGTATATCTATTTCATGTAAACGCTGAAAATGGCTGCTTCACTGCTGCATTTCCCTTCTAGCTTTTGTTCCCATTCTTCACCTCATTTACGCTCATTCTGTTGTATTCACTCTGTCCAACCGTGTCCATGAAATACACTTTGCCTTTTAATGGACCTTTTTAATTCATTGATTTTCACTTGTACAATATTCTTGTAAGCGTATATATTGATTCAGCCTGTGCTCTCTGAAGCCGTTGTTGTGTATGCGGTGTGACCTTGAAGGTAACATTGTCATTCACAGTGAGTGGAGCTGGTATTCAGGATGATTTTCCATGCTGTTGAATAGGCTGCTGCATATGCTCCCAGCTTCCTGCTTCCTGCCCATATGTGCACTGCATGTTAATGAAGCTTTCTTTGTTCCCCCTCTTTCTCTGCCCCCCCCCCATCCCATCCCATCTATTTTTTATCCCACTGCTCCCTCTTTCCTCATCCCTCTCCTTTATCCCTCTTGGTTCTTCACCTCTTACTTTTTTTTTTCATTTTTCTCTGCACCTCTACTCACTCTCTTTCCTCCACTCTCTTTGCAGCAAAACTTCAAGATAGAAGATGAGGAGGACCTGCGTCATGACTTTGAGAGGCTGCAGCAGGCTATGGAGATGGTCGGCTTCCTCCCTGCCACCAAGAAACAGTGAGTGGATCGGTGTACAGTGTATAATGTAGGAAAGAGCCTAATATTAATCTCCTAAACTGGAAAACCCATCCTGATGCATCTTTCCAATCAGTACTTTACATTTAGATTATTTTGGTGTGGCCAGTTTGTGAGTCTTATGACAAAAAACATTAATTACACACCAAAAAAACCCACCAATAAAAGGCTACATTTATAACCTTTTATACAATGCTTCCATTCAGTTTACTACTCACAAGTAAAGGCCTCTTTGCTCCTGCTATGGATGATGGGATTATCAAGTTAATGAAGGCATGGAAAACACAAAATAGACCATGAACAGCATGCATAGCAATAATCTCCGCATGCATCATATGACTATGTCACTACTGCTTATTGATTGTTTACGCATTAATCATCAATATCTATGCTGCAGGATCTTCTCTGTGCTGTCGGCCATCTTGTATCTGGGCAACGTGACCTACAGGAAGAAGTCGACGGGCCGAGACGAGGGGCTGGACGTGGGACCCCCAGAGGTCCTGGCTACCCTCTCTGATCTGCTAAAGGTGATGTGTGTGTGTGTGTGTGTGTGTGTCTGCATACAGGAGCATGCCTGTACCTCTTTGTGTCTGGCTCGATGTGTGTGACTGTCTGCTGTAACGTGTGTGCGTTCCCTCTCAGGTTAAAGAGGAGCTGCTGGTTGAGGCGCTGACGAAGAGGAAAACGGTGACAGTCAACGACAAGCTGATCCTCCCTTACAGCCACAGTGAGGTAGGCACCATCCATCTCTGCAACCTGTCATTACTATAACAGTGTTGCATTGCAGACTAATTGGTGGCTGCCTGCCTCTCTAGATAGATGTCTTTCTGTCAGTATTTATGTTCATTTAATGTTTGTTTTGTCTGCCTTCTTTTCTTTCTTTTTATTTTACCCTCCATTCATCTGTGTAACCCTCTATACTCACCTCTCACACTGCGTCTGCACCTGTGTTTTTCTCCATTTCGTTGTAATGGATTTTCATTCAAAAGCCCAGTGTGTAACAGCACCTCTGCCTCTATTCTGTCATGTTGATTGAAGTTTATTGGCATACTGTGCTTCATCCTGTAACACCCCCCCCCCCTCTCTCCCTCACCTCTTCCATCAGGCTATCACAGCCAGAGACTCCATGGCCAAATCTCTGTACAGCGCCTTGTTTGACTGGATTGTCCTACGCATCAATCATGCACTGCTCAACAAGAAAGACATGGAAGAATCTGTCCCGGTGAGACATGCAGACACACACACACACACACACACACACACACTTGTACACAAACACATCCAGACAGATGCACGTGCACACACATACACAACACAAAAAGGAATGAAAATAAATTTGACTTCACCTGTCATGACACACCTTTGCTTGGTCTGTATGGAGCCTGTGTGCTGTGCAGATGACTCTCAGGAGTCTCTTCAAGCCCCAAGGAGTGATGTATGATTACCCCAATTAAGATGCAAATAATGAATTAACTTCACTTTGATGTGACACGACACTGTAGATGGTTAATTGCTATAAATAATCCTTTCTTTGGGGTGATAATTGTTATGCATTCCTCATGCTGTTACTTATTAATTTTCAGTTAGTGTTAATAGCTCTGTCTGTTTTCCAGTGCTTGTCCATTGGTGTCCTGGATATATTTGGCTTTGAGGACTTTCAGACCAACAGCTTTGAGCAGTTCTGTATCAACTATGCAAATGAGCAACTGCAGTATTACTTCAACCAGCACATCTTCAAACTGGAGCAGGTGAGCTCTCTTTTTTTTTTTTTTGCCTGTTGCTTTGTCTGCCCCCCCAAAAATCATTAAACATGATTGACTGCTTTTTCCACCAGAAGATCTGACTCCGCCCTCTCTTCTCTGTTTATGAAAATGACTAACATGATGATTCATCCAAATAACCTTTACTGATTGCTAGAGATAGCAACGGTTACACGACTTTGTCTCACTGGGAGCTGTAGTGGTCGACAGTAGAAATACTGAAGTTAAACTACATACAGCGTTGCTAGAGCAAAGCGCTACATTTCCATGATGCAAAAATTGGCAACCTGCTTATTTTGTGTTAAACTTGCTGGAGAAAACAGATGTCTCCTTCCATCACCCAGATTGTACAGTGCTACATGTTTTTGGCATGCACAGCAAAAAAAAAACATTAATTACAACTGTTTTTGGCAGTTTTTCCTCAGTTCTCAGTTTTTCTCCTGAGACCAGACAGTTGGTTAAATAGCTTCAGATCAGCAGTGAACTTTGTCAAAATGTCCAGCTTGACTGATTTCACTGGTGATGAACTGGTTTACCTAAATGTTCTGTCCTGCTCCCATGCAGGAAGAGTACCAGGCAGAGGGCATCACCTGGCACAACATCGACTACACAGACAACGTGGGCTGTATCCACCTCATCAGCAAGAAACCCACTGGCCTGCTCTACCTGCTGGACGAGGAGAGCAAGTATGAACAGCAACAGCTTTATGATTTACACTCTTTCATTATTTCATGGTCTCTCAGTGGTGGCAGCTTATTGATAAAGAGTGACAGCAACTTAGCGAGGGTCTTGCTCTTCTGGCAACAAACTGCTGGAAGAAAATCATGCTTCCAATGGTTGTCATATTTGTTTTGGTTGTTTTTATGTGTTTGTGTCTTTTTTTTAATGAATATTTTATGGCTGTGGGGAGGAATGAAGTTTGTTAAATTGAACTGAATTAAATTCAAGAAGCTAACCATTCATCTCTCACTTTCTTCCCCTTTCCTCTCCTCTTTCTGTCAATCCTCTTCTTCCTCATCTTCCTTCTCTCTGTGCCTCTGCTCCAGCTTTCCCCATGCCACAGATAAAACCTTACTAGCCAAATTCAAGCAGCAGCACCAGGGGAACAAATACTTTGTCCCCACACCAGTCATGGAGCCTGCCTTTGTCATCCAACACTTTGCTGGGAAGGTCAAGTACCAAATCAAGGTAAGGAGGATGGACACAGAAGGCATCGCCTAGTGTGTCAAAGAGCTTGTTCTCCTAAGTCTGTGAGCAGAAACCAAGGAAGAGTCAAGCAACATGGTAGTAGCTGATGCTGTCAAATGTAAACAAATTCCTAAGACCAGAGAATTGTGAATTGTGGAATATTTGTATGATACTTCCTAAATGGAATTACACTTCTATAGAATCTAGCGCCTTTGTTCGTTTGGCTGTGATGCCTTTTTCTAACACACTCGCTATCTTCAAACTCATCAGGATTTCCGTGAGAAGAACACAGACCACATGCGTCCAGACATTGTGGCCTTGTTGCGGAGCAGCGACCGCGCCTATGTGCGGCAGCTCATCGGCATGGACCCAGTGGCCATGTTCCGGTGGGGCATCCTGCGCGCCACTATCAGGGGCATGGCTGCCTTCAACGAGGCTGGCCGCCGCTGGGCTGCCAAGACTGCAGGTACATGATCACTACAACTCACACAACTACGTCCGTTTGTTGTAAATCGGTTGTAGAAATCTACTGTCCAGTGCTACAGAAAAGTAACCATGTTCGACCATAGATGCCTAAACCTTCAGTCCACATGTGCAGCGTATACCACAACTCCAGAGTATTATAGTTCTCACGTTTCTCTCCTCTGTAATTAGTCTTTCAGGTCAGGGCACTGAGAAACATGGAGCCCTGAAACGTGAGGCTTTAGGAGATTTTGACATTTTCCCTGCAATTCTCAATCCTTCAGACTATTTTGGTGCTCTCGGAAGTGGCCCGTTGATGGAGGAGGCTACTTTAATGTGGATTAACAAGATTAGATCAAATTAAGACCGAAACCAAAACAAGAAAATTACCGCAGTCATGCGACCCTGATCAGCCTTTCTTTTTCTGGTTGAAAGCCTACTTATGAGAAGTGCATTGTCAATCCTGTTAATCTTCTTTGTGTTATGTATTTATGTTTTGTGTAGGTGTTGTTCGCCCGACATCCAGGACTCCATTAGGAGAGCTTCAACGGCCCAATGCCCCAGTAGAAAGACTGTACAAGTAAGAATACACACACACACACACACACACACACACACGCACCACTCTGGTTAAGGGGGGCTAAGACACTCTGGCTGGGTAACAGAGGGTGAATAAGACTGGTACTGTACACATTCACTGTAGGAAGATAATTGAATATGGAACTTGTTTTTCCTCTCACTTAATCTTTGTTTTCTTTGGACTGGTCACATAACTGTCAGGTCTCTTTCCCCTGGAGGCAAACTGCAGCAGGTTTCAGTTAGATCGCTATCTGTCTGCCACAGTACCTGTGGAGATGGAGCCAAAGAGCCGGTCCTGTTCACTCTGTAATAACTCTATTACCTTGCATGAAATGGAGACCAATAATTTTAAATTGGATTAACAAAAATTCAGTCTTCATAAGGTTGCAATCTTTCCATCAGTAATACACTATATAGTCACTGTTCAGAGTATTTCCTGATTGATGCTCCATCCTGGAGGAAATGTTTTAAATGGTTGGTGGAGCTCTGCTTTTACCCTGTGGTACTGGATGAGATGAGGAAGGACTGCAATGTCAGACACCTAAAGGCTGCTCAGCAGAGTTACTGTAGCTTGAGTTGAACTAAATCCATAAACGCTAATGAAACACAACCTCCTGACAGATGAATCCTCCTTCACCTCATCTTGGTCACCCATTTCCTTTGTCCTTCTCCACCTTTCGGTGACCCCAGTGTGTGCGGTTCTCTCCTCTCCCTCTCCCCTCCACAGACGAGCCTCTATGCTCGATTTCTACTTTGATCACTCAGAGGAGCGCCCTCTAGAGGCCTTTGAAGACATCTTTGCTAGCTATGAGAGTAAGAAGTAAGTGAACTGGATGACAGGAGAAAGGAATGGAGGGATGAGGCCAAGCAGGAAGGGAAATGTGTTTTGTTTTGAGTAACTGACACCGGTTTGTTCCCCATTCTGAGTTTGCTTCCATGTAAAAATTGGTGGCTGATTTTTCTGAGGAATTTAATGGAACAGGAATTGAGAGTTGAAAACTGAAATTTGAAAGTGGCCAGTCAGTCAAGGGTTTTTCTAAGAGGAAGTTCAGTGCACCAATATAAGGCAGTACGACAAAGCAGCCCTTAGACTTGCATTCACTCTTTTTCCTCACTGTAATCCCCGTCTTTTTCTGTAGCTGTGATAATCTCTCTCCTTTCCTCAGGTTTATTATTCTTGTTATAGAACACAGGAAGGTGTTTGTACTGGCCTGCTCTGATTAGCCGCCTGGATTACTGACATGAACCACGGAGGGCTGGAAACACACACGAATACATAACACATACAAAGGCCTCTAGTTAAACAGACAAAGAGAATCGTGTGAGCTTTCTCAGAGTGGAATCAAACGGTGAAGAATTTTTGAATGTTGGGCCTTCTGAACCATGGCCTCCCATCTCCTGTTTTCAGATCTGAAATTACTGGGTTGGTTTAATTAACGCAGAAAAATGTCTCCTTTAGGGTTTAAATGAACTCAGTTGAACCTCCCACCCCATTGTTACCTTGATTAAATCATCCAGTGCCTCTCAGATCTGAAATAACTGAGGTGTAGAGGTCGGTTTTAGTTTGGCTCGTTCATGTATTGCCCGTTCCTTCCCTGCCTGGCCTCCTCTGTGTTCACGGTCAGTCATGGGTAAGTATAGAACAGTACTGCATGGACTAGCTCTGAGACGTGGAAAAGGCTCCGTATTAACCTCACCAGTCCCAGTCTCCAACGTAACACCAGCCCCCGTCAAAGGATTGCAATTTCCAATAACACCAGCCCCTGTTAAAGGGCCGTAAATCCAGCAGCCTCACCAGTAACAGCCCCAGCATGGAGACAGATGGCCAGCCACACTGAGCTTCAGCTCAGCTCTGCATGCTCACCACAACAGTGGCAGGGATATGGGTGTGAATACAGCACCGCCATGCACCGATCTCTCTGTCTGTGTGTGTCTCCTTTTCTATTCTTAGAGTGGATAAGGCAGCATGGTTGGGTGGTCTAGCATATCTTGTGGCTTCTATGAATTTAAACATGAATAGTGGGAGAATAAATTATGTGGGTTATTCTTCACGGATGAGCAGAGTTGCGAGTGTGACAGTTGAAGTTCCTCTAGATGTCAGACTCCCAACCATTCTGTAGTGTGTGTGTGTGTGTGTGTTCCTCTCTTGGGTAACGGTGGTGGTGTGTTTTCTTCCAAGGTCCTAACAGTGGTGTTTTTTTTGCACCCTGCCCTACGTTTTTTTTTTTTTCTCCTTCCTTCCTCCTTTTGTCGTTTTTCCAATCCTTCTCCTGTTCTTCCCCTCCCCTCTCCTGCTCTCCATACTCCCCCTCTCCACGCTGGGTGTGTGTGTGTGATCAGGGACATGCATGCACAGATCATCACCTCCATTAAGGACTTGCAGCTGGACGGTGAGGACCCTCGCAAGCTACTGCAGTCCTGGGGTCGCCTCCGCTTCCCTCGTCACGTCCTCCAGTGAGTCTGCAGACAGACCTGGCATCACCCGCTCTCCAGATCAGTCCAGTCTAGTCGAGCCTGGCTCAGCCAAAACATGCTCCTATCTACTCCTCCAGACCCGGCCAGATTTAGCCCAGCTTGGTTTTCCTGGAAAAATGTAGACTGTCCTAGACTCATTTTAACCAGCTCAGCTCAATCTAGAAGATGAGAGCAATTTAGCTTACCCAGCTCTGGATAGATATAACTATTACTGTTAGAGAATTACTATTACTGTTACCCAATTTCCCCACTAGGATAATTAAAGTTTCTAATCTGATCTAATAAAAAGCTAAAGCACATTACCGCTCTGACAGCAGACGAATGCAAGACACACAGGCTTACTAATGGCCCACTAATGGGATGTGACCACACTTTAATATGGATTAAAGGTCGAACGATACATTAGCCTGGCCGATATGTGACATTTTGAGACATTTGTCATCGGCAGACGGTGACACAAACATGGTCGATGTATACATTTTATTAGATTTTTTTTTATAAAATAAATTGTTGCTAGTGTTTTTAGTTTTGTTATATCTGGTCTTGAAGGCTGAAGATGTAATGGCTGGAATGCATTTGTTAACTGCTGCATGAGCAAGGCAGTACTTAGAGGAATGGCCTGGCATGTAAGGTCTTTCAGAGCATCTATAAAAACGTGGTCCCAGTGGCCACACAGCATGTTACAATTTACAGCAAGTTCTGCAGTCTGACACTTGGTGACAGTGGGAACATGAACCCGACTTGAATTTAGGGCCCTTTGTCTAGTGGTGAAAGCAAGAGAGCATGGAACAGGAGTTTCTTCTTTCTTCGCGTGCGGACTCTCTGCTGGGCTGACTGTTTAGATTCTCCATCTCCATCTCCATCTCCTTCACCTCCTCCTCTCCTTCATCCTCCCCCTCCTCCTCATTCAAGCCTTGCCTCTACCCATCATTCATCCCGTCATCCAGGTGCAACCCTCGATCTCCTCACTGACTGACAGCGCATGAAGAAGACTCACCAACCATACTAACCTGGCTCCACGCGCTCCATCCACTCCCCCCTTCCATCCGCCTGCCTCAGATATTCACCTCTCCACTCCTCTAACTCACCCTTCCTCTTCTTTCCTCCCTCCACAGGAAGAACAAGAACACCAGACAGAAGCAGATCATCCCCAAGGTAAACCTGACTAAAGACACAAGCACCCTGTTCAGAGACAGATAAAGAATAGACACTCTGAGCTTATAGTTTCAGTCATATACCTGCACTACTGCTGCACTTAACCATTTTTTGCAACCTAATGCTATGATTAATTACGCAACTGCCACCGATTTTTTGAAGGTTTGGTATATTGGCATTCCTGTTAAGTTTTATATTAATTTCTTTAGTACTTGATGATGATAATTTAGTGCACATTGAGTGCCATGTAAAGTGGTGATGAAAAGCTAATTTACTCTACTGCTACCATGCAGAATTTGCTCGACTCTCGGTCTCTGAAGTTCATTGTGGGCCTGACGCTGCACGATCGCACTACCAAGTCTCTGCTCCACCTGCACAAGAAGAAAAAGCCCCCCAGCATCAGCGCCCAGTTCCAGGTAACATCACAGATGAGACCCAACAGTATACTGTGCATACTGTTGGGTCTCATCAACAGTATGCACAGTATACACATAAACATGACATTTTACACCAAACAAACCCTTCAGCTTCAGTCCTAAATTCAAACCTCCTCCTTGTTTTCTTCAGACCTCTCTGACCAAACTCCTGGAGACTCTGGGCAGAGCAGAGCCTTTCTTCATTCGCTGTATTCGCTCCAATGCTGAGAAGGTAAGAGCCTGTCAGTGTGATTAATTGTTAATTGGTTGATTAACATCTACTGTTCCCATTCTTGGTATCAGTAACAAATTTTGGGCATCATAGGATATCAAAAGGCATCAGAAAGCTCACATTTTTTGATTCTTGTAATGAGAACAGTTTTCTTCCAGCTTATGGGCTTTTTTTATGTTTTGTTTTTAGGAAATCAACTGAGCAGCTATTTAGGATAGTACATGCCATGTGCAGCTGATGAAACAAATTTTCATCCAACAAAGAATAATTTTATCTGTATCAAATTTGAAGTATGGAAAATTTCACGATATCCAGCCCTAATGATTGATATAGAATATCTTAAAAACAACTCTTAGCAACACTGATGTTGAGCGTTGATTGATTGGTTAATAGATCTGAATGCTATCTGAATGGTTAGACAGAAGATAACAGAATATACTTCCTGTGCCGTTGTCCATGAGCAGAAGGAGATGTGTCTGGATGAGGCCTTGGTGCTTCAGCAGCTGCGCTACACAGGAATGCTGGAAACTGTTCGTATCAGGAGGTCGGGCTACGGAGCCAAGTACACTTTCCAGGTACTGCAGACCTACTCCTTATTAATGATCATTAGTCAAATCTGTTCTTTCCCAATTGCTTCAGTCATTTTTTAATGGCCTTCCTTGTCTTGTCCCTGCAGGAGTTCATAGAGCAGTTCAGGGTGCTGCTGCCAAAGAACGCCGCAGCCTGTAAGGAGGACATCTCAGTGCTGTTTGAGAAGATGGGCCTGGACCCCACCACCTACCAGATAGGCAAAACTAAGGTCAGCCAATAAGCTCTTGTTATTGCTTTAGATTTATAGTTGGTTTTTTTTAGTTGACAGTGTGCTGAGAATGAATTCCAAGTGTCTCCAACTGTCTCAATTAGTTTCCATTACCCTTTCTGAAAATGTACCAGAGGTTTGCAGATTATGAGATTTAGAAAGTCCCTGCGTGTGAGATATGTGTTCTGTTATAGCATCATTACTGTTTGGCAACTCATAATGTCCCTTGTCAAATGTGCTTTTTACCTTCTACCCAGGTCTACCTGAAGGAGCTGGAGCGGCAGCAGCTGCAGGACACGCTGCACAAGGATGTGATGCAGAAGATCATCTTCCTACAGCGCTGGTTCAGAGCTCGCCTGCAGAGGAAGGAGTTCTTGGACATGAGAAAGGCGGCCAGCTTGATCCAGGTACCCATAGATACAACCAGTGGTTTTTTGAGGCACTTACATCAGCATATTGATTTTGTATATGTCTCACTCTGTTTTGTTTGTAGTGTTTACAAGAGAATTAAACTATATTGTCCTGATAATGTCCTCTCCTCGTCCCTCTTCTCCCTCGTAGCGTTCATGGCGCAGGTACTGCAAAGAGGAGCAGAGGCGGCGAGCGGCCACTCTGATCCAGGCTGTGTGGAGGGGGTCCAGGCAGAGAGCCGAGTACCGCCAGCATAAACAAGGCATTACCAAGATACAAGCCCTGGTCAGAGGACACTCCGCACGCAGGAGGTAACACCAAGACACTCACTCAGACTGTATGTGACTCTATTTGTAAGTTGGCATAATGTTTAAAGCCCAGTCCGGGACATCGACAACTCAAATGGAGCATTGATGGTCTTGAAATGCTGTGATGACATTTCAAAAGATGTGTATTGTCATAGATATTTGGGAAATTCAGAGACTTGGAACAGCTTTTTTAGCTTGCCATAAAGATTAAGCTGTATCCTATCCTGTCATTACGTTTTGTTTTTTTACAGGTGCCACTCCATACGTGAGGAGAAAAGGAGGAAGGAGGAGGAGGAAGAAGAGGCTCGTAAAAGGGCAGAAATGGAGGAAGCAAAGAGGAGGGCAGAAGAGGAGGAAGCAAGGAGGAGGGCCGAAGAGGAAGAGGCAGCCAGGCTGGCGAGGGAAGCTGAGGCCGCCAGACTCGCTAGAGAGGCCGAAGAAGAGGCGGCGAGGAAAAAGAGGGAGGAAGAGGAGGAAAGACTCCGGCAGGAAGAGGAGGAAAGGAAAGCGAGGAAGGAGGAGGAGGTAGCCGGGCTTAAGCAGGCAAACGGCATTGATGCGGAGCCTCAAACGAGGGAGGATCCAGATATAGAGTTGGTCACAGAGGAGACACTGGATGAAAGTCAACAGGACAACCTCCCTGTCCAGGAGACGGAGGAGAGAGGAGACGAGGATGGAGAGGCTGCCTCAAGCTTGCAGACTGAAGAGGAACAGGGGAAGGAGGAAGAGCTGGAGGAGGAGGATGAAGGTCTGGGAGCGGAGGAAGAGTGCGGTGAGCCTTCGTCTCCCAGGTCTGATTTGGAGACCAACGGTACCCTGGCTGAGGCCGGACCCCAGCTGGACGAGGAAGAAGAGGACGAGGATTTGGAGAACCAGACACTGGGACAGTCGGATTCGAAACCTGCCCAGTCAGAGAAGCCCGGGGATGGGGTGACATCTGAGGCAGCTGCATCCCAGTCTCCAGGTAAGAGTTTGGACAGCCAGGCTCCCAGCACTAGCCCCACTCCATCCCACGCTGAGCAAGAGAGAGTGCGACCTCCCCCTCTTCACAAGGGCCCGGTGTCCAGGAGCCAAGAGAAGAGGAAGCAGAGGAGGCAGAGAGGGCTGGAGCACAACCAGAGAGAGACTGAACGAGCTGCCTCCACCTCCTCCTCCACCTCCTCCTCAGCCACCGGCAAGGATGAAACCTCCGCGTCAAAGAGCAAAAACCAGGAGGCCGCCAGGCTAAAAGAGCGAGCGGACAGCAAGGAGCTGGATCAGTACACCTTTGTGGCCTGGAAGATGGACAAAGGAGGGAAGAAGGAGGCTAAAACGTCTCCTCCACCTCCTTCTGCCGGTCCCGTTCGTCCATCTACGTTGTCCCTGCAGCGCTCCGACTCCGTGCCGGAGAGGAACGGCCACGGGGAGGGTGTCGGGGCGACAAACCTGCAGCGCCGTCCCGGGGGGATGAAGGAGAAGCCGGAGAAATGGAAGGGGAGGAGGAGTGAAGGAGAACACTCCGAGAACACCAGCCCCCCTCCGCCTCACAACAGGGAGGACAGGAGGAAAAAACACGCGCAGTACGTCTTCTCTTCTTGTCATATTCTCGTTTCTACCCTTTCTGCCCTTCTTTAAGCATGTTTTGTTCTCAGTTACATAATAGATAGAGATACTAGATCTCAAACATTGACAAACATTTTCCAATGTTTGTGTGTATGTAGGAAACTGCTTTATAATGTCATTACCTCTGTGGTTTTCAATGCTGACCCCAGTCTTCCTGTATCTTGCTTATAAATTGATTTGTATTGCATCTCTATATCTCTGTCCCCCTGTCTGCAGGAGTCGAACAGCCTCCTCTTCAATAGACAGTTTGTCTCCATCCTCTGAGGGAGCCGGTGCTGTTTCAGGCAGAGAGGTATCATAACTATTGATCTGCTTCAGTGGACCATTTCATGTTTTATAATGTTTTATAAGCTCAGATGCATATAAATACACATGCATATAAACTTACTGTACTTGTACAATAAGTATTCATTCTCTGGTTTTCTGTTCTGCAGATGCTTTCCCCTGCTGAAAGCCATCCTGATGGCTCAAAGGGAAGCTCCATCAGAAGGAAACACCAAGATGGCTCCGGTCACCAGGACTCAGCCCACACCGTCCCATCCACACCAGAAAGGTACTGCACTGCACAGGACTAGACACACTCGGGCTGGTGATGAGCTGTAGCAACAAAAACAGCAACAAATGTCACATGTCCGTCAATAATATGTCGGCCAATATATTGGTTTAGAAATGTCGTAGCTCTGAAGTACAGCCTGATTCGTATAGTACTGTGACTATAATTATCAGTGCAGATAGTATAATACTCTGCTGGATTATGAGGAAAAGCCCCTTCACATTAAACCATTCACAGTTGCATCTTAACCCACTAGGAGGTCTGTCTGAGCCAGATGGCTCATGGGAAAACACTTTGTCTTGTATAATCAAACCGTCCCTGGCTCCCTCATGTGGTGTTACACACACACACACACACACACGCACACACGGTCTCCCTTAACCATATATAGATACACAAGCAGTTTGTTATGGGAAAAAGACACGATTGCGGAAATTCCTGATAACTGAATTTACTCTGAATGGATTGGCTTGCCTGAGGTTCACTCACTGGGCCAAAGATTTATCAGATGAAGGGATCGAGTGGATTGCTTTGTTTTGAATTTGTATTGTTGCTATGGTGATACCATTGGAGCAAACCTTGAATATGTGGCACTGTAAAGACAGACTCTCTAGATAATACAGTTTTCATGGTATTCTCAGAACTGGACATTTTCTTAGTTATTTAGTGACACTATCTGTTTTGTCTAACTCTTGCCAAGAAGGAATACCAGGTCGTTACATGCAGCGACATGATCAGGAACACGAAAGTGGAAAAAAACAAAACAAAGGAAAACAGTGATCTGCCATTAGAAACTAATGGAAGTTTAAATAGCTTGAACACAGATCCATGAATATGACGACCCCTGAGTATTGGAGTTACACTATATTTTAGCTTGACTTGGTGTGTGAATATTCTTAAGAGCTTCTTGTGTTTGTGTGCCCTGTAGGTCAACAGGTTTCCTAAGCAAGATCTTGAAGAAGCGACCACACAAGGAGGCCCAGACTCCAGACGATGGAGACTTGACCCTGGCTCAGGCCCTCAACGAGAAGCCAGCAGGAGGGGAAGGTAATTAACACAAAGAGGAAACTCAGGCCTCCATATAAACTCTCCTTGTCAACACTGCAAAAAAATCTCCATCTTAACAAGTCATCCAGTCAAATATTGAGTCCTAAAATCCTAATTTTCTTCAAATAAGTGGAAAAAATCTGCCACTGCAGTGAGATAATTTCACTTGTTTCTGATGCAAATCAACTTGTTTCAAGAATTTTCTAGAATCAAGTGTCATTTTCTTGATAGTAGTGCAGTGATCTACCTTATTCTAACTTCTATTTCAAGATATTGACACTAATTTCTAGAAAATTCCTGAAACAAGTGAAATTGCATTGGAAAGAAGTGAAATTATCGCACCCCAGTAGCAGATTTTTTCACTTGTTTTAAGAAAATTAGGATTTTAGTCAATAATAGAATAAATGACTTAAGATGGAGATTTTTTTGAAGTGAAATAAATTTGAGATGTCTATACGTAAGAGATAGTGAGGAGACATTGTGTGCCAAAATGCCAGCCAGTGTCATTTGCTTTCCTTGAGTTATTGCTGTTATAATATGTTGACAGTGTTGTGAGTAATTAGGGAAGGGGAATGACTGGTCCCTTCCATTGAAGTCCATTCCATTCTAAGACTTTGTTACTGTGACTCACACAGTATTTATGCTAGCGTCCCATCTGCCCTGGAGTCAGAGGAGTGTTATTCATGTTAGCCGGTGTTGAGCCTTCAGCAAACTGCTGCACTACATCTGCAGGGCTGCTGCAGTCCGCGTCCGTCATACTTCCCGGAGTGAGACGTGGAAAGAAAACACAGGTGTATTATTATTATTCCAGAGGCTTAACTAATCATGCTGTTTGCTTTCTGGGTAAACAGTGACCCGTGCGGGATCGTGCTCTCTGCGAACAGGATAGCTTGACTCAGGATTCTGTTTCATCCATGTTGCTGATGCGTACTGTACATTCTGCCCTGGTGGTTTGAGCTCGGTTTGAGATAAGAGGGTGAAGCGTAATGAATTAAAACATTGAATTAATCAGGACCACTTAAAATTTGTGAAGATTGAGATCGCCTTTAGAACTTTGTTTTAAAACAAATCATCCAGCTTTTCCTCCAGCAGTTAATCTTATTTTACGATAATGTTAATTTCTCTCTCTCTCTCTCTCCCTTTCAGCCTCAATGCTCGGACACCCATCTCGCTCCCTTTCCCAGCCCCACGGGGATCGCCCTGGTAAAGGCTTGAGCCGCAACCTCACCATAAAGATCAGCCGCGCCACTCGGGTCTCGGAGCAGTGGAACGCCTCGCTGGACCGAGAGATCACCAATGCCAATGAGCTGCGGCACCTGGATGAGTTTCTGGGCAACCAGGTACATTAAAGGGTGAATTTTGTCCGGTCCATACAGACAAAATGACACTTTTGCGGAAAGTACAAAGTGCTGCATTGGCTTCGGACTCCGCAGTCGAATTGCCGTGCTTGTTGGAGGATATCTGCATCTTTATGAATAATAATCTAAATCCTCATATTCCCTCCCAAAAAATGAATTCCTGAAAAATCACATCTCTTATTACTGTGTCTGTCCTGTTCAACTAAACTTCTCATGTTGCAATGTTTGATTAAGTGTGTTTCATTAATGAACATCTGCCTTGGCTTTGTCTCTGCAGGTGAATGATTTCCGCTCTAGGGGGAAGCAGCTGTCAGCCACAGAAGCCATCTTCGTAACAGCCACCATGCAGTTCAGAGAGACTATCAAAGCCATGTATTCTCTCCCAGTGAGTCTAACCGCAGGCACACACACACACACACACACACACACACGCACACCAATCCAATTTCCACTACCGTTTTTTTTTGCTACCTCCTCCTCTACCTTATTTTCTCTTCCTCTCCCCTAAACTTCACCAGAAACCCACTATTGGCTACAAGGGTCTGATGAAAGGCTACCAGAACAGAGTGATCCACCTGGCGGGGGACAAGCAAAAAGGAGAAGTCCAGCTGGTGGTCAACCTGTTCCAGTCGGTGCTGGACGGCTTCATCAGAGGAGAGATGAAGAAGGAGGAGGCCGAGCCTGCCAAGGTGAAACAGCACAGGACCGCTCGCACTGAGATTCATGATCAATCACTCCGTTAGTCCACATGTGAATAAAATAATGTATTCACACTTGTGCTCTCTGTATTTCAGCCTGCTAAAGCTAGGAAGAAGAGGCGGAAAAAAGATAAGAGTGTAAGTATGCAGGATTGAAATTTGGTTTGACCATATTTTTGTTTTCTTTCACTAACAGAATGCCTGTAACAAAATGGCAATTTAATATAGATTAGGATTCCTAATTGAGAGACTTATTGTCTTTCTAGATGGAGAGCCCGCTGGATCATGTGTTCAGCAACTATCAGGTCAACATTATGCAGTCATGTGACCAATGCAGCTCCTACATCTGGGGCATGGAGAAGGCCTACATGTGCAGCTGTGAGTTGGTTTTGCATTTGTGTTCAATTACTTAAAAATAAACCATGCAGTATACCATAAACCGTGTCAGTTCCTTGTACTAATTCACAGATTTTTTAACACATTTGGTCTTGTTTTCTAGATTGCAAAATGGTATGCCACAAGAAGTGCCTCTGCAAAATAGTCACCGACTGCTCCACCTTCTGTGCCAAAAAGGTACGTGTTTATTATCAGAAAGGCTAGGGAAAACGCACACCTTGATTAATAGCTAATGGCATAGCCTACATAAGATTTAAACATACAGCCAAAGGGTTTGGGAGGCGGTTGGGCTTTATATATTACTGTAATGTGTTGTAGTAGTATGTATAATTTGGTATTAAGACCTGGTGTTTGGGGGGGAACAGGAAATTAATAAACAGAAATGGAAGTAATTATTGTAACTCCAGTACACAATGTGACCTGGTGAAGACAGTCTACCCTGTCAAAATGTCAGTACAAAATGTCATAATACAGTAAAGTAGGTGTCAAGTCAGGCTATAATTAAACTTTATTGCACTTGCAGTATGTGTGATTGCATGGGTCTGATAGATGCTGATGGAACGAATAGATCTCTCATTAACTGCTGCTGTCTGGCTCAATCCCCAGAGTGATGAGGAGTCCGGCGGTCAGCACTTCGGGGTGCGCGTGTGCCACCTGATCAGCGATAAGAACCCAGTTCCCATGGTGATGGAGATGATGCTGGAGCACGTGGAGATGAACGGCCTCTACACCGAGGGCATCTACCGCAAGTCCGGCTCTGCCAACCGCATGAAAGAGCTGCACCAGCGGCTGGAGACTGGTTAGCCCCATCTGCATAACATTGACAGCTAACAGACAGCGTATCCTCCCACTGCCTTGTCTTTGTTTATCAGCCCTCTGTTTCTCATACAAAATTCTGTCAGGGTTCCATTGTTGATTTTGTGTTGATTTTTCTATTGTTGTTGTGTTCTTTAGACCCCCATCTGGTTTGCCTGGAAGACTACCCCATCCACACGGTGACAGGTCTGGTGAAACAGTGGTTGAGGGAGCTGCCAGACCCACTCATGACCTTCATACATTACAATGACTTCCTGCGTGCCGTGGGTAAGGATGCCATTCTCCACTAGGGGGCAGCATTTAACAATAGAAATAATCTCTCTGGGCTTTACTGCATCTGCCTCTGGATAGTAGGGTTTTTTTGTTCATGATTGACATGATGACATTGATTTAAAAAAAAAAAAAAAAAGAATAAATGGCTGGTAGTGAAGCCTAAATTTGACATGAAAGTTTCTGAATATTTACAAAGAATAAAAATGAAAAATTGGGAACATCTTTACACATTTTTCTCCTTTCTGTAGAGCTGCCAGACAAGCAGGAGCAGCTTCATGCCATCTACAAGGTGCTTGAGGAGCTTCCCACAGCAAACTTCAACACGTTGGAGAGACTCGTCTTCCATCTCGTCAGGTAGGGATTCTCTCATTTTGGTGTAACTGAATATGAGCATGACACAAACACTCAGGGTTAGGGGTTTGATTCCCACCCGGGCCACCTGTCCTGAAAATACATGGTATTGTATAATGTTGAAGATATGTTATGTTATGTTATTTTCTTTGAACATGGTCAGTAGTATTAATATGAACTTATCCATCTTACCTCAAGCATTAAGTTATGACATGACTGACAAATGGACCGGAAGCTCACTAATCTGTGTAGTATCACAAAAACTATAAAAGGATAACCTCAGAGCAGAGACAACCCTCTTCTGTGATAAGTACAGTAGATTCTAACTCCTATCTCTATTGCATCTAAATGCTTGTGTCTGATAATTCTCTTGCAGGGTTTCCAAAGAGGAGGCTCACAACCGCATGTCTCCTAACTCTTTGGCAATAGTGTTTGCTCCTTGTATCCTGCGCTGCCCAGACAGCGCCGACCCGCTGCTCAGCATGAAGGACGTGGCCAAGACCACCACGTAAGACTGCCATGACTGGCTAGACTGTAGTGCTTACAAGTCTTAACCAGGGATGCAAGAGCAACAAAATTAGCTTTTCGTTTTTTAAGATATTTAGCATGTTTGTTTTTTTTTCATATCATTTCATGTCACATAAACAACATGTGCAGAACCAGTGAACAGCTGTAAATCTGCACACAGTCACACTCCTCAATACTGTGACCTAAGAT
This sequence comes from Centroberyx gerrardi, assembly GCF_048128805.1. NCBI lineage: Eukaryota > Metazoa > Chordata > Actinopteri > Beryciformes > Berycidae > Centroberyx > Centroberyx gerrardi. The sequence continues at coordinate 11,910,678 of NC_136005.1, forward strand.
ATTCCTCTTTCCCTATCCCTCTGTAGGTGTATAGAGATGCTGATCAACGAGCAGATCAGACGCTACAATGAGAAGATGGAGGAGATCGAGCAGCTGGAGTACGCTGAGGCTCTGGCTGTCAACCAGCTCAAACTCAAGAGACAAAACACGGTGAGGAAGAGAGCCTTGACCTGCTCTGGATCGGCCTTGTTCGCTTTAATGTGGTCTGAATATTATGGCAACAATTAACAACCAAAAGTTTTAGATTAGTGCCTAAACTTTACCACGATCAACCTCATGTGAAGATAAAAGGAAAGGCATTTAAACATAATGTCACTTATGCATAAATGGTTTATTATGCCATATGCCAAACTTAACTAAACTAATTAGTAACATGTTCCTTGATCAATTAAATGATATGGCATCCCCAGTATCAGATATTATTGTTCTTCGGGTTACATGGGTAACATGGCCAATGTTCCTTGTCTCTCTTTAGCACTACTGGCATTTACCTCTCAGGTTCTCAGCTCCTTACAAAGGAGTGGTGGTATGTATCATCAAGCCTCAAGTTCTCCTGGTAGATCTAGTAGATGTAGTAGTGTGTGTGCCATGCTGACACGTCTGTGCATGGCATGTTAGACGTGGGTGACCTATGACCCTCTGGCTGTTCTCTCCTCCCTCTTTCCTTACTCCCTTTGTTTCTTACTAACTGGTAGAACGTTGCATGTTAGTTTGGTTTAGATCCTGCTTGTGATGTGAAGGATTAATCTGTTCCCTTTTCTGTTATTCTTGTTCTCTTTGTGTGAGGACAAGATGGTTCTGGGTTTGGTGTCCAAGTACTTTTGTAGTTGTCTTGACTTTTTGGAAGGCAGTGCCCCCTGTGAATAGCATGGCTTTCAAAGCGTCAGCTAGAGGGAAATAATGATTAATTTATTCTGTGTGGTATTCTAATGTCTTCATAACTTATTGACATAAAGAGGAACGTTCTGAAAGTCATGTTATTTGCAGAGGAGTGTCTGATGTTGAGTGGCAGGGCCTTTTTGGATTGCGGTGATGTGTCTAACATTTGTCTTAGTTCTGAAATGATACAAAGCCCTCAGTTTGCCTCTGTAAACCCTTACACCAATACTTTTTTGAATGGGTGGATGTTAATGATTGTGTTCATTAGTTTCTTTCATGTCACTGTATCTGTGTCTCCGCCTTTTCTTTTAGTTATTCACAGAAGGGCTGCGAGAATGATGTGCAGTTGCATGACTTGCCACAGGCACCATCCACCCTCGTCTCCCCTCTTTTCCCTCTTGTTCACTAACAAATATGGTATCAGATGTTTCAGATGTGGGTCAAAACCATGTTTGATTTCTGTCGGAATTAATGGACATTTTCAAACGTACTGTACGAGTTACCAGCCCAGCAAAGTAAAGCAATCACGCCACGTGTCCTAGAAAGAACAGCATTTTGCCCCAACGCTGAGTTGTTCAAGGTACCAGTGTGTGACGGTCTGTCTGTCTCTGCAGGTGCATGAGAAGGCCAGTTCTGATCTAAGTGTGGTTCCTGAGAACGAGCCTCTGGACTCAGACACAGAGGCTGAGAAGAACCTGGTGGAACGCATCAAGTCCATCAAACAGGAGAAGTAAGGATGGTTTCTTTATCATCTCCTTCCACCATTCCCACCTCAGTCTCCATAGTCTCAATACAATATCTCCAATGTCTCCTTTGCTGTCTCTCCTCTCATTTCTCTGATGTTCTTGTCCTCCGCTCCCCTCCAGAGAGGACCTGGCTTGCCGACTGCCGGAGCTGGAGCAGCCTGGTTCGGACCAGGAGAACTTGGACTCCGAAGCCTCGCTGAGCTCTGAGAGCCTCTTGGACGAGCAACAGCGCTCCTCTGCCCACGGCTCAGAGCCAGAAGGTCAGTATTAAGGTACAGTCTGGCCTTTCCTTCCTTCTACCTGTTTCTCTCACTCACCGGTGGGTTTCTGACCAGTCCATGGGGCCGCTGGGTTGGGCCCTTCCTGTCTTTTGTGGTGCAGGTCTGGACCAGTGATGGTGATGGGGTCGGTGCCGTCTGCTCTGTAGCGAAGCAGGTTGGAGCAACAGCGACTGTGTGTGTGTGTGTTTGTGTTTGTGTTTGTGTGTGTGTGTGTGTGTGTGTGTACATGTGCGGACATTTGCACACCTGTGTATGCATGTAAATATGCATGTGTGGCACAGTAGCATGCTGAAACTTCGTCCAAAGTGAATTAATTGAACGTTTGGCACACCATAGCAAATGTTTTGCTTCTTTGTGCCTCACTGAACGTGATTTTTGGTAGCTAACATGGTTGCATGATCTTCCATTGATCTTCACCCTCTCAGGATGGCTGTTTTTGACTCTTAGAAGTGTCTGGCAGAGGAATATATTTATCTTTCCCTTCCTCTGACCCTTCCTCTTTTCTGCCTCTCTTCTAGGACGAGGTTGCCCCCAGCTGAGGAGATACAAGCCAGTCTGTCCGCCCAAACCATCAGACCTGGCCCTGCGACCTAAAGCCCCAGGTGGGCGTTACTTTCTGCCAAACGTCAGCCCTGCTAGCTCCTCCTCTTCTGTGTCCAGCTGCGCTTCTTCCTCCTCTGTATCCTCCAGTGCCTCCTCCAGGCATCAGCTGCAACGCCGCACCCCCGTCATCCCAGGCACAGTTAAACTCCCCCCGGGCGTCCACTCCCAGTCTCTAGCCTCGGGCCCAGCGCACGCCCTCACCCCTCCTGCAAGTCGTGCATTTAAATACCTGATCAGGAGAAGAGAGCAGCCCGGCCGCCGTAAAGACAGTACCCAGTCCCTGTACATTGACGGCCCAGACTGCGACCTGCTGTTGCCTTTTTCCTCCTGCCCCCCCTCCGCTTCCTCCTCCTCCTCCTCCATCTCCATGGTTGCATCTTCTCCTAAGCACCAGCAACCCCAGACGCCAACCTCGCCTACAAATGGCCAGAGACGTTTTTCTGACCCAGACATACCTTATATGGACGATGAGGTCTGACCAGGGCAGAAAAGAGAGGAAATGAGTGGATGATGGGCAACAACCTCCCAGTAGAGAAGGAACCACAATATAAATGGCATACGTAGCTGTCATAGATGACAAGAGAAGTAGATGGCTTGTAGTGAGCCAGGAGAGGATAGGAATTAAGAACCACAGTAGAGGAACATAACCTGTAGAAGTGAATGGACATGAGAGAACATTGATGAAATGCGCAGTAACCATGGTGGGCCAACAAAGCACAACAGGAGAGAGACAAAACGGAGGCTGTTACAGTTCCTGTTGTCATGGGAACTAATCAAGGAGCTGCAAATTTGTCTCAGCTCTTGTCGTCCTATATGACAGCGAACACAACTGGACACAATGTCGCCAAGCACTTTTTCTATCATTATTAATATATTGTGGTTACTGTTGATGAAATCAAATTGGACGTGGGCTGTGTTTTCAGTGGCCTCATGATGGACCTTTCCTCTGTTTATTTTTAAACACATTTGTGCTAATTCAAGGAAATATTGCAGGCTCCATTTGCACCTTTCCATTCCTTAGTTCTGCTAATGAGCAAGTCAAACCAGCATGCTCATGGAAATGTTAACTAGTGCCTTGATTTTGTACTGTAAGTTGACAGTGTACAAACTCATTGGTTCGTTTTACCTGTAATCTTTATGGAATTGGGGTTGGGGTGGGGTTGGGGTGGGGTTGGGGTGGGGTGGGGGGGGGGCGGGAGGGATTTTTGGGGGGGTGGGGGTACTTTTGTATGATACTTGTGTGTTTATTGTACTGAACCGACTCAAGACATGTTTGAAACAACAAGGACATAACACACACACACACACACATTGTGAATGTTGTTCTGGTGCCTTATCACAACAGCTGCAATGGACATCAGTCTCACTCCTTCACCTTTGACCTGCAGCACAACACAGTATAAAAACCTGAACCGCTTTCACAATAGCAAAGGGAAATGGGAGCAGCACACGCCACTTTTTCCTTTGGAACGAAGAAACACCAACCCAGCCATGATAACAACGGGTTGTGCCACGATGTCTTTAAAGCTCAACAGTCCTTGAATTCGCTTTCTCTCTCTAATATGGACATGGCTTCACTCAGCTGTACTGTACCTGCCATTCCAAGTGGACAATTCCCTAATTTGCAGGCTCTGTTGAAGCATGGCTTTGGCCCACTGTGTATGATATGTAATACTAATGTTCCTCTCTCTGACTGCTGTTGAATGCTGTTTGTCTGTCTGTCTTGATTATGAGGAAGATGTGTAGGTGTGTATTGTTTAACAGGGAGTGCATGGTTGGGACTGAATGATGTGAGCTGTAATGGTTATTACTATTAACAGGACAATACAGTACATGATGCTTGTAACCTCTGCTGCTGTGTGTTTTGTTTGGGCACCATGTGTGATACTGCTGTTATGGTAAAATTATAGTCACTAAATTCAGTAATTGTCACAGTTTATATCTTAAATCTGGGCTACATTAACATCTGCATCTACAGTAGCACATCACCAGAAGGCAAACTCCCAAGTTTACAAAAAAAATGCACAATATCAGCCTGTTTTTGATGGTGTTCATTTACTTTTTTTAATGTAAATCATTCATTAAGGTTTTGTGAACCATCTTCAAAATCATCCCATTCTAAGAAGGGAAATGGAAGCACTTCACCTCGGCTATCCCACCAATATTATGACTAGCAATGTAAAGTTAGACAGTAATACACAAACACACATGCAAATGAATTCAAAATTACCATGTGTTGAAATGTTCAAATTTAGACAAAAAAGCAATAACTGAAGGTCAATGATCCTGACCACACAAACTGCAAATGCCAATGAGGAAAGATTTTTTTATGTATTAGAACAACCCGTTCTCTGTCTCTATGTCAACAATGTCTATATGTGGAAAACGAGATGACAGAAAATCCCTTGTACCCTTGTGGTAATGGACACAAATGGTGTTCTAGCGTAGCCGAGGACCAGTTCAAACAAGGACATTTAATGCTGCTGCCTTCAGAGCTAGTCGTAGCCACAGGAAGAAATTCTTTGCTGCTGCCTTCAAGGTCTTCATCCACTCAGTTTGACATTCAGTCTGTGGTCAAACTTTACAGCTTTTATTGTTTCAGTCCTTTTACATCCATAGGTGCATAACTGACATTACAATATTTTCCTTAAAACTAGAGATATTATTTTAATGCTGACCTAAACTTCAATTTGTCTATCTGTATTTTACTTTATAATTTGGTGCGCATTTCCAACAAGGCAACAACTGTTGTTTGTACAACTGATAGTCGATCAAAGAGAAGGTCTTCACCAAGGTAAGTAGCGGGTGGTGTTATAACAGGCCAGTGAAATCCTGAATGGCGTCTGTTCAAGACAAAATCAAGTCTTACGCCTGTAGCATTTTAGAGTATACATGGAATAACAAACATTAAGCCTGTCTGTTGTACTGGGTGGCACTCAACTGTTGACTTACATGAATAAGAGCCACTATTGTCCAAAAACTCATTGCACCACACTTAACTCCTGTTGTAGAGGTTATAGCTGAACAACACAATGCACAACACTCTGAGTTGTGTACAATTCATAATAAATACTGTGTAGTGTGACATTAACATAAATTAAGTTCCATTATAAAACATTTCAGATTTTCCCTGTACCTGACAGAATAGTTGTTTTCTGCTCTCCAGTTATTACTAACCAATCTCTTGAGTGAATATGACGGCTCTTGCAGGTAAGAAGTAGTGTGTGTCATAGCTGAGGTATTTGATATTAAAAAAAAAAACGTGTTTGATTACACTGTTGTGCAATTACTGTTAAATCTTAAAGTATTCTTTTGTTTAGCCTGACCTGCTGACCACTATCTACTTCCTTTAGACTTCCTCACTTTCATCTACAGTACATGGCCTGGGATGGTTTTGTCATATTCTCATTAGCAAGGCACTTTCAACTCTCATTCAAGTTCTCTTCACACTTTCCCAGCAATTGGGTCCACATATGCTATTCTCTCTCTCTCACTCACTCACTCACTCTCTCTCTCTCTCTCTCTCTCTCTCTCTCTCTCTCTCTCTCTCTCTCTCTCTCTCTCCTTCTGTTGTATTCACTGTCAGTGTAGTGTAGCAGACATAGATTTGTCATTTCATGACATCATTAGTGATGTAGTGGAAAATAAAAGTGTTAAACAATGATCTCTAGACAGTGATTATAATAATGCATCACAATCACCGTTATAAACAAAAATATTTTTTGTTTTCAGTAAAGGTTTATGTTTCCCCGCTTAATGAATCTTAAATTCATATAGGCTATCATACATCAGTTTGATACTACTTAATATGAATTTATCGCCCTAAACAAGTCAGTGAACTCTGTTTTGCAAATAAATGGGTGGTTAAAAAAAGCTTTATAAGACGTAGAAATGGTTACAAGTTTAGACTACACTCTCTGAAATCGTAGTAATAACTTATATGAATTCTGTTAAAATTTTAATTCATGGATTTATGTTGAGAATTAGTGGTAGTGTAAGGCACTAATTTGATGGAAATACTGTTGTTGCTGGCCCGCTTCTTCCGCCAGTACTACTGTTTGACTACGTCATATTCCTGCGACGGTCTGTCAGTTTCAAACATGGCTTCGTCTAGGTTAGAGATAAATTTTGTGAGATTACTGTCTCGCTGTGAATCCATAGCTTCGGAGAAAAGAGGGGAAGCGGAATGGAGGTTAGACAAGGTAAACAACACGGAGTGAATGTCATTATCCAATACAGGTTTCCTTTAACCTTTCTTAAGCTATCTTAGCATGACTGTCAGAAAAGCGTAACGGTCGCTAGTTGTTGTCACCGCTGCAACAGCAGGACAGCCAGTCGGTTAGCCACGTCGTCACTGACAGCAGTGATTGCAAATTCTGCTATCTAGTAACGCCAACTTGAAATGCCTTTTTACGACGGGTTTTGCAATAAACAACACTTTCCAAAAACACATTTGAATCCTTCGCTGTAGTAGATAATGTTTGCTAACTTTGCTAGCTTGTTAACCTTATGTCTTAAAGACAGTCACAGGATGAGAGTGGACATCATCACCCGGTCTGTCTTGTTGTTGATATTAGTGTACTGTCTTTTAGCTTGTTTACTAACATGCCACAGTGCTATTCAATATTCAACAACTAGCTGAATTTCGATTTGACACAGTGTTGAATTACTAGCGTCGTTTCCATTTGCTATCAACGAAGACTAAGATTTCAATGGGTTGTTTACGAGAAGAATGTGTATTGGGTTTCTAAGCTGCTTTATCTTGGCTATATTAAGAAGCTTGTGTGAGACTGAGCTACTGTACACATGGGCACAACTTGAACTTGGCATGGGTTCAGTTCTGTCTAACTCAAACTATATTAAGCTACCAAATAAACATCAGCCAAAGCATACAGGGAGGAACATACAACCAGTGTTTTTGTTTCCTCTCCTGCAGTATGTTGGTGCCCTGGAGGAGATGTTGGTGGCTTTGAGGAAGAGCTCAAGGTAAAACATGTTATGAATAGTTACTTATCCAATGCCACTCTTGCCCCTTAGTATGTCTTAACATCTTTTATTATTGTTAATTTGTAAGAAATGTTACAGTAGTCATATGTTTACCATGACTGTAGGTCTCCTACACAAAGGCGACTAAAGACTTTGAATCTCATTGACACCCTATTTTATGAGTGTTTAAGTATTTTCTAACAAAGGATAGCTCTTAATGGTGCTTGAAAGAGGTCACACCATGCATGAGGTAACATGTTCTTGGCCACGTAACAGATTTATCAAGGGATTTAGTAGTACTGTTATTCAATGATGATTTGGTTGTTATTTATTTTCTCAGCAAACCCACACCAGAAGTTCTGACAGAATACACAAGGAAAGTAGATTTCCTGAAGGGACTTCTAGAGGCAGAGAAACTGGTCAGTGGAAATATTTTACACAGTTTCATTACTTTCAAGAATTTCACCGTTTTCCATTTATCAATACACAGGATATGATGTTAATATCCCTTGTGTCATAATCCAAGGTGAGCATTCCTATGGAGGCCCAATTCAGAGTCTTAACACAATGATATACTACCATACCAATGAGCCACAACTACATACATACCATATCATAAACAGAGTGTATTTACTGTTATTCCAATATTTAAAACATTTATTATTTATTATATTTATTATTATTTATTTATTTAAAACATGTTATAAACAGCAGTGCTGACTCCATTCTTGTATTTCTTATTCATTCTCCAAACTGTCCATCCTATATTCCCAAAAAAGGTGGAACAATTAGTTCACGATCAGGACTTTTTTCATTTGTCTTTTCAGTTTGATTTTGCTTCAGTCAGGACAGATTTCCGATCTCATGGCTCTCCTGTATTGTTCTGCACAGTCTTCCCCCACAGAGAAAGCCTTAGCCAATCAGTTCCTTGCTCCTGGACGAACGCCCACAATAGCCAATGAGAGAATGCCGGCCACTAAAACTGTACACATGCAGACCAAGGCCCGGTGTACAGGAGAGATGAGGGATGAGCTGCTTGGCACGGTAGGACGGCCTGTTCCCCCGGCCCTCACTGTGAGGCTAAAATAGAGACTAGCCAAGATGCAAGGTAGGCAGGTAACTCCCTAGCTTTACCGTACTTTTGGCAATTTATAAAAAAACCACCATCCTGTTTCCACCTCCCGCTCTGGAAATTAGCACTCCCACTATGACTCGGATCATATAGCCAATGTACACAGAGCTTAAAGTTTAAAAGCTGGAGATTTTTGCACATACCTTGCATCTTGGCTATTCTAAAATTTAGTTGTCCATCAATGTCGTCACTTTGGTGAGTTATTCATATTTTCTTAACTAACTGCAAAAACTTTTGTAGGGCTTTCCTGAAAAAAACCCAACATAAATAAATCAGGGGTTAGTAGAGAAAATAGATTTAAAAGGCAACCTTCTACCCACATAAATTTTCTTCTTCTCTGTCTCATTACAGGGTTTGATGGGCAAAGGTAAGAATTATTTTGGAATTCGAAGGCATCCAGAATTCAATATCCATATTGAAAAAATACAGTTTGAAAGAGTATCTCTGTAGAAAACTAGTATTTTTATGGAGAATCCACATTTAGAAAGGTGATTTTCTCCTTTCCTCTCCACAGGCACCTCAGAAACAGACTTGCGAAACAGAAGGTAAAGCTTTACATTAGTTCTTGTCAATAAGAACTAATAATGGATACATCACTATTAATTTGTGTGTAGATATCGAACAAAAACATCCATTGATTGATTGACAGGTGAGGTGAGGTTGACTTTCTACAGATGCTTCAGAAAATGTCAGGCACAAACACAACTCTGTAGAATTTTTTATGTGTGCCTCAATCAATGAGTTCATCTCAGTTCATCAGTTTCTGTGCTTAAATCCATCCACCATCATTCTAGGTATACAGGAATACATTGTCAGGGCACTGTGACTTTTGACCCTTACACTCCTCACTACTGGATGCTTGTAATGTCGGTGGCCTAGGAATTGAAGATTATTTTATTGCTGGACTCGGTGTAGTCACTCAGGATAGGAGTCTCAGCTAAATGTCTAGCATAAAACTGTAAATGGGTCTCCCCCTCCTTCTACAGAGGCGTGCCACTGGATGAGCGTCAGTCTGCTGCAGAGCTGGATGCCGTCCTGCAGCACCACCACAACCTGCAGGAGAAGCTGGCTGAGGACATGCTCCACCTGGCCAGGAATCTGAAGAACAACACTCTGGCAGCCCAGAACATCATCAAACAGGACAACCAGGTAAATATGAACAAAAGAAGAAAAGGAGCGCTGCTTGGGTGTCTCTGGTACCTTCAACTGGTGCTCTTTGGTGACAGGGATCGGAGTCTTCCATGGAAAAAAGGAGATCCCACTGCAGTCCGAAATTAACTTTTTGGCTCTCAACTGCCAAGGGCTGGTAAACTTAAAAAAATATAACTATCAAAAATCATTTTCACCAGCCAAAAGAATTCATATGCATTTTTCATAGTAGCAGGGTTCCCACAGGCCTTGAATTATTTTTGCAAGTTTGTGGATTTGAATAAAATTTGTTTTTGAAAATGAATGGATGGCCATGAAAGTAGTTTTTTAATTAAAATATAGCACCCTAATTTATCAGTGTGCCTCAGCTCTCTGGACCGCTCTCTGTCCTCGAATCAATGCTTCACTTCCTGAGGAAAACCCCATGATGGATATTTAAAATGAATGATTTTACTTGGATGTCTTGACTTGACAAGATCATGAGTAATAAATGAGGCCTCTGTGATGTCTAATTTTGACCAATGTAATGTCTTACCCCAAAACATGCTTTTGAGACCTTGAATTTCACCAAACAAGAACAAAAAATTGAAAAACAATACTGTTTCATGTATAGAATGAAGCATAGAGACAAGAGCAGATATAGAGTTTTAAATTCAAGATTGCCCATTTACTTATACAATGGATTCAATTTGTAATTAGTCATGAATTGACTTGCCACATGGGAATAGTAAGTAAAGTTTATTTATATAGCACCTTTCACAGAGCAAAGTCACAAAGTGCTTCACAGGAGTAAAATAATAATAACAATAATAATAATAATAATAATAATAATAACGTTAAGTTTCAACTGATGATTAACTGCTAGTCAACCATCCAGGCAGCAGAGAAATACAAGTTTAGATGCTACTGCTTTGTGTGGAGCCAGTGTAACAGGCAGCCAATCAGGAGCCTGTTTGATACAAAGCCATTGTTTTGCTTTTATTTGATTGGCTCACGGTCAGAGAGCGTGTACGGTGGCCAGCAGGGAGATAGTTTGAGAACAGGCAAAGACCAAAGACTATAAATAACCGAGGCATTCAAATGTTATCATCTCAAAAAGTTACATTTTCCCAGCATTTGTTGCTTTGTGGGTGTTCTGTCATTGAGAGACCAGGGAATTTTTGGCACTTTTTCCTGTATATTCCAGCGTTTCAGATGTTTTCATTTTTCTCAGGGATTTGGTTTGGGACAGGGAGATGTTTATATTTTTGCAGGGTTATTTTGTGTCAACACTGTTCCCCACACATTTTCTCCTTGTCTGGTGTGGCAAAGTGTGTCAGTGGATTCTGTCCACAAGTGGGCAGTGTGAGGCAAGTAACACTCACTACCAGCCTATGAATCTAAGACAAGTAACATATTATTCATATCAGCAATCTGACGTGTGCATCAATATTTGTCTTGACAATTGTCTTGTGTGTTGTTTAGTTACCTCTTCCTCCCTCTCCCTCTCCCTCTCCCAGACACTGAGCCAGTCTATGCGTCAGGCTGACATGAACTTTGAGAAGCTGAAGACGGAGTCGGAGCGACTAGAGCAGCACACCAAAAAGTCCGTCAACTGGCTCTTGTGGCTGATGCTCATCCTGGTCTCCTTCACCTTCATCAGCATGATCCTCTTCATCAGAATCTTCCCCAGGCTCAGATGATGATTGTGTACAGTCTCGAATCCTCAGTTCTACGTCCGTCTCCGTTTACAGAACAATAATAACAACATAGGCCTAAGCAGATCTATACAGTATGTCTGTATGTGTTGTACAGCTTGGTAGGAGTCGGCACCAAATCAATTCAGTTTGATGAATTGAAAAGTTTGGACTTTAGAAATTGAAATTCTTCCGCTAAATGTGCTATTGTAAAATCGTTCACAATGCAGAGAGTTGTTTCAAGCAGCAGTATCCCTTTTGGAAATGGAACAGAGCATAGAACTACAGCATATAGATATTTATTTAGATACATAGACAGAGGGAGAGCCTTAGAGAGCTGCAGCATAGTCTTAATATCCCATGGAATGGACTGTCTGAGCCTTAATCAATTTAATCCCTGTTCAGGTAGACTACTCGACATACAATACAGGTATGCACTGTCTCTCTGTCTACCCATGGGATTAAAGTCAAATTTCACTTTTGTACAACATTTAATTTTTTAGCATGCATGCCTCTGTAGGAGTTCATGAACTGTCCACCATCAGTATTGGCAGTCCTAGGAATCCAGTGTCAACACTGGCTTGAATTAATTGAAAGCCTAGTTAAAAAAACCAGACTTATGAACAACAGTGCTAAAACTTGAAATGTTCCACTGAAGTGAAATATTATTTATGGGCCAATAGATTGGCTTGCAAACATCAGTCAGTTTCATTTTTCATAGTTTGTTAAGGTCTGGAGACATTCATTTTCAAGAGGTTTAGAACTACATGCTGTTGTTTTGTTCCCTGTTGGTCGAATGGATAGTATTTAATCCAGTTCACCTCCTCAAATTCCCAATGCCTAAGTTTTTTTTGGTGAGTGTATGTATCAGCTGGTTATTCCAGAAATTGGAAAATTGAAATGGGATTTGCCATTTGTTTTGTTGTCAGGTGTGGTGACAGTTGTATTGGTGATGATGATGGTGACGTTGGTGGTGATGAAGCATGATGTATACATTAAATGACTGTGAGTGATGACCCCCTTTCCACCCTCATATCAAGGTTCGAATAACACTAATGGTGGCAGTTGTGTGTGCAGCGTCCCAACAGCCTAGATTCGTTAAAAAAAAGAATGGAAACACTAAATTGCTAAGTTCAACCCCAGACAAGAGCGCGACTTTTCTAAACCTTGCTGTAGAGGTTGGCCCCTTGTCCATTTGATCATTTTGATGTATATTGTGTGTACTTTATGTGTTGTGGAAGCTGTGAGTGATTGGTAAATGATTGGTGAAATGCTATATAGCGCCCTCTGTTGTTGAAGAAATGACTGATGCAGTGACTCTATGTGGCCAGTATGTGTCAGGCACGGCCTTACAATAGCACCAGATAATAACCTCCATGACCCCAATAGCCTGAACAAGCCATGAATCCCAAATTAACCCCACTACCCATTTAGAACTGATCTGAGGATTGAAGTACGGCTAAATAAAGGCAGTTGGCCACAGAATTGAGTACAGCACAACCATATGGGACCCTGGGTAATCTTTTACATTTGGCATCTTCTCTAGTTCCCGTCCGTCGGGCCATGAGTGCTCCCACCTCTGAAACAGTGTTTTACATGGAGACAGGCATAATAGTAAAGACACTTCGAGAGAAACTGCTTACAATGTGGAACCAGGTTAATGTTCCTGCTGTGTTGTCGGTGTGAACGCAGACTGCAGTCTATTCTGAGGTCTGTGTAGCTGGCTGGCTTGCCCAGGCTTGCCGCTCTGCCCCTGGCCCTTCCTCTCTCTCTCTCTCTCTCTCTCTCTCTCTCTCTCTCTCTCTCTCTCTCTCTCTCTCTCTCTCTCTCTCTCTCTCTCTCCCTCCCTCTCTCCCCTCTCCCTGGCTGCTGCCCCACCTCACGGCTGGCTGGGCTGCCGCTGAGGCCTGGCTGGCTCGCCTGCCGTGTATTTTGGGATCCCTGGGGGGTATTTCTGCCTGTCGGAAGCTGAGGCATGCGGGCCACCAGGAGACCAAATGAGGTTGTGTCAGAGCGGAGGAGTCATCATCCCCCTCGGTTTCATCACAGCTGTTTGCGCCTCCATTCTCGGGCTCGTCGCTAATGCGCTCGCCGTGTGATCGGGCTCTCTGAGGCTCGGGTTTGGGGAAATTGCCCTTTGAACTTTAGCTGCATTACTGTATCGTTGGTGTGATTTATCATGTTCGTTACGGTTGTATCATCCTGTTCTCTGCAAGAGACTGTTAGCCATTTACGTTTCACAAAAATGACCAGTGCTTCCTGTGTTGCGTCCACTTTCCTACATAGACTTCAAAGCATGGGGTGTCTTAAGTGTGTGTTCTTGTATTCACCCCAGTGCTTTGAGATCTGTGAGGCACAATGGACACACTTTAGAGAAGAGGCTCGTTAACGGCAATACTGGGTTTAACCTCTGACCCAGCCAACCTGGATGAGTTCCTTCCTGTGCTCCTTTCCCATGGGAACGGCCTCAAAATAGCCGTGGACCCTCTGTGTTCACACAAGACATGTTCAATAATAATGTCTTACTGTAATAAATAAGAAATCTATTTTGCTTTGTTTAGACTTCTCTCTTTTCTGTTCCTGATGCACCTAACTCTCTGTCTTTGTCAGGTATCTGCAGATGTTTGAGGTGGAGTGTGTGTTGTGTGTGTGTGTGTGTGTGTCATAGTATGCTTTTAATTGGTTTGATCCCTCTAAACAGCAGAGAGCAGAAGAACAAATTGTTAAGCATGAGAGAACTTCCATTCCTCCTCAGCACAGCACTGCAGCTTTTAAACACCCCAACACTCCAGTCTTTTTAATTTAGTTTTTGGCTGCAGCTACAGTGAGGATTTGGGTTGCCTACAGAGATGAAGGAGATTTTTTTCCTCCCTCTCCTTTTTTCTTTTTTTTCCATTTCCTTCCCTGCCTTGAGGGAGCAAAAGGGTAAAGAGGTTTTTTTTATTTTTTTTATTTTTTTATTCTGCCAAACTTTTGAATGTGCTGTAATGTTAATGACCTAATGGGAGTGTAAAATGCTGCTGCTATTAAGCTTATGATGTGAGTCACTATCTCACACACACATACGCCAATTCGTGGCGACGAGAACCGACTTGAGTCTCTCCTCGATGTTAGTCACTGAGCCTCTACACCTGCTCAGAAATTGTACATTTTACAGTTGTTTCTCCCTGATTATGAGCCAATCAACCTAATTTTGGTACAATTAAGAACTTTTTTTCTGCAGTCTACATCTATGTTTTCACGGTACAATTTTTAGAGTTCACCTACAAGGCACTAATCCATAGGTAAATCTATTTATACTGAAAAGGTAGACAGTTTTTTTGTTGTTGACTGTAGTGCTGATTCCCATGTTTGCCCGTGTCTGTGTTGTCCTCCTCTCATCTCAGGTTTACCAGTGTTGATCTCAATCTCCTAATCTCTCATGTCTGCACAGGTGCTGTGGATGTCTCTGTTTTGGTTTTGCCGTTACTGTTTCTCTTGAGAGAACCCACCTCCCTTTGTGTGTGTGTGTGTGTGTGTGTGTCTATCTCTGCCTGTCTGTGTGGTTGTGTTGTGTCTGTGGCTCTTCCCTAGCCTAACACCCTAATGAGGGTTCCTCTCTGGTAAAGCTGCTAGCACAAGACACACACACATTCACTCACTCACACACACATACACACACACACACACACACACACACACACACACACATATAGCAATGCCGAAGTAGCTGAGGCACCTAGAAGGACCACTTTCACCTCTCTAACCTGTGACGGCTGAGGTGAAGGAAATGGAACCAGGAAATGTTGCAGCAGGTTTATTGGAGAGAATCGCACCTCATTTCCCCCCCGAGAAGAAAACCACAGATAGAGTGACCGACCATAACAGTGCTGCTCTGTTCATGTGACTGTGTGTTGTTCAGTGTGTGTGTGTGTGTGTGTGTGGTGTGTGTCTGCGTCCGTGCAGGTATGTGCATATGTGTGTTTTTTGCCTGTGCATGCGTGTTTATTGCACCCAAAAGACCTGAGCTATATGTCATTTACAGCAGCCCCCTATTGCCCCTCTATGCCTCCGAGTTCCCAGCCTAGTGTCAACATGTGGGTTAATGCACTGAACCTTCCAGCCTATTTGTCAGGCAGCGCAGCGCTGAAAGAGTCCCCAGTGAAAGAAAAACCTCCCTGCTGGTTCCTGCTCAGCCTTTGATGTATAGAGCCCAGGTACTGCTGCTGAGAGGCTTAATTTCTTGGTTCTTTGCTCTTTCACCTTTTAGTGATTCAGGATTTCCCAGCGGGCAGGGATTGAAGGCTGGGGCCGGTGCTGGTACCAGGCTTTGTGTCTCGGTGCTGGGAGAGAGAGACAGACAAGGGAAGCTGAAGCTAGCGGCTCGGGGGATAAGACGGTATAGGCTGAAGCTAGTGTTGGAAACTAGAACTGGGGCTGAGGTGGGAACGCAGCTGGAGCTAGCTGCAGGTGTCTTGGAGGTTGGTGCTTGTGTTTTCTCTGAGCAGCAGAGACTGAGGCTGGGTCTAGAGCCGAGCCTTGGGCTGGGAATTGATGCTCAGACAGAGGAGGAGGAGGAGGAGGAGGAGGAGGAGGCCTTGAGGGTAAAACCGGTCAGGGGCGTAATGTGCTGGATAGAGTATGAAGCAAGAGCAGAGGCAGGTGGCTGAGGCTCTGGGCTTGGCCTGAGGCTGGAGCGAGACTGGGACATGGCCTTGGGGGGTGGAGGTGGGAGGTAGGGGTGTGTGTGGAGGGGGGCAGTGGCGTAGTATGCTGTTTAACAAAACTGGTATGTTGGGAACAGGCGCACCTCTCAGGGGCCCCCTCAATGTTTACCCCCAGGAGGCCCCACGCTGCCACAGCAGGTGCAGGGCTCCTCCTGGAACAAGGGAGGCTCCTCAGGGCTGCACAGATTAGGGGTGTGTGTGTGTCTGTGTGTGTTGGGAGTGTGTCTGTGTTTGTGTATGTGTGCTTCTGTTTTTGCTTTCCAATTGCCAGCCTTTCTCCATCCAGCTTTCTGTCTTCACTGGTATCGCTCAGTTGTTTTACAGGATATTGAAATTCATGATGGGCAGAAAATTAACCACAAAGAAGTGACATTACTTCTGAGTTTCGTATGCCATCGGTCAAATATCTGTCTTTGTGTGTGGAAAAATACTGTGTTGATAAAAGGGCCGAATCCTTGGATGAGCTGTTATTTTGTGAGGATGGTTAAGGCCAAGGTTTTTTTCAAGGGTAGTTTCAACGTCATTCGTCAGATGTTTTGTCCACCTCTGAGAATGTATGAGTTGGTATGTCGAGGCCAGCCAGATGCTTGATGATTAATTGCAAATATAAAAGGGTTACATTTTGCCAAAACTCCTCTCTAAGGTTGTCAACATATTACTTTCTCAGTACAGCCTCTGAAAAAATGCAGTCCAAAACATGATCTCAATAACTGAGACCCTTGTTTTCTCAAAATGGTCAGTTTTCAAGCACTATATTCCTTTCTTATTCCCCACTTGGGTTGTGTCATGTCAAGCTTTCTGTGGTCATATCCTTTTTCAAGTGGATAGTGCAGTGGATGCTTTCCTCTCTAATCCATCATTTTCCAACTGATCCAGATCAATGGTGATGTTAGTTATTTGGCTGTCAGACCAATGTCAGCCCTTTGTACTTAACTATTGATTATTTTCTTTCTCTGTTTCCTCTGCCTTGTTAAATGACTGTCTATCTCAGTGGGAGAAGATGGGGGGAAAGATGTGGGATGTGTGTGTGTGGGGTGGGGGGGTGGGGGGGGGATTGTGAGCATCCTTAGGGGTAAAAAGGTCTTCCCCTGTTTGTATTTGTGAAGGAGGTCTGAGCTTCTTGGAACCAGCAGGACAAGAGTCGATGAGGGAGAAGTGGAGTGGGTGGGAATGGCGCTCCTCGCTCGACTTCAATAAGAGCCGGTCTACAGGAGGGTTTTTGTGTTAGGCTCTCCATCCTGTACTGCTAGCGCCGCCGTGCTTTAGCCCAATACAAAACCATTTATAAAGAAATGAATGGCCCCACTGAAGAGGGAAGATGTTTGATTTCCAGGATCCTCAGCAGCCATTCAGCTTTTACGCCATGATATCTGTTGGTTTTGTGCTGCACAGTACTGTGGCAGCAGCACACTGAGGGTTTACCGTGCAACCCCACCACACACACACACACACACACACACACACCTGTACTCTACACTAGTAGAAACCACTGAATTGATGATTTAATCTGATACTATGAATAATAGATGTGTGTACAATAGCATAGCATATCATTTTTCACAGAGGGGACCAGTGATTTATATGTACAGTAAACTATGGGTATAATCCTCTATTTTGGGCTATAGGGTGTAGTGGGCCTTGATTCAAGGATAACAATCCTATAGACAGAATCCTCAAACTGAGCCTGTGTAAAGCTGCTCCCTTATTGTTTTATAGAAAGCTAATATTATGGCCTGGTTTCAGCAGGGCTCCTCAGCTGGCCAGGTGTCATGGCCAGGTTCAGTCCAGGTGAGGGGGGGCGGGGGGTTGCTGCGCTGCCTGGTTGGGTTTCCCCGCACAGCCTGGTGTGAAAATGTCAGTGTTCTGTAAAAACTGCACTTCTCAGTAAATGTCACGCTGGAAGCCCGAGCAGATACAGTCAGAGCATCGGCTCCAGCACCAACGTGGTAACGCTGCTACTGCTGCTGCTGCTGAACCGCTCTATATCCCATTCTCTCTCATCTCTCTGACCATGTTTCTCTGTTGATCTCAACCTATCTATTATTTAGCTGTATCACTCTTGTTCTTTCCAGTTTCTACCTGTTCACCTCTCCCTCCTCCTCTCTCTCAGCTCTCTCGCTCCTCTCTCCTCTTTCTTTCTCCCCCTCGTTCTCGATCTTCCTCACGCGGGAACACAATAACCCCTCACAGAAGAGAAATGTTACAGCTGAATAAAACATCACAGGACCAGGGAGAAGGTTGTGAAAAGCCCTGACCTGCTGTGGTTAAACTTAAGCTCAGCATCGGAGCGTTTTTCACTTACTGGCTCCAGAGATCTTTGACAAAACCCTTTCTGTGACCGTCAAAACTCAGTGGGATGTGGGCTAATTCAGGGAATAAGCATTAATAACTGTACTGAAAAATAGACATACTCTACGTAACTCTTGTCATCCTTGAATCTTTTCATTCTGCGGCCTGTGATATTCTACCTCATTGGCTGAATGTCTGTGATTGTCACTTTAAGTTAAGGTTAAAGGATAAGGCTGGTGTTTTTTAATGTATTGCTTACCGTCAACAAATCCTATGAAAATAACAAAATCAACAATGATTTTGTTTTGCCAACAAGTCTCGTCCATGTAGCCGGTGCCTAATGAAGCCATGTCCCAGCAGCCACAGAACTCCATTGTAGTAAAACAATTAAAAACACGTCAAAGAGCCATGCCGTTGCTCTGGGCAGCATATTTCATCATCACGATGTACCGGGCCAGCCGACTTTTTCCTCAAACAACTTAATAAGCCGGCTGTAAACACGTTTGCGATCTCAGGAAAGTAGTTCCGTAGCACCAAAAATAGTCCCCGGCGTAATGAAGAATTTGTTCCCATTTGAATTTGATTTGGTAATAACTACAACAGCCTGACTTTTCGTGGTAACAGTTAGCGATTTTTAAAATTGAAACTATGTCTTTGTGAGCTGTATTTCAAGGTTTTTAGCTTACAATTGGAGCCAATGACTTCCGGGTTGAAGGCTAAAAACGGTACATGGGAAGTCAGAAAGTAACGGGAGTAGAGCAAACGCATTGTTGATTTTGTTATTTTCATAGGATTTGTTGACGGTAAGCAATGCATTAAAAAACACCGGCCTTAAGTGCTGATCTTCCTGTTGTTTGAGTATCAGGGAGGTTAGAGGGCACAGAAGAACAGTGGCAGAGCTATTGACCGTAGTTCAAGGATGCCAAGATACACCAACGATCCTTATCAGCTGGACAATTACAAATTAGTTTCAGAGGAGAAGCCAACACAGGAAATCCATATCGCTGAACTGGAAAGAAGACACAGGAGTGAGGCAAGTTGAGGAATATCTAGTAAACACCCACGACCATCAGTCAATGAAATTAAGCACACACACACACACACACGCACATTTAATAAGGGACGGCACATCTCCCACTGATATAGTTACCACATGTCTCTAATCATCACCTATCTAATCTTAGCCTCTGTGCTTGATGGGATTGGTTATTTTTACACACACTCTGAATTTTGATGTCCTAATTTGGGCTATTTTTCTCTCATGTTTTCAAACAGGGGTTATTTATAGTGACTACTCACTGTACTCTCACACAGCAGACCTCTTTTAGGCATGCTTATCATCACACGCATGCACACACACACACACTAACACGCGCCCGTGCGTGCACACACACTCGCACATAGTAAAGCGAATGACATGACATTACAGTTATTCTCGCTTGCATAAGTCCGAGCCGCAGTTTGTTTGTTGACTCCCAGACCCCTTACTGAACTTTTACAATCGTCCTACTTCCTCAATCCCCAACTTCCCCATCTCTCTCCATGTGAGAACATAAACAAACGCATTTTTTATTATTGTCGTTCTGGGAAGTTCGAGACACAATATGGCCCCCGGTTCCTACCATTCTCAGCATGCAGAGGCCCGGCCCCGGGGTCAGGCAGCAACGCTGTGGTCAGTGGGGCCTGAGGAGTGTTAAGTGCAGGATGTTGTAGTAGCATGCCCCAGGGCTGCGGCTGGAAATAGGCCCTGGGAATAGAGAATAGTTAAGGCTGGCAGGCGGCTCCACTCTGCTGCTTTGATGCCTGGCTTCCCTCCTCCTCCTCCTCCTCCTCCTCTGGGGAGGAAAGAACAGGCCACACACACACACACACACACACACACACGTCTCACTGTCAACCAACTGACAAGGGGTCCGGGCCAGTACTTAGACTCCATTCCAAAGGGTCAATAACAATAGTAACAGGCAGAAGGAAGAGGAAACAAATCAAGGGTTTTGGCAGTTTGTTTGGCAACCACGTTACTTCACGTTAATTTTGTTTGGGGAAGAGCTTGTTCAGAGGGGGAAATAGCTTTGCGGAGGGTGGCCCAGCTTACTGGCAAGAGCAGCAGACAGTTTCTTGCTCCCCTGTAATTGATGGTGTCACGGAGAATGCAATCTGTCTTTGATCTTCACAGAAGAAGTAGTTCTCACCTTGGATGTGGTGTTTGCAGCGTCCAGGATGGGTGGTGTGCGGCTGGGCTGGTTTCCTCTGTAAACACTAATACAATGCTACTGCATTTATCCCGCAACCGGCCCAGCTCTCAGGAAGTAATTAAGTCTGTCCGGTTTCTCTCATTTTGGTCTCAGTCGATCAGCGTGCCAGGGAGCAATGCGATTTGCACTCTGACCTGCATTAGCCTCTTAGGTCTATTTAGGTGACTACATTTTTAAAGAAAACATCTTTGTTGTTTACTTTTTTCCTTCTTTGCACATCTGCTCTATATTATTCATAGGTTGTTGTCAAGAACAAATACTATCCCATTGCATAGTCTTGTTATACTTTTGTGCGATGTCCCTTTAGTCCATATATTATCAAACAATTTCCTGCTCAGGTCAGGGGACAGGAAAGCACTAGTGGTTGTTAACCTGCTGGTAGTGTATGGCTGATGCACAATATGCCCCCAATGAAAGTTTACAACTATCAATGTCAGTGTGAACTGTGGTATTCATGCTGCACACATTGATTCAAATGCTTGTACCTGGAGCTGCTGCCAGTTACCAAAGTTATTGCTTGAAAAGCAGGCAGAAATTGTACCTTATTAAATTTGAAATGTTGGATTATGTTGTTTCAAATTGAACGGGATCCTGAGCAGTGGCAGGTAATGCATCTTTAATTCACATATTCAACATCATGCAGTGTGCATTCAACAACAATCTGCATGGATCTGAAGTAGAGCCGAGCAAAAAAACGTCATCAGTAATATCAGTATTTTTGATCTGAGTAAGTTGCTATCTCTGATATTTCATTAAGGTCCAGTAATAGAACCCAGCTTGTTGCAGAATCTTGAAATATGTAGTTCATCATGGCAAATAAAAGGTGTCTGTTATTTTTTGTTGTCAAGAACAAATACTTTCTTATCATCACTTAATACATCATTTGGATTAATTGTGACTCATTTGGATAGGGTGGGCCTTGATGGATATCTTAAGCCTTGCAGTACAGGACACAGGGGGTCATTGTCAAGTTCCTGTGTCACAGGAATCCTGGGAATTTTTATCCCTGCTCTGATCTGCACTCAAGTTGCCCTGTTGCAGTTTTCACATGCAGAAAAGAAAAGGGATTGACAACTAAAAACTATGAATGACACATTTCATAGAATGAATCAACAAGTTTTCTTTTCTTCGGAGGATGAGAGCGAGTCTGTCCGAGCCCGGCTCACCCAGCTATCTCCGACGGAAATGTTTCTAAGAATTGAACTGCTTGCATGTGAGTTGCCCTGCATGTGTGTGTGCACGTGCACACGTTTACGTGCGAAGGAAGCAACAAAACAACAGTGTCCTCATATTCCCAGTGTGAGGGGAAGTGTAAGAGCCAGACTTTGATGTTGTGCAGCACACACTGGCTTCCTGAAGCCAGGCTGGTCACACACCGTTCCCCCAGGCCTGTGCTGCTAGGGACATGCAACATTGACCTGACCTTGACTGTCCCCTGTGTCTCTCTCTCTTTCTCTCTTTCTCTCTCTCTTGCTCTCTCTCTCTCTCTTTCTCTCTCTCTCTCTCTCTCTCTTGCTCTCGTTCCAACAATATGTGGATAAGGCTGTCACTCACACATCCTCTCAGGAAGGGGACTCAGGTTCAAGCTCCCCCTCCCCAGGTCCTTATCACTGATAAAACTAATCCTTTAGCCCTCTACACGGCCTCATGGCCCCATGAACAGGCCATCAGTGTGAGAAAAAGAATGAGTAGGGGATGGGTGGGCAGAGGTGGGGAGAGGGAGCAGGGTGCAGGAGAGAGGGAACAGAAACAGGGAAGAAAATAGGGTATAAATGAACAAAGAGGGAGGTAGAGAAGGAGGAGGATTCAAACCTGGAGGTGTCAATAGAGAGAGCGGATGATGAGAGTTTGTACAAGGAAAACAGAGGGAAGGAGCGGAGAGTGCAGCAGAGGCGGCCTTGACAGTCTAATCTGTCTTTAGATAAGTGTGTTGTGGTCCATGTGTGGGAAAACAAGGCTCTCTGGGATGTGTGTGTGACCCGGGGTTAAGTGTCTCACACACAGACCAAGGTGGAACTACACACACGGACAAAACAACACACAACACGCATGGTGGACCGGGGTACAACAACAGGGGCGGAGGCTGGGTTCAGAGAAGGGTCCTGCAGTTCAGGACATCATTACAGAGATCCAGGGTTTTGTCTGTCTGTCTCTCTGTCTGTCTGTCTGTCTGTCTCTCTGTCCGTCTCTCTCTCTGTTTTGGATAATGAGGCACCTCTGATACCCCGGGGCTCGAGGAAAAACAATAGTCCGTTCTCAGAGTGGACACAACTGAATGGACAGATAAAATGAATGAGTGAATAGCCCTCTTCATGTTGGTTTTAGCGGAGTGATTAGCACGCTCTCTGAGAGGAAGTATAACCTTTCCACTAGCAAATAAGCTGGTTTACGTTTCCCTTTATCTTCAGAATGGCCGGGGAATTCACTTGGTCAGCATCACATACAGAACACGAGAAAATTAGATATCGTGAACAAGGCTAAGCATTCAGATTGTGCCATTTGTTAAGTTTGCAGTTACTATTTGATTTGCAAAATATGCCGGTGCAAATGCATTAATAGTGCATTTGTAAAATGTCCAAATCAGCTTATCAAATAAGCTTTTTTTCTAAGCATAACATTATTCCAGGATATGCACTTTGAATTGCCTTTGTGTACGAAATGTGCTATATAAATAAACTTGCTTTGCCTTGCCTATATACATACCTAAATATCTTGTCCTGTTCTTACACACAGACACATTTCTAGCAACTTTCATTGCAACAAATTGCTGAATGACTTTATGACTTCTGTGTGAATCAGATGCTGAGACCCAGTGGACAGTAAGTTATGTAAAGAGGTGAAGAGGCTGAACACTGGACTCACTGTTTGATAGACAGAAAGGATGATCAACATATGTACTCTGTTATTCACAAATCCCCAGTAATGCATATCAAGCCGCTTTATGGATGGCACACTGTAACCTTGGTAACAATTTCATTAGGGGCAGAGGTGACTGGTCAGAGAGAGAGAGAGAGAGAGAGAGAGAGACAGACAGAGACACAGAGAGCGAGACAGAGAGAGAGACCACAGATCAATCTGAGGACCTGAAAGGGGGCAGTTATCAACATGGATTATGGGTTGTGTGTTCTGTGTGTGAGTTTTATCGGATCACCGTACGCATCATAGGGCACATAATCACAGCGTTGAGCCAGGCGCGATGTTCTCTCCAAGGGCTTTAGCCTTCCTCTTCAATGGCTTAGTCTGATTTCTATTGACATTGTCATCAGCACTCATCATCTCCCTCACCTGCCTTCTTTCAGCTAAATTGTTTCACACAGACAGACAGGCTGTCCCTCCCTCCACTTGACCTTGGATCAACAGGGATCAGTTCAATTCAATTCAATTCAATTCAGTTCAGTTCAGTTCAGTTCAGTTCAGTTCAGGTCAATTTAATTCAAAAATCGATTGATTTTAAGGGGGAAAAAAAGACATCAAATCACCTCATGTAAATATCAGCTGATAACACTAAAGAAGGAGTCAATAGCTAAAAAAAACAAGGTTTGCTAAATGCGTGTAGGGGAAACAGCTGTAGGTTTCCTTGATTATCATTAAATGTCTGATGGCTATTTATGGAGCAGAGCATGATGATAATAAGTGTTTTTTTGAATTTTTTGAATAAGAGCCATGAAATTGCAATGCCTGTGACACACACTGCACCTGCACAGGAAGATGAGGTGATCATGTTCCACATCGTACTGTGTGCACAAAACATAGTATTTTGCTTTTAAGATGCAGCTTCACCACATTTGCTTGTCAAAGATATGGATATTTTCTGCAGATGTACCCAAACACAGAACTTCCTTTCGTCACAGATAAGGCGTTCTCAGTGTATCAGTCATGTATCCTGCAGTATATTGTTGTGTACCCCTTCTCCTGTGTCACATGTGTGTGTGCAGAACATCATGCTTTATCCTGTCGGCAGCCACACAAGACAAGCTATGTGTATTCAGCCATGCGCATAGCTCGTCCACGTGAGAGGAATAGGTGGGGTACTCTCCCGTTTGTCTCTCTCTCCAATTCCAAATGACAGTATATGTGATTGCACTGTGCTTGAGTAATTGAGAGAGACAATGAGAGAATCAGAGAGGGAGAGGGAGGGAGGGAGAGAGAGGGGGAGAGAGAGAGAGAGAGAGAGAGAGAGAGAGAGAGAGAGAGAGAGAGAGAGAGAGAGATAGACCCTGTTGTTTGTCTGTTTGCCTGAGCTGCAGGCTAGGGCCTCAAGTGCGGGAACAGCAAGTGCTAAAAGAGTACATCACCAACACAGGGAGCCGTTTAAAGAGGATAATCCAGGAACGCTTTGTCTGTTTAGCTCATGACCCTCTCCTCGGCGGACATACACACACACACAGACACACTCATGCACACACACAGATACCCTCACGCATACACACACAGAGGCTGAACAGAGGCTCCTGCTTCCTGGCTCCCCAGGCAGCTAATTACTGAGCCTTCCACACCAACAAAGGAGAGAATCTCCCTCCATTCAAACGTATTAATCCTTCTATTTACAGGCTGCAGCAGAGGCGACTGCAGGGGGAATGAGCGGGAGTTTGTTTTGCTTTGTGTGTGTGTGTGTGTGTGTGAGGGAGGGAGAGAGAGAGGGAGACAGATGGAGAGAGAGAGACAGAGAGTAAGCAGGAGGAGTTGATGTTGCAGAAGTGTATGTTGTTGTGGGGGAGCAGGGGGAAATGCAAATATATGTGTTTGTAATTCATATATTTGTATGTGTGTACTGAATGTCAACTGTAATGAATGTTGCTCTCCTCTGCGGAGCTGTTATGTGTCACCTGAGCGCTCCTATAGGCTGATGAGGCTGATGTCTAGGCAAGATATCGGCTGGACTAAAGTCCCATAGGAGCCTTAAACCAGACCTGGACAGGACTGAATTTAAAGCTATAGGATATGTAGTGGGATTGGTAGATATAAGTGAATAACACAATGTCAAAGTCACTGCAGTGTGATCACCTTAATCACCCGAGCCCTAATCTTTAGCTTCCCTTTGAGAGAGACTGGCTTATGTAACCTGTCTGTTCCCTGCTCTAGGCAGTTTCTATTAATTGTTTGTAAATGATGGTTTTAGGAAGAACATTCTGCATTGCCACAAATAATGATTTGACTTGTATGCTGTGTTGCTTGATGCCTGTCATCACCTTGCTTGGCCCGAGGGAACAAAAAGGACCACAGTGGAAAGAAATCCAGAACTTTTTTTTTAATGTTATTGCTGACATTTTCTTCTTCACATGCATATATATTATGTGTTTAAATTTGGCAAATAATGAAAAAGAAAGAGAAAAATATATAATAAAACCTATTTAGCCAGAGGTTGTGGCATTTTGGGGCTTGAGGAGCATTGTAGCCTTGTATATACTGATGTGGTAAGACACAAGCCAGTGCTTTTTCTCCAACAGTTGTAACGGGTGAACTTGTACATCATGATCAACCCCCTCTGTGTCATGAGGATATCTTCATATCTTCCAGTCTGTATAAACTACCAGCTGCCCATAATCAGGTGGGAACGCTCCAGTTCTGCCTCTGAGCTCTTGAGAAACGCTACAGTGTCAACACACTTATGCATGATAGGCATTACTGCTTCGCAACATCCATGACCCCGGTGGAGAAACTGGCCAGAGAAGTTATGTTCAGTTACCCTCTGTGTTACACTGTACAGATAAAAGTATGCTAGTGACTTTTCAATTGGCTTTGTGTGTCTGAAGTGAGCATTGTAGAGATAGCAAGAGGTTTAAGGATAGGAAACCCATCCTTTATTTAAAGCACTCATTGTTTAAAACACCATCTACTACCACACAGTATATCTGTTGACAACATCACATTAGGTTATTTTATTTGGCATGACCTATTTCAAGCTCCCTACTCTTCTCTCTCTGGTCAGATTTAATCCTATTTATTCACAACATTGTATCCCTTTGTCCCCGTTTGACATTTGGAATGAGTGAACTGATTCAAGTTATTTTTAGTGCCACCTATTGAACTGAAGTTGTAGTACAACAGAGAAAGAGCAGATCAGCAGCACTGCACAGGTGCTGTGTGTGTACTAGTATACCTGAACTCTAGGTAGGTTAGCGGGAAAACACCAGCCAACCATTCACTCAACCACTGCCCTCCCACTGAAAAGGGAAGGAAATTGATCAAATTTACTGAAGAGGAACAAGGGCAGTGGTTTGAGGTGAGAAGGGAAGAGAAGAGAGGAGAAGAGAAGAGAAGTGAAGAGAAGAGAAGAGAAGAGAAGAGAAGAGAAGAGAAGAGAAGAGAAGAGAAGAGAAGAGAAGAGAAGAGAAGTGGGGGCCTCCGTCAAACAGAGCGACTGCCAAACAGAGATCTGTTTTGACTAGATTCCACAACCCTTAGTCCTTCAGACCTGCGACATTTAATCTCACTAAGTCCTCATTTACTGCGTTCACTGAGTAACAACATTCCTCAGATTAACAGCTACTCCGCAGGCTCTCAGCAGAGCAGACCAGCGTGTTCCCATCCCAACACAACAACAACACCTACATGATAAACAACTCAAAGGACGCCTATTCTATTCTACTCTATTCTATTCTGTTCTATTCTATTCAATTCTATTCCAGTAGCCCTCAGGTCCTGGGCAAACGTGGCCTGTTTATCATAAACCACCAAGAGCCAGCCAAACTGTCAATGGTGACAAGATGAACTTCCAGGCAGTGTGCAGCTCAGCCCCATCAATAGGACAGGTTTATTACAAGGATGTTTGTTATGCTAAATTGAGGGAACTGTATGTGTGCCTTCCTCTCTACACAGGTATTTTGTTTCCTGGCTGCAGGGCCAAGTTAGTGTGTAGTATTTACACTGCTCTATGAGACAGTGTACTTACATTATGCGTACAATCATATTAGCCTACATTAACGTAAAAAACATTCTGGGGGAAATTAATTTTAAAACAGATTAAAAAAAGAATAATTGCATGTACTTCTGTTTTGTGTTGTAATTTAAAAGTGTTGCCCCGTCTCAACTGAACAGGTGTTATGTGCCACTTGGTTGTGCATGCATGCTGGGGCTGGACGTTTGGTAGTGAAAAAAATTATTGCAATTGCTTCACCTGTGCAGCTTCTCCATTAAATGTTGGTTATTCCTATTGTTCTAGGCTACCGAATGGAAATAATACATGTTGTCAGTTCAGCTGAGGTGCCTCCCCCACCAGTTCTGCAAGCCTTAATGCCAAGGCCAAGGTAGACAAGGGCAGGAATATTCACTAAATTTGTGGTACAAATCTTGCCTGAGAATAGCTTAATCACAAAAAATCATTTATGCATCAGTGACCTCATATGAACCTAAATTAATCTCCAAATTAGAAACACTGCTTGATTTATTTTGTATGTATTTGGGTAAAATATGACCTGCAGTTGGTGATCATTATGAGGCAAACAATTTATTGTATTTTCAGAAAAGCGTCAATTTATGTGGTATTTATATATATTTATACATCAGTTTGACACTATTTACTATTATGCATACTATAAATTTACTTTACAAAAATGTATGCCTGCCTAAAAAGGGCGGGTAAACTCTATCCCGCAAATAAAAAGGTGGGTAAAGTGAGTTTTAGGTGGGTTCACCCTCCACTACATCCCTGACAAAGAGCACAGGTCCAACAACAGCGCTTGTCGGTTCAGACAGTCCAGATCCGTGTTTTCCGCAGTGTGTTAACGGCGATCCGGTCCGGGTTTTCCCCCGCGCCATGTGTGCCCCAGCTGACTGGCAGGACTTGTTTACTGGTGGAGAGACTCACAGAAGAGACGGAAAGAGGGGGAACCTGAGGGAGAGCTACCGCTAAACGGGGATCCAAGTTTTTACACTTGACCCGTCTTTTTAAGTCTTTTACGTTTGTTTACCTCATCGTTTTTGACTGTCGGGGACGGGATACTCACTTTTTTTCCTACTCTATCGCCGACACTGAAACCTCGTTTGTTTTGGATTAGCTAGCTAACGTTAGCTGTTTTTCCCCCAGCTAACGTTAATCTGAGAAAAAGAAACGGGCGGCGTGGTGGTGGAGAGTTTTCTCACTTCAGAGCAAACGTGCTTGTAAATGCTGCCGCTTTTTTTTTTCGTTTTTCACGGCGGTTGAAAAAGAAGTAACGTTTGCCTCAAGTTTTTTTGTTTTGTTTTCTTTCAACCCATTTTTTTTGGTCGTTTTATGGGTGTTCATTCGTTCGCGGCGTGGTCAGCGGGGGTGAAGGAGTTCAGAGGAAGGTCGTCGGGAAAGCAATCGCTGCACGTTTTTCCTGCACGTATCCAGAGGAGTTTCCTGGGATGTGCTCCTGTTTGTCTTTACACGTCTTAAAAACGTGAGCTTCCCGAGAAGATACGGGCAAAGAGGGAGGATAAAGAGACCTGTGGACTTTAAAAAAAGAAAAGACGCAAAACCAGCCAACTCTTGTTCTTGGTTTTGTCTTGGGCGATATCCATAACTTCGGCCGAGATCGACTGGACGAATAGAAGAGGAGACTTTTTTTTTTTAATGCTGTGCACAAAATCCTTCTGACTAACTGTATTTGAAATGGGTCTTCCCTCGTTGGAGCAGTGTTTTACACAGGAATGAGCCCGGGGCGAGTGGATCGCCTTTGGGGACCCCCTCACTAGCCCTCTGTGTGGGATATTATTATTATTATTTCCCCCTTGGATTCGTCGAAACATCAAACAGATGAACGAGAACTGCCGCATCCACTTATGGAAAATGAAGCTTTTTATTCGTACATGTGTCGCCAGAACCCAAGATCACGTTATTTAGTGGTCTACATTTTCCAGGGCTCACATATATCAGAAACTTGGCTGGGGGAAATATTTTTGAAATTATACTAGAACCACGTTGGACCCCCCCGGCCCCCTTCTCAAGGGGGGCAACCTTGAATAACTTGACTAGATTCCTACATGACGTTTTTAAAAAAATCGTTTCTTACTTTTGATATTGCAACGCATTTGAAATAAACTTTGCTCTTCAAAGATCACAGTTTTGGATAAGCCTCAAGAAGAGACACAACCCCCCCCTCCCCGAGTCAAAATGAGGCGGTGGACGATAAAGCTGCGAACACAAATTGTGTTTTTTATTGTCTGCGTCTGCATTGTATGCCAGTGTGGACTAATAAACGGAGAAAGTAAGTATTGTTTTATTTTTATTTTTTTCAAATAATGTTGCATGTTTCGCATGCCACATATCCAACTTGCATTTAATTACTTGCGCTTACACATAAACATACACGCAAACACACAGAGACATCATACAATTTACACATGCAGAAAAAGTACTGCATAAGTGGTTTGTTTTCTTTAACTAAACCATAACGAAATAGAACTATAGTATTCCTGCAATACATTTTAGGATACTACACATATTATAGCAAAACTATAATTCCGTGTAGGAATATTATTATGATACTACAGGAAATACAACTACCATAAAGTATGATAAGATCACTATAAACACAATATTGAATGTCAGACACACTATACGTCCCTATTGGAATATTATAGTGACACCATAGGAAGTAAAAATACCATCAAGTGTGATAAGGTCATTATAAACTCACTTTTGACTCCCACAGACACGCTGTAAATCCCTAGTGGAATATTGTAGGAATATTGTTGTTTTTTCGTTACGGAACTCAGAAAAGAACGCAAATCTTATTTTAATGCTTGTACTAAATTAATTGAGAAGGCGATTTTAGTCTTGGCAGCCTCAGCTTCATCTTGGCGCATGCTCAAAGTTTTGTATAGGGTCTAATTAGGGAGCTGGTAATTTTAGTTTTCGCGTGGCCGTGCATTGATAATTGATATTTCCTCGTAAAGTTATTGAGGAATATCCCCGCCCCCTGCGCTCTCTCTTAAAGATATATAGTAGAGGCCTGTGCTGGATGCGGCAGCCCCAGGGCCAGATTAGTCGCTGTAACTGGACGAGGGTGGTCTGCTGCAGCGAGTCTAAACTGGGAGTTGCAGGATTGGCCCTGTGAGCGCAGCTAGGCCTCTCATGGCGACTAGCGCACACCAATAACATACAGACACGATGCTACTGCCGCTGCAGCCTGGACGTAAACACATTTAGCCACCGACGCTAAGAAGTAACCGAAATCCCCTTATTCTAAGTGGCGGATTAGCCTACATTACGCCTTAGCTTCAGTTTGGGATGCAAGTATGGGCGTTATGCTACCGGGGAATGTCTTGTTCCGTGTTGTGTTTTTTTTTTTTTTTTTTATCAATGAAACGGGATTTTGATCGCCCACGTTGGACTAATAACAACGTGGAATCAAAACAATGCGGCGATATTTTGCTTCGCTGCATTCCACAGAGAGCTGAACTCAATGATCCCGCTATAAATTGTCTAATGACCTCGCGCCGTAACGTTGATATAACTTAAGTGATGAATTTCAACTCGGGAATTTTGTTTTCAATTGGTAGGATTACTATAGGCTGCTAGGAGAAGCAGATAACCTGGGATGTAGTGGAGTTGACCTATCACCATAGTCTGATATAAATCTTTATGATGGAAATTCATATTGCATGTAAAAGTAAGAAGTATCAAATTGATTTAAGTTATATAAATACAGTGTCTTTTAAGGAAAAACTCATAAATTGGCGATTTTCTGAAAATAAAATTGATTTTTGTTTATTTTGGTAGATCTTTGCCCCATGATGATTTACCCATCTTTTAATTTTCTTTAATCACAGTATATAATACACTAAATAAAACGAGTAATAATAACATTATTTTGTTAGAGCAGGTCATACATTAGGCCATGTGATTAGTCTACTACTGCAGTGTTATCTCAATTTGAATTAATGAATGAATGTCTCCATGTAAAACCGATCTCCTGTAGATTCAAAACAAACTTTTTTTTTTTTTTTTTTTTTACAAGAAATACAACTACACAGAAATTGACTGTTTCTGATAAAAGCACTTTTTACATGTTTATTAGTGGTTCAACCTATAGCCTGCATGTATCCTTTAGAGAGTTGTGTTTTTGTGCTGTGATGTTTTACATGTGTTGCACATGACCACAAGGCATTTCAGTACATGAATCAACTCCATGTGGACAGAGCAAGTGAGCAGTTAGACCAAGATAAAATGAGGAAAACAAACACCTTTGTGAAATCAATAATAAAAGCATTGTTGGCTGTTTCCTTCTTGTCTTCTACTCGGTGGCATTAA
The DNA here is from genome assembly GCF_048128805.1 of Centroberyx gerrardi. Taxonomy (NCBI): domain Eukaryota; kingdom Metazoa; phylum Chordata; class Actinopteri; order Beryciformes; family Berycidae; genus Centroberyx; species Centroberyx gerrardi. The sequence goes on from NC_136005.1 coordinate 11,942,598, forward strand.
TGGTCTTCCCACTTTGAGTTGTATTAGTTAAAAATGGCTCCCGAGGCTGGGTTCAAAGGAAATGTTCTGGGTATTTTACACAGGACATGTATGCAGACAGAGGCCCCTTAAAGGGGGTCTTGGAGACAGGACTGCTGGTACCCCCCCTTCTCTTCTCTCTCTCTCTATCTCTCTCTCTCTCTCTCTCTCTCTGGGAGTGGGGTATATGTCATTGGCTGTTTGTGGTTCCTGATCTACTCAATTCTCTGGGAAGTGACCATATTTGGCACTCTGAGACGTTTACGCCTAAGGGGGGGGGGGGAGACCAAACAACAACCAAAATACTTGGAATATTTCATTCTGAATCCACACACTGCCTGATATCCCCACCTCAGTCATGGGAAAGGGGAAGTATTGATATGTAAACCACGGTGAGGCTGTGATCTGCTGACTGCAGGCTAGAGAATGTAATAAAGCGGTTTTTACAGGTGGTTGTTAGTTGATGTTGATTGGGTTGTTTGTCATAAGAAGGTGGGGGGGTGAATGTGTGAAGACAAAGTTATCAGGGAGCAGCTTTCTGAAGTAACCGCTGAGCTGCCGTCTTCTCCTGGGCTAACTAGCAAAAAACAAGTTGTGCAACTGGGAGCCTTGCCCCCTTCTTGTTCCTCATAGGCTTGTGAGCACAGCTCTGTTGGAAAGGGTAGCGTGTGTGTGTGTGTGTGTGTGTGTCAGTATGTATGCTTTCCACAGTCTGTGTGCTTCTTTAACCAGCTCTGTCAGACACACTGCATCAAAGCCTCAAGAAATCCAGATTCTTGTAGACAGAGTTAAATGTCCAAAGCAGTCTTCCTCATTCAGGAAGAGCAGTCGAATCCTTCTGAACCCTGCTGATGGAACAATATATTGACTTATAAATATATGGCTACAGCAGGAGGAAGGATAGGCTAGTCGAGATGCCCTCCATGTTGTGTGTGTGTGTGTGTGTGTGTGAGAGAGAGAGAGTTTGTCTGTGGCCTATTTGGAATCCTCAGGCACCCTTCACTGAAGCACACAGTGGCATTTTCCCACAATGCTGTGCGTGGTGTGGAATGTGTTTGAAGTGGCCCACCCTGTAGGTGCCTGTGTGTGTGTGTGTGTGTGTGTGTGTGTGTGTGTGTGTGTGTGTGTGTGTGTCTGTCTGTGTGTGTGTGTCTGTCTGTGTGTGTGTGTACACGTACATACGTATGCACGTCAGCTTCTACTGTCTGCAGGATCTCTTCTCTCAGTTCCTGACCTTCCCTCTTCCGGGCCATGTATGTTTTCCATGTATCTGTGTGTGTGTGTGTGTGTGTGTCCAGTGGAGGTGGCCATGCATGTGAACAGTGTGTCCTAGAGTGGCAGGCTCAAGGGTGGGCTGCCTGCTAACACCAGCCCCTGTACCCTGAGTGGCCCCTTGTTTCCCTACACACCCAATTCACGAATGGACGCATTGCATAATGTATCACTAAAAAATAACGTTATATATATATAATGATAACTAACTGGACAATGTGCCAATTTGCCACAGAATAGTCTTGAGGATGGACAGCGAATAACATTAGGCTTTATAATGTTAACTCTGAAAGGGAGTCAAAACAATGAAGATGGGTTGGATTTGGTATAGTATGTAACGTTCTGACAATTGACAATAGGTTTTGGGCAGAATCAAGATTTAATACTCCTATAGCTAATATGACGGTGTGAACAATGTATTGAGTATGTATGTGCATCCCTGTAATGTCCCTGTATTTAGAATGTACCAAATGAATAATGTAAGGTTCTTAAATAGACAAACTTCAATGAATGCTTCCCTGGGCATCTTGATAAATCAATGGCTATAAGGGTTAAAATCCAAAAGAAGGCTACGACGCCACTTTGACTTACAGATAGAACATCCATTTATTGTAAGCAAATGACCAAACATTTGCCTCAATAAATGGCCATTTTATCTGCTCTTTCAATGCCTTGGAATCCCACTTTGGAAAGCTGATATAATATGTTTGATAGGCTACATGCAGAATCCAGGCTTTCACAATGCAGCCCTACCGCTTGTTGCAGATTGCCATTGTATGTTTGGATAGCCCGTGTCCACAGAGCCAGCAGACAATGGGAGGGGTCATGAACTGAGGCTCCGCTAGTTGCGCGTTATACATTGGGAGTGTTGGCCAGGAAGGCAATATGTACTGCTAAAGGAAATTAACTGTTGGGGTGCCTTTCCTAAGTGTTTCCTCCTCTGCTCTTATCTCTCCAAGTACCCTTTTCAACTTCTCCTCGCTTGCCGTTGCAATTTTTAATCTTGTTTGTACTTGTGCGTGTGCGTGTGTGTGTGTGTTCCAAGCAGTCTTTCCTGCAGCACTCCTTGTCCACAGCGATACAAGTGCTGGACGAAAAACACAACCTGACCTTTTGACTCCGACAATGCATCACCATTTGATCGGCCGACAAGCAAATACATTCCTGTAGCATGTTTGCTCGGGCGTTCAGTTTTGTCTGCTTTTGACAAACACTTACTAAGCAATACTATTTTTCAGTTTTTAATCATTAATTGGAAAGGCTGAAAGGCTTTTTTGAATTAAGCCTTTGGAAAGTAGAGATGATTGATTAAAATGAATGAAAGGAGTTTTTTTTTTCTCAGACACATCATGTCAACCTGTGAATTAAGTGAAGGATTGGAATATGTGTATCAGTCTGTGTATGGCAGGACTGGTTTTTAATATGCAGCTTAGCTGATGCTCTCCTCTCTGACTCCCATTCCTAGATAGAGAACTATGGCTGTTTATATAAACCTCTACTCACCACACAGAAATGTAGCCTGGTTGGGAGGGGGTGGGGGTGCAGGGGATCACACACACACACAGACAAACACACAGAGTGCGCCGTTACGCCATGCTGCAACAATCTGATTTGATGGTCCTTGTTGCTGTTTGGATCGGCCCTATTTTAACTGTCGGTGACTTCACACTGTAAAATCCAAGTTGAGCCGTTCCTGTAATGCAGGGATCAGCAATGGGACCCTTTGGGGCCCTTTGGCAGGCAGGACCAGACAGGGGCTGAGGCAGGCTGAGAGAGCAAGCCTGCATGGGACTCTGTATCTGTGTGTTTGTGCGGCATGGAGGCCTGGCGGTTAGAGAGTTCAGAAGGCCGTCCCATAATTCGAAGGCGACATGTTCAGCAGCTAATGTGTCCATCCCTGTCAAAGTGTCCTTTAGTAAGACACTGACCCCCTGCCTGCTTCAGGGGCGCCACCGTGCTCTCTGACCCCTCTGATGAAAGTGTATGTGTGTTTGTGTCTTAGAGGGATGTGCGAACAAACGGCTTCCTGTTTACATTGTGAAAAACAAGGCTGAAAAATGCGTGATAGAAAGATGAATGACTTTGCTGTATGTGTGGTAGAATATGTTTAAATCTGTGTGTGTATCTGTCACTTGCACGTGTGTGTGTGTGTGTATTTGTGTATATGCCTGCCTATGTGTGTATGTATCTGTGTGTGTTTGTTGGGCTGGAGTGGCCGTGTAACTGAACCTGATGGGTTAAATGTATTTTGAGGTCTGTCATATGACTGCGGAGTGGCCCCTTTGACACACAGCCCAGTGAGTCTCTCAGTAGTTAATCACAACTAGACCCAAACACACACACACACACTGCTGCTGGATCACAATGTTGATCACTGTTAAATAGGAGAGGAATGGATTGATTCAAGCTATGAAATAAAGGAATATTGGCTACATATGATGGATATGATGTATAGAAATTGATCACGGACGTTAGGCCATAGTAAATGTCAAATTAATTCACACGTCATGGTTTTACAAGAGAGACCCAGATAACTGTTGACATTTGTTATTTCTATATTGAGATTTAGTTTGACATGGGAAATGGTATGATTGATAATGACATAGAATACTCCAAGGTGATAGTGAAGTTATGAAGAAAGCAGCTTTGGCTATCAAATAATATTTTTGGGCTGTTTTTGATTGTTTAAGCGAGGTGATCGTGTAGTTCCATAGTATTTTATGTCTCTCTCTCAAACACTCACAAATGTGTGTGCATTTCTCTTATGAACATGATGTGTCACCAAGGCTGTAGACTAGAGCCAAAACAAGCCCATGAAGTCTGGTTGATTCTCCAGTCAACCTCATTTCTTCCTATAAACGTTTTCTTCCCCCCTCTCTCTCAAAAGACTGGCGGATCTTGCAGTCAGGTGAGAAATGAGCAGAGCAGAAAAGCATTACTCAGAATCAATAGCTTCATTAGGTTTTTTACTGATTAATTGATTGATTTAAATGTACTGGGCTGTAAATGAATTGACTGATCAGACTTGGATGTGGATGGCGAGGTCGGTTTGTTTACCTTATTGGATTACGGAAGAGTTGTGCTACAGTGCGCAGAGCATGAAAAATGGTTCTGTAGCTTGGGGAACTCGGGGAGTGAGTCAGGGATTGAAATGGAGCTCATTGCTGCCTAAGACAACAGTTGGCTCTGCAACAGGTTGTCTTCATGGGTGCCCTTGTAAACATCTCAGCGAATGGTAGCGTTCTCCTCCTTGGGCCCTTGTTGGTTTGCAATTAAGTCTCATTAATCATTGAGAGCTTAACATTAATCCAGCGTGCTCTTAATGGCTGCAGGGAGTTCAGTCGGTCAAGTTCTGTAATTTTTCCGAGAAGACGCTAGCTTGACTTTCCAGTTTGTGGAGACTGGAGATGCAAGTGCCCTCATTTATTATGTCAATGTTAAGCAGCTGGCTTACACTGGAGACCTTGTGTGTGTGTCTTTCTCTCTCTTAGTGTGTGTTTCTATCTGGCAGACAGAAGAAATGTCTGAATACTGCAGCTTTTTGCCAGTGTTAAGTAACTAGCTTAAAACAGACGCTACTGTGTGCCTGTATGTGTGTGTGTGTGTGTGTGCGCGCGCTAACCTGAGTTTAACAGTGGCACAGACTACATGTCTGGATATTGGAGCTCTCCTTTGCCTCTTTCTTAGGTAGTGTTATTCATTTTTCTCTTCCACATCTCCCTCCCTTTTCCCCCCTCTCTCCCATGTCTTGCGCCTCTTGGCTCTATCTCTCCCTCCCTCTCTTCCCATATCCATCTCTCGCTCTCCCTCCCTCCCCTCCTTCGTGCTCTCCCGCTCTGTGCGCTTTTTCATTGAGGGGTGAGAGGGTTCACTCTCATCCACTGATTTGTTTTTCTTTCACACTGCAGATGCGCACAGCCTGTGGACCTGTCTTACACACACACACACACACACACACACACACACACCTGCTAATCCCACTCTGTATGGGGTGGGAAAGCCTCCTCTTTCATACCTCTTAAAGGTGTGAACGCCATCCATTTGCCACCTCTCTCTATCCCCCCTTTGTTTTTTGTTTTCTCCTCTCTTATTAGGCCTGCTTGCTCCAGCTGGGTCTAAGTGATGCTTAACATGTACACCTGCACATCGTGAACAACAGCACCCAGTCACATGGACCTCTGATTATGTTGTGTTTGCTGCTCTGCATCTGTGTGTGTCTCTGTGTGTATGCATGTGTGCTTGTGCACCTGTGTGTGTTTGTGTGTCCTTTTATGAGCGCTCATGCTTGTGTGTTCTGTGTTTGGTGATGGGGTGTGTGTGTGTGTGTGTGTGTTGGGTGGGTGGGGGGGGCTCTGTTTTTGTCCTGATGAACCAGCCTGAGATGGGTTACTATGGTGACAGCACTAGCTGTGCTGGTAGTAGGCTACAGTGCCCCCCCCCCTCCACCTCCCCTTTCTAAATACACTGCTACCCTCTCTGCATTTAACACACTTGTTTTGTCTCAAGGAATCGTCATTCATGCAGTTTTTAATGTTGCATGGTTATTTAACGTAGCTGTGCCTACAGGGAATGGTGTGGTAAAATCAAGCTTTATGCGAGTCATTTTTTAAATTAGCATTTGACTGATCGACTGATTGATTTATGTAATAATATATTATCATTTGTCATGCTACATCATTCAAGCGCCATACGAGCTCAGGAACCTGGTTTGGAAACCTGAGGAACATGCAGTTGATAAAAGGATCAGTATACTGAACAGCATCCCAGTGATAGTGTGAAAAACTAAAATAAGTATTGCCAGCTGAAGATGTTGTGCTATAGGCTGGGCCTCTCAACAGAATATTGTTGAGGTTATGCACAGGTATAAGGTGTATACACCCAACTTTATCTCTGGGCATCATAGAGCCTTGGGCTGAATGCCCAGTGTATACTGATGTGTCGCAGATTTAGTCTTTACAATTAATAATTGTAGAATATTAGCATACTGAAACATTTCATTTCATTGAAAATGTCAGCTTTTGATGAAAATCATCAAGATGCCTGAAGTGCAGTAAAATATTTTTGTTCCTCACACCATCAAGACAGATGATGTGATGAGTAATTGTGATCACAATATCTAGCAAAAATAAGCCATAGGTGTGCAGTCATAATATAGCTTATACTCACCTATTACTGTAATTGCTGTTGATTTAGGTTGAATGTTGGGTGTCATTGTATAACCACCTCCTTAGCACTATACCTACCTCTTCAGCTATCAGTACACTGCTGCTCAGGGAGGGATGCAATGTTCAAACCCCCATCAACACACCGGCAGGTAGAGAGAGAGTGAAACCACCTGCATTACAGAGAGGCAGTATACAAAGCTCAATTCTCAATTCCTTATCTCTGTTCTGTTCACTGCAATATGTCTAGGTGTGTGTGTGTGCGCGGTTATTTGTATCTAAGCATTGCTGTGTATTCCAGTGTACACCGTGTATGTGTACTTGTGTACGTATGCTTTTATGTTTGCGTTTCTGTGCGGTGGCAGTTTTCGGAAACAAGTCCACATACTGCACCATGTGAACCACCGTAGCCTCAGCGCCAGACGGGAGAGTCTGACCGTGCCTCACAACACCACTGGCCAAGCAGTAAATCTATTCTTTTAATTATAGAAAGTACACTTGTATGTTTTTATTTATGCCATTCGATCGTTGACGTGTGCGTTCTTTGGTCTGTGTGCGTGCGTCACGTGTTCTGTGTTGCTGTAACAGTGTTTAACTCGTCACTGGGCGTCCGTCACGCTTTCGACAGGCTGAGCAGTGAGGAGTGGGATGAGAACAGGTACATATGGATAGACTAGAGCGAAGGGATTGTTGTGTGGCAGGGCTGGTAGCTCACATCGGAGAGAGAGAGAGAGAGTGAAGGAGGGAGTGATGCCAAGATGGAGTGAAAGGGGGCAGAGAGACCGAGAGCTTGCGCCTAGTTTATGAGCTTGCATCGAGCATTCCCACATTCACTTACAGTCAAGGGGGCCCATACTGAATCGTGCCTTGCTGTGAAATGACAGCGTAATGAATGGAAGTCATTTTACAATGCCGGCACGGCCACAGACCCTCCACTCCGGGGACCCATCTGTCAGAGGCTAGGTAACAGTGAGTGATTTGTTGGCCGGGGGGCCTTTTGAACGTTGAACCGACGTCAGTGTTCCATCCATGCCATACCTAGCATGCTCACAGATATCCTATATGGAAAAACCAACAGAGGGGGGGAGCGTTTGAAAATCTTTGGGAATCGGCAGGGGTTCCCGTGGAAAAACAAACAGCGGGGGGGAATACTGGTACATAATCAAAGGCTCAGGTCTGAATGTTTCACTGACGCTCAGATTTTATTAATAACACGTTCATAAAAATAATATAAACTTCTACGGCAACGTGTAATGCCAGGGAGAGGTATAAAAAAGTGGCATTGAAGGGCAGAAAGTTATGAAAACAGATTTCAGTGGAGATTCAAATGTACCAAGACTTTTTATGTTTGTGTTGTTGTAAATGGAAGGAGACATCGAAGCTGCGGGTGTAGGCCTAAGCGATGGAAAGGGTAGAGGGAGGGAGAGATATGGAAAGAAGGAAGCAGAGAGAGAGAGAGAGGCAGGGTGTGTGTGCGTGTGTGTGTGTGGACGAATGTGTGTGTACGTGAGGTTTTCCTGCAGCAGCCAGTGAGAGCCGGTGGTCTAACAGCACAGACAAACAGGCCATTAAACTGACCTGGCCGCTCCGCTCTTCATCCCTCCATCCTCCCCTCTGCTTCTCCCTCTTTTCCGTCTTCGTTCGTCAAATCCCTCCCTCCGTCAATTCCCCCTCTTTCTGTTTGCTCCTGTACCTCTTTGCTCTCCCCACCTCTCAAATTCTGCCTCGTTTTTTTGCTTTCCCATCTCTCCTGCTTGTTAACTTGTCTTCTCACTCCTCTTCATAGTCTCTGGCTTTGTCTCTGTCTCTCTCTCTCGCTCTCTCTCTCTCTCTCTCTCACACACACACACACACACACACACACGTGCGCCCGTAGTCTCATTTCAAGGCAGTTAGAATCAAATTATTTTCTCCTCTCTGGGTCTTTTTCTTCGTTTGCATCAAATTTAGGATTCAACTGTAGCTCGGAGTTGGCAGCCTTGCAGCAATCCAGTCAAATCAATAGGATTTGCCATGCTTGGGATGAGCTCACTCGTCCATTCACCACACAGGGAATACCTCTCCTAAACCCCTAAACAGTTATAGCTGGAGGTTAAAACTACCTAGTGTCAAAAGACAGCGTTAGCATATTGAGCTAAAGCCAGGGCAGGCTCAGGTTAGATCAAACCTTCCCCGTCTCATTTTCAAGCTCTCTCTCTTGTTTCTATGTCTTTTTTTCTTTCTTTTTTTTTACCCTAAGTTATATGTTGAAGTTTTGCTGAGAACACATGCACCACAGCTTTTCTATAGTTGGCCGTCAGCGCTATTAGGGGGTTAAATGCCTTGTTCAAGGGCATCTTGACGGCGGTTGTTTAGGGAGTGGAGAGCATTGTTCACTTTTCCTGCCCGGGTTTTCAAAGCCAGAGATTCAAGCTTGTGACATCCTGGTTACATTCTCTCTGCTCTTACCCCTGTCCCTCTCTTGCTGTCTTTGCCCCCCCCCCCCCCCCCCCACCCCAGTCTTGTGTGTGTCGTTTCAGTCTTAATGCTGAGTGGCTACAGCACAATGTTAATAAATGGGCAGACAGTCAATTAGGTAGAAAGACAGATTTGCAAGAAGAAAGAGAGACACACAGGAGGGAAGAGGCTGACTTGGCAATGGCAGCAGGCAGGCGTAGCTCCTCCAGCCCCATGCGTAGCTCTGGTTTGTGGGTCGGTGTGTTGGTGGGGCTGGGCCCTGCAGCTGCTGCCGTGTGGCTGGAAGTCAAGCAGGGAAATGGAGCTCTGACTGCCTCCCTCTCAGGCCGAGGCTCACCACACCAAGATGCCGCGCTGCGCTCCACTCACTAACGTGGGAAGATGAAAAGGAACATCAGATGTTTTATGTATTACTCACTCTGTGTGTGTGTGTCTCTGTGTGTGTGTGTGTGTGTGTTGTCTGTCTGTCTTGCTCTATATCTTCGCCACAGTCCAGTCTGCAGTTGATTACCTGCTCCTGTTTCATAGTCTTCTCTCTGTTCCCAAACGCATCGGCTATGTCAGGAATGCCGTTTCCCCCAGCACGCTTTTTATTTGTTTGGAGCACCACCTGGTTTAGCCGTTTTGTAAGCTGCGGCCAGAAGTTTTTTTTGTGTGTGTGTTTGGTTTCCTATTATTTTCCAGACAGTGAACATGTTGCTTGTTGTACATTAGGACCTTGTTTATCTTTTGAACCATCTGGTATCCTAAATGGACATAAGCAGAAAGAAATGCAGCAAAACTGTATTCTGTTGATTGTGTGCATTTGTTGGAAAATACGTGCTGATGCATGCAACTAACAGCAGACAAAGTTCATACTGGATCATTTGGAGCACGTCAGATTACGCGTGCATGCAGACTTCATATTTTGACAGAGCTTTTGGGTGGGGGTTTCTGTTTGCCTCAGTGGTCTGGACATTTCATTCTTTCGAATAACCTCCATTTCTGAGGGGGTTTGGATAAATGACGCTGTACTGTGCTGCAGAAGCATGTGAGGCAGAGGGAAGGAGAGGGAGAAAGGGCTGGAATTGGAATGAGGAACTGGGCAGTAAGGAAAAACCTCAGATACAAAGACAATGACTATCTTATCTACTATACAAAAGGACTGAGGCTTCTGAATTCTTGGCCTGTGTTTGCTGTGTCTGAGAATGGAATCAGAGCAGGGGGCGGCAGTAGGCTAAAGGTTAGAGAAGCGGGCTTGCGACCACAAGGTTGCTGGATCAAATCTGTTGATTGTCTCGGAAAATCTGGGCAAGGAAAGTGAATAACACTCTCCCCTCCCTCAAAATGCCTTTGAGCAAAACATTTAACACCCAGCTGCAGATGTACTGGGCGGCCACTAGAAAAGATTTTTTAACCGAGTGAGTGCTCTTTTTCAACATGCTGTTGCTGAAAAAGAGCTTGTAGTCTTAGAAAAAGCATTACCTGGACAAATAATTGTTAAGATGCTTTTGGTGATGTCTGATGTCCTTTTAACCTCAGTCAGACGGCACACATATCCACATAGTGGATGTTTAGTGTTTGGGTTGGTAAGGTCGCGGAGACAGGGATCAGTTTCTATCAGACTGTCATTCTAGCAAGATGTCAAACAGGGCAGTGCAGGCACCTTCTGCTCTGTTTTTCTGCTCATCTTTCTGTTCCCCTCTCCCTTTTCTTCTCTTCTCCTTCCTCATGCCCTTTCCTCTTGTCTCCTCTCCTGCCCTGGTCTCTTTCCTTCCCTTCGCTTCTCTTTTCTCACTTCACTTTTCCTCTCCTCCCTTCTAGCGGCCTTGAGTCCAAGGTCAAACCAGGCTCGGTGGAATAACAAACAATAGTGAGTCATTGTTTTGAAAACAAGTGACAATGACCCAGCGCCTCGCCTGGCCCCCTCACTTTCTCTTTCTCTTCCTCTCTCTTCCTCTCTGTTTATAATCTGTCTCTTTGTCTCCCTCTGTCTCTACCTCTCACCCTCTCCCTCCGTCCCTCTCCTCCTCTCTCCTTTGCCAGTGCCGGAGGGTGGAGGGAAGGAGGCGAGCCAAAGTCACCAGTGTGATCTGATTTAGGCCTCTCTCTTCTCTTGGCCGGCCATCTGACAGCTCAGGGCCTGCATGTTGCTCTTTTCTCCCTGCTTCAATCTGCCACGGCCTGGCCCCGTGCCACAGCTGTAACGGGACCCGTCGTTGTATATAAATAGGCTAGGCCAGCTCCCCATGCCATGCTCCTCAATGGGAGGCTGAGGCAGTGGAGGAACAGGTGCTTTCCCCTCGCTCCTTCCCTCTCCCTTCCTGCCCGCCCCCCCCCCCACCCCCACCCACACACCTCTTCTTTCTCCCTCCCTTCCTCTCCCTCTCCCCTCTACCTTTATCTGATGTCCTCAAATGTAGAAGTACAGACCAGTCATGATGCACAGCTATGTCAGCTATGCTCGTTTGTCATATTACTTGGTCATAGGTCAATCTAATATAAATCAGTCAATTGAATTTTGAGATTTATCCCCCTCCTCACTGTTTTTGTATTTGCCTGTGCTCCTTCATTTTTATGGCACACTGATCCTATTTCCTCTCTTCAAACTGCCCCCCTCTGTCTCTTTCTCTGGCACACGTACTGTTATTTTGGTCCTCAACTCTCTTTGTTTTGGAGGTACAAGTTGGTACATGTTAATCAAAATGCCTCTCATGCAATTTTTCAGCATCATTTTTCACTGTAGAAGCCACAGCTTGGCAGTGGGCGCACAGGGAGCTGGCTTTACTTCTCAGGACTTTCCACAGCTATATTAACAAACAAACGCATTTTTCCACTGGCAGTCCACTTGGCAATGCGGCCGCATATTTTCTCTCCCGGGGTTTGTTCAGCAACTGAGCCGTTGACAAATCTATAATCGGCAGATCACCTCATCAGGGGCAACGTCGTCCTAAGCTGACAGAGAGAGGAAACTTCTCACGGTCCAGAGTTAGCCGCCACCTGGTTTCATGCTAGCCAGGTCTGGTTTCACGCTAAGCTAACGCACCGCTGCCCTCCCCTACAGTGAGAGGCAGAGGCAGGCTGGTCTCTGGGCTGTCACATCGACAGGAGGCCAGAGAGGGCTCCACTCTCACCTTCTAAAACTGCCGCTGCGTTCCACTTTCCTACTGCCAGCCAGCACCGAGCTAGCCAGCCTGCTACTATTGGTAGATGCGTATTAAATTCTCTGCAGGGAGCGCAACTCTAAAAATAAGAAAAGGATCTGTCTGAAATTGTAGCTACATTATGATGGAGGCTGCAGCTGTGGGTGCTCACTGAATAACAGCCTCAGAGATAGCAGTTTCATTACTATGACCTCAGTTACACCGGTCATGCCAAAGTGATTTTTTCAAATGTAATCATGATGATCTAATGCTATGAGACCGCTTTGCTGTGCGTCCACATGTTGCCTGAAAATGTCCCTGGCTCTTTCACTTTTCATAGCGTTTCTGCTTCATATTTGATGCATGTCTACATTACACACTTGTCTACATTAGGGAGAGAGACAGGAAAGATGGGAGAGGGACAGGGCATGACATGCAACAAAGGTACATATTATGGGCGTTTAGCTGATGCCCTTATCCAATGCAACTTACATCGAGTACGACAGTAGAACAAGGCTCCATTCTTAGATCACCTCACATTATAGGCAGCCAATAGCAAGGAGTCAGAGCCATCCTGGCAATATTCCTGTGATCTGAGTGTAATCATAAATAAATAAATAAAAATAAGAGCTAAGGAGAGAGACTGGCTGTGCAGTTAAATCTAAATTATCTTTTTCTCACTTGCCCTCCCCATGCCTCCACATACTGTAGCTTCTTCACATTGTGGCTGAATTGTGGGCTGGAAGATTCAATACCAGTGCAACCAATATTCATTTTTTTCTCTGTTTTTTTGGAATGCCTCTTCACTGTCACAATCAGTTTAATTTCCAAGTACAATGTACTAAAATTTGTCTAGACAATGTTGGCGCCGAGATATTTTAACAACTTAGTTTCACAGTACATACTGACAACGTGGAATGTGCAAGGACAACTGGGACGTTGCAAGACAGTGGACTACATATCACTCTTTATATACACACATTCAATGTTCAGTATTCAATAACTATTCAAGCAGCATGCACAGTGACAAATGTCAAGTCAGCAACTATCTTCAGACCTTCACTTTCAGAAGAAGAAAGTTTTTTTGAATTTTTTTTTTACCAAAATGTAACTTTTTGGAATGGAACCCTTCATTTGTCAATCTCCCAGTGAAGACTTGAACTCACCTCCCTCCCTCCATCTCCAATCTTTTCCTCCGCTGTTTCTGTTTGTCTGACACCCCTCCTGTACCTCCCTCCTCCTCTTCTCATTCCTGCTGCCAAATTAAGTGTCAAACAGACAGGGAAGGCGGGTGGATGGCCCACATTTCTCCTATAGAGGTCCACAGTATGGTACAGTACGTTCCAGTCTCTCCTCTGTTATTCCATTCTCTGGTCTGCTCCCCCCCCCCCCCCCCTCCCCCAGCCTCATTAGTGGCTGATTGGGTTGTTATTGTAATTAAGAGCTCCCGGACAGCCAGTGAGAGCACCAAGCTGTCTGCTTATGGGTGGTCCTCAGTGGGAGGGTGGGGTGTAGAGGGGTCACGGTCATTGTCCCCCATACACCTCCCCACCCCACCCTCAGTGTCTAGCATTCTTTTATATATCACATATAGAGCTGCAGACTGGGGTTAGGGTCAGTTCACTTGATTCAAAATGTAAATTAAAACATTATAGATTTGGTATAAGAACCATTTGTAACAAAATATTTCTATTTGTTTTATTCTTGAAGAAAAAACACCTGAATTGATTGAATTTAAATTAAAATGACATCAACTGTGCAACGGACATCTGTTCCTGTCTTTCCTCACACCTCCCCATGTCTCCGTCTGTCTACTTTTTGTCCCGTCTTCTCCTCTAATATCTCCTTCATAGGCTCAGTTTGTTATGAGTGTTGGTGTATTGTAGGTAAACCCCTCCTCTTGTTTATTTTTGTGTTAAGTGGCCAATAGGTAGCAAACTAGCCCCCTCCCGTCTCCCCTGGTTGTGTGTGTGTGTGTGTGTGTGTTCATGTATGTGGTCTGTCATGTAGCAGTGGTCCATAGGGGCCCTCCATTCATGCATGTGATCACCAACCGTCCTGGAGGTCCCTTACGTCACCCTGCCTGCCTGGCTAGGCTCAGGTTACACTCCCACCCCCTCTCTCCCCTCCCCTGCTTTCCCCCTTTTGCCCGCGACCCTTTCCCCCTCTCCTCTTCCGACTCATTCCCCCTCTGCTCTCGCTCCCCATTCGCTCTCTCCTCCCCTCCTCTTTGCCTCTCCCGTCTCCCCCTGCTCCTAAACCTGGGAGGAGAGAGGGAGGAGAGGGCTCATTGTTTTAAAGACACAGTGGCCCTCGGCGCGGACCCCGACTGCATAACATTTCTGTCCCCCCCCTCCGCCCCTTTCCCCTTTTCCTTCCCTCTTCCCCATCTGCCCCCCGATGACCCCCTCCTCTCCCTCCGTCCCTCCTTCCATCTCTCCCTCGTTCCTGTCGGTCCAAAACAAGACTCCATTTTGCGGAGGGAGCTCCCAGCAGCACTGTCTAGTGCTTCCCCTCATGGCCCACTGGCGTGTCTTTGTGTCAGTAAAGCTTCTCCAACAGGAGACATAACACATGTGTTAGCCTGTTAGCATGCGGTGAGAGGACAAAGACCTCTCATTTTAAGTAACACATTTCTTACCTGTAGTGGGGGAAAAAACCCTCAAGTGTCTCTTTAATGTGAAAGGTCATGTTTATGTCCTCTCTTGAATATCATTGTGGGCATAGGGGAAGTTGCACCCTGGCCCCCCTGGTGTTGCATAACGTAGTTTGTTATGTTGTCGTGTTGCACATTAGGTGTCCGGTTAGTGCTGCAGGCTGACAGCGAGTGGGTGGCCTGTAGGCCTGTTTGATGTGTCCAGAAGATAAGGCAGGAGTGACGGGGAGGTGTAAGGTTCCTCTTATCACTGGGAATAACACCTACTGCACTGGTTTATACGTCTCTCTTTCTATCTCTGTCTTACTCCGTCTTTCTTTCTATCTCTGTCTTACTCCGTCTTTCTCTCTTTCTTTCTTTTACCCGTGATGACGCCACATAGTGGAAGAAGGGTGTATTTGTGTGTTTGTTTTTTGTGTTTGTAGGCATGTGTGATACTATTAGTGTTTGGCTACTAAGGTCCAGAGGTTATACCTGGGCTAGTTTAAGGAACTGCTAGTGTTCCCTGTTCAATGTGATTGAACAGCCGGTAGAATGTGTTGCTACCGTAGCTGCTTTGAACAATTAAATTTGTTTACCCACCCAGAAGTTTTTTTTTTTTTTTATGTAGCCCGGCATGCGCTTTATCTGATGAGCTGAATAACAGCTGAAATTGGATTCATTGTCCTTTTACGAGTTGGTTTTGGCTGGCGGCAAGGCTGGCTGCACACTGACTTGTGCTAAGTTGAATAGACTGTTTGTGTTTGTGTGTGTGTGTGTGTGTGTGTGTGTGTGAGAGAGAGAGAGAGAGAGAGAGAGACACGGAGAAGGAAACAGTAGCTGGTTTGATTTACTACAGTGGACAGTTTTGTGCTCATTTCGTTGTTTTTTTTCGGTCTTGTGTCAGGGAGGAATTTTAAGGGACTGTGTAAATGTGGGTGTGTGTTTGTGCGTGGGAGTACATGTGCACCCTTGTACCCATGGAGGTGAGTTGTGTGTCACTCGTAAAGAAGGGGCCAGCTGAAGTATGACATCCCCATGGGGACGGAAAAGTCATCAGCCAAAGGGGGTGACATCAGAGATTGGTCGCTTCCCTTTCCTCTTCCTGCCGCCTGTCCTCCCCTCTGTCCGTCCGTCTGTCTCAGATAATTGATTGGCTCTAAGGGAGGAGGGGAAGTATGCTATGCTGAGTATGTGTGAGAACGGCTCAGCCTTGGAGGTCCCACCGCCAAATGATACACCGGTAGAACCCAGGAGACGTGTGTGTGTGAGTGTGTGTGTGAATGGGCACGTGTCTACATTTGTGTGCATTGGATTTCCCATCACTATGGGGCCCGCTCCAATGTGACCCGGGATTCAAGTTGACCCCTAGCCACTGATCTCTCATCAGTTTCAGTTTCTCCCTTTAGCAGGCGAGATCAGTGTTTGAAGGGGGAACACTGACCCAGATCTGTGCAAAGTGTAGCTTTCACTTAACCCATGGCTGAATAACAGGCTTTGGTTTGATAACAAACCAATTCACATGATCAATGTTTGGTTCTTTGTGTGACCTTACCCAGCCATGTGATATAACCAACTGATGTCATCACCGTTGAGTCCCATCAGAAACTGAAGAAAGGCTCCTTTAGCTGTGCTCATGCCATGCCCACCCACCAGCCTGTAGACTCAATGCACAATACATCAACTCTAGACAGATCTCATAACTTGAATGCCAAAATCCACCCAAAATGAAATATTGCATGTTATTCCTATGATCATGGATAGCGCAGTCTATTTTTGTGGATATGAACCAGTCTCTTCCAGTGCTAGAAGCAAGAGAGCCAAGGCTGCAGTCTGTGACGTTGAAAGCATCACTTTTTGGAGTTGCACCTTTTTGAAAGGCTGATTTTTTGAGACCAACACCAACATGGTGGCTTGGAGATACATTTTCTAATTGAGAACAGAATGGGAAATTAACACCAGCTGCCAAATGCTGGCAAATATTTGTTGTGGCTTGTAAGTTTGTCTACTCTACCAGCTAATTTAGCAGGTAACTAACCAGGTTATTTTCTACTCTGAAAAGCATCTTGTCTGATGAAATGGCTGAAATAACATGTAAATTTTCCTTCCCTGGTTTAGAGGTGTTTCCACTATCGTGAAATATAGCTCATCTACATGCTCAAAAATGTTATGTGAGTCCACAAAGTCAGCTTCTCCTTACAAATATTGTCTGAACTGTCTCAAGATCATAGGAATAACATGTGGATTATTATTTCTATTCCAGTGTAAAAAATAAGTTAGGTTTGAAAGACCCAATATGATAAAGTCCTTTATTTTTCATATATTCTTTTAATATTCCATATACTTTAAGTCAGTTTTGAAAATCCTGTTAGTGAGTTTCTTCCTTGAGAAGTTGGTGTGTTTGTGCATACTGGTGCAAACTTGTTGCTATGGAGAGCTGTTGCCTTTTTTATGATGTTTGTCCAATTATGTCTATAGGGACGTGATGCAACCCAGCCTTCCTCTATTCTAGGCCTCACTATTGTCTTCCAATCGCTTGTGGCCTAATACCAAGATCCACCTTGACACACATGCACGCACACACGCAGAGGTTATGTGTACACACATACGCTCTGTTTGGATAGCCGGTAGGCTACAGGCTGACCATTGTAAAACTGAACAAACGAACAGACAGGGGCTGCACTTGGCCTTACACCATGTACAGAGGAGCACAATTGATAGCTACAGTTTAATATCTCACTTGGACTAATTCCTTTCATTGTAAAAATTGTGTCACCATGTCCAGTAACACCAATCTTATATTAACATACTTGGCTATGTAGGGCACTTAAGTGTTTCATCACTCTTTTGTTAAGTCTCTTACACGGGCACAAAACAGGATTTTGAAATTTGGACCTTTCCTCCTGCATATATCTTGGTTAAAATGTTTTGACCTGTGAAGCTGTGATGTTGTTGAACCAAGCATTATTACAGGCATTACATTACAGGCAACCTGGCACATACTATGTAAAATGAATGTGAAACACTAGTGCCTTATAAGAGAAAAAAAAATACATTTTTCAATTTGAGATCCAGAAATCTTTCTTTTTCTAAAATGACAGCAGCAGGTATATGCCCTATTATTACAACCAGGTTGCACCCACCATGAGCTGTAAGTATTTGAAATAAATATAGCTTTGTTTCAATTTTGAATAGCTCACCCTGATTATCAACAATGGTCTTATGCTGCTGTAGTAAACAACATGATCTTATTTGGCAATCTAGCTATTACAGGCCTGATTGGATGCCAGCCATTTCATTGATGTGCTGCTGGTCAGAGTTTGTACCTGAATTGTTGACATGTTTGTCTTGTTAACCATTAACAGAGTGATAAGTTAATAGGTAGCTTACACCTGGGAGATGACGAGGGTCAGCAACTGCTGGTGCTGTGCAATACACTGCAATGACTTGTGACTTTTTTGGGAAGGTGTGTGCTTGTTTTATTATTTTTGGTGTGTGTGTGTGAATGAGAAAACAAACCCAAAACAAAAACAAATGGGAGAATAGGGAGAGGTGGTAAGCAGATGGGATTCACACCTTTAAGATACAGTATACAGTATGAAAGACATGTACAGAGTGGGATAAGCAGGTGTGTGTGTGTGTGTGTGTGTGTGTGTGTGTGTGTGTGTGTGTGTGTGTGTGTGTGTGTGTGTGTGTGTGTGTGTGTGTGTGTGTGTGTGAGAGATTGATTGGAAGCAGCAGAGCGGTTGTAGACCATTAGCATGCTGCTGTCATGTGCAGAAGGCTGGCTGACCCACCACTCCTCCTCTGCCACCTCATACACTTACACCACACACTCATTCCACCCTCCATTTTGTTTACATGTGGAACCTATAATGTCAGGGGTGGTGCGTTACTGACGGAAACATACTCAGATTGTGAACCATAGTTGGTTTTCTAATAAGTGTAATCAGTTCCCTAGTTACCTTTTCCAATAAGACGGTTATTGCCATCCTGACCCTATTTACCTTATATTTCTTGTCATGCTATCAACATTTTTATGCATCATTTGAAGAGATTGTTATATCATGAGAAGGTATGCATTAGATTGTGAAAAGTGAACAAAACCTGGAGACACTTATCATAGACTGGATATATCCTCAATATCCTATTAGCAGCTTTGTGAACAACATTTTTGAAAAAAATAATCAGCTACAGTGCAGTTGCAACAACAGAAATTATGTTTTCTTTTTTTATACCTGTCATTTAAAAACAAGGGAACATAGGAAATGAGATTTAACAATTTAATGGTAAGCATAATAAAATACAGCACTCTCTCCAGAATGTGTTGAGAAATAACACATGTGACATACTGACTTCTAGTGTGTATGAAGCGCCCTTCCCTCCTGTGTGGTGATTTTCCTTTCATCGCTGTAGAATAGGGTGGAAATGTGTATCTTGTTGTTATTAGTAGGAAGCAGCAGCAGCATGCTTTTCCCCTCTCTACATCTCCGCTAAGTAACCGCCCCCTAATGAATTCTGCATTCCTCTGATGTATGTGTGTGTGTACGTGTGTGTGCACATGTGTGTGTGTGCCTGCATTCGCCCGTCCAAGTGTGGGCATATGTGTGTGTAAACGTGCAGCAGCTAGATTATGAATGAGCAGGGAGAAGCGTTTTGCTTCCAGGCTTTTATTTCTGTTAACCCTTTCTCGTCTGCTTCATTCAGATAAGACAGTGCCATACAATCATTTCCTCTCAGGGGAAATACTATTGGAGCCAATGAAAAGAGAGAGTGTGTGTGTGTGTGTGTGTGTGTGTGTGTGTGTGAGAGAGAGGGAGAGAGAGAGAGGGAGCGCTCGCGGCCAGTCAGATTGTCAAGGGGACTGAGCGAGGCTGCTTTTGTGAATGGCTCTGCTCTACTTAATGCAAATCACTAGTGGTTTCATGGCTTAGATGGGGAAAAAGAAGGACCCATTGATGTTCATATCCGGTTGTTTTAATACAGTAGCAAATTGAAGCGGACTCTTTTGCCGGCTAGGCCTACAGGCCACTGTCAAGCAAATTGCAAGCAGCACCATGTCACTTCATCTACACAATGGTGTGCTCTCTTCATTCTTTTCTGTACAAGTAATTAATACTCAATAGCGAAATATACTTGGGTGTGGAAAATGGATGTTTAATGCTCCCTCAACACTTCTGCCAATGTGCCTTTGAGCAAGATACTTAACACAAAATTGTTCTAGTGGAGCTTCTCAGTGGTATTGTAGTATTGGGCAGCTCCCAGGTATGTTTATAACTTTATGACTGTGAAGCAGGGCAATGCTGAAAAAGGATGTACATGCTTAGTAAAACCCTTCCCTGGATGAATAAATATATACTGTTTTGACTCCACATTGACTACAATAATGCAGAGTAGACTTGCGTAGTGGCGACGACTGACTGTATTCTTCTCTTACCTCTCTTTCTCTCTCTTTACCTCTGTCCTCCTTTCCATCCTTCCAGTCTGCCAGAGTAAGGACATCCGGAACAATGTGACCAACCTCCAGTCGCTGGAGAACTGCACCATCATTGAGGGCCACCTGAAGATCCTGCTCATGTTCAAGACCAAGCCCGAGGACTTCCGCGGCCTCAGCTACCCCAAGCTGAGGGTGGTGACCGACTACCTGCTGCTGTTCAGGGTCTACGGCCTGGAGAGCCTCAGCGAGCTCTTCCCCAACCTGACAGTGATCCGTGGCAACAACCTCTTCTTCAACTACGCTCTAGTGCTCTTCGAGATGCTGCAGCTGAAGGAGGTGGGCCTCCACAGCCTCATGAATATCACCAGGGGCGCCGTGAGGATCGAGAAGAACCCGGACCTCTGCTACCTGGCCACCCTGGACTGGTCCAAGATCCTGGACACGGTGGAGGACAACTACATCGTGGCCAATAAGAACGATAGGGAGTGTGGAGACGTGTGTCCCGGCACAGCCCAGGGCCAAACCATCTGCCCACAGAACACCATCAACGGACACTTCAGGGGACGCTGCTGGACACAGAGCCACTGCCAGAGAAGTAAGTGTATTTGTCTGTGTTTGTCTGTCTGTCTGTCTGTCTGTCTGTCTGTCTGTATCTTTAAGAAAGAGGTAAGAAGAAAGAAGGAAAGCTTTCTTGTACCATACTTTGAAATACTGAGGATCTTCTGTCCTTTTCCCCATACGTATAGCCATTAGGAAGTCGATTGTTCTCAGGCATTTAAACTGCTCTTCCAACCTGATACAGGCAGAAATTAAGAATGACATTATTACATTGAGAAGTGGAAAAATTTCCATATTGACTCGGCTACTGTGCGCGGAGGTGATAGTATAGCACCTTCCCAGAATCCATCATGTTCCTTGTTGTTAAGCGGCCCGTTGAGACACATAATGAGAATATGCATCGGAGATTTTTCCTCGCAGAAATCAATTGAGGCGACTGATGTTTTCACTCCAAATGGTTTTCCTAATGATTTCTATGATGTGGAGGGACGCTCTTAATATCAGCAGTCAGAGGTCGTGGACACGCCCCGCCCTCTGATTAGCATTCATTGACTGGAGCATTGTGGGTAAGTGTTCTGTAATTACAGGCTAGGGATCAGCTTGATGTGTGAAATGACTCAACTGCATTGTAAAACAGGGAACTGCGCGCTGACAGGTAGACATTATGGGAAAACAAAGGCAAGGAGAGAAAGAGAGTAAGGGTAAGAGTCAGGGAAACAAGGCAGTTGGAGAGAAAGCAGACAGACAGACAGGGATAAATCTGATTTATAACAGTACACTTGTTTGTTATGAATTATACAGATTTTCTATCCTTTGGTTAAAAAGAGCTGTGGGTTGGCTTAGTGCTGCAGCAAGTCAGTCAGTCAGTTAGTCAGTCAGTCTTTCCTCTCCTACCCTAAACACAGAGAATGGCTTCTATTGTAAGACACACAGAGAGAATGCTTATTATTTTTTTGAAGGCGATTATAGCTTGTGTTGTTCTGTCTGTGTGTCTGACTGAGAGGCTAGCGTTCAAAGCATAACGACCTCAGCCATGTTTATACTCGAACATTGACTGTTACAGCCCGCATATTATGTTGGCTCCTCGATTTTCTGCCAGGCCTCGCTGTCGGGAAAGCGTAATACAGGAAACGTCTCTCTTTGTGTCTCTCTCTCACACACACACACACACACACATGCACGCATTGCCTTGGAGTTGTGACTTTGACAAGTAGGTGTACAACGTTCCATATGTTTTATTTGAATGGTTAAAACAGCCATTTTTAGCATTACAGTGGAAGAGTAATGGAGGTCATGGATGTGATTTCCAGGACTTCAGGTGTTTTGAAAACGTCCCACATCCCGTTTTCCCCTGGTTTTCTCCAGTTATTTCCTTTTTTGTGTTGTCCTGCTGATCCCATATGTGAGAGTCGCAGTATGTGGTCAAATGAAAGGCAAAGAAATAGAGAAATAGTTGAGGTTCTTGTAGAATTGGACTTGATTCCAGAGACATACAGCCATTGAGAACATAAAAAAAAAAAGAATGTCCATTGAGAAAGCGAGGGAAGTGAGAGTGTATGTCAGAGAAAGTGTTTGTGTGTGTATGTGTGTGTCCTTCACTTTGGTAAGGCCAGGGGAGCAGGTATGACGCTGTGCTCCGTGTCATGTGAGAGGCACCAGTTTAGTCAAGTGCTGTGTGTCAAAGCAGGAGCCATTTCTAGAACATGATGCAATTCTTCTCTCTCCCTGCGGCGAGGGGAGTGTGTGTGTGTGTGTGTGTGTGTGTGTGTGTGGGGGGGGGGCACGCACAGGGATGATATGTGCGCACTTACAGTAAATGTTTGCGGGTGTTTGTGTGTGTTTTGATATATGTGTACTTAAGTGTGTGTGTGTGTGTGTGTGGTCCCCAGCGGAGGTGAGAGCTCCAGTTCCATACTGCTACAGACACGTGTTCCTCTCTCTCTCTGTCTCTCTCTCTCTGTCTCTCTCTCCCTCTCTCTCTCTCCGCCCCCTTCGGCCATTACTACTCAAAGCCCCCTCCATTCTCTCTATTTAGCCTACAGCAGCTAAACTCTCACTCTCCCCGTTCGAGTTTCTTCTTCTGTTACTACTGCTTTTCCCAAATCAGCGCTGTTCAACTCTGTCTGAATGATGATAATAATAATAATCGCCATGATAATAGTACTAATATTTGTAGTTTTTACTTCTGTACTGACCACTTCATTATGCAGCTTAATATCTTGCGAGAGTGCAACAGTGTGTACAACAGGAATCCACAACAGGCTAGAGCCTCGCAGGTCAACCTAGATAAGATGAAAGCATGTGAGATGTGAACCCAGGATAAGAGAAATTAGTTTCCTTTGAATGCTTATGCAGTGCTATAGAGTGTAACACGTGCTGCGTGGTGGGATGAGGAAGCTATAGGATCTTTAATTAGGGCTTCTGTGAATGAAAACTGTTTACAAACTTAGATGCACACATGCAGACATAGGCACAGGGCGGAGGAACATTAGATGGCGCATTAAAGTTTATGTGCGAGTGGAAACTGTGGGGTTGTTTTTGTTGTGTTTTTACAGGGTTCCAGTTGCCTGAGGTAAGAGCCAGGGGAGAGCCTGCATTCCTCTGATCCTACACGTGCTCCTCACAAGCAGGAAAACCACTGTATGTGTGTGTGTGTCTGTGTGTGTGAACCAACAAATGTCATATTTAACCGTACAGGGCTCCTAAGTTACTTCTTGGCAATCAAAATAGCCTTGAGAGGTGTATGAGATCTGACATTCATTGCTCAGTGCTCTTTTCTCTGCTTTGCGTGTGTATGTGTGTGTGTGTGTGTGTGTGTACGTGCGTGTATGTTTTTGTGTGTGTGTGTACAGCTGTGTGCAGGTAGCTGTGCGGATGCGGAGGTCAGTCCAGTAGTAGGTTTTGTCAAGCGCTCTCAGGCTGCAATTTTCTCAGCTTTTACAAGCTGTCACAAGTCACTGTGGCTTTACTGCCTGATTGAATGTTGCTGGTTGTTTGCTTTCCCTCTGGACGATGGTAGCGCAATAGTGTATTGCGATTGAGGGTAGTAGTCTGCTACATGCATAGTCTGTGTTGTGCTGTAGAGCTGGATATCAGAAAATCCCAATTTGTGACATTGATGCTGATTTTTAAGGCACTGAAACGTGTCTTTGAGCAAGAAAATGAATCCCTAGCAGCTCCAGGAGCGCTGTTCTGTCGCTGACCCTGCGCTTGGATCTCCCTTTGGAGACGGGGAAACGAAGAGACAAATTTCTCCCTCTGGGATCATGAGTATCACAAAAAACTTCCTCTGATATGGTTGAGCTTAGATCAGACTGGCAATGAAAAAGAGCTAAAAATAAAGAAGAAGAAGGGTTGTCAGGTCAGAGGGCAAACATCGGACCACTGGTACCTGCTGTGAATGAGACAGACATGATGCGTGGGTATGTGGATCCAACCTGCACACTTACACACACACCCACATATACACACCCACACATGAGCACATGACGCATCCAAGATGAGTACTAAAATTTGTGCCAACATACTTTGGCATTGAAAATATAGACTTGTGTAGAACAAGGTTGGTTGGTTTCTCAGATGGATTCTTGGATTGCTTTCGCCGTGAATGTGAGAGAAAGCGATCTCTTGATGTCTCCGGCGCTTCTTGCCTGTGGCCAGTTTTGAGTTTTCATTTTGGTTTTGATTTTGAGGTGAATGTAGTAATTCACCTGCGTTGTTACCCTTCAAATTTGATTTCCTGTTAAAGGAGAAACCTAGCACTGATGAACACTAAGTGGCCTTTGAACATAAGAGCAGAGATTTGATTTGTTCTTTCCAAAAGGAAGGAACATTTTAAAGGTATTATAAATGAGATAAGAGAGTGGAAGAGAGTGGACTACATGTACAGATAAGACAAAATTAAGGAAGAGAGAGGACTGAATACACAGATGAGACAGAACTAGACTTACAGATGAGAGATAGACAGACACATAGACAGGCAGATAGCTGGAAGGCAAGCAATCCAGCCAGAAGACTAGATTTATAAATGAGAGGTAGAGAGAGAGAAGGAGAGATAGACAGGAAGAGAGCGGAATATATTCACAGATGAGGGAAAGAGAGAGAGAGAGAGAGAGAGGGAGCAAACAGCCGATCTCCTGTTTAGATAAGGCTCTATCTGTTGCTGAGGCCTGGCACACTCTGTTCAGCCTCACAGACACCAGCCAGCTCCATGCTTGCACAATACACACACACACACACACACACACACACACAGGAGGAGAGAAAGCTTTTCAGGTCAAAGTTCACCTAGCCTGTGCGTGGGTGCTTTGTTGTTGCCTCCGATTGTTTTCAGGCACGCACACACAAACACACACGTGCGCAGCCACAACTTCACCTCACAGTGACAAAAGCCATAGAGGGAAAATGCCATCTCTCTGTCACATAGCCACTGTGCATGTTAATTTGTGTGTGTGTGTGTGCATACATGTTTGTATGTGTCCACCCAGCTCCTACGTGCTGGCATTTTCAATTGAGGTTAGAGCCACCATTCCAAGTGCATTAGCCTTTAACTGTAACCCTATAAAGAGCATAGTTATCAGGTGACAGATGTTTTTCAAATTTTTGGCCCAAACAATTCACAGTAAATGGTATTATCATAGTATTTCTCAAAATTATCACATTTGAACTTGTTTTACTTGTGTTTACATTGATCATTGAGTACTCATGTTGTTGTCTGAAGTACTTGGTAATCATGGTAGTCACGGTAATGGAAATTGGCATCAGTGTCATTTCCATTAGTGTTTTATTTCTCGTGGTATGTAGTGAAACTGGAGAGAGCAGGGGGGGTAAGATGAGGGCCAGAGGAGAGCGAGAGAGAGCGAGAGGAAGAGTCTAGAAAAAGAGAGGAGGGGAAGAGAAGGGGTTGGGCAAAACAAAATAAACAGAGCAAAACAAACATGGCGGGGCGTTTCAAGTGTGGCTCCCAGGTACACACACACACACACACACACACACATATACACACACACAAAAACCACACACACTTTTTTGCCAGAGTGGCAAGTGGCCAAGCTAGAGCAGGCTAAAGAGAGAGAGGGAGAGAAAGAAAATGAGAGTATTAAGGATGGAGGAGCTCAATGAAGCGTGCTGTTGGCCTGCGCCCACAACCAAACAAAAACACTTAGCTAGCCCAACCTCTTAGCTGGGGTGTAAAAATGTCTCCTCTCAGGAGCCCAGACTCTCCTTCTCTCCTGTCTTGTCTCTGTTTCTCCCTGTGTCTCTAATGAGAAGTAAATGAAAGAGTTTTCCTGAGGCCGCTGTTCTTAATTTACTGCTCAATGACACAGAGAACGCGAGAACACACACACACACACACACACACACACGCAGAAAGGAACACACTGCCTGGATAGTATAGAAGTGTCTCTCGCCCATTAAATGGTGTTGGCTTGTTCCATAGGAGACGAACAACTCGGGGGTGGCCAACTCGGGGGCGGATGGCCACAACAGTTTTGGGTCTGATACGGATATTATTTACACACCAAAATTATCCGCCTGTGCAGTTGTGTTAGTTTTTCCCGTGCATTACTAAAACAGAATTTAACTTTGAAAGGGAAAACAGAAAGAGAAATTAGAAGACATTAAGACAGCAAATTGCTCTTATGCTTGTTGCATTTGAACGGCAAAGGTCACTTTTCACCACATCACCACAGTTAAAAACATTTCCCAATGGATAATAATCTAATCTAATCGAATATAATAATCTACCAGTGCAGATACTATCTATGGATATGAGAGTGCAGATCTAGTCATGTTTTTCCAAGTGCTTGCCTATAATAGTAGTGTCCTGATTTTTTTTTGGAACTAGTGTACATGCACATGTGTGGTTGTGTGTACGCTATATATGTCCATGTGTGTATTCGGTGAGATTTTTAGACCTGACATCAGCTCTCTCTCTCTCTCTCTCTCTTTTTCTACCCCTCTCCGCCATGTCCATGTTAAATGTCCCTGGGGCTATGAAGGGTTTGGTTTCTGGGCCACTTGAACTTTGACCCAGATGCTTTTCCAGTGAGAGGGGACTTGAGCTAGAAACGCTATCCTAGCTGTCCTCTCCCTCACTGGAATTAACCTAGTGGAGCTGCCTGGAAATGGGAGCGTCACGGCTTGATGTACAGTCAACTTGTACACACTAAGAGCTATGCAGTGAATCCACAAACCTAAGGTGTCGGATGAGTACGGTACACGTAGGGTACTTGTGTGTGTGTGTGTGTGCGTGTGTGTGACACATGCCATGTTAGGGGCACGTGACCGGGTGTCCGGCGTAAGATATGCAGCCAGGAACTGGGAGGGTCTCTGGGGGGCAGCTGGTACACATCACTTCACACCAGGATTGGGGTTTAGGGCTGCATGATTACAGCTAAATGATTATCCCGATTATTTTGCAAGATGTTGTGATCACGATTATTCATCACAATTATTAGTGCTGATAACTTTGTTTTGGCTAAAACCACAATATACAATTGTACACAATTGACTGTGCAGCCCTCAATTCACCTTCAATTCAAACACCTCAGGAAATTGTTTTCCTTCCTACTTGGGGAAAAAAAGGTGAACCTTTTGATGTTCTTATATCCAGTCTAAGAAGAAACAGTCGAGAATAAACACTCTGTCATTATTTAGCGACAGTGTATGAATTGTTTTCCATTTCCGATTTCATTTTGATAGAGTGAATTGAAAGTGATGTGATCCTAACCGTGATACACACACACACACACACACACACACAGAGAGTACGTACATTTGTTCTCGTCTTTCTCTCATTCATTACTATAGACGCAGGCAAGCTCCTCTTTGATGCTGTCCATTTGTGATAGTTAAAGCTTTTCCCTGGTGGCTTGCCTTACATCCACACACACACACTCGCCTGTGTTTGAATTACCATGAATATCTTATGAGGGACAGGGAGCGAGAGGAAGAGAAACAAACCGAAAGAGATAGAGGGAAAGAGAATAGTGAGGGAGGGAGGGAGGGAGGGATAGAGACAGACAGATAGAGAGGGAGAGGTAGTAATCATGCTCTTGTGTTTTTCTTCCTGGCAGCTTGCATCCTTGTTAACGAATCCAAATTAACTTTGATAAGCTGGCATCAGTTGTGTGTGTGTGTGTGTGTGTGTGTGTGTGTGTGTGTGTGTGCACGCGCGCTGCTCTGCGCTCAGCACGGTCCATTCATTCAGCGAGTGCAGTAGCAGGCAGGCAGTGCTAGCCGAGCGCCCCAGGGGATCTGGAACACTCTCTCTCCTCTCTCCTCCAGCTCATCAATGGACTGGCACTCCCACACCCGGCTCTACACAAACACACACACACACACACACACACACACACACACACACAAAGTGCACGTGCATATATGTAAGCGTAAGGGTGCACATGCATATCGACACACGCACAACACATACACACTCGCACACAGAGCCAAGTGGAGCGCAAACATACACACAAGGCTAAGTGGAGCACACAGACACTGCTGCCCACTATTCTGTTTGAAGCAGAGGATTGGCTGTTGGTTGAGATTCGAGTAGCCTATAGTGTGGAGAGGATGGGGGCTTCTGAGGATACCAGTATAGTGGAGCAAGATGCATGACTACTGCTGCTGTGCTGTGTGTGTGTGTGTGTGTGTTTGTACGCACACAGGTGTTGTTTTTTTAGGGTGTCTGTGTTCGAGAAGGAGGTAGCGAGCAAGAGGGAGAGAGACATTTCATATCTGTTAATGCCTGTGTTCCTCCTCCCTTGCATTTCTTAAGATTACATATTTCACGAGTTAAGTGAGGACAGAAATACTGAGAGGGAGATGGATGCCCTTTACTAATTAGGGTAAAAGCTTGATTCCCTCTCTATATAAGTGGTTTTGGCATGTAGGGGTATATTTCTTTGTAGGGTGTGTGTATGTGTGCACATGTTTCTAGGTATTTATGCGGGTGTTTCTCTGTGTGGATGTACAAGTGTGTTTCTCTGTGTTTGCGCGTGTGTAAGTGGCGATGTGAGGCGGGGAGGAGAGCATGTTGGCAGGCGAGCGGTTGTTGCAGCCCGAGCTGTCTGAAAGGACTTCCTCATTACTTCCTGCCTTTGTCCAAAGCACTTCCTACTGCCGAGCTCTACAACTGGGCCCTGGGGGAAGTCTGGTGGGGTGTGAAGGGGGGAGGAGGGGTGATTATGTGTATGTGAGAGAGAATGACAGGAGAAAAAAAAGAAGTACAGTTTAGAGTAATGGTTCTCAGCCGTGTTGATCCGCAGTCCTTTAACAAAGAGATACAAAGAGTATTTATCACAAATTCTAAACATAGTATATTTTGATGAAAGATATTTATTTTTTACATTCTGGAAATCAACCCTCAGGGACCCCCAGGTTGTGATCCACTATGTCAGACAATCAGGCCAGTCAGCTTGTTGAAATAAGAATACAGGGAGCTGAGAGGAGAGAAGAGCAGTAAGGATTGCATAACATGTTTGTGTGCGAGGGAGGAAAAACACACGACCCTCCCTCCGGTCGAGGGAAGGGGATTGTTTTCAGGTGTTTGGAGAGATCGGATGACTGCCTGGTCCCAATTCTGTAAGACATCGACCTCATACACACACACACACACACACACACACACACACACACACACACACAGAGTTGTAATGATGCAGGTTGATCAACAGTAGCCCTACGCTGTAGTATTATGCCAACATGCTCCGGTTTTCACCTGTCAATACGCAAATACAACCGAACCTAACATGGCAGCCTGGAGCGTAGCACTCACACCCAGCTCTCTCTGTCTCTCTCGCTCTCTCTCACACTCTCTCACACACACACTCACTCTCTCTCTCTCTCTCTCTCTCTCTCTCTCTCTCTCTCCGTCTGTTGGCAACACAAACACTACAGGGAGTCTGTGATGAGGCTACTACTACTACTATTTAGGCCAAACTAATGGCCACAGGTACATCTGATCTATAAAAGCTTGTACCTACACTAGAGGTTCACAGTAGTAAGATTATTGTGAAAGTAAAACCCTCATTATATATATCTGTGATACCATAGATTCTGATGTGGCACTGTAAGTAGTATAGTCACAATACCAAATTTTGACTTCGGCAACAATATCACCACAGGTATCTATTTTTTGTTAAACTGCAATAATTAGGTCCCATCAAATTTCACTTCAAATAGCCATTGGTGGGAATAAAAACTACAGCAGTGTTTCCTATTGGACATACAATAATAATAATAATAAAACAAAACTGTTAATTGCAACAGTCCTACCACTAGGGCCGCAACTAATTATTATTTTCATTGTCGATTAATCTATCGATTATTTTTTCGATTAATCATTTAGTCTATAAAATGTCAAAAATAATTACAAATGCCCATCACAAGTTACCAAAGTGCAAAGCGATGTGTTAAGATTGCTTACTTAGTCTGACCAGCAGCCAAAAAACTCCAAAGTATTAATTTTATAATGATATGAAATGGAGAAAAGTGAGCAAATGTTTGGTATTTTTACTTGCCTAAAACGATTAATCAATTATCAAAATTATAACCGTCTAATTTTGTACTGATCGACTAATCGACTCATTGTTTCAGCACTACCTACCCCACACACACACACACACATCAGCATGAAGTTAACTAGCATACTGTACCCCAGACAAAACGCATACCACCCTTTACATCATTAAGTCACAGTAAAGTGCACACTGCTGGTTCCAGTGGATCAGGGAAGCTGAGTGTGTGTTCACACATGATCTCACAGTCTCGGCCCCGCGTGTTCGGCTGGTTATGGGCTTAACATAGTCTGTAAGCACAGCTACTATGTACTGTATTTGGGACATCTGATGCTCGTGCTTCAGCAAATACTTGGAATTTCATTGGTGGCTTTGAGGTGGTACGACGGCTCAGATGAAGGGGTCGGGTGGGATGTTTGGACATTTGGAATTCCCAGGAATTTGTTGTTATATCACCTACCGGGGAGAAGGAAGCACAGAGCAGGCTGTTCCTTGTAGCTGAGCCGCAGAACAAAAAAAACTATACCGAACAAAAATATAAATGCAACATGTAAATTTTGGTCCCGTGTTTCATTAGCTAAAATAAAATATCTCAAATGTTGTGCACAAATTAGTTTATATCCCTGTTAGGGAGCATTTCTCATTTGCCTAATTTCTTTCAATGGAACGATTTTCTTATATGAACTTTAACTAAGTAAAATCTTTGAAATTGTTACGTTTGTTCAGTATATATCATTATAATCCAATAGCAGGGAAGTATTTTTTTCCACGGGTTTCTTTCCAACCCAAATTAATTTATTTTTGGAGATATCCGACTTGTTCCTGCTTTGTGTGTTTTTATGACATCATGCATAGGTTTGATCAAAAAAGAAGAGTCAAGACATTTCTCAGACTTAAATCTCAAAAGACTGGCTATAATAAAGGAAACCCTCAAAGTCAGTGTTGAAAATCAGCCTCAGGTTATTAAACTTTAATTAAATTCACCTGAATTGAAGTTTTTTATCCTCATCTGAGATCCCCATTTCTGAAATTGCTTCCAACTCAAACCCTTTCCACAAGGTTCTAAGAAGAACCAACTCACTTCACTGACATGTTCTTGGCTTTCAAGAAATGGCTCTTTTCCTTGAACCATTTTAACAGGTTTCTCCCAGGGAAAAAAAATCCCACTGTCCCCTCCGGAGAGTTCAGCCCTACCCAGAATGTGTTAAGTGTCTGGGAAAGGAGCGTAATTCTCAGTAAAGGGGAGCTTTGATGGTGGCCACCCCTCTGGAGGCTGTAATGGTGCGGTCCGGAGAACCTTTGTCTATTTAAGGCGATACTCGTGACATTGGGCTTGGGGTGGTGGTGTAGGTGGTGGACAGATGCAGGGGCGCATTATTGGGAGAATTTGACCCCGGGTTGACCCACCCAGGTCAGGGGTCAGTAAGTAGAGGATGGGGGGGGGAGAAGAAGGGGGTCAGAAAGTAGTGGGCCACTTGCTGGCCATAGCTATAGAATAGTGAGATATACACACACACACACATACACACACACATAGATTCCAGGAGAGCTCACCAAGACAGCGAGCACCAGTGTGGAACAGGGACAGGTCGGTGTGTGTGTGTGTGTGTGTGTGTAGTGTGTGTTTGCTTGCCCAGAGTCAGACAGTCAGGGAGAAATGATGTTTCTTCTCTCTCCTCTTCTCCATGGCGCTGCTGATGACACATCAAGACATGAAATCATAATGTATCCAAGATAATGTATATGAAGCAATGTCGATTTCAGGTCTAACTGTCTGCCAGCTCTGCAGCGGAAGTAAAATATGCCCTCCCCCCCCCCCCCCCCACCCCCTCTCTCCCATAAAGCATCCAGAGTCAGACTAGCAGCTCGGTAACCTGTCATGAAGTTTTAACGAGAGTCAGAATTTTTTTCTCTCAGTGATGTTTCTCCATCTGGAGCACCTGGAGCAAGCTACGCTGTGAGAACTTTTAGTAAGATATCTCCTAAAGAAATCTAGTGTCTTATCAAGTCAGGAAATGGTGTCATGAGGCATCTTCTCAACCCTGGAGCCAGTCTCCCATCTCTCTGTCATGGTTAATGCTTCAGCGGGTGTGTCACCTTGCACTGTTGGCATCAGTACACAGATAGGCAAGGCTCCAATGTGCAAAACAGGTGCATTCCTCAGGCCCACGCCTTCTCGGTATCTCTTGTTGTGGCATTTGGTATTTTGTGTTGAGACTTGTAGCATTACTCAGTACCGAGTAGTAGAAAGGTGAGGGGAAATTTTAGGAAGTTTACACAAAAACACCCACAATTGTTTGGCTTTGCTCATGTGCAGGTAACATTTCCCTTCTCAGGCAGGGTAAATTGCAAACGATGAAACCCGAGTGTATCCGAAACCATACACAGGAATGACTTGAGGGGTTTTAATCAAAACTGACCTCTGTTCCTGGATGGGAAGAAGCTGCAAGCCGCTGACAGCTTTAAGTTTCATCCCAGGCCATGGTCGGCTGGCTCCATTAAATGGGGCTTTTACCGAAGCCGTAGCCCACGTTTGATCATCCTAAAAACAATAGGCTACTTTCTTCCCAGAATGTTGCTCTCATCTTTTCTATTTTCCATTAGTTCTCTTTCTTTAGCTGATGTCCTGGCCTCACTCCCACTGCTGTCATGAAACACTATAGAGCCATTTTATTCTGCCTCTCCACTTTCCTGTCCTGATCATGGCAGAATGGTCTTGTATTATAAAAGCTAGGTTGTAAAAACATTAGGCCAATAAAGTCCCTTGGCCGCCTATGCCATCTCCTCTCTCTTCCTGATAACTTAAGTGGTAATATATTTGTAACACTGTGATAAAAATGCTATGATAATCCTTCTCTCTCTCTGCCTAAATGCATCCCTCGATGATACCAGAGTGGTGACAGAGTTATAAGACCGCTGTAAAAATGGCTTCTGCCGTTCCTTGGCCATCTCTCTCTCACTACACTTTCTTTATAGAATAGTAATAGAATATTGTAGCACAGGATAGGGTTGCAGTCATGGTTATGGTATGCAACCATTCCCTGTGCCCTCCCATCTCCTCTCCTCTGCTGACTATACTTTGATGGCCCCACTGCCCTCTTGATGAATGATTAGGGTTAATAATTTTAGCTACATCTGGGCGGGGAGGCATATCTGTCTAGTCGTGTGTGTGTGTGTGGAAAAAACCTCAGACACTGCTAAAACATGATCAAAAAGAGAAGAAATAGCTGTCTCTGTGTCTCTTTCTTTTTCTGTCTCTCCATTTCTCTGCTTCTGCTGCTCCACCTTGTGTCAAAGATCCTCCCTCTGTACTCCCTCCCTCCCTTCTCCCTCTCTTTTTTCCTCTCTGTCCCTCTGTTCCTTTGCTTTGTGCTCTCTCTCTCCCTCTCTCCCCCTCTTCCTTTCCCTCGCACGCTGTGGTATGCAGACATGCAGGAATTTCTGGGCCTCAAAATGATAGACCAAACTTGTCAGCCCTGGCTCCCGTTACTAAAGATGGCTGCCTTGGCAGTGTGTGCGCCTGTGATTGGTGCATATCTGAGTTACTCCCCACGTGATTGGTCGTAGCATGTTTGTCCACAGCTCATACGCTGCTGGGAAAAGCGTGAATTTTAGTGTTTTGTTTGTATAAGAAGGAGTTTCTGTGTTTATTTGTTTCTGTGTGTATTTGAGTGCTTTGTGTTACCTATATCGCTTTCTCTCTCCGTTTTTGTGTGTGTTGTGGCTTCAGGGACATATGTGTTGTTGCATGCTGCTGTGTCTGTGTGTGTGTGTGTGTGTGTGTGAGAGAGAGAGAGAGAGAGAGAGAGTGTGAATGAGGGGTGTGTCACTGCAAGCACCACTCCACCCAGCTTAGGTAAAGTGTAAATGACAGAAATGCATTAGAACGCAAGATGAGATGAGAGGAGTGGTTTAAAATGAATGTGTGGAAGAGACAAATGGAGAAGTATGCAAAAAGGGATAAGTTACTCTCAAATGTAAACTCTCTTGGCTCCTAACAAGGTTTCTGATTAGCCAACCAACTATCCTTAGCCCCGTATCGTGGTTTTATATCTGTTATGGACTTAGTCTGAATGAGTGCATGGCATGCCGTAGTGTGTGTGCACTTGCATCATTTATAGACTTAAGTTGCCTGCTGCATACTAGTCTGCAGACATTACATGGAGTCTTAAATGGTCATGTGTGATGTGTTAGAGCATTGCAATCGCCACTCACTGGTTTTAGCTGCAGCGCAGGTGCAACTATGGTGGCTGACGACAACTCGGCAATGGCAACAATGGAATCCTGTCACGCTAGGCCATATACGCTTCCTCTTTGAGATCCTGACGCATATCAGAAATGCAGTGAGAGGGACTTCGCCAGAGTGGTAGGGGCGCAAAGGAAGAGATGGAAGAGAGGCACTGCAGTTGAGCACCCCAGTTAGTTATGCGCTGTATAGTTGCATTATCTGTTTTCAGTATAAAATAGAATGTAATGGAATAAAATGGCATGTAATGAAAGAGGAGAGGATAGAATAAAATAGAAACGCTTCAGTATTCTCTGGGGGACTCTGCGGGCCTACTTTTATTTTTTTCCTGCTAGTTTGAAGAAGATGAACCCAGAACAGACACCTCTACCTCCAAAACAAAACAGCTGTCTGTTATTTGGACCTATTAAAGTCTGTTGAAGATGATACTGAATAGCGTCCGTAGCCTATCCCTGGTATAGACTATGAGCTAGTTAGCTAGTCTCTCAGGATATGCGTGTGCGTATGTGTGCGTGTTTGTGTGTGTGTCACCATGCAGGCAGAATCACGTCCAACCCGGCTAATATTTAGCATGCCTTGGCTGCTGCCTCCTCACTCCAGTGTCTGCGGCTCTGGGCCTTGTGACGGCATTGTTGTAGCTAAAAAAGGTTCTGCTCCTTTGCTCTGCTCTGGGCCTGTCAGGCAGACATACTGCACTCTACACACTCACACACACACGCACACATAGACCACTCTCCCAACTATGTTATGCCGTTATGCTGTGTGGACCGAGGCGTGTGTGTGTGCGTGCGTATGTATACCCATATATCATCTGACTAATCCTTGTGCGATTTGTATCGTGACAGGAGAGAGGAATGAGGATTTTTTTCATGAGGAATTTTGTTGTCATGTGCTGTCGGTTTTCCTCTTTTAGTTTGTCTGTGTGTACCAACGTCAGACCAACATGGCTCTGAATTTGGGTTAATAAGATCAACTGGACCCGCAGTATTTCTGGTCTGTGTGTGTGTGTGTGTGTGTGTGTGTACAGCGAACATGTGACCAAATGTAATTCACATCAATCTCGAGCGAGGAGCAGTGGGACATTAGTAGACACACGACAACACCACCAATCCATCTGCAAGCCTCTAGCCAATATATCCACCACAGAAACCGCCATTTTGGAGCGGCAGTTTCTTCTCAGTGTAGCTGTTGCAGAGGTAACAAACCAGGAAAAACAACTCCCAGGTAAATCCATCTTTAGTCGTGAGGTCTATTTTTTACACACCGGTTTTGTTTTGAGAATACTATGCTTGTATAGGAAAATTAGCAGGAACTCAGAAGTCAAGCAGGTTTCTGAGGTTGACAGATCTGATGACAAATGACATTGCTTG
The DNA here is from genome assembly GCF_048128805.1 of Centroberyx gerrardi. NCBI lineage: Eukaryota > Metazoa > Chordata > Actinopteri > Beryciformes > Berycidae > Centroberyx > Centroberyx gerrardi. The sequence continues at coordinate 11,978,396 of NC_136005.1, forward strand.
TCACCCACATGAGGCTCAGACCCCCGGGAGGAATGCTGGGCGATCTCCTCTTATCTCCCACCATCTCCCTTCCTGCCGCCTGCCTCGACCAATCAAGGCACAGCATGCACGGAGAGGGGCCCCCATCTGGACAATTCCAGTGAACTAATTGGTTACAAGGGCTTGTGGGTAGAAGGGAGTCGGGGAACAAAGGTGAATATGTGCATGTGTGCATGTGCGTACACGTGTGCATGGGGGGGAGGACAGAAGTGGGTCCTATTTTGTGTGTGTGAGTTTGCATATGTGTTTATCCCTTGGTCCTTCCCAGAGCGGGAATGGGAACACCATGGGAGGAACTGGGCGGGGCTCCTGTTGGTGGGAGCGTGACCCATGCTGAAGGGGTTAACATTTGCAGAGAGGGGAGAGGCCCCAGTGAGAGAGGTCAGCATAAACAACAGGAGATGGGAGAGAGAGAGAGAGAAAAGGACCATAAAGGAAAAAACCTTTTTTGTAGCTGTTGATGTTTGTTGGGTTAAAATGACAATTTTACATAGACTGTGGGGACCTGTGATCATGCACTGACCCGTTGACCTGTTTAGCTGTGTTCCAATGATACAACCTCTAGAAAGAGAAAGGGAAGAAAAACAAGAAAAAAGATAACCATATAGGCTAGATATTACAACATATAATCATTGCATGCTCTCTCTCTCTCTTTCTCCTTCCCTTCCTCTCTCATTTAAGGGCTGTGTTGTTCACATTCACACTCTCTCTCTCTCTCTCTCTCTCTCTCTCTCTCTCTCTCTCTCTCTCTCTCTCTCTCTCTCTCTCTCTCTCTCTCTCTCTCTCTCTCTCTCTCTCTCTCTCTCTCTCTCTCTCTCTCTCACTTGCCCTTCTCCCTTCCCAGCCCTGCTTCAGGCCTGTTGAGACTCTCCATGTATTGTGGTATGTTAGCTACTGGCCTTGGTGAAACAAAACCAGCCACATTGACTCACCATGCCTTGGCAGTTGAAGCATTCGACACTGATTGAAGAGGAATATGTTATTGATAAAAAGCAACATTGGCTCTTAAATAAATGTAATGTCCCTAAGGCAGATCCAAATTAGGGGTAGTCTGGGTAAAATGCATAATTTCAATTGGCAATTGGATCGCTGATCGTTCAATCACACTGTTAAAAAAAATCTGAATCGGACCGAGAAAAGCCGATCAGTGCAATCCTAATATATTGTTTAACCAATGAATGCATGTGTGAGTGGATGGATCAGTGGACAAGTCCCTGAATCCATGAATGGGTTAATGAATGAATGTTTGGATGAAAGCATGCATGTCCAGCAATATGCTTCTTATGACTTGGCCTGTCCTATATGGCTCTATGAAGGCAATTCACAGTCAACACCCCGATTTTGTGTGTGTGTGCATTCGTGTTTGCCTGCGTATGTCTGACACCTCTGATAAGTGGAGAGCAGCGATGGAGGGATGGATGCAGAGAACAGCTTGGATGACAAACTCGGCTCCCAGTTTTCTTTGAGGGGAAGTGTGGCTGTAGGAGGGACTGTCTGGCGCTCCATAACTCCATACTGTGGGCAGTATGTGCATGTGTAGATTGAGACAGATGCTCTAGTGTCTTCGTCTCATACATACCAGTGACAGAGATGAATGTGCCAATAGCACTTTTCTGGACAGCAGAAAAATAGCCATGGTGATGCACGGCATTCATCCCCTGCGCTAGCCATGTGATTGGCTAAGTGTATCAGCCCTATCCTCTTATTGGCCAAGTTTGTCAGAGCTTGCCCTGCGATTGCTGGTGGTGGTTTAGTAGCAGCAGTGGCCTGATTGATGGGGGGGGGATTCCACAATGTTCTGATCTCAAATAAATGAATACAGATGTTTTGACTTTATTTGATAATGTGGGTTCTCTACTGATGGCTAGAACAGTCACTTTGTTACACTTGGGTCCAGAGACCAGAGTCACTGTGATGTTGCAGAGCGGTAGCTTTGCTTGGGTAGCTGATGTGTTTTTTTGGGGGGTTTTTTTCCTTTTGAGGTGAAATTTTTTTTTAGTTTTTTCCTATCTCATCTGCTTAAATTTGTCATTATTTTTTCCCTTTAGTGTGTTTTATCGTTGTATTTATTACTTCACTTTCATGTTTAAACTTAATGAAGTAGGTGTAGGTTATTTTCAAATTGTATTTTTAATGTAAACTGGTGATTTAGTGAAAGCAGTCTCTGCACATGGTTGTTTTGCTCGTGCTCAAGACCAGTTTGAAAAACGTTGGTCTAGCACACAAGTGGCCAAATTAAGATGCAAAAGTAGATTTTCTATTCCAGAAGAGATGAGTATGCCAACACACTTTGTGAATCATAATATTTATATAAGTCTACCTACACCACTGTGAACAGGTCCCTCAATGAACATTTCCCTATTCTGAGAGTCAGGCATGGCTGCTGATGGCATCAATCAGGATACCTGCTTACTGTTAGATTATTGTTATCTCCCGTTAACTCCCGTTAAACGCTGCCCCCCTGAGCATCCAGAGCCTCTCTTCTGCACTGATTCAATTTGGCCCCTCATTCTACTTTTTCAAATCGTATTACACACACACACACACACACACACACACGCACACACACGCATACACGTCTACCTTTCTCTGTCCTAGGTTCTGTGGCAGATACCGTGTCTTTTGTACAGTGGTGTTCTGGTGTTGGAGCAGCAGATATCTTGTGTTTAGAAGCCAGAGAGAAAGAATACATGGAGTCTGGACCTTGATAAGAGCAAAACACTGCTACTGTTTCGCAAACCACTAGCTGTCCAACTGACATGTGAACTCTGTCTCTGACTCACGCACACACACACACACACACACACACACACAGATCTGCAGGATAGCAGCATTTCTTAGAATAACAGCAATACAGTAGCTAGCTGAGCTGGAGGCAACATCCTTCCTTCCTGTATCCCCTCCATTCCGTTCCCTTTGGCAGCAGCCAGAGATAAAGTTCTTGTTCTGTGTCTTATCATTTGCTGGATGCTTGTAAATCTGTTCTGGCTGTCTTTCTAGCCATCTGTCTTTGGTCAAATGCTCTTTTATTAGGACACCATGTGTGTTTGTGCGTGTAATATCAATGACCTGCGTGTGTATGAAGCTACTCATACATTTAACCTTTATTTAACATTTATTTAACCAGGCAAGTCATTTAAGAACAAATTCTTATTTACATTGAGACCCTGGCAATACATAGCGTAAGTCTGAACAGTGCTGAGAGTGGGAATGTGGAGGGGTGGTTCAGGGATCCTGTAATTTACTGGTGAGCCTCCTGGAAGTGTCATGAGCTTAATTCACAGAAACATCTATAATTTAAGGTGCTGACTTGATAACCCTAATGACATACCCGCTCTCATTCACTCCCCCTTTTCCCCCCCAACATCCTAGCCGGGGTTGTACAAAGGCACTCACTGGTTTAATAGGACAAGGAAGTTGCGACAGGTCCTATTTATGAGTAAATGTCTAATATCAGTGGTAAGCTCCACTTGGGCTCTTAGTACTTCTTATCCAGACTTATTCTATCCAAGGTCCTGTATGGCTGCGCAGTAAATTGTGTGTAATTGTAGGCCTATATTGCAATTTCAGTTTCTGCAATTAACTATCATAGAATGTTGGCATATCAGCAATACTGAAACATTTGACTTTATTTAGAATATCTGCTGCAGTTGAAAATAGTCAAGATGTCGATAAAAGATGCCAAAAGTGCAGTAAAATAATTTTGTTCATCAAATTATCAAGATTAATAATGATCAAAATATCTAGGAAACTAATTGTAATTATTCTAATTTTACTGATTAGTGTGTAGCCCTATGTTCTTGCTGAGGAAGAGCCCGTGGCTCTGGTCATAGTCATAGACCACAAACCAGAACTGAATGAATTGTGGTTACCTCAGGGGACTCATTGAAATGAACTTCAACTGCAAACCAGCCAGTGTTTGTTATAGAGATAGAAAATCAAGATATGCAAGATTGAAATTGTGAATTTATGCAGATTAGATAGGAGTTTAGGGACCTTTTGTTGTCCATGCTGCCTTTGTTATTCATCCCAGTTGCATTAGCACTAGCAGAGGTAAAGCTCGCCCACGAGGCACAACGGGTAGTCTGTCTGTCTCTCTGTCTTTCTCCCTGTTTACCTCTGGCTGCTGTGTTTCAATGAGAGGCTTTTCTTTTTGTGTACCTCCCACCCACCCAGCCTCCCTGCTAGAGGGACCTCTGCTGACAACACCTGCGCCCCCCAGGATAAGCGGGGCCTCTTCAGCCCCCCCACACTCCTTTTCCCCCCCTAATGTATGTGTTTTGTGTGTCTGTTCCTAATTCTTTTGTCCTATACCCTGGTGTACATATATTATGTATGTGTATTCCTGCGTACACACACACACAGATCCAAACACGGGTACTCCTGTGTGGTTGGACCCTTCCCCTCCAACAGTCACCCCGCTGTGTAAATCCCTCGGCCTGGGTGTGTTTTTCAGTCAGCCTGGCCAAGGACCCGGCTCCTCTCCACTTTCTGCTTTGGCTGTCCACATCATGCCTGAGCTGCAGCCATAATGGGCTGTGAATGTTTTTGGAATAAAACGGCGGCTCAGACACTATAGTGCCTGCTGCCAGGGGCATAATTGGCCTAAGTGGGCATCAAGCACCAGGATGGGCAGTTCCAAGCTTGGTATGGCTGGTGGAACCTAATGCCTAAACCTGTGGCTAGTAGCGATATTGACATTGCCTTTTTTTTTTATTAAAGCCAGACTCACTGTACACAGCAGGCTGGAGGAGTAAGCCAAGTATATATACAGAACATCCAAACACACTGGAGGCCTTGAGCACAACTCTGTCTGTTATAGGTCACTGTTCAGTAAAGCACGCAGCAACATGTTATTATGTCCTGGCGGAAGATAGATGATACACTAGATTATGTGTTTTGCATTTCTGATATCTGATATTTGAATTCTTCGAAATGGAACATGAAAGCCACGTGCGCTGTTGTTTGGTTTGTAAGAGGCAAACATGTTTGTTTAAGGAAAGATGAAGAATATTTTTATGCTGAGATCCAACGTGTTGTTACCGTGCATGTTATGTTGTCTTTCTGTCAAACAACAAAGTCGTAAAAAATGTGCATGTCTGTCCGTCTTTGGGCAAATAGTGTGTTGGCTGTTGATAATCTTGTTTTTGAGGAGACACCTCACCAATTCCTGTGCCAAGAGAGGAAAAACAAGATGGGGGGAGGGGTGGTGTTTGTCAGAGCGAACTGATCAGAGCGAGACAGGGAGGGAGGGATAGAGAGAGCGAGAGGGATAGAAGGACAGAAACGGAGAAGTCTCCACCCCAGACCATTGCAGCCACAGGGCTCTGGCATAGAGAAGGTGTTGTTTTACAAATTGTTTTTGTCTTAGAGGCCATGTGGCTGCACCCTCCTCCGTTTCTCTCTCCTCCTTTACTCCATCTATCGTCCTCGGGCACGCCCCCACGCTGTTGCTTTTCTCTAGCTCTCCCTTTGCCTCCGCCTCCCTCACTCCCTCCCTCGCTCCCTCCCTCCCTCCCTCGCTCCCTCCCCTCCAGCTTCACCCTTCTGCCTGGCCCCCCGCTCTCCATCCCTCCCTCCCTTATCCTATGCATATCTGCGTCACCCCATTCGATTGTGTCTTTCAATTTTCACATGGCGCGCCGATCCTAGCCTCCATCTGTCTCCCTCTCTCTCTGACTGTTTGTCTCCCTCTCTCTCTTTTTTCCCCCTCCTCTCTCAAGGCATGTAAGGGCAGGTCAGGTGACCAGAGTGTTGGTATCGTCTGTTTATGGCCGTGCTCCAGGTCACCACAGATGCTGTTAATCTCACATGGAACCGTGTGGTCATTTGTGTGCATGTGTGTGTTGTGCATGTATGTTAGTTTGCCGTTGGGATGGCCTGCCTCCATTCAGTCCGTATATAACAATGGCAACTGACTCGCATCCGCACACACACACACACACACACACAAACACACACACAAAACCTCCCTTCATTCTCTGCTTGACAATTAATAATGTGTGCGTACGGCAAATCTCTTTAGCCTGGCAGTTATTGGAACCAAGATTTTAATTAGGGGAGGTTTTAGAGTGGCGCACGCTGCATTAGCATTACAACAGGGACATGTTTGAGGGGTGGACAGGCAGGCAGACAATGAGCCATCATTCTAACTAGCAGGCATATCAGTCCCGTCAAATAGAGACCAGAGATGGCAATGTAAACTGTATTGTATGCATACTATCTTACTTATGCATCGTCTAGACTGGGATGTCATATTTCCGTTTTTTTCAGAGGATTATTTTTTAGGATTTGTAGACACACGACTCCCATTCATTTCGATTATAGCTACTCTTTCTCAAGCTGTTTTTTTTTGTGTCCCTGATCACCTCCCTGAGGCTGGTGTGGTGTGGTCTGGCCCAGAACTAGCTCCTGTTGTCAATGTGAGATGTTGGAATGATGCTGGTTCTGCACGCTCAAGGCTTATTCTTCTCAAGAACCTTCTGTCCTGGTTGTAGGGCTGTACACGATCTGCCATAGAATAGGATGGCTGTTTTCAGGCCAATTTTCACCTCACAGCATCGTGAAGTTTGAGGTGAAAATGGTTGATGTGACTCTAGACTTTAGGCATATCACCTGTAATGTAGCTGTATTTTCTCTCAGCCTTCAGCCTTTGTAATTGCCCTTTGGACAACATCACTCAGTGGGCAAATTCAAACAAATTAACTCAATAATAACAATAATTCTCAAACTAAATGAAATTTAGCGAGGCTGTTTACACTTTGGGTAATATATGAAACCGTGGTTATAATATATCAGCTTTGTTTTTCAGTGAAGGGCCCCTGAAATGCTTAGACTTTTTGATCCATAGATTTCACAGTGCCGGTTCTAAACCTGTTTTCCATAAAACCACCAGAACCCACTGTTGGTTCCAGTTTGGTCTGACTCAGCCCGGGGTCTTTCCACTAACTGTTCATCACAGACTCCCAGTCACCTTCACACAACACGCCCTCCCAGCATGCAACCAGTGCAGGACACAAGGAAGAAGGGATGTGATCAGAGAAACGGATGACCGAAAAAGTGGAGTAAACAGAAGCAGGAGTTTTGCTGCACTCCCAGAACTCCCAGAACTCCCAGATGTACTTTGACGCATTTGAGCTTGAATTTTAGTTCACACTGTTTTGCTTATGACTAACACTCTCCATCATCAGCCCCTGCACACCGGCCCAGGAGACCCCTGGCCAGTCGTCTTGGCTGTTTTCATTGGCCGCTTGCTCTGCTGATGGAAAGATAGATCTCAACGAGGTCAAACTGAGGCTTCGACAAGTTGAAGAGAGGTTGCGAGATGTTGTCTGTGAATTGATAACCACAGTTTCATAGCTTTTACTTTTGTGGGCCAACGTATTGTTGCCATCATGTGGAAACTTCATAACCCAATTTTGGTGTTTTTCATTTTTTCCTTAGGTCCTCTGTGTGCTGAGTATGTTTCATGACCCCTGGCCTGTGAAACTCTTGCCAAAGTTATTAGTCAGACAATGCAACTATTTTTCTTAAACCAAAGAGTTTTCCATCTTACATGGACTTTTTCGAACTGACATTTACCCTCATAGTGTGCAAGTGTAGTAAATAGTTTTGCAAATAATTGGTAGTGTCTCATTTAATTTTCTTGAAGGAGCAGATTTGTGGGTTTTGCCGCATGGGACAAAATGTCCTGAACCCCACCTATGTGCTAGTCCAAGCAGTTATAAATTATTGGTGAGTTAAATTTGATTCAAGGCTGGTAACGATAGTGTTCTCTAGTCTAGGGGTCAGGGGTTGAGGGGCAGGAAGGGAGGGCTGCTTGACCTAAAACAAAAGAACCACACTAGAACTGCACGTGTCTGCAGCATGTGACCTGTGTACTGTATCTTTTGTGTGTGTTTTGGACATGAGATGGGCGAGTGTGTATGCGTGAGCCCTTGTGACAGGTCTGTTTCTCCTGGGTATGATGGAGAGTTTCCCTCCTTCCTCCCCTCTTAACTGGCCTTCCTGAGGCCATGTGGGATGCAAGGGGAGTGGTGGGAGGAGGGAGGAGACGGACAGGGTGAGAGTGTTCAAATTTGTCAGACACAAGGAGCAGTGAGGGCACTTAAAATAACATCTGGCCACATTTAAGAAATCTTCCGTCATTAACTTAATGGCTCATAACAAAACTGATATGTTTGGATCCTTGTTGGTGATCAGTAGATCAAAACCAGACCTGGGACACATATTATTAGAAATATTTGTTATGCTTTGTTTCATCGTAGCTACGTGCCAGAAAGTTAAGACAATCATAGGAAAGTATTTCAAAGTCAGTTTGATATATTATTGTAAGAGTGTTTTGTAAATACAATTTGAACGTGGCCTCATTTCTTGAACATGGATTTTGATTTATAATATAAATAATATCGGTACAAGTTCTGGAACTTCAAATTTGATACTTCTGCTAGAATGCTATTTTGTATCTTATGTGATAAAACAGAATTAATAGAAATTATTTTCATGCCATCTGAGTTCTCAATGTAAGATTCCAACATTTTGAAGCTTTTTCATAACTCTTGATACTCTTCATAACTTGATACGTCAAAATTGATATCAATACAGTACTAATGGGTATTGTTTTGCTTTTCGACAGCCAGCCACGCTCCTGGTTCTTTTACCACCAGCTGCTCTGCTGTGCATGCGTGTGTGTGCGCACACGTGTGTGTATTTGTGTGTGCGTGTCTGTGTACTGTAGCTCTGCGCTGCTTAGTGCTATGCTGTGAATATGAAATAGGGCAGCTAGCATCTGCACTGCAGCCTTCCCGCCCTGGTCCCCACACTGTGCCTACCGCTCAGTACAGCTGGCCAGCCTGCAGATGGAAGAAGACAGGAACACTGAGCCTATGCGTGCGTGTGTGTGTGTGTGTGTGTGTGTGTGTGTGTGTGGGCGTTTGATGAGGAGGAAGAGGGTTAAGTTTACTTGTGTCTGTGCCATTCTCTCGGTTTATCTCCTTGTCTCCTGCTGTTGTGTCTGGGACTTTGTTTGTGTTTACCTGAGGGAGATTGATTTCCTCTGTCTGTGCATGTGTGTTTGTCTTAACATTTGCCCGTTCGCTTGTTACTACGTCTTTATCTATGTCTGTGTGTCTGTACTGTTAGCTCCTCACTTATCAGCATGCCAGTTTAGTTTAGACGTAAGAGTAACCCAATAAAAATTCCACAAATCTTCACACACTTTGCATTTTGTCTGTGAGCAGAGAGGTATTCCAAGGGGAGCCTAGTCCTAGTGTTTTCAGAGGCTAACCTAAGACAGTAGAGAGTCCGAACACTAGATCTGGGCGGTGTTTTGGGGTTTGGCGCTGTTTGGCCTGGCAGCGCTGAATCTTCATCCTGGTCTCACTGGCCATCTGAACTCAAAGCCCCCGAAACACAAGGAGGCCAGAAAAGAGGGAGAGATAGAAGGAGAGGAAAGAGAGAAAGATAGAGGTAGGGAAAAGGAGAAGAGAAAAAGACAATCCAGGACAATCAGCCCTTTGATAAACATTTTCTGGGTGTCAACTGAGGACAGAGAGAGGGTGACTTGAGTTCTCTCTCCCTCTCTCTCCCTTTCTCTCTCTCTCCCTCTCTCTCTTTCTCTCTCTGTGGCTAATATGAGGAGATAATGGGCCATTGAGGCAGAAAGGGAAGGCTTAAAAACACCTTAGTCATGACTGGGCCGCCGCTCAGCGCCACTGATTAAATTACCCAGATGAAGCGGGGTATTTATCTAAGCACAACTGCAATCCATAAAACTGCACTTACGAGTGCCCAGTTAAAGATGTCAAATCACTGTCTGCAGCTCTTTGTGACTGTGTGTGTGTGTGTGTTTAGGGCTGGCATGTTGCAGACATAGAAAATAGTGTTTAATGTCATTTAATTTATTCAGGCATTTAATTTCCTCTATGTGACATGGTAGAAGTTGGAACTGCAGAACTCCTGTGTAGCCAGACCTTTCCCCTCAATTCATTTCATTTGGGCTGACGCTGTGCCAGCGCAGGAGAAAAGTCTGGCTGAAACCGTGGTCAAGTGGGAATCAAGGCCGAAAAAAATCTAGCTTTCTTCAACCAAGCTCCATTTAGGGCAGCGTTAAAAACCAGGGGGTTGATGGGCATCGTCCCATGTGTTCATTGGCTAGTTTGATCGCTTATGCGGGACACAGAAGGTGATTGGACAGAGCTAGGGCTGAATTCGTAACCGACCATTGCTATTCCCCTGTCAAACATCATTTGAGTCAGCCTGGAACCGCAGTGGAATCGATGACGCTGATTGTCTCCAAATCCAGTCCACAGTATTTGATGCGTGTGTCACTCCAGGCGTGCCACAGGCTCGTCGAGCAAAGGCCTTTCATCTAGTTTGAAAGGAGTTGAAATCCAGTTTGACCCAGCTGGTGTGAAGAAGATGGGGAGTCTTTAGAGAAAGCCAGAGAGAGTGTCTGGCTACTTGACCTGATAGCAGCCCAGCCGTGGTGCTGGGCTTTTGTTGACTGGCTGAAGGGTGTTTGGTTATATAGGGACTCCTGTTTCATCGACTCTGTGTGTGGCTGTATGTCTGAGAGAGAGTGAGTGTTTGTGTCTGCCTGCTTCCTTTCTTATTGCTCACACACAGAGGAAAGTATGTTGATGTGTTTATAGCTGTATATGTCTACCTGTGTGTGTGTGTGTGTGTGTGTGTGTGTGTGTGTGTGTGTGTGTGTGTGTATGAGTGATTCTGAGTGGTGGTGCTGTGAAGGCAGATCATGAGGCTGGTGATGCAGGCGTCTCGTTCGCTAGATGGATGTTCACCAGCCGCCTCTCTCCATCACCTCCACACTGTCACCAAACTGTCCACTCAGCAAAGCCTGCTGGACCTCAGTGGGGGTGTGTGTGTGTTTATGAGAGAGAGAGAGAGAGAGAAGAGAGTGAGAATGTGTGTTGATATCAGTTGTGTCTATGACTGTATGTGTACAGGTGCATTTTGTCTATTTTGGGTTTTCTGTGCGTGTGAGGGAGAATGTGTGTTGACTGCAGTAGTGTCTGTGTAAGTGTGTGTGTGTGTGTGTGTGTGTGCTGGTACAGGCTTGTCTGTTTTTTTGTGTATTTTGTGTTTGTGTCTAGATGTCAGAAAAAGTGCAGCCAGCAGCAAATGCTGTGGCTGGTGGCAGTGTGACAAAATTAAAGACGTGGCGCGGAGGGAGGAGAGGAAGGATGGAGGGGAGGGAGAGAAGGAAGGAAGGGAGGAGGGATGAGGAGGCAAGCGGAGAAGTGAACAGAGGGACGAAGAAGAAGAGGGGCTAGGAAGGAGGCATAGGGAGGGGAGTAACGACGGATGTGTTGGAGGAGAGGAGAATAAGGGAGTGGTGAGGAGGGCCATCAGTGGGGCGTATTGATTTTAGCCCCATCCTGAGCGTCTGTAATGAGATCTAGTGGCTGTGGCTTTCTGGAGGAGCAGATCCGTCACCTGGGGCTAGACACTATGGCTGGGAGGGACAGGAGAGCAGGGGAGGGTCAGGAGGAATAGAAGAGGAGGAGGTGGAAGGAAGGAGGAGACGGCTGAGGGGACGAAGAGAGGGAAAGGGGAGAGCAGCGGACAGCTGAAATGGACCGAGAGAGAAGAGGAGAATGGAAAGAGTGTGGCTTTAGGATGAAAGGACAAGACACAAATGATGCCTAGAGGGGAATCTAGGAAAATGCCTGTTAGGAGCGGGCTGCTAATTACTGCAGACAGTCTATGTCTGGGCTCATCTCCATGGCAACGGGATGGGCCTATCACGTGTCGGTAGGGCCGGCCAGCACACAGGAAGACACAGACAAGGAAATCAATGAACAGACAGACAGACAAAGGAGGGAGCAAAACCATGTTCATTAAGCCATATTCAGTTTGTGTGTGTGTGTGTCTACATGCATGTGTATTTGTGTTTGTGTGTGTATATGGGTACATGTGTCCGTACCTGCTCGCATGTTGTCCCTACACCGAAGAGACTTATTTAGTATTCATTGCTAGAGCAGCCATCAGTAGAGAAGTACCCTTATATAAAAAACAGTATTTTTTTCTACTCTTTATATGGAAAAAAATGCAGTGGACAACGGTAGCCTAGAGATCAGAGAAGTGTGCTTGTGATCAGAAGGTTGTGAGTTTGCATCCTGGGCTAGCTGGGAAGATCTGGGTGCTGGAAGTGAATAATAAACGCTCTCCCCTCCCTCAACAAGTGCAGTTATTACTACTGCTACATGCCCTTGAGCAAGGCAAGAAAACCAATTGCTCTCATGGAGCTTTTTAGTGGCCAACAGCAGTAGTAGCAGAGTGTGGTTTTACTGGGCAGCTGCCAGGCTGTGTGTAACTGTGTGAGTGTGAAGCAGGACACCGCCTGCTCAGTCAAACTTCCTTGGATAATTACAGTTTAATAATGGACTGCAGGGAAGAGATTTTGCTCATAACGGCCATCCAGATACTTGCGGCGCATAGCTAGCTCGATGCCACCGGTCTCTTTTTGCCCGTTAGCATGACAAAGTGATTAGGTCTGATCATTTTACAGTCTGTTGGCAGCAGAGACCATCAAAGATGTAATTAGAGTTCATTCTAGATTCTATACATGTTAGAGCCTCCCATTGACATGATTGGACTTGCCTGCTCTATATGGGAAGATTGATAACATGCTACTCTTTATGTAAGCTAACAACTAGACACGTTGGGGCAGGTATGAGGATATGTGGAAGGGGTTTGCTTATGTGCATTTATGTGAGAGAAAAAATAATGTAATATTTGATTATTAATGTTTTGAATTTTAATTTTACATTTGGAAATAAAGCTTTTCAAATGTGTGGGTATACATTACATATGTAGGCTATGTGTCAGTGAGTGGATTCATGGTTACAAGGACCAAAAACCGCAGCAAAATAAGTTGGTGACCCCAAAGAATTGAATTTAATAATGATATCCATGCCAATTCCCACCAGTTTCTATGAGTGTGATGTCTACAAGCAACCGTGACATTTTCAACCACTTAACCTGCTTACAAAGGTGTGTGTATGAGTGTGTGGCTGGGTGGAGTAAAGCAAATGTAGTGGAGCGATCACAAGGGACAAAGAGACCCCTGCGTGAACTATGTGTGTGTGAAGCCCTGGTCTCTTTCAACCCAATCCAACCCCCAGTAACCCAATAAAGTCAGGGTCATTTAGTCAACAGGACACACACACACACACACACACACACACACACACACATACATATACGTAGAATCAATGGAAAAGCTCCAGTCAGGGCGCTCAGCCTTTTCCTGAATGTCATTTCTAGATAAGAACGTTTTCTGCTGGAGGTTTTTGTGAAATGAATGATGGTCCGATTTGCTGTTGTTTGTGTGTGTAGGGTAGGGTAAGCAGTTGCATGTGGCAGGAGCGTGACTACACACACACACACACACACACACACACACAAACATATATTAAATTGAATTAAAACTTAAAACACTTTCTTGTGATTGTCTACCCTGTCTGGCACTCATTCTATTAGCCTATGTGGCAAATCCCACCCATCTGGTACCTAGCTTGGTTAAAATAAAAAGTGACATAGGCCTGTTGTCTGTGTGTGTGTTTGTGGGTGTGTTACAACCTGCATGTCAACATACTTGATCAGATCACCGTGACCCAGTGACATAAAACAGAACAGTAAATTGTCCTGGCATAGTAACCTAACCAATCTCATTACTGAATTGTGTGTGTGTGTGTGTGTGTGTGTGTGTGTGTGTGTGTGTGTGTGTGTGTGTGTGCGTGTGCGCGCGCATGTCATACAGAGGTTGCCCCTCAATCAAAGTCCTGCACAAATCTCATCTGCGCAAGACCCCGTGGACAGGCATAAACGTCTTATCTAAACATTTACCGTTTTAGATTCGAGCGTCAGTGTGTGAGTCATACACACTCTGTAAAGAGACACCGCAGAGCGTCATGGTCATCATTGTCTTGGTGACAGTTGAGCTCAACAGGATTAGAGCTGATAGAATGAGAGAAGATGTGGTGACTGCTGGAATACTCCCCTCTAAGTCTGCTCTCCCACTGTTAACACAACACTTACTTAGGAGCAATGATACACAGAGCCACTCTTGGGGACACACTGACATTTCAATACATTTTTGATCATGTGTCTCACGATGTTTCTGGAAGTATTGTACATTTACATTGCCACAAAAATTGCCAAGAGTTTCACCACCCCAATGGCACTTTATAGCTCCCCTCTTCGCCCTTCTCTTTTGCTTGTTCACATTCGCCTGCTAGATACAAATTGAGACGTATGGCTAAGTGGGAAAAACACACTAGCATCCTCCACTTGTATATTCCCATTCAAACTATTATTTTTATGTTGGCAGGGAACCAATTCTAAACATCTAATTTGTACTTAGCCTGTCATGTTGAAAGCTAAGGGATTTTTCATATTTGCTTGCTGCTGTCAGTAGACTCCATAAAGGTAAAAATGAATATATTTGTAATGCTAATGGGGATGAAGAGGGACTGACATCACAAGCAAGTTAGCTGTACCCGGCTGCATGTACCTGGAGGGCCCATGTGTGTGTCTGTTGTGTTGGCAGGATAGGTGATGTGTATTGGCTTTAGGCTGTTTGTCCTTTTGCTTCCCTTTCTCTTCATCAAATCAACTAGAGCATGGCCCCAGGCATCTCTGTAACCACATTGAAATAGCTTGTTATTTGCAGGCACACACACTTGAAACACACTGTTTTCACCTGTCCTACTACTGCTAAACCCAGACAGACAGCCAGAAACAGATAGACACACACTCACACCTCTCAGGTTCTCCTACTTCCTGTGTTTAGCGAGTTGCTTGCATAATGGCTGCTCTTTATCTGTGTGTCAATAAGCCTAAGAGGGAGTGGCTGGTAGAGAGAATGAAAGGAAGGGTATGACTGCATATACTTCTCAGTTCAACCTCTTATGCAAGTCGGGAAAACTATGGAAACAGAATTTTATAATTTTCTGCTCCCAAAACTTTGGTAATTGCACATAAAAAGCATTGAATTAGTATGGAAAAATATAATGTTTCTATCCCGATACACATGTAAATGACATATTTTCTGTAGCCTACTATCATTTGATATATTGTGGTATTTGCTGCTCGGTTATCTTCACATCCATGTAAGAAATTAAAGGTGTACTATCTAAGATTTATATAAAATAGCACCCCCTGCAGGCGCACAGAAACAAAAACATCAAAACAAAGACAAAACCTCCAAAGACTCCACCCCAGTGCTGCATGCGTACCCCCTCACCCAGCGAAACACATGCGATCAATTCTCAAACAGTCCAACACTGACAATGTAAGCCAGTTAGGAGTAGTATATTTAAGATAGAACCATATTTTACACTACTCACCCGCTGTAGGATGGGAGGGGCTCCAGCTATAGGGGAGGAGCTTTTTTACCAAATGGGAATGAATATATTATTTGTTCATCCCTCCACCGTATCGTTTGACCTACTGAGAAGATTGTAGCTAGATTAAAGTGAAAATCTTACATCGACTGCCTTTAAGGTCTGGAAAAATGGTGGACTTTTGAAATTGGAAATGTGTTGGAGCAATATCATATTATCTAAACCCTTTCCTCTACATTACCTCTCACCTCTCTCCTGTTCTTTTCCAATCACCTTACTCCCCCTCTCCCTTCCCTCCCCCGCTCCTCTCCTCCCTGGCCGTGCTGGTGATTGTATTGTTCTTGTCATACTTATCAATACTGTCAAACAAAGTCAACACAAACAGACCTTTGCCTTGCTGTGTGTGTGTGTGTGTGCATGCTTGCGTGTATTTTGACGCTGGTGACGACAGTATCACTCCCTCTCCTCCCTCCCTCCCAGGGATTTGTGTGTTTTTGTTTACACTCTTTCCCCTACCCCCTCTCTCTCCTCTACTCTCTCAGGGTGAATGTCTTACATCAGATCACTAGAAGCATTTATAGCAAAGCTTTTGAAGCTTAGGACTCCCACCGTGGCCAAATATAGTAAACGTGAATCCAGCAGCTGTGTGTGTGTGTGTGTAAGAGGGTGCGTGTGTGTGTGTGCGTGCTCCTGAGTAAATGGCTCTGGGGTAAAAACGTGTTTGTTATTGTTCCCAGCGCTTTGCCTGTAGACAACACTGCCAATTAAAGGGGAGGTTTTATGTGTAAGAGCAGGAAGTGTTGCCGTGTGTGGCTGCGCGCTATTGGCTGCTCGGCTTCTCCCATGTTCCTTCCCTGGGGACTGAGCAGCCAAGGCTCTTTACTGCCGTGGCCAAATGAAAGGTAAACACAGCACACCTTTGATCAGGCTTTGCATTTAAAATCCTTACTGGAACTCAGTGTGTTTAGGGAAGCAGCGAGCAAATTATTGAATGACACAGTGAGGTTTACATGCGTGTGTGCGTGTGTAGCTTAATGAGAGATAAGCTCTCCGGGATGCCGCTTCCTCCTCCTCCTCCTCCTCCTCCTCCTCCTCCTCTTGTTGTTGTGGAAGCACGAGTGAAATCATCCCTCCATCCATCCCTCCTTCCCCCCATCCCCCCATCCACCCAGCATGAAAACAAAACAAGGCGTTGTATGAATGAAAGTGGGAGGGGCAGAGTGGCCTAGAAAGGCAGGCAGGCAGGCAGATAGAGAGATAGATAGTGGTGCAAGGCAGGCTG
The DNA here is from genome assembly GCF_048128805.1 of Centroberyx gerrardi. Taxonomy (NCBI): domain Eukaryota; kingdom Metazoa; phylum Chordata; class Actinopteri; order Beryciformes; family Berycidae; genus Centroberyx; species Centroberyx gerrardi. The sequence continues at coordinate 11,995,088 of NC_136005.1, forward strand.
AGGCTATGGAGGAGAGGAGAGGAGGAGGGATGGATGGAGAAGAGGACAGTGGAAGAGGAGGAGGAGGAGGGGATGAATGAATGAGTGAGCTGACTGGAGCGTGTTTGGCAGAGAAGCTAGCTTGTGTAGCCCAGCTCTAGCGTGAGCAGAATTGAAATAATGCTGCTGCAGTAGCGGCGTTAGCGCTGTGCTACTGTAGTACTCCCTGCTGAGAGCACTGTGCTGGGATCTGATTGAAACAGGAGAGGGAAAGGAGTAAATATACCATCCAAAAGCCCTTTACAGTGACAGAAAAAGAAAGAAAAATAAGAGGGCAATACATTGACGTGGTGCCTGTTTTTATTAGTAGAACTTGGAGATGTAAACAACTGATTTTCTGTGGCCCTGTATTCAATGGAATTGACGCAAAGCTGATTCACTAGCTCCGTCTAACTCTGCATTGGCCAGGCTTCAGTCTCAAGCTTGTTCTTATTCACCCAAAGCAGCAGCAGTAGATCCAGTAGTATCTTCCCTGGCACGCTGGCTCCTTGGCTGCGTCTGCCCCCTGTCTGCCCCAGCGAGGCCAGGGTTAACCCTGGGCGTCTCTCCTCCCCGACATGGAGGAGGCCATTGAATGGCTGCCTCCCCCAGCCAGCAAACACATTGGCTGAAGCTGAGGGTGGATCTGGGGCTGGAGCGGCACTCCGGCGTGGATCGCCGGCTGGAGCTGGATCAGGAGTCTGTCTCCGCTCTCCCTGTTCTGTTATGTGATGGCGTGGTCACAGCATGTACACACACAGCAGACAGGAGAGAGGGGGAGGGCTGGAGGAGACAGGAGAGCTATGCATTTTTTTCTGTGAGAGAGAGAGAGAGGCTGTGTGCGAGGGCAGGTTCACTAGCTCATAGTAAAGAAAATGTAGTGGAGCGATCAGGAGGGAGAGAGAGACCCCCGCATGAACTATCTCAGAAGGTCGGAGGTGGTGTTTTTTCTGCATTAGTCGTTGTCTCTCTCTCTGTGTTTTTGACCCCCCGTCCTCCCTTTCTTCATTGCTCTTTCATTTCCTTCAGCCTCCTTACCCCCCCGTCCCTCTCAGTCTCCCCTCCTCCTCTCCCCCCTGCCACGGCCCCGTCTGTCCTCTCTGCTTTTGCTCAGGCAGCACGATGGGCAGCCCTCCCGTGCAGGAGAGGGGTCCTAGCTGTTTCCTTGGCAGTGAGAGCTCATGTGATGTCCTCACAGAGGTGGTATCCCTTGAAAGCTGGCACACCGTGCCCCCATTGCACTCTGCTAAATGTTTTTTTTATTTCTTCAACTCTTTTCTCAGCAGCTAAGGAACAGTATGTGTTTCTTTTGTTTGTAGTAAATATCACAGAATTTTGTCAAAATACAGTCAAATGCAGAATGAATCCCATATGTCAGACCTGGGTCAAATAGTATTTATGATCCAGTTCTTAATGTTGTTTTATCCTGCCGAGAGTAACAGATGGGTGGGGTTTACCGCTTAGGGCAATGCAAGTGCCAGAAAGGTTAGGCAATCATGCGTAAGCACTTGAATATCAATGCAGTATAGTTTTCTTTGATTGACATATTACCTGGCACTGTCTGCATTGTCTTGATGCAGCAAATCCCCACCCATCTGGGCCTCAAAGCAGGTTAAAAATACGCTAAGAATTATTTGCAGCTAACTCTTTGACCTAGGTCTGCCCTACATTCAGCACTTTCTTCTGCCCTGGCCCTCTGTAGTTCAGTTAGCGTGTGATATCTAAGCTGACAGTATAGTGAGGGACGTGGTGTGAGAGACTGATTAACACACAGGGCCACGGACAGGAAAACCAACAGGGGGTCAGAGTTGGCCTACATTCCAATATTCTTTAGTCTCTTCTCCTCAAACCTGCCCCGCTCCACGTGGATTTTAAAGCATGGGATAGATTCGATTATAGAAACACTCAAGACAATCCAGTTGCTTTTCTGTCTGTTTAGACTGATAGCTGATGAGTGCTGCACTTAATTGAAAATCAGGAAGCCAACTGGAGCAGGAAACATTCTTTGTCTAAAGGTCACAGTGGCTGCTAAATCCCAAACTTTTTTCTATTTTACCTGACTACTAGATGTTTTTCAAATACAATAGGATACTCAAATGATGCTTTGTTACCTGCTAAAGTAGCTGGTAGAGTAAAACAGCCACAGTAAACATTTACCAACCTGTGGCTGATGTGGTGATTTCCTATCTTTCACCCAATCCTTCAGCTGGTCAGTCAGTATGTCCAGTTGCTAAAAAGGTCAGGGTTTAGTATATGTTGAAATCTAATGAGTCTCTATTGGCCCATGGACAAGGCGATAAGAACTTGTTTATTAGATCATTACAGGTCACAGGTCAAATCTGACAGCTAATCCAATCACAATTGACACTCAGCCTATTTGACCAAATGGTGTTTCCCAATAGGTCAAATCAAACTTGACATGTCAAGCCAATGATGTTTAGGGTTCAGCCCATTAGCAATTAGTTGGTTACTACAGGGGCTTGGCCAAATTGCGCATATGTATGTGTTTGTTGATACTTAAGGAAACAATTTAGGCCTGGTCATGTTAATGATAAGATAAGATGAGATGCACTTGATCCCCTAGAGGAAATTCGGGAATGATGCTGAGTTAGCAATCCATCACCTAGCAAGGAAATCACTGATGTTGATGTTTATATGCTTTGTTGTTTCTGCCGTTAGTTTGTCGTTTTTATAAGGGACAACTAAATATTTTTCAGATACAGGATTGGATTCTTTCTGTTGGCAGTACACCTTTCTCATTTTCTCTTGGAGCAGCAACAGCAGTAACAGAATCAATGTACCACAAAGCCTTGTAGAGGACACCTGCTTTTATTTCATGAAGGCACGCACACATGTATGTGAATGTGTATGCATGTGTGTGTACATACAGTACGCCCAAACTTGCATGTGTGTGCCCTCATTGCTCTCAGACCAGAGCAAACCACCACTTGGTGGCCATTTTGGCCCTGGGGTTTTCGTCTGGTCCGCCCCTTCCTGTTTTAATGTTTTGTGAGCCGTTAAATTCTAGAGAGAGCGAGTGTGACAGAGGGAGAGTCCAGTGTACATGCCGTCCAGTGCAGTTTTTATTTGGTATTTTGTTTTTATTTTATTTTGCTTCTGCACCCTTATTGCTGTAAAAGCAGAATGTTTTTCAGTGTTTTTGTGGACTTTGGGTGAGTCCCAGCTCTCTCCCGCTGGTCTCCAAATACCAACCTAAAAACACGACCGTGGTGAACACAAAGTGCCGCTGCAAGTGGGGGCCAAAATAAAGCGTTATTGATTGCAGTCCCAAATGTCCACTTGTATCAAACATGATACTAACCACCTCTTACCTCTCCCTCTCTCCCTCTCTTTCTCCAGTGTGCTTGGACAACTGTAAGCATGGTGCGTGTAGCCTCCAGGGCCATTGCTGCCACGACCAGTGCCTGGGCGGCTGCTCAGAGTCAGGGAACGCCAGTAGCTGTGTGGCCTGCAGGAACCTCCAGCACGCCGACACCTGTGTAGACAAGTGTCCTCCAGGATACTACGTCTTCAGGGGCTGGCGCTGCGTCAGCTTCTCTTTCTGTCAGGTTGGTAATGGGTTAATGGGTTCTCAAGGTTAAAACAAATCACATTTAGCTCAAAGACAGGTATAGTACACTCTCTGTGACACACACTGAGCACGTACGTTTTATCAAATGAGACGCTTGCATCACTTGACTTATTGTAAAACACCGATAATAATCAAAGGCACGCACAGACACTTACATCCACTCTTTCTCTACTTTTTCTCCTCTCTCTTCTCTCTCTCCTTCCCTCTCTCCCTGTGTGTGTGTGTGTGTGTGTGTGTGTCTCTCTCTCTCTCTCTCTCTCTCTCTCTCTCTCTCTCTCTCTCTCTCTCTCTCTCTCTCTCTCTCTCTCTCTCTCTCTGAATGATATGTATTGTCCCTGTTGCTCTATCCAGGACCTCCACAATCAGTGTAAGCAGACTAAGAAGTTGAACCAGGACCGGGAGTCAGGCTGCCACGAGTACGTCATCCACAACGGGGCCTGCATACCAGAGTGTCCTTCTGGATACACCACCATCAACTCCACTACGTACGTCTGGCTCACACACACACACACACACACACACACACACACATCACCAGGTACATCTGCCTCACACATGCACACACAGGCACACGAACACAGACGTATACACAAACACTAAAATGATAAGGCTTTGCTATGGACTTAACCCTAGAATGGTACCACCATCAACACTGCCGCATTATTGATGGTGGCCATCATTACATGATCGTAGATGTAACGGTCACCCACAACAATTCATCCCCTGTGACCTCATCTGCACAAGTGGATTGTGAACACTGAACACAGACAATAACATTTGCACACAAGAGATGACGGCGTTTGGAAGTTGATCAAACAAAAAGGGTGAAGTATGAGTATTTTTTTTTCCACTATGGAAAGTCTCTTGGCTCCTGTGGAGAAGCAGCTGGGCTACAGAGAAGATAAGTGAGGAAGATATGGCAATAGAGGAGCAAAGAGGGCAAAACATCACCTGCTCTATCGACCTTGAGCTGTACTGGGGAGCTTTTAACTACATGTAGGTTCGCAATAAGTTAGAAGTTGTGGGTAGTTTGGTAAATTATTGTAGTTTACCCACCACTTATTATGACCTGGCATTGAGGTTGATCCTCCACCTAATCCCACAAGTCAGACAGTAGCACTCGGTTAACTACTAATGCCTAAAAACATTAATACAAACTGCGGTTTATTTTCTTCCGATGGGGCATTCATTATTTCTCAACCTTCACAACTTTTAATTCTAAAGTGAAAAGACTGAAAAACTATTCTCAGTTCAGTTGAAAACCTAGTTGTCCTGTAAGGAGAATTTGCTTTGCAGATAGGGTTTACACAAAAACACATAATAAAAACACATTGCAAATCAACAAACATATACCATACTAACAAACATCAGTTGATAACACCACACAGGGTGTTAGTAGCTTAATATCAGCATAATGACGAAGTCGCTCTTTGGCACAAAATACAAAGTTCATACACATGCATGAGACACTACATCATTTCATATACAAATTAAGTAATCTAACTGAAATGGGGTAAATGAGTCCCTGGTGTTTTTACAGTGTCATTCTCATTCCTTTCTCTGTGATTACACAGCCGCTACACGAGTAAAAGCATTACCAAAATGACACGAGTGAACAAATGTTTGTCCACAGCAGTTTATAAAAGTTCTGTAGGCAGAATGTAAGTATGCAGATTATATGCATATTTTTATTGTACTTTTATTTTGTGTTGCATAAATATATATTTTTTTTATCAGTGTAGAGAAACATTTCTAATCTATCCAAAGTGTTGATTGTTTTGGCACTAGCACACAAGGGTGCACTGGAGTGAAGTAATGTGATTGGGTCTTTATGCACCTAATAGCCAATTATTTTCCTATTGAATGGATTATTCAGTGGCAAACTGGGCTCAACTTATAGTCTGGTTGAGTAGTTCATATGAGATATGAAATATCATGTGAAATTATATTAATGGCTCAAGAGGCTACATGTAAACATAGTCAGTGTCACTAGCACAGTATACACAGCCAGCTGCACATTTTGGACTGAGGAAATAAAATATGAAGAAGCCTGCATCACTTGTGAAGTATAAGAAAAAAGAAAATTAGATACTCATGCAAGCTTTAGACACATTTTCTAACTTTGCAAGTGTAACCAAAATCCTTTTGCTTAGCTTTGCAGTGTGATCACAATAGTGCGTGAAATGCTTTTTTTGTGTGTCCATCTTTCCTCGGACACAAGAGAGTGGTGGCAGTTTGATGGACTTGATGTTTAGCAGCGATGTTGCAGAAGGAACGCCACTCTAATACATCTCCAAAAAAATATTTTTACGGTTACATGGATGATATATTGAGCATGTAGGGCAGGCCCTATCTAGTGGCAGGGTAGCCTAGTAGAGAATATGTCACATAGGTGAAAGGTCATAGGTACGATCCCTGCAACAGCCTTTTGTCCTCAAGCAAGACACTCAACCTCCTCTCTTTTTGTAAATTGCTCTGGATAAGAGTGTCAGCTAAGTGCCTTGAATGTAAATGTAAACGCAATCTTACAAGCTGTCTGGACCTCACCTGGTCCTTTTCAATTCACAGCTTTGTCTGCATGTGTTACAAGCAAGGGGACAACCTTATTTAGCAATGCTACTTGTAGTTAGGGGAGAGAACATTATTGGTCTCCTCATTTAGCACCAGTAGCTGTTTAGAAAACATATACTTAGGATTGGGTAATATGGCCAAAATATCATTTTCTAATATAAACATGATGTGTAAAATACTTCCCTCACCCCTGTATGGGTAGACAAATCTGATGACCACAGGTATGACCAAGTCAACTTTGCTCAAGTCCCAAGTCAGTTTCAAGTCTTAAGGCACAAGTCTCATATCAAGTCCCAAGTCTAAATCTAGATTACCAAGTCAAGTCCATGTCATTAATGTCCAGTATCAATTTATTATCTTCAATCATTCAATACAAATTCAGAAAACAGAATTTAATTCAGTCGTCTGGTGGAATAAATCTCCTAACTTTCACACACACAAGATATTTTGTCAAAACTTTAGAAACCTTTTCAAGTCATCAAAGTCAAGTCCAAAGTCACCAGAACCAAGTCAAGTCTCAAGTCTTCTCTTCATGCATCAAGTCAAGTCTCAAATGATTAAAATTGTGACTCAAGTCTGACTCAAGTCCAAGTCATGTGGTTCGAGTTCCCACCTCTGCTGATGACACATCCATCACAGGAGCTGCCTAAGCAGCCCAAGCTTAATTTGTGAAATAAGATCATGCTATGCCAAGACAAATATCATAAAAACAAGTCTGATGGTGTTTCCACGCTACGCTGAAGGCTAATTCGGCGTGTATCACCGAACTTGTAAACTCTGTATTAATAAAAGTATTCTTGCCATATTCTGCCTCCAAATGCACCAAATAGCTTGAACACAAGTGGTGCTTCATCCTTTCTGAAAGCAAGAGTGTGTTTTGCTGATATGAAGACAGAGATCAGGACATTAGGAATGGAGGGTGGAGTAGGAGGAAAGACGGAGAGGGAGTGAATGAGGAGGAGGAGGAGGAGGAAAAAGAAGGACAGAGAGGTGTATTTCTTTGAGTTTGTTCTAATAAGAGCAGGTTGTGTGCTGGAGATGTCTGCTACGCCAAAAGCCACAGGTTGCTGGATGATTGATGGTGTTTGTGTGTTTCTGGTATAACCATGTGCGTGCATGTGTGTATTTGTGTATATATGTGTGAGTGTGTGTGCGTGCGTGCGTTTGTGTGTGTGTGTGTGTGCAGAACGTGTTTGTGACTACATTAGCCCGGCCCTGGTAAGGTGTTTGGCCGTGTTGCTTTTTCCAGGTGCAGTCTGGGGGAAATGTCCACTGTGTCCAGATAGGGAGAGGTATAAATAGATGTATTTATTAGGCAAATAACACACACACACACACACACACACACACACACACATGCACAGAGTGAGAGGGCATTTTTTCACTTATGTCCTATGCAATAAATCCCACTGCTTCTAGTACACCCTAAGGGAACAGTGCTAAGGACATTTCATCCATGTCTGTCTGTGTGTGTGTGTGTGTGTGTGTGTGTGTGTGTGTGTGTGTGTGTGTGTATGTGTGTGAGAGAGAGACTGTGTGTGTGTGTGTGACACTTTCCCTTGCATGCTGCCAGCCTACAGGGATTATCAGGTGCTTAGGCAGTGAAGAACATTGCTTTAAGTCTCAGTCATACACCCTGAGGCACAAGGCAGAATGGCATCCTTTGTGTGTGTGTGTGTGTGTGTTTGTGTATGTGTCCGAGTAAGGATGTATGTGCGTGCGCATTATGTTATATACCAGACTTTTCTTTTCCATTGGGATTCTGCTGCAGTTGCAACATCAGGGCCTGTGTGTGTGTGTGTGTGTGTTGTGCTGCTATGGTTTGGTTTCAGTAGGAGCGTCATCACAGTGGCTTAGCTGGCAGCGGCTACACCCAGACACACAAATCACCCACCCAGACAGCCAGACGGACCCACACACACACACACACACACACACTCACACTGATAAGGATGGACGAGGTGTAGGGATGGGTCGGAGCTGGAGAAAAGGCCAAGCTGGAGACCCAGAGGTTTGCATCATGTTTTTTCTATGATGCCGATTTTGTATCAATATTAAAATCCTTCTTCTTTTAGGTGTCCAGCTCTCCGTCTTTTTCCTCAGTCTCTCCTTCCGTCCCTCCCTGTCTCTCCAGACAGCTAGCTGTGCTCTCTAGGCATTCGGCCTTTACTAACATCCATGATGGAATTTGCTCATCTTTCCTGGAGGCTCTGACAGCACAGCAGTGTGTGTGTGTGTGTGTGTGTGTGTGTGTGTGTGTGTCTGTATATTTGGTCTGGTTCCGCCGGGCCTGGGCCCAAACCAAACCCAAGCATCAGCTGCGGCCTCTGTTCTAGATGGTTCTAGCAGACCCTGGGGCCCGAGTCACAGAGTTCAGCTGGACAGATATACACTGTCCCTTTAAGAGCCGCCACTGGACCCAGCCTGTCTGTCTGTGTGTCTGTGTTTTTCAATACAACGGCCCAAAACATTCTCTCTTTCTACGCTGCAACTAGAGCGTTACGTTTGAGAAGCTGAATTTACGATTTTCCATGTGGGGGAGAGAGATGGAGAGAGACAGAATATCCGCTTGAGTTTTTCTTCTCACTGTTGTTTTAGAGAGGTCATTACGGAGTGTTTCCACTCAGTCAGAAGTCATAGGGGGAAAACCATGCAGATTTGGCCTGTGATTGATGTAAATTATTAAGAGCTTGATAAGGTGGAATCTAGGAGAAGCGGGGCGTGTAATGGGTCATTTGGCACTGTCAGGGTGGAGAGGAAAGGCCAGCCAAGGACCAAAACAGCACGACTGGAGCTCAGTGTTGCGTGTCACTACAGAGAGTGGCGTCTACGACGATGTTTTTGGGGGAACGTAGCGGCAGGATTTGTGTTGTGAGTGCGTGATTTTTTTTTTTTGGGTAAAGCATGTGTGCATGCCAGCTTGTGTGCACGAGTGTGTGTGTGTGTGTTTCCTGGGGAGGGGGGGATTATAATAAGAGCTGCATAAACATAGCATTAAAACAGGGTGAGCTAGCAAATGGCAGTTCATGCAGTGCTAGCGTGGCCCCCGCAGTGAACAATAGCAGCCTTTGTTAGCTGTTCCCAGGGCTCGGGGGCTGCTTTAAATAGGTGGCTGTTAAGGCTGCCTTTTGATGCCATTGTCTCCTCACCCCTGAGTTTTGGAAGCCTGATTGGACTTCTTCACCCCCCCCCCCCCCCCCACTCCCCATATTTCTGGATCTGCTTTTCCAGGAATCAGAATATTTTGACGTAACTCTCTTGTTTTTCTTGCACGGCCACCTCGGAGCGGAGTGGCCCGAGTGAGGCAGTCATGCAGCAATAAGTCCTGTTCTGTAATACACAGCTTCACCCCACCACCCCCCACTCCCTTCTCCACCCACCCTTCCTTCCTCTCCTCCTCTCATCCACCTCCTGTCCCTTTTCCCTCCATCCACCCCTCTCCTCTCCCTTGTTTGTTTTCCACATGAGCAGCTAACGGCCGGATGAGCGACAGAGAAACGTCGTTGGGGAGATGGCAGGTGGGGGAGGTTATCGGTCGGTGGGGTCCGAGTCAGTTGTAGAGGAGTGGGGGTGTGTTGGGGGCAAAATGTCGAAGGTTGGTAGCCGTGGTGGCCGACTGACCGACCAGCCGAACTGCAGCCTTTCAGCTTATGTCTAAACCAGACCTGTGTGGTTAGGGATGTCAAGGCTGGAAGTGGAATTAAAGAGAGGGATTATGTTCTTTCGAGAGGGCTTCGAAAAAAAAATAGAGTGCTCATTTGTGAATGAAGCGTTGGGTCCCTTTTCTCTGTGTGGCGTGTCCCTGGCTGCTCTCTAGACTAGGCCTGGCTTTTGTGAATGAATTCCTGAAAGGCAACGCTATCAAGGCCGCACAGCTCATTGTGTGTGTGTGTGTGTGTGTGTGTGTGTGTATGTGATTGTCTGCATAAGTGTGTATGTTTGCAGGGAGAGGACGCCACTCGCAGAGCAGAGAGAGAGAGAGAAACAGAGCGATGCCTGTTGGGAACTGCAGCTGGTGTTCCAGCCATGTTGTTTTTGTTGTCTCTGATTGTGCTCTGTGTGTGTGTGTGTGTGTGTGTGTGTGTGTTGCATGAGCAACGGAACTAATTGAACCAAAGGATGAGAAAGCTCTCTCCTCTCTCCCCCAGTGCTAGTAAAAGGAGGGAGGCTCAGATGTGGATGAGAGATTACGTAATCTAATTCCACTCCTAAAAGCCTATGGATTCATTACAGGGCTTATCAAATTAATTGAGAGAATTATACAGATCCACCTCTGAATCCATCAGCTCATTCATTAGATTCCAAGGTCCTGTTTGATTGTTTCTCGTTTGAGTTGCTTGGCTTGAGAAGCCATTTTCTCACTGCTGCTAAAATGTTTAAGGATTTTGTCATTTGTCAAGTTTGTTGCTTTATTTGCAAATTTCATACTGTTTGCTGTCACTATAATTAGGAAAAAACTGTCTGATATTTAGTCAAGTACATTTTATTTGTGAAGTAATTTAATAAACAGGTTTGTCACAAAGTACATTTGGGACAAAGGACAAAAATGAAGATAAAAAACGAGATAAAAACAAAAATAAGCACATGACAAACTTGCAGATATGAGGCCAGAGCTGTGTGTGTGTGTGTGTGTGTGTGTACAGTATGTGTGCGCGTGCCGGCATGTGTGAGTGGACGTGACGTATAATGAACAGATCAGATCCCAGTGAGTAGAACAGATGTTTATCAGTTAGATTCCTCTGAAAAGATTAGCTCTATTATTTCAAAATGCCAAGTCATCCCTTGTCCCACCTACGCCACGCCAGCCCGTCACATAGCATTCCAGTCTCATTCCATTCCATCCTGCTCCATTCCATTCCTGTGATATCTGAGCACAGAAACATCCTTGGTATTTGTCGTTTTCTTCTCTCAAAAACACAGTTTGTTGTTTGCTCCCAGTTAAGGCATTACTCTGCGACGTTTCAGCGCTGTCTCGACACTTAGCTTGTCATGTAGGAATGCGAATGAGTCATAAAAGTTGACTGGGGAGGAGAGTGTGACATTGGTTGTAAGCTGTTAAGAAAACTGTAGCCTCAAATGTTGTCTTGCAGCTTTGGAACGTATCGAGCGCAATGGATCCATTTTGATCAAACGCATATAAACTCCTTGCTTGTCTGAATTGATCTGTATTGACCTGCATCAACATTAGGTTGTCTGCCCACTGCGTCAACCAGTAATTACTGCATCAAATAACGCTGACACACAGCACTGGTGGATGACCAAGTTGTTTGCGAGTCCAGACACACACACACACACATTGTATCTCACCTCGTTCATTAGGATGTTGTTGTAGGGCCCGTGTCCTAATCTGTGTGTGTATCTCTCTGTGTGTAGGTTGAACTGTTCGCCGTGTGCAGGCCTGTGTCCCAAGCTGTGTGTGGGGAATAAGACTGTCGACTCGGTAACTTCAGCCCAGGCTTTGAGAGGCTGCACCGTACTCAACGGCAACATGATCATCAAGATCAAAGGAGGGAGTAAGTACTGGTTCTCTCAGTCTTTCTCAGTATCTGTCTCTCTACGTCTGTATCTCACTCCCTCCACCTCTCTGGTTAATTGGTAACAGAAAGAAGAAGAAAATGGGTAAAATGGCCCTTTCCTGACCTGGTGGGGAAGTACTATTGATAGCTCAAATCTCTAAGCCCGTGTGTGTGTGTCTGTGTCTCTATATCAGGATTGCCAGTCATACCGTTTGTTCATCCACCTGTCTGTCCAACTGTGTCTCTGTCTGTGTCTCCAAACTGTAGAAGACATGCTGTCTGTCTGTCTGTCTGTCTGACCACCTGTCTGTCCCATGGTCATTACCTAGTGGCTGTCTTTATGACCAACTGTTTGTCAGTCTACTTGTAGATAATATAGCAGCTGTTTCTCTGCCTGATCACCTGTCTCTCTCTCTCTCCTTGTAGATAACATAGCAGCTGAGCTGGAGGCTAACTTGGGCCAGCTTGAGGAGATCACAGGCTACCTGACCATCCGCAGAGCCTACGCCCTGGTCTCCCTCTCCTTCCTCCGCAAGCTACGCATCATCAGGGGGGAGCAGCTGGAGGGAGAGTAAGTCTTCTCCTCTCCTTTCCTTTCCTCTCCTCTCCTCTCCTCTTGAATATCGTAAATATCCAGATTAGACACATAAAACATCATAGCGTAAAATACATGTAGTATTTTATTAAAATGACCACAATAATTTCTGGCCATTGTTGAACTGAAAAACTGATTTCATAGGCTTTTGGATTGCACAGAAATCACTGTAAAAGTGATGCAGCCTGCCTCACTTACACTGACCAGTTTGTAATAGCAGATTTATTCTTGTCCACCTGAAAAGTTAAATGTTTTCATCTCCACTTCTACTCTAAATGTGATAGCTTTATTTCTATGTCTTGTTGTCATGTTGCCATGTTCGGAACTTAATAATATTCTGAACTCATTATACTCGCCTGCCAAAAATATTGCTATAGAATACAAGCTATAGAAATAATATATTAAGTATTATGGCTTTAATACAACTGTTACCAATGTACGTACAAACAAAAACGAGAACAATTTCTAGCTGGCTGGAATGTGTCTTCAACCAATCAGACTGCTTGGCTGAAACTTCCAGTTGTATAAACAGCAAATCAAATATTGTGTCTAATGTCTCCACTCTCTCTTCCCCTTCCCCTCCTCCCTCTCTTAGTATCCACTCCTTCTTTGCGTTGGACAACCAGAACCTGCGTGAGCTGTGGGATTGGTCCAAGCACAACCTGACCATCCAGCATGGCCGCATGTTCGTCCACTACAACTCCAAGCTCTGCATGTCTGAGATCCGTAAGATGGAGGAGATGACGGGAACCAAGGAGCGCAACCTTAAGAATGACATTGCTGTCCGCAACAACGGGGACCAGGCCTCCTGTAAGAGACACCCAGAAGCCACAGCTTCTGACTCTCACCACGTTTAAAATGTCCATATTTTAGCCCTGGTGATGCAGTTGTAGCATTTTCTCACCTTGCAATATCAACATAAATATAATGTTCAGCCTAATGGAAAGGGTTCTCCCTTTCAATCTGTTTAGTTTTGATGTCTCCTAATATTCCAGTCCTGACAATCTGTTCAGTTTTGCTTTCTACCACACTTATATTCCAGCTGTCTCTCTGATCTCTACTTCATGCAAAGAATACCCACACACGCATCACTTCTCTGTGTACTGTATGCACTGTACTGTACTCTATGTGCTGTACCTTTCTCAAGTCTCAAGTGTATGTCTTGACTTCCAGGTCCTTTGTATCTTCTTTCTTTCTATGGTTTCAATTGTTGGGATGTGATTGCCTGCACCTTGACGGAGAAAGTAGCAGTGTGCACAGTATTCTACTCTGTTCATTTCCTCTTTTACTAAACTCATGTACTGTAACCTAACATTGCCCCTTTCCGTCCCTTAGGTGAGAACCGACTGCTGAAATTCACCTTGATCAAGACCTTGTCAGATAAGATCATGGTGAAGTGGGAGCCCTTCTGGCCGTTGGACTTTAGAGACTTGCTGGGCTTCATGGTTCTCTACAAGGAGGCGTAAGTAGCCGACAAACATCATGGGACTTTTCCTTACCAAGCGAGTTAATTACCAAGCACTCCATTGCTACTTTTATTCATCTCACATTTGAGTTGTAGATTTTGATCCATCTCTCTCATCTCTCCATCCCCCTGCCCCAGGCCGTATAAGAACGTGACCGAGTTTGACGGACAGGACGCGTGTGGCTCCAACAGTTGGGTGATTGCTGACGTGGACCCGCCCCCCCGCGCCACAGAGGGTAAGGAGCAGCAGGAGCCGGGGTACCTGATCCGACCACTGAAGCCCTGGACCCAGTATGCCATCATGGTCAAGACCCAGCTGTCTGCCTCTGACGAGCACCAGGTCCACGGAGCCAAGAGCGAGATCATCTATGTTCGCACCAACGCCACCAGTGAGTCACAGGGCTTAAAAACACACATACACTTGCGAATCTCATGCCTCGGTACAGTGTTTTGGATGTTGAAAATAGATTCCACACAGCTAAAAGACTGTAACATGTTGGCAGAAGTATTGCGTTGGTAAAGGTGACACAGTGGAACAGATTCAAACACTTTTTAATACTGTGATTTGACATACTGTAACAATACAGTCCTGAATGTTGATTCAGCATCTTCCTCCTCCTTCCCTCTCAGAGCCCTCAGTACCTCTGGACCCCATCTCCTCCTCCAACTCCTCCTCCCAGATCATCCTGAAGTGGAAGCCCCCCACCAACCCCAATGGCAACATCACCCACTACCGGGTCATCTGTCGTAAACAGCCCGAGGACAGTGACCTGTACAAGTTTGACTACTGCCTGCAAGGTTAGCAGCCATGGGTCGCCCCATTTGTTTCTGCCTACTTCATAAATCTGTTGGCTAGCAGATTAGCTGCTGCTGGTTGACGTACAGCACAACTCACCTCATACCTGTCTGGCTGTCTCTCTCTCTGTCTCACTCCGACCCTCCGACCCTCTGACCCTCGTCCCTCCTAGGAATGAAGCTGCCGTCTCGTACCCCCACCCACCTGGGCAGCGAGGACGAGCAGAAGTGGAACCAGACTGATGAGCCCACCTCAGGGGCCAAGTGCTGCGCCTGCCCCAAGACCGATATCCAGCTTAAGAAGGAGCAGGAGGAGTCAGAGTACCGCAAGACCTTCGAGAACTACCTCCACAACGAGGTCTTCGAGATCAGGTACACAACCTTGACTGTCATTAACTGTTGTCAGGTATGAATAACATACTGTATGTACATACTGTTTCCAAGTTGGGTAAGAACACACTGGTGTTTTAGGGAGGGATCTTATATAATACGACTGCAGTGGCATACTGTATACTGCAGGGTTGGGGTCCACTCACTTTAACCTTGATCAGTTCAAGGAGTGGATTTTCTTCAGAATTCAAAAACTAGAAATCCTTTGGTGTAGAAATATTCTTACATCCATCCTGTGTAGTTCAGTGGATCGTCATGGCACTGACACTGTCTGGGTTATGCTTTGGACTAAATGACGTTTTGTTGTTAAGAAATTGAGAATGAAAGCTTTGTCACAACCAAGTCAGTTGTAGTTTCACTTTCTATTTTGAACTGAGTGAATCGACCCCAAAGTTGCTTCAGATTAAGCACTGTATGAAAGTGCTGATACCACAATATAATGTTTGACATGAGTTCATAGAAAGATGAAGGTGGCTGAACACACCTGATCTCTAACCAACTCTTCCAGAACCTCGCCTGCTGTAAGCCCCGCCTCTGACAACGGGTAAGCCAAAGAGATAACAGCTGGAGTTAATGGCCAGTAACCCCATTCATCTCCTTGCTGTTCAGTCGGAGCAAACAGTCCAATGGCTCTGCTTTGTCAGTGGTGGAATGCTTAATCAGAGGCACTAATTGACACTGAAGGGGCTTTTCCCTCGGCGTTCACTCACCAATCCTTGCTTGCGAGCTCCAGTCTTTTATGTTTGTATGTTAATTTAGACCTAGCAGCTGCCACATAATTCGATGGTGTAATCTTGTTGTAGGAAGGAGCGGACATTTTCTACATGGCACAAATGAAATGGCTGCCACTCCCCAGCATGTTTGATAATGCTGATGGTGGAGGTGTCAATCAATGGGTCAGATGTTATGATAAGCACTTCCATTAGCCTAGATTTCTGCCCAGTTCCCATGCCAGGGAGATGTGATAAACATGGCCTCCGCTCCTGGATCGGTTCGTTTTTATACCTAAGGCTCTTTTGGCAGGTGGAGGAGCAAGCACAGGTGCCTGATAGATGTACTGATGATTGATAGGGCCTTGGGCTTACACACACACACACACACACACAACCTTTTGATGATCGTTTGATGTTTGTTTTATGTTTGGTAGGTACACAAGCTGTCACAAGCTTGTATCTACAGAACATGGAACAAATGCACACACACACTAGCCGCATTGTTAAAAAAGTTCACACAGAAACCAAACCAAAGAAGGAACTACAGTATGTAATAGTTGCCTGGTATGTGTGGTATGGGAAATCACTAGGTGACCACTACACACAGTTTTTTCCAAAATGCCATTTTTCCATTTGAGAAAAAAAACAAAACATTACTTCTTACTAAGTACCTCATTCAACATGTGGCATCATTTTCTAAGGAAGCCTGGCTGTGCCTCTGTGTTGCTGCTATTTTTAGATGTTGTGAATGTTCTTCCTAAACAGCCATTGTGAATCTTGTGAATGAATAAATTAATCCTGTGGTGAATCTAGTGGTCTATGTGACCAATAGGATCTTCTGCAAACTCAAACATCAGAATCAGAATCACTTAAACTGACAAGCACAATAAATCTACAGGAATTTGGTGACATTGGTGCAGAGACATGCACACAAATAAGTGTCACAGTACATGCTGACACACACGGTACAAGACAAGACCCTAACCCTTCAGTATCTCTAAAATATAGATGATCCAGTTTGTATGATTATTTTGTCAACCAAGGACTTAAGTAAGTATGAAAAAAAAACGACGGCAAAAAACCCCAAATAGGATTGGTTTCATCTTTTGCTGTCAGTCATTTTGTAAGAGTAGGTGTCAGTTTTTAGCTAGTATTAGTCACTCTTGTAAGTCGGTAGGGTTGGTTTGTTGGTCCCAAAAATTCTAACAAACCCCACTGCACCTATTTATGAACAGACTTATTAGTGACAGACGGCACGATCTAAACAAGTATAGGCCAACTTTAGCCCACCACTTATCACAACAGCCCCAATAAGGTAACCTGCACCAATCTGGCCGCAGAGTATCAAGAATTGCGTGCTTGTTTCAAATGCTTGTCTGCATTCAGTACATTCCACATTACAGTAGCACCAAGAGGAGCCACTGGTTCGGTTTGTTTCCCCTGTGGCTGTTTGTGGCAGAGCAACAGGAACACTGCAGCCCTCCCCACCCAGCCAGACTAGATCGCCCCTCTTTTGTCCCAGCCACCATGATGTGTGTGTCAGAGTGGCTCTGTGCCAATTCTGCCTCGTCCATCTGTGTGTGTGTGTGTGTGTGTGTTTATGTAGGCCCTTGTTTTTGTACTGGGGACTACTGTGGGGGGTTGAGGGTGGGAGGCGCTGATCGTCTGGGCCCCCGTGTCTCTACCCTCTCCCCTGAACAGACACACACACACACACACAGTCTCTCCCTCCAGTCTCCCAGGGGAGCGATTACTGTGCCCATTATCATTCATGCCAGTCTGGGGTGCAGTCATGCAGACTGCCGTTTGGACACACACAAACACTCACACTCACACACACACCTCAGCTGGATTTTGATCCCATGCTGTAGTGTTAGCCAAGGTCACCCCCATACACTGAAGCAAACAAGGAACTCTTCCTGCTCTCCTTTGCCATCACGCAAAGGGATAAACTTTTTCACCTACCTGAGTCTTTGCTGAGCACAAATGTTCTTTCTTAGCAGCAACGTCTTTCGCATTAATTCAGTCCCACACCTTCCCAGTACAGTAACAGAGAAGCTTCACTGCAGCAGCCTAGGGTTAAGTGCATTGCTCAAGGGCACTTTGATGGTAATAGCTCTTGAGGGAAGGGAGATGGTTTTCTCACTCACTATCTTCAGTAGGCAGTGATTACAGCCTATCCTATACAAAGATGTACAGGGGAACTTGAACCTATCTGTGTTCCAATTTGTTTTAAGTTTATGGCCTCCCTGATGGGCTGACACTCATAACCTCTGACAGTTAAGTGAAGGCAGCACAGTGCTCATTGGCACCACCCAGTGGTGAGGGTTGGTGGCTGCAGGTGCAGGGAAGGAGGTGGTAGCTGCGTTTAAATGTCATGCAGCCAGCATTGCTACATACTGTAAAGGTCAGTGTGAGCAGAGGTCCCCACTGGCCTCCTCCGCACTACTGCTCCATCTGCCCATGGTCTAATTCACATGTAATTCCTTTGGCTTCAGCCCTTCATGTCAATAATAATTCATCACAATGAATGTAGATGGAGGCTCCGCTAACCCAGATTAAACCCTGCATGGATAACATGGACTCGTAATGAACAAACAACTTTTAAGAACCTTTTGATAATTGGTCCTAGCTTGGCTCAAAGTCATTCAGAGTCAAAGCAGTTGTTAAAGAACACAATGCCAGATTTTTTGGGCGAGATTCTCAGAGTATCTGGCATTGTGTTCTTCAACAACTGCTTTCCTCCAGTGTGTTTCTCAGTGGCATTTTAACTGACCTTCGCTAACTGCTCCCCTGTCGCTCTGTCTCTCCAGACCGTCTCGTCGGCGACGCTCAGTGGGAGTTGCCAACGCCACGCAGGCCCTCCATAGGTTCAGCGCCACACTGCCATTCCCCACCACCACGCCCACCTCTGAAGACGAGGACGGGGAGGGATCCAAGGTCTCATACACTGTATATATTCTTAATGCATTCTCACTTTTGAGTCAGTCTTGTAGAGAACTACTTGCTGATCATTTGTTGCCGAGTTTCCCATCCTAAATTTAAATGCTATTTCCAATTATGGTCAAGATGTAAAATGAGAAAAGGAATAATCATGGATTCAGAGGTTTAACTGTCTTCTGCGATGAAGGTTATTTCCAGATCTCTAAATCACTTTTGACCTCTGTTTTATTCATGGTCATAAAATGCAGTTAAATATGTTAACCTCTC
The DNA here is from genome assembly GCF_048128805.1 of Centroberyx gerrardi. NCBI lineage: Eukaryota > Metazoa > Chordata > Actinopteri > Beryciformes > Berycidae > Centroberyx > Centroberyx gerrardi. The sequence continues at coordinate 12,013,953 of NC_136005.1, forward strand.
ATTTAAGCATCTAACTACACTACCAGTCAAAAGTTTTGACACCACATTTTTCTTTATTTTTACTGTTTTCCACATTTTAGAATAATAATAAAGACATCAAAACTTTGAAATAAGACAAAAAGATGATTTGTGTGTAAACTGAGACTCATTAAATCATTGACACCATTGGAGTGATCTGACCTGATCTCCTCCTCTCTGCTCAGGTGGAGGTGTACTCCAAGGAGTCAACAGTCATCTCCAACCTGCATCACTTTACCAGCTATAAGATAGAGATCATGGCCTGCAACCATCCCACTGACCTCGCCCGCTGCAGCATGGCTACCTATGTCAGTGCCCGCACTATGCCCGAGGGTAAGACCAAATGCAAAACTCTTAGATACACACATGCATGCGTGCTTGGATACATGCACACGCACACACACACACCCACATATGCAGACCCCCTTTACATCTGGCATTGGCATGCGTCATAGGTGATACTGTAGTGCAAACATGCATAAAATCCACACAAGAGGCATTGAAGATCAGATCATCCAAACGGCCACCAGAGGCAGTCAGAGACGAATGTGGTCACATTAATAAAGTGTAAATGCAGTGCTTCATAACATACTTGTCAAAATAAATTGTAAAGTGTAAGTAATTGTAAGCATACAAGAAATCAGTGTGTATATTGGAGACGTACTTTAATGCCAGCTGTAAATGTAATTCAGCTAAATCATATCTTGACACAATCCAGATACAAGACGCATGTTAATTCCAGGTGTAAAGGGGGCCATACACACACACATGTACGCTGCCTTGTTACATATACACACACACACACACACACACATATGATGTCTTTCTAAAAGCTGTTTTTTATACGTATGACCCCTTTGGACCCTACAGAGAAGGCAGACGACATCCCGGGCACTGTGACCCATGAGATGATCGCAGACGAGCCCAACTCGGTGATCATTAAGTGGCAGGCGCCTCGCTCCCCTAACGGCCTCATCATTCTCTACGAGCTGTTCTACAGGAAGGTTGGAGACGTGGAGGTCAGTGGCCACCATCACAGGACTGGAGGAGAGGAGAGAAGGAGGGAGGGAAGGAGTGATCTGGATTCACTTGCTAAGATGGAGGGAGACAGGGACGAACAGAGTGAGCGATAGAGGAAAACTGAATGAAGATGGGAGGGAAGGAATGAGCTAGCAAAAGTGATGGGGAGGAATGATCTTGATTTACGCTGTAGGAAGGAGGAAGATGGGAGGGGGGGGGGCTAAGGGAGAGAGGCATACAAGGAAACGGGGATGGAAGATAGGAAGAAATGCGGAGAGAGCGAGGAATGGAATGGGAAGGGAGGCAGACGAGGAAAGGATTGCTGTATACACTCTGAGACCAAGTTCGACTCTGCGCTGTTCCTCATATAGATAGAGCAACAAAGGAAATATTTGTTTACTAACTCCCAGTGCTACCAGTGTGTGTGCTGATGTTTTCTGCGCTGTGCGAGTGTTTGTATGTTATTGATATTTTTGTGTGCTTGTGCGTGCGTGCATGTGACTGAGTGAGAGTGTGTGTGTGTGTGTGTGTGTGTGTGTGCGAGAGTGTTGTTGTTTACTTGCTGTGAATGTGTGGATTCATCTCTCATTGCTATTCATTGCTGCACTGCCTGACCCTAGGAGCCAGTAGCAGCTCTGTTACCATAGCGACAGAGGCAGGAAGGAAGAGTAGAATGCAGTGGCAGGGATGGACTGGCGTCTCAGATGACATCTCTAGTGCACTGCACTACACTGAAAACACACCACTTACTTATACACCCTACAGCCGAAGCAAACTGGTGTGGATTTATTTAAAGTGATGTTTAGAGCCCTAGGAGGTCCAACCTAAGTACTGGGTTTATCTCACTGAGCCGACATGTGGCAAACCCTGCAATGACTTTTCCAAATAAAGACTGAACAAATGAAGAAAATCATTTCAACATTTTATAATGTTTTATCTAAACCTCTGACTGACTGGTCTGGTAAATGGCCTTCATGCAAAAACGTTGTGAATGTTAAAATACAGTTTTGCATGATTTCTTTATTGATACCTGCAACTACAAATATTTAAAGCACAAATCGTATAAAGCATTGCAGAAGTGATGAACTGCCTTGTTTTTCTGGAATCCCATTCTTTTTTTAATAAGATGTTTTATGTTTATTCAAAAGTCAAAATAAAATAAAATACTTAAAATAATCTTTCGTCGCTAATATAAATGCTTGTCACGGTTCCTAACATTTCTATCTCCCAAACAACCTACATTCTGGAGGAGTTTGGATAAACAAGGTTCTACTGTAGATGCCACCAACTGTGCTGATTTTGTGTGTGTGTTTTTGGTTTCTGTTTTTTTTTTTTTTCCAGGTTCACACAGCCTGTGTGTCACGGCCAGCCTACATCAAGTCAGGTGGCACCAAGCTGCGGCTGGTGTATCCTGGGAACTACAGCGTGAGGATCCGTGCCACCTCGCTGGCAGGAAATGGCTCTTTTACAGACACCACTTACTTCTTCATGCCCGACAGTAAGGCCTGGAGGCTATGTTTAACTAAAGTTAACTTACATCTGTCTGTGTTTGGTTAGACTACTATCTTAGTCTAATTGGCATTAATAAGCATATAGTTGTGGTATTAGGCAGCATGGCCACATCACTGTCTTAATCTAATTAGTAGTTAACAAGCATATCGCTGTGGTATTTGACAGCACTGTCTTAATCTAACAGTATGGTTACGCATACTGTATATATGTGCATCCATACAAAAGATTAAAACAGTTAGAAAAATAGAAACAGAAAGAGAAGAATGTGAAATATGCAGGTGAGACAAAGAAAGAAGGAGCTTATAAAAACGTTCCGTCCCAAAAGAACCATCACTTGACCATATTTATTGTTATTCTACCTTGTAATCCACTTTACAGCCCAATGCACTCATGCAACACACACACAAGCACACGTATGTACACGCATATCAAATGCAGGCATGTTCAGATGAAGGTACAAACAGGCATATATGACCTTGTCCATTTATTTACACCTCATTTACATGTGCCTGTTATTCATTCTCAGACATTCCACATATATGAATAGACTTCCACACATGCAAATGTGTCAGAAGTCAGAATTAATTGAATGTAATTGAAAGGTTTATATTCTCATCCATATGATCATCAAAATATATGTAAGAAGTGTAGGTAATATCTATGTACCTACTATGCATGTAAATGTTTAATGTATTGCACAGCTGTTGTACAGCAGGCATGTATTATTCACATACATTATTGTTGTAGTTCAAGATCAATTAGTTATGTTACCAGAATGACGGAAGTTCAGTAGATACTACGGTGTCTCCATGCTACTATGCTCGCTACAACAGGCAAGCTCCACTAACAAACCATTCATGTGAAGACTGAAAGCTTTGTATGTGTTGGCCAGAGTGGAATCTGTGGACATTTGTTTCATTCATGGTTTTTTGGCTGTGGAAATATGTGGAAAATGTGGTGAATTGAATGTGGTAGAGTGTTCCTTTATTGCCTCAAAAGTATACTGCCAAAATATACTGCCATGTTTTGTAGATGATTAGCTACATAATAACTGAGGCCTATTTTAGCTCTGTTATCAATTTATACACAGCCATTATTATTTACTGTAGATCTTTTTTGCCGACCCTGTGAACTAACCAACGGCTGCTGTGTTTGTTGCAGAGGACACCAGTGTATTGAAGATTGTGATTGGTCCGGTCATCTGCTTCATCCTGCTGCTTTTCGTGGGAGGTGGAGTCTTCATGATCTTCAAGAAGAAGTAAGACATGTGACTGGCATGCTGCCTATCAGAAATATCTAGTGGATAGACCGTAGGGCATCGAAGAGAGAATGGGATATTTTGTTCAGCTGGAGTGTATAAACATATTGAAGGATTTGAAGCAGAGGGCATTACGTTCTAATACTTTGAGCCCAGTTCCTATCTGGAATATGTGCCAGGACAAATAAACAAGACAGATCCTGTAAGTAACAAGAAGGTCATGACATGCTGGAGAAGGTTCAGATCTAAATGCAGGTTTAAGTATTTCCGACTAACTCTCTGTGTGTGTGTGTTACAGGCAAACAGAAGGCCCCACCGGACCTCTCATCGCCTCCTCAAACCCTGAGTACCTCAGCGCCAACGATGGTAAGAAACCCTTAAGTCAGCTTTACTCACAAATACATCTGATCCTGCGTCTCAGTTGGCCGACTATAGTAATAATATTGCCAGGATCAGGGAGTAGAATTCAACATGTATGCATTATCTGCATATCTTCAGATGTGAGCTTCTTTAAAACCATTTTTGCTATAATTGAAAAAGATAGGTGCTGCCTCATGGGGAAGGATCCACTCAACTAAAATGGCTGCCTGTTTGTGTAGTATACGTTCCAGATGAGTGGGAGGTGGCCCGGGAGAAGATCACGGTTCTGCGAGAGCTGGGCCAGGGTTCCTTCGGCATGGTGTACGAGGGCCTGGCCAAGGACATCGTCAAAGGGGAACCGGACACGCGCGTGGCGGTCAAGACAGTCAACGAATCGGCCAGCCTGAGAGAGAGGATCGAGTTTCTCAACGAAGCCTCCGTCATGAAGGCCTTCAGCTGTCACCACGTGGTACGACGCCGGCGCCTCGCAATGTCTTTTTCAAGCTGCTTCTTCTTACTGTTCCATTACTTACATTTATTAAAGGGACATTGGAACAGCAATCCATACCCTTGTCGATGGTATTGCAGCTTTCGGTCACTGTTCTGTTGACGCCGCCTTATTGACTCCCAATTTGTCTCCCAAAACAATTCACATTCACAGTTAGTAAGATAATGTGCCTGTTTTATTAAATAACGCACTTTACTTACCGGGGACCAGTTAAAATGCCTGTCACATGTTTGGTTGTAATAATCATGTCAGATTGTAAGGGGTGAAATTTCATTGTTTTCCCACATGACATCACATAACATTATCTTACCTGCCCGGTAAACAGGAACAGCTGTTTCTCTTGAAGATGAAGTACTTAAGGGTTTCACCGGAATACAGATAGGGGTTGTGAATAAGATGTAGCAGGTTATGTATATATCATGAAACAGCAGTTCGGGGAGTTTATCTGTAGACTCAAGTGGTTGCAGCGAGGGTCACATCCTGCAAGGAGTAAAATATTTGTACTTTTCTTCCGAAGTCAGGTGAGATGTTTGCTTTTTCAGGGTGGCTTGTTGTATAGTCTGTGGTTATAATGGGAGTCAATGTGGCGGCGTCAACAAAAACGTCGCTCTAAGTCATAGATAGGTTACTTATTATTCCAAAAGTCTGGCTGTTCACATAGTGAAAGTGTCTGGTCAGTTTTGGTATACACCAGCCACTGTGGCAGGTTAGATTCCTGCTCTGGTCAAAACTATTTATTAAATACTATTTTAAATGCTTAAACCTATTTATTTTGAACTGGCATTCATTACATTATACTTAACTAGCAACCATGGTTTTGGGCCGAGTCTTAAAGTGCCATAACAGGAGCATTGAAACTTTGATCAAAACCTACTTATGAATGCTATTGCAGCTGTTTTCATTGTAACTTCTTTGGTTTGGTTTGGTAGGCGTCTGCATGTGTGTGACCATGTGTGTGTTTATGCAGGTCCGTCTGTTGGGTGTGGTGTCCAAAGGCCAGCCCACCCTGGTAGTGATGGAGCTGATGACCCACGGAGACCTGAAGAGCTACCTGCGCTGTCTCAGGCCGGACTCTGAGGTACGTCTTATTACAATCTTATTAATCGTATACAGTCTTATTTCTGCCCCTCTCTCTTGAGCCATTTTGCCTCAGTATAAATAAGAATGTTTTCTTAACTGACCTGCGTGGTTAAATAAATTAAATTGAAATCCAAGCTGTCCATACTAACTTAGCTGTACTTCCTAAAGCCTGTCTCTAAATTGCCCTAAGACCTGAATGGAGGTAGATGTTATAGCTGAAGGAGGCTTAAACATGAGATTTCCACACATCACTGACAAAGTGTATAATTGAGTGTGTGTGCATGTCTTGTAGCACAACCCAACGGGCCGTCCTCCACCCACGCTGAAGGAGATGATCCAGATGGCTGCAGAGATTGCAGACGGCATGGCCTACCTCAACGCCAAGAAGTTTGTCCACAGAGACCTGGCAGCCAGGAACTGCATGGTGGCAGAGGACTTCACCGTCAAGATCGGAGGTACTGCAGCTTGTGTTTTGGTTTTTTAACGCATTTCCTGTTTGTTTCAGTTAGTTTTGCATTTTGGTTGAATTGATCCATCCATGTAGGAGTAGATTTTACCGTGTGCTGACATTGAAAGGTGCTGTATTATATTTAGATGAGTACTTTTATGTACTGTTACTAACAATCTAAGTAATAAGCCTAATAAACGTGCTCTCTCTCTCCCTCTCTCTCTTTCTCTCTCTTTCTTTCTCTCTCTCTCATAGACTTTGGTATGACACGAGACATCTATGAGACTGACTACTACCGTAAGGGAGGGAAGGGTCTGCTTCCTGTCAGGTGGATGGCTCCAGAGTCTCTGAAGGACGGAGTCTTCACCGCTCACTCTGACTGCTGGTAGGTCGACAATTCCCATTCGGTTCTAATGGGACATGACTGATTTCTTGCCTTTCACATTATCTTTATTATCCCACCAGGGTGAAATTTGGTCGCATAGGACCAATGGACAACTGAACACATCAGTCACGTCACACTTTGGCAGAGCAGTGCCAATTTTTGTGTTCCTGATCACATCCCTGGTGCATTTGAGCACATTTGTGTGTGTGTGTCTCCAGGTCGTTTGGCGTGGTGCTGTGGGAGATCAGTACGCTAGCAGAACAGCCCTACCAGGGTTTATCCAACGAGCAGGTTCTCAAGTTTGTCATGGACGGAGGCTACCTGGACCGTCCAGACAACTGTCCTGAGAGGATGTGAGTAAACACAGGCGGTGTTTTATCCAAACCTCCTTGCATGGCACTAATGCTGCCTTGTGCTCCGACAGTGATTTGTGTGCCTAATCCAACAAATGTGGCCTGAGTGGGAATCACACCCCTAACCATGGCAGTGTTAGTTTACTCTCTGCACATTGAGCTACAGATTTGCCTGTCTCCATCCTCTGTCATCCATTTCTCCCTGTCCTCCATCGCCTTCCTCATCCCCATTCTCGTCGTTCCTGCTTAAACCTCTCTCTCCCTTTCTCCCTTGTCCCTCCCAGGCACAACCTGATGCAGATGTGCTGGCAGTACAACCCCAAGATGCGGCCGATGTTCCACGAGATCATCGAGATGCTGCGGGAGGACCTGCACCCGTCCTTCCAGGAGGTCTCCTTCTTCTACAGCGAGGAGAACAAAGTCCCTGAGACGGAGGACTTTGACCTGGACCTGGACAACATGGAGAGCATCCCCCTGGACCCGTCCTCGTACTCCCAGAGAGAGGAGAGCCTGGGCAGGGACAGCGGGCCCTCGGTGGCCCTCAGGGGGAACTATGAGGAGCATGTCCCCTACACACACATGAACGGTGGCAAGAAAAACGGACGAATCTTATCGTTGCCCAGATCCAGCCCATCCTAACATTTCCTGTTTCCTAGATGAACTTGTTTAAACTCCCCCCTTCCTCTCCCATCCTAAAACCTCCTTCTCCACCTTCATTCCCTTCCAGTCCATTTTCTTTAATCCTCCTCGTTCCTCTCTCATTTTCTAATTATTTTCATTCTATTATTCTTGCAGAAGCCCTTCAAAAAAAGAAACAGATCTCAGGACTTTTTATTTTCTTCCTCATGGCTGCCGAAACACTGGCACGCGAGGGATGCAAACACGGTGTAACACTTTTTTAACTTCATCCACAACACATTGGACTTTCTATTACCATTTTACCTATCTATTGTTTTTCACTATTGCCAAGTTTCCAGGACTCAGTGTGATGGAAACAGAGAAAAAAAACTGTGAACACAACAAACCTTAGACAACCAGAAGGCTGCTTATGCTCAACCTCTCAAGACTTGTCCCTCCTCTTCTCCCGTACCTTTACCAATCTGCATTTCCGTGTTGCTTTGTTTTTTTTTTCCAAGTGAAATCTTTTACTCAGATAGTGGCCTTTTTATATGTGGCCTATAAACAAAGAGAAGTGTCTATCAGCGCTTGTACTTATTTCCTTTGAACAATGACTTAATCAGTTTGGAACAGTTTGGAACGGTGGGATGACTCACAAAGACTTGATCCTAGAACAAACGTCTATTCGTAGAGGATTTTATTTTTTTTTTTGTTTTATTTTGTTTTTTGGTTCTGCAGAATTCCAAACTACACACAGATTCATCGGGTGTTTGGTGAATAGTTTTAATTTATTTGCTTTTATTTTTTATTTCTCTATCTCTCTCTCTCTATTTCTTTCTTTCTCTCTCAATTTTATTTCTGTGTCCTCACAATACGGCTGAAGGATATTTAAACAGTTAAGAATTGGACAAAAGAGTTCCTCAGACTGACCAATAGCTGCTGCTTTGATATATTTTAGTGGGTATAGAAATATATATAATATATATAGTATATATGGAATATTGGTATTTATGTATCAATATTTTATATATAATATATGGAATATTGATGTTTTTGTATATAGTTCATATTTGTAATATTTTTCATCAGAAGCTTTGCTGGTAAAATGTTTTTGTTTGTCAGTTTTTTCTTTCTGGGTTTTTTATTTTCTTATTTTTCTAGCCCCAGAAATCACACTAATCTACCGTCAGTGCTCTCTGTGTCTTAGGCCTCCAGCCCCCTTCTAGTACTCTGTCCAACTGGATAGGACAGGGGGAAAACCCTAGAATATTGTCAACTCACCGCATCGTTTTTTATAAACCTTGTTCCCACTGAGAGCTGTCATTATTGGGAGGCCACTTTGCAACAACAACAAAAAAAACACAATAACCAAAAAAGCTTTATAAAAGGGGAATGAGGTCCTTCTAGGTCGAAGTGCACCTGGTGTTTGTTTGTCTCTGTGTCTGCTGTTCCTCTGGTCAGATCAAGCTGGAGTCGAGGTCTATATGTGTCGTTATCATAGGTTTATGACATTCACGTGATTGTGTTGATCCGTCGGTCGGTGTTTATTGTCGGTGAGGTTAGAGAGCGTGTCGAGAGCTTGTCCTGGCCTAGTGATTGTACTTTCTCTTGTTAGCTTAACGGTAATGCTCGTCAGCTCTGTCGGTGCTGCTTGGATTAGGGCAGGGTGGGAAATTAACACCAGCCGGCAGCCAAATGCAGGTAAAGTGGACAAAAGGGTCGGCCCCTTTTCTATTAATCACCATTTGCCTGGTTTATGGTCAGTGCTGAAAGCCCTCAGAAGCTAGCAGGAGAGCAGTAGTATTCCCTTCCTAGCTGACCTGAGATCCAAAGTTAGATGTAAGGTTTTGATTAAATTCACACGTTGCGGCCGTGCCTCTCGTCCCCTCTCGTTCTCAGTCGACTGGGTTTGCTCTGAACCCGCCGCCTCCTGCCCTCTCTCCTTCCTCGGTCTCCCGGAGGATTCCCATTGGCTGTCAGGCCCACTGCTCAAAATCCAGCTGGTGGAATTTTCCACGTTTTGTGGTCGAGGGCTGGAGAAGGATCCGGAAAGTTCCTACTGTATTCAGAGTCCGCAGCAGGCAGCGGAGAGAGGGGCTGTTAGTCTCTCTCTCTCTTTCTGTGTGTGTGAGAAAGGGAGAGAGAGTGTGAGTGATTGTTAATCCTATTATTCTCCCTCTTATCACATGTAGTTAGGCAGTCAGGACACGGTGTACAGCAGCCATTTCACTCAGGTCTGACATTCCAGGATTTAGTTAGAACTACTCGTTCCCCTCGTCCCCCTGTTTTGCCCGCCTGCTGGCAAAGCTAATGTCATCACCACACATGAAAGACTTTACTTCTTTATTCTTAAATATCTGTAGTTGGAGATACACAGCGGCAGACACATTTTCCTAAACATTCACAGGAGGAGAAATTCGTGATTACATTTTCCAGCAGTCAAAATATCTTTGTTTTACCAAAATGTTTGTCCCTTCTGCTGGGAATCAGAAACATTCCTGTCACCTTTACCCTCGCAGCGCAAGACAAAGCTACAGATTGCAGGAGAGATACAGGCGGCCTCATTGCTGACCCCAAAATTTTGTGTGAAGCCTCTTGAGATCATTAGTTCATTACCACTGTCACTAAGACCCAGAGGCTATCAGAGTTTCACAACAGCTCGTCCTGGATCTCCATGGATCTTCCTCGTGAACCCTCTTGTCTCGCTCTCTAACCTCGTCAGGCTGTGACGGCTCAGATCTGTCGTCCACGTAGACACGGGAAGCGGCGGTCAGGAGACGAGTGGAAGATAACATTCTGTTCTGAACACATAGACCAGTGTGGTAGCCAATCTAGCCAATCAGCATTCAGCACTTCTAATATAGCCAAAGTGTTGGCGGCTTTCTGTCAACAACGTAGAACCCACAGAATCGGAGTCAGAGAGAGCGGAGAAGCTGCCTCCATCTTTTACCAGTGCCTTCTCAAACCCAGAGCCACGTCCAGGCTAGTGATATTGGCTAGTGTAACACACACTCACACACACACACACTCACTCACTCACACACACACACACACAGGCCTCTGTGCTCTCTCTGCATATTATTTCATGGGACAGAAGAGGCACAGAGATGGAAGCTGCATCTACATTGTGAAACTCGAGTTCTGCTTTTAGGTTTGAACAGCGTGCGTTTTGAACAGCGAGTTCACCCAGTGCTTTAGTGATGACACTGTGGATCGGCCAGAGTCTGTGCTGTCAAACCACCTTGTTGGCACCCAGAGGCGCCTAAGGTTATGATGTACGACATAGATTTTAGCTAATTATTCTGAAGAGCTACAATCTTGGGCTTTTGTACTTTGTAAATAATCTGTGACATAGTTTGGAAAATGAAAGCAGAATAAAAGGAGAAGAAAAAAAAAAATCTGATGCCCCTTGGTTGTGTGTACATGACCTTGACAAAAGAAAAATGGTGGACATCTTGTCTCGACCTTTGACCTATGTTTCTTATCTTGTGGTGGTGTACACACGCATATGCAATTTTTAATTCAGATGGTGCCCATATCTTTGAAATACCAGATATCTTATTTATTTTATTATGATCATTGTCATTGTATAAGAAGAACCCAGTTAGCTTTTTAGTCAAGCATTTTTAAGGTGTTCAGAGTGGAGCGATGTAAAAGCCTAGTTTGTTATTGTACAGGTGGAGTAGCTAGTGACGAGCAGAAGGAGCGCTAGTTAGTTAGTAAGTAATCGTCGTCGTCTTTGTGTTTGGCCAGAGTCTACCTCAGTGCATATGGAGGAAACAGTCTAAAGAGCCTAAATCATCCCCATCAGTCACTCAGCATCCCATCATTTCAAAATATCATGTTTTAACATACATTACCAAAACTGCTGAATTCCTTTCCCCTGTGGTATACTAATTCCCCCAGCCTCCTCCTCCTCCTCCTCCCCGTGTCCCGGGGGAAGCTCTCCTAACTTAGGAATTAGGAATTTTGCCCAAGACCACTGCAGTATGAACGTATTACATTGCCCTTCACATTTTGGCCCTTTGCTATTTCAAAATGCTCTCAGAGCTCATTGCCAGTCATTTGTGAAACAGAATGGTTTAAGCACAAACCTTTCAAGATATAGTATTATCCCTGTGCTTAGATTTATACCCACAGCACTTATTAAATGTAGTAAATCGGGCAAGAGGGTGACATTATGACGGGTGGTCTGTCCTTTTGATTAGTGCTACAGTTTACGAAATTACTCTCGAGAGGCTTCCCCTGGGCGCTGGAAGCAGCAGCGTAGCTCTACTGTGTCTACTGCCTGTTTGCTATCAGACTCTAACCTGGTCCATACCCACCACCGCTCTGGACTGTATGTAGTAGCGGCTCTACTGGTTTCTGCGGATGTGACGTTAGCATGAGTCAGATCTAAAAAAGATGGAAGCGTCTTGACTCTCGATGCATATCTGTGATCACCTACGTGTGGCCAAGGCCAACCAAGCTATGCCCTGGACACTCGTGCTCTTTTAATCACGTCTAGACCAACCTGTTGTGTCGTCTCGTAGCACCAATGCAGCCCTCAGCTGGTAACTCTTGAAGCAGGACGCCCTACTCCTCTTCTTTATTCTCTTTCTGTCTCTCTCTCTCTCTCTCTCTTTCTCTCCTTGGTCAAAACAGTCAGCATTCAAATCCCAAGGCCTTTCCACGTTTCCTCCAGTCTTTGTCGGTTTGTTTGTTTGTTCTGTTTCTCTGTTCTGATGTTGTTTCCCGATTTTGTTTGTATGTATATTTTTTCTACTGTGAATATCAAGAGATAACCTTTATTTTCTGTCAATGCCATGGATTGGGTCTGTTTTGGCTGATCAGGACACTAACGTCTGGGCTGGTCAAAAGTTTTAAAGAGGAGGACTTCCCTCCCTCTGCAGAGGAGAGCTGGACTGGGACAATCCTGTGTGCCATAAGAACTATTAACAGACATGAAATCTAGATTGTAACTTTCGTCTCAGGGAGGCGGCCCGATGCTTTGTGGTTGGAGGAGAAAGAGGATGAGGAGGAAGAAGAGCTACCTACCTACCTTTTATCTACTCTGACTGAAGCGCAAGTTCTCAGCATCCTCGCAAAAAGATGATGGAGATGTTAAGCCCTACGACAAGTTTTCAACGACAAAAACCCCAAAACACCCCCCGTCGTAAATCGAAATCCTTTCTGCCCCCCGACGATAATCAAGATCAGGAATGCATCCTCTTCTCTCTCTGATGTGATGTGGGTTGGACTGCCCCCTAGCGGCTGGATGGGAGCGTCGCAGGTCAGGGGTGGCGAAGCAAACAGGGCCCCGACCCATAGTGCCTTGCTCAGACTGACCGCCCTCCTGACCCCTCCCACCCAGTCCACCATCCCACCCCACCCCAACACCCAGCTGAACCATCACAGACTGGCGCATCTCCACCAATCACTAAAGAGGATGACTCCCCTCCAAAAATTAAACAGGAGTTCTGTTTTTTATGCATTCTGTAGACAGGAGATGGGTTTTCTTTAGTCGTAGCTGCAGAGAAAAGCAAACATTCTAACTGCTTGGCGAGATAATACTGTAATTTGGGATTATATGAATGATGATGTTCATGGTTTTTACCAAAAAAAAATATTTTTTTTTGTTGAACTTGTGTCTCTACTCTGCTAAGCTCTGGCTTGCTTTGTGCATGGAAAATGAACCATCTATACCAGCGGATAGCTTGTTAATTTGATGCTAATTGATTTTGCTTCTCGGCAGCCATCATCGGTCTGTTTTGACAGCGATGCCCCAAAGCACATGTGAAAAACGTATGATTAGCAACAAGTTGATTGCATGACATGTGGGGAGCATTAGAGTTCCATTTGAAATGCATTCAGTTGTCCATCATTTTTTTGAAAATGAACTGATTGATAAGCTCCAAACTGTAAATAGCAGCAGATATCCCCCCCTCTCCCCCCCTGAAAAATGAAAGCACTTGATTTAGGGAAGTTTAGGTTTGTTTTGTTGAACTCTGATAACCTAAGAAGCGGTTGGACAGAGCATGCTAGTAACGCAGTGCAGGGTGAGAACAAAGCATTGTATGTATTATTGTTTTAAAGAAAAGAAAAAAGTATTACATTTTAGAGATGTTGATTTCTATTTTTTTTTTTTTTTTTTTTTTTTTTTTAGCCAAAATAGGGAGGGCAAATACAATTACTTTTTCTGACTGTAAACTTTTACTACTCTTGTACATTATGAATTTAACATTGTTATCAATGTGTATATAACTTTTTCTAAATAAAATTAAAAAGATAGATGTTTTTTTTTTTTTTTGCTCATGACACTACCCCACTACACAGAAAAGAGCAGAGTAGAGTCTGTCAATGTACTTAACGGGAGCAGCACAACTCCGGTCTGAGGGCTTCACCCTGTGTAACGAGACATGTGGCCTGAAATGTTTCACAATGAATCCTGTTCTTAATCCCATGCATGATCTGAATGTTGGCCAACAAGACGTCATGCATCTGAACCCCCCCCCCCCCCACTCATCACAGCAGCATGTCATCCGTAAAGCCTTTCCTGTATCACAAATATCACCTATCGCAAATGTTGTATGAAATTGAAAAATATCACTGTTTCTGACAAGTTGAAAGAGACATATGTTTAGTTTGCAAATGTTTTTTTTTTCCTTTTTTTTTTTTTTGATGTGAAAAACTGGAAAAGACCACTGCACATTGTTTGAGGAAGAGAAAACATGAGTGATGAAATCCTGAATAAGCTAAAGCAAAAAAAAAAAAAAAAAAAAAAAGTGTCTTTACCGATGGTTCAACAACCATAAAATCCCGGTCTGATGCGGAGACTGTAAAGCTGGCAGTGCTGAAGCGGCTGCCTGGCCCTTTGTAACGAGGCTGTATGAAGACGAAACACCTTCATCTATCTATGAATTATGTACTAAATAATGTCTGTCAGTAGCATGATGATGAACTGTTTCTATTTGCTGTTGTTTTATTGATGAGAGACACGCACCACTGTTTAAAAAAATACCAATTTGGCCAAACATGTAACAAATCCCCATGAGGAAAGATTTAAGTCATGCAAATGTTCTGTTGTTTTGTAAAGCTCGTGTTTCTGAGGTGTAACAGTTCTGGACGTTTGGGGTTAGTTTGTTTTTTTTGGGGGGGTGGGGCTAGGCGGGCGGTGTTAGCGCTGGGTCGGAATGTGAGGTCACGGGGGTCAAAGGCTTGAGCCCAAGTTGACAAGACGACAAAATCGATTCACAGTCAAAGAACAGCCTCTTCTCGAGTTTTAACGGGTGTTTTCTGGTTGGCCCGTCGGTCCAGTGGTCTGCTCCAGTTTCCACAGCAACACCTTGTATTTGTCTCTATCCTGGCCCTTGTGCTGTATGTTGTTTATTATCGATGGAGTTGTGTCTGTGTTGTCCTCGGTTGAAGTCTTTACCATGGCTTTCTTTGTGTTCTCTGATCGCTGCTCCTCCTCTTTCTCTCTCTCTCCTTCTCTCCCTCTCTCTCTCTCTCTCTCTCGGTGCACATAGGTGGTCCCCAGAATGCTGTGTGTAGTCTTGCAGGATACCTCTTTTTATTAAGCGTAATGTCATTTATTGTCAATGAAATATGCTGATGTGTTAATTGGGAGATGTTGTGTATACATTATGTTGAAACATCGGTGCGTGTGCGGACGGCAGGTGTGTAATGTGTGTATGTACAGTATGTCAAAAACCCAGCCCACAACCACAGAGATCGCTTCATCCCTCACACTGGATCCAAATGTGCCATTATCTTTATGTATCACATATATCGTCATATTCACACACACACACACACACACACACACACACACACACACACAAACATGCAAACAGAAATACATGCATATTGTACAGGATCAAAAATGTGCCATGACTAAATAAACGCTTGACAATTTATTTTTTCTATGTTTTCAAAGGAGAGCCAAGCAGTGACATGTACAGAAAATGTTGGAATGATATGAAAATAAAAATCTTGCTGTGTGTAAATTATTCAACAATTAACTGTTTATATTAAAATTATGAATAAAATTATTGGAGAATATGTGTCTTGTCGCACTCCTTAATCATGCACTGTGGCATACAGCCAGAATTTCAGGTATGAAACACAATTACTAGTCTTTTCTAGTCTACTAGCTTTTTGTTTTCTTTTTACCCCCACCATACATTTCACTGTAAATAACATTAAATATCTTTCAGATCTCTGTACCACAACCAGAAATATCCAGTGTGGTGGCAATGTGGTCCAATTTTTTTTTCAACTTTTACATAACCAGGGAATAGTTTTGCTGAGGATGCATGCTCTTTTTCAGTACCGCCCTACTTCTTCTTTTTCACACACACACACACACACTTTAAAAACTGTCCAGCGTAACCACAGCCTTCTGTTTGCCACCGAAACACTCCATCAGAGCAAATAAGTGGATGTGGAAGGATTTGAACCTGCGACCCTGTAGTGCTGAACTCACTCCTCTTCCATGTAGTCTGCCTCTGCCCCCTCACCTAACCCCTCCCTCTGCTGCAGTTGAAGCTAGTTTCCTCTTGAGCGTGCTGTTGCATCTGCTTTTGATATATCAACAACCTAGATAGATGATAATGCAACTACAAAGGAAAGAATGCAATCAAAAGAGAAATCTGCACCACATCAGTTTTAATCAGAATGTTGATATATTCATTTTTTATTTTTTTTTTGCAGAGAGATTTTCAGAATGCATTCATCCACAGCACAAAATATACATATAACCAATATGTTATATGTCTCCCTCCTCTCAACCTCTATATAAGACCTTATTCCCACTTGTTTATATCATTCAAAAAGTGGTATCACACCTGGTAAAACTTCCCCTAACAAATGTATATTCATTTGTAACCTTTACCCCCTCGCACTGCCTCTATGAGTGTCTCAGGGGAAAACAGTCTAGTCTCGTCTACCTGTCCATGTCCGGCCTCAGCATTCATTCACACACGTACCGTAGATCTCAAAGTGAAAGACAATGAAAGAGCGAGCATGTGTCGAGGTTTGACTCTTACGTCGTGAGTTAAACCGCGGCGAACGCAGCGAGTTCCTCCTAACCCCATTTCTCAAGGCCGTGCAGAGGAGCGTGGGCTGCAAACGCTCTGAGAAACAAGAGGCAAAACAGACAGATCAGGGTAGCGATGATGAGATAACACTTCATCTCAGTGTGTGTACCTGGAATATTTAACCATGACTACACAGCCTGCTGAGTGAGTGTTTAGTGTGGCGGATGATGACGTCCATCTGAGCTGCAAACATGATCTAGTGTCAAACTCTGTGAGGTGAAAACAGGTTTATTGTCTATAGGTGCATCATTGTTAAGAAAGGACTTGGGGGGTAAAAGCCACAGTGGCTCAAGTGTGTGATCATCGTAAGTGTGTGTTACCTCAGACTGTGTGCTGCCAGTGGCAACGATGATGTGTGACAATCTGTATGTGAGTTACGTTACGTCCTCAGCTGGAGGGACACAGAGAGAGAATGAGAGAAAGAGGAAGCAGCGTAGAGATCCTGTGGTTGGCTTTGTGCAGTGTGTGAGCGTGTGTGAGGACGAACTCGACGTTCACACACACACACACACACACAACGCAGTCAGACCTACAGGACTTGTCCGATCTTTGCTCCTCGCTGTTGCTCCTTTTTGTGAATAAATGGGAATTACGCTGTCATCTGTTGCCTAAGACTGAATGTAAGTAAGGAGTTTTGTGTCATTATGTACTTCCAAGTGGTTCATGACAGGTTTCAAACAGTTTACTAGGGCCTGCATATACACATTTACACATCTGCCATTTAAATGCACGTATTTAGGCATTATCTGAATTGTGAGGTTTTTGTGTGCTGTAGACTTTCTTGGAGGAAAACAGAAAGAATTGTGGTTTTCTTTACGCATTTCCACTTTCCTTTTCTCAGCTAGTGTAGCGCGCTGCTTCCTCTGTCTGTGGGAAAGTAAGGAGACTTTTCCACTTGATGTGCAGTGAGCTGAACTTGACAGTCATCGATGGTTACACTTGTGCAAATTAGGAAGCGCAATGGTCGCAACAATTGTCAAGGATAATAGCTCTACGTCTAATAGATCTAGTTAGTTCTTGACACCTCCTCCCCCTGTGCTGATCATTCAACTTTCACTGTTTTTGCATTCAATTGCGTCACTTTGCTTTTCAAACCTTTCCCAGCAGATCTGAGAAACAGTGCGACAGATATCCCTTCGCTGCTTAAACCTGACAATCTCTATTAATGCACTGGTATACTCTTTCACCTCTAAACCTTTCACCACTTCACCTCTAAACCCTTTCCCACCCTCCTTATCCACCTGCCCCCCCTTTCATCCAAAGAGCTTTTAAAAATGTCTAGAGTCAGGGAAGGTTCATACTCCCATAGCTTTATTATATAGACTAAAAATGGTCGACATGTCCAGAGCAAACCTCACCTCCACTCCTCTTCCACACTTCTCTTACCACTATCACCCACGTTCCCCTCGCTCCCTTCTTCCTCACTTGATCGCCTTCACCTCTGACACATTGGTTTCTTTCTTTCTTTCTCTCTCTCTCTCTCTCTCTCTCTCTCTCTCTCTCTCCCTGTACTGGAGTCTTTGGTTAGGTAATCCCCAGCCGGCAGCTCCCTGATCCTAGCCTTGGAGTCTCTTTCATACATTTTCTCTCTCTCTCTCTCTCTCTCTCTCTCTCTCTCTCTCTCACTCTCTCACACACTTTTTTCTCTCTTACACTCATTGACTCCCCTCCCTCCATCCCGGCATCCCCCCCCCCTGGCCACCCCCCTCCCCTCCTGTGCTCTCCCTCTCTTGCTTCTCGCTGCTTGCCGGAGCTCCAGTGTGAGAGAGCTCCAGCTCCAGCTGGCCTCCCCACTGCGCTGCTCCCATGGCGGACTCTCCTCTCAACAACTCCTGGCCCTCCTTCTCCAAACTCTGGATGAAGAGATGGTCCTTCAAGAGAGGTAACGCTAACTATGTCCGGAATCTCATTTTATACTTGGGTTAATATTTAGGCCATTTCTGCTTCGTCAGATAGCACACAGTGGATGACATGCAGAAAAGGGTCATGGACAGGATATGAACCCAGGAGGTGGGTTGACTGTGTTGAGATGGTGTGTGAGAGTGTGTGATAAGTGCCTCAGTCCACTCCTGGCTCTCTTTGCTGTCTCTGGTTTGCTCTCATTTCTCTTTCTTCTGAACTCCGGTCTCTTTCATTCAGTTTTCTTTCCCATATAGATGTTGTTTACCATGTTGGTTCTGGGGTTCGCGGTGAGCGACGGTTGCAGTTTGTCTGTTGGGGTAATGTTTGTTAATTGCGATGTCAGTGAGTCATTTCTCATCATCCCCCCGGCCTTGTGTATCTTATGTCGGTGATTTTCAAAGTCTGGGTGATGACCCAAAAATGGGTTGCAGAAATGTCAAAACGGGTCTTTAAATGAAGACAGCAACATCTCATTGTTATTGACCAGAAAATTACCATTTTGTATGATGACTATACTTTGCTGCCGTTGCATTTCCAAGGCCTTGTAATGTAAGATAAGTTGTATAAAACACTGTAGGCTGTAGGGCTAGTAGAATAAAAGAAAGTTGGGTTGTTTTTTTTTAAATGAGACTGAGTGTGAGTCCCAAGAAAAAATATTTTTTAATATGTGAGTTCACAGAGAAAAAGTTTGAAAAGTGGTGCTTTATACACCACAGCAACAATAACTTCTCAATTGCAGTTTTCATTCTTCTCTCATAGGCCTTTGTCTGATACTGTTATCATCAGAGGAATACAATGCATTAGACTTATTGAAGTTGTGTAGGCTGCTTCCATTTTGCTTTAACTGCTCTGTGTGGGGCGCTCAGCGCTTTGAAACACTAGTGTAATGAATATCTGATCAAAGGGGATCTGTATGATGACAGTTGTTTTGATGTGTGATCTGACCTCAGATCTAACAGCCTCTGTGTTCTGCTCTCACCTACACACAACAACATCTGTCACACACACACACACACACACACACACACACACACTCACATCTCACCACATCCGTACACCAGTCCATGAATCATCCAGGTACTGAATGGTCACTGCAACCTTAATCCAAACAATTTGTCCCAGAAGCAAAGTATTGAACAGTATATTTATATTATGTGACTTGCAAGTGTGATTTTATCTTCTGCTGTTTCTGCAGTAGGGCAACATATGGGCTCCGTGTGTGTGTGTGTGTGTGTGTGTGTGTGTGTGTGTGTGTCTCAGCTGCACATCTCATCAGAATGATCCTAACCATACTCAGCAAGGTGTTTATTGTACTACCGACTCTGTTAGGAACATATCTATAGACAAATCTTCCTCCTCCTGTAAATCTGCAGGCTTTTTTTAATAACTCATACCTTGTAAGTAATCAACTGACCGTATCATATGATGCCAAGTTCCTCTTGTGATTGTAACGTAGCTTTGTAAATGTATTTGGGCCTTGTGGTAAACACAATGTCATTTCCTTCTCCTCACATGTGCTGAAATGTCCTCTTTTTCACAGAAACACTAAAACCGACTTGTTGGTGTTACACATTGCACATTTGAATCAGCTGTAAGCACAAACAGTGTTGAAGCAGCACACAACTTTGGCATTTTCTTTTCATACTTACCATGGAGGATAAACCATATTCTGAAACTCGTGCTACCGTAGTTTAAACAAGTTGAGAAAAAAATTACATTGTGTTTACTTTCATTTCATTTCATTTTTGAATACTATATTAAACTGTATATTACATCACTGTATAGTGTATTTAGAGGGCTACTTACAACGGCACCCTCATGGCGTCCACTGGTTTATCTAGTTTGACAACAGTTTGTATTATTTAGTACAGTTTCACAACCCTGCTTTTATGATAAACATACATTTAAATTTGGGTTACATCAACTCATAGATTTGTCAAATCAACTTATTGTGGGACTTTCAGTGATTTCAGATGACAATACACAGTAGTTTTAGTACAGCCATTGTTAGCGGTACTGTACTAATGTGTGGAGCCAAACTCTGTGTGGGGAAAACAACTGACTGTGACAGAGCCAAAACCCTTCTGAAGAACTTGGGAAGCCACACACACACACACATACACACACACACGCACACACACACACATATAAATGAATGCATGCACGCACCTGGGCACGCACACACACATACACACACTTGTGTTTCATCCCTCTGTGATGTATTAGCCGATATGAGAGGCCAACCATAAAAGGCTACAGCGGCACTACAAGACAGCATCAAGCAGCGGTGCAGCAGTGTCTGCACCGAGTGTCTCAGTTTACACTTCACACAAGCGGGATTTGGACGCAAACAAATCCTCCCTCCGGCGGGGACGCTGCCACCCCCCTTGGCCCGAGCCAGTGATTTAGTAATATAGAAAATAGATCTATGTCTGTCTGTGTGTTTATGTGAGAGCATCTCTGGCTGGATGGATGCTGCTGCTTTATAACAGGACAGGCTGTAGGACTCCGAGTGTGGCCCGTCTGAAGCTGCACTTCATCTCACTGTACAACACTACCTGAGCTCTACCTTCATAATATAGAAGTGAAGGGGACTGTCTGCTGGTGATATCATAGACAGACCTCTCTAACTTGAGTGGGAGTCCCATATAATCTGGATCTAGCCTCATGTTTTCATTCATATGTCTTTAATTTAAGTGCCTTTCATTTAAATTCAGTCTCTGGACAATTTAAAGATCCAGTGCAGTGATTTCAACTCAGTCAGGAAAGATTTTATGTTGATTTCTAACACAATGAGCATCAGTTTTTCAGTTTTTGATGGTTAGATGGTCCAAAGCTTGTAAGACTGGCATGACAATATTTATATGGAGGCATGGATATTTTGGCTCATTCTGCTGTAGCTGGCTGGCTATTGTCTGACAGACTATCGCACACCTAATTAACATACATTGCATACTGTCGACCAATCAGAGCATTCATTAAAACCTATGTAGGTGACATCATTTACACCATGAAGTAGATTGGAATTCTACATCTGTTTGATTCTGTTGACAACCGGAGGGAGAGTTTTTCAAAGAACATTTTAACAATTTCCACAAAGCTGACAGTTATATTAATATATCAGTAATTTGGGTAACTTTACTCTACATTAACAGGTCCTTTGTGAAATTAAATCAAGAAATGCAATTCTCATTGCGCTGGACCTTTAAATAGTTAGTTCCCTTTCTGTGCTCCACAACTTAATCTACTGTATACTCCTTGCCTGTCTAGGAGTCTAGGTCTAGGTTTCTGTTTCTGTTTCTGTTCTATTGTCCAGAAAGTCCCCATTCACAAGCCGCCATTCAGTGATTCCTCACATGCAACCCTCTTTCATCATTCCCTCCTTAGTGAAACCACAGATATGATATACTGTAACTATGATCAGTGGCAGCTAAATTGCAGAATACCTGTTTACACTGGTCCAGTCATGTTAAATCAGAGATTTAATTTTCCCTGGGGAAAGGAAGTAGGACTTCAGTCTTGAAGACTTGAGACTTGAATCAGGCCCTGCAGAGCCAAGCTGCCTCAGGCTTGGGTTCAGAGGAGGTGTCCCTTATGAAACGTGCCTTATGTAACCTGTCCTAGCAGTGGCTCTCCCCTCCTCAGATGGGCATGGCGGCTGAAACCCTAACAGTGAACACGAGACTCTCAGACGCCATAATAAACTCTTCAGATACCATCAGACACATAGGAACGTTGTGTAGGGAGAAACACAGGCGCTGATCGTCTTGAACGTTCCTGAATGTCAAATCACAATCTAAGTTTTGTTTTTATGAGGTAAAATGTAACAAATGTTAAAACAACACACACCTAAATGCTTCTTTTCACCTAGAACATGTGATACCTTACCCCATCTCCTGCATATGGCGAGTATTTACCTCAGTATATGCAGCAGTGAGTCTTGCATTAAGCAGCTTCACAGGCTGCTGAGAGCACAGCGAGGGAATAAGCTCCAGCTCCCCACCACTGACATGGAGACTAATGCTGGATCACCGAGCGGTTGCCAGTGGTGACGGCGGTTTGTGGCATCATGTGAATCAAGGAATCTGTTTATGCAATGGAAATGTAAAGGAGCTTTCAGGGAGAGGCTGGGGATAGGGGCCGAAACCGAGCTTTCCTCCATTACACACACAATCGCCAAAATTGATTACACAGGTGTTGTACAGCTGCGTCTTCCTATATTTGCGTTCCTCTATTCCATATGGCATCGTTGAAGCTATTGCATTATATGGAAAATGTTTAAAACTCACACAACCCATTTATTTGACCTTCCCATATCCATTATTTTTCAGCGTCAGAGTGTAAGCCATGTAGTCCGTCCTGTGAGCCACCCAGTGCCCCGCTCAGCAGCCAGCCTTACACCCCCAGTGTGGCCGGGACAGGGTCTTCCTCCTCACTGTCCCCCGCCTCCATCGCTGAGGACGTGTTCTTTAGTAGTGTCAATGACGACCAGGTAAAGCACAATATTATATGTATTACTACTTGATCTTTGGGTGGGTGTATATTGGGTTGGGGCATGTTTGGGTATATATTGTGTTTCTACATTTGTGTGTGTACAGTATGTGTTTCCTTGTTTTTATGCTGCTCCTGGACAATAAAGATTTATTGAATTTAATTGAATATTCCTTCTTTGGATCATCTTCCTTTTCTTAGTTATGAATTTTGGAATGTGGCTGGTGTTCAGAATATCTTTTATCCAACCAATTTCTATTCATTTCTTTTCCTATTCTTTTCCTTCCGTTCCCTCCTTTGCTCCCTTGCTCCATCCCGTCTCCTCTCCCCTCCTCCCTGACTTCCAGGACACCTGTTCAGTAGTCAGCGACTACGACTGCCCCGGTGCAGAGGTGGGCAGCAGCGTGGAGGACCTGCTGGGCCTCAGCTCCTCTCTCAGAGACTCGGAGTACTTCAGAGACCTGGAAGGAGGGGTGTTGCCTTCACAGTCTACTGCATCCACAGTAACCACAGTCCCGGAGAGCAGCACCCTCACTGTGGGCCTTCAGGTGTCGCTGAACACGGACAGACCTGCTGTCAGCCGACCTGTACAGACTTCTCTGCCCACATTCTGCCCTCAGGCCTACACACCACTACCCCCCTCCTACATACAGCCTGGTTCACAAGAACCCCACTCCAGCTTTGTGGTCACCCAGCTTAGTCCTCGGTTACTGCCAGGCTGTATCATCGACAGCGGTGACTGTGAAGACCCCGCAGTGGGGCT
This sequence comes from Centroberyx gerrardi, assembly GCF_048128805.1. NCBI lineage: Eukaryota > Metazoa > Chordata > Actinopteri > Beryciformes > Berycidae > Centroberyx > Centroberyx gerrardi. Next base: position 12,037,749 of record NC_136005.1, read on the forward strand.
TAGTTTGACAATTAATCTGAATGGACTATTGGGATCCATGGAATCAGCAAAACCCACTAGACCAGCGGTACCAGAACGGATAATGGGACCAGAGGGAGTAGAATGGGAACCCGGCAAGGACTCAGACGGAGAGCCAGACCCAGACAGCTTCCCCAGCCTGGTCAGATCCATGTCAACCTCTCGAAGACACAGCTGGGGCGTGCCTGTGTCCCCCATTAACCTGGGGAGGAGGTAGGATGCATGGATGGGTGGGTGTATAGAGTGCTGGAAAGAATTCAGAGCATTTCCATTAGAATCAATAGAAATACACCCAAGCCTCACTTATATTATACAAGCAGTATAATTGTAGTATAGGTCTCTAAATTCAACTTCTCACATCACTATCACTCAGTATTGATTTGTTGCTCTGTCATAATAATCATAAGAATCAGTTATGACAAAATTGTCATAACAATCCAGCATTTTTAGAGCATCTTGCTTCCTTAATGTGATGTATTTCCTGTCAAAAGAGGATGCTGTGGCGGGACATAATGCAGAGAGGGATCATTCAAAAGTGTAAAACAATGGGATATCACTTATAGGGAGAGAAATGCAGCTTAATTTGACAGGAGGGGCAGGATTGTTCAAAAATCTGTGATGATTTTATTGGTTGGAATTTCTATATACGCCTCCTGGTACACGATGAAGTCACCACTAAAGATTTTTTGTTTTCCAGGATGTAAAACAAATGACAGTTTGATATGAAAATGCAATAAAATAAATTTTGTAGCATAAATTATCAAATAGGTGTATGGTAAGATAGTTAGAATGAGCTAAAAAGGTGAAAAAAGCATTTATTATTTCAGTTCGACTTTAAAAACAATTCTGGGGATATCTACAATTAGAGTCTGCTGTTTGCTATTTTCAGAGTTCACATTAGATTGGTCATAGCAGTGAGAACTTCCTCCTCACTGTGCTAAATAACTGGGCTGAGTGTGTTTGGTGGTTTGGTTGGTTGTTCTTTAACAGCTTTTAAATAATGCAGTCAAAATACCTCTTGCAAAACAAAACTGAAATGGAAAACAAAAATAAACACAAGTAATAGAACAACTCACTCATTTTCAGGGCATGTAAGTGCACTGGGATTAAAAAAAAAACCATACACTACTGCTGCAGATGTAAACACAGAGGGAAAAAATGGAACAAAAGTGTTGCTTTCATATTGTGTATTGTCATTTTTCTTTAAAAAAAAAATGTATTCTGTTTACTGCTTGTGTTATTTGATTGTTATTGTTTTGTTGATGGTTGAGAGGAATATTTTATTGGCTAATCAACTTTATCATGCTCTGTGTCTCTATGCTGTTCTGCCAGACTGAGTCTGGACACCCAGGCCATGGACAGTGATGGAGAGAGAGAAGACGAGGAGGACAGACAGAATAGTCTCTTCCAGTCCACCCATCAGCAGACCCTCGGCTACCCAGCATGCCTTGGGACAGGCCAGGGGGAGGAGCCAGATGGTCCCATGCAGGGAGTCTCCTGTCTCAGAGCCAACAGCAGAAGCATGGTAATAAGCCACAATAGTAATGGCAACACTAAGATACCTAAAGGAATAAAGCTTGGTTAGCACATTGATTGGACACTAAATAAATACAATAAATTATTGAGAATTTAATCCTAGCACTTTGAGAAAATGCAGAATAAAAAATATAAATGACTAAATAAAAGGTTAAATAAATGATAAATGACCAACTAATTAAGGCTAAATAAAGGGTTTGGTCATGAGTATTTCAGCTTTTAAATTTTCGGGGGCTGAAAATACACATCAAGTTCGCATGTGATGATTTTAAATTGCTTTTATATCATTTCCCCATTGCTTTCAGGATGCTGGTGTGCCTGGCAGGCATCTGTACGCCCGCTCAGAGATCCTCGCCACAGATGAATATTCACGTGCTGCACACGTTTCCCGTGTTGTAGAGACGTCCAAACAGGCGGCCAGGGCAGCAGGAGGTGTGTCCGTGTGTGTGTGTGTGTGTACATACAGTATATGTATATGCATGTGTGTTTGCACATGTGTTTCTGTGTCTAGTCTATATGCTTACCACTCAGCAGGTGGCCGTAAGAGGCTTTTACATCGTATTTTACTTCCTTCTCTCTGTCTTTGTGTCTCTCTTCTATGGCAGAGGAGCTGGATCCTGAGGAGAACCTACATTCTGCTGATGGACAAAGCCATATGTAAGTCTGCACAGTCACCCATCAGTCTACTGCCTTGTGTTAGGTTACAAGGCATGACTTGGAATGTGCGCTGGAATATCTATTTTCCTCCCAGATATTCCAGAAGAAGCTTGAATCTGACTGGCAGCAGTTTCAGTGATGCCCGAAACTAAAAATGATACTCTGCTGGTGTGATTCACATCAGACAACTGTCGATGAGTTGTCTCAGAGATTATACCTGCTGCTTTTGAATGGTTCAGTAGTGGACAGTAGTGTACATACTGTTCTACAGTTGTAGCTTGTTATAGTCTGGTACAGCTATTTAACTCCCACGTAACGGAGGGGCTTTCCCCATTCCCTCTTGACATCTCTGCTCCATGTCATATGTCTGCAACCTCCTCCTCCCACAGTCCTCTCTCCCAGCTCCTTAGATGGCCCCTTGATGTGTGTATGGGTGTGTATATGCCTGCTTGTGTGTGTGTGTGTGTGTGTGTGTGTGTATGTCTGTGGATAGTGTGAAGGCAGCAGACATGGGAGGATCTTTCTCTAAATCACAGTTTGACACCCAGCTCCCAGCAGTCGTCTCTTCCTCTCCTCTCCTCTCCTCTCCTATCCTCTCCTCTCCTCTCCTCTCCTCTCCTCTCCTCTCCTCTCCTCTCCTCTCCTCTCCTCTCCTCTCCTCCTCCTCCTCCTCCTCCTCCTCCTCCTCTTCCAGCCCCCACTCAGCCTCAGTGTCTTGTTTGTCTTAGGCTGATGGTACAGAAAGTTCTGCAGGAGCTAAAGCTGTACCATGGGTAAGTAAACAGGAGAGGGAGGTCTGCTTTCTCCTTCTACTGTACAAACGCCATCCCAGTCCCAGCAGGGCAGGCCAGGTCACGAGCACAGGGAAGCACTGAGCCTGTGTGTGTGTGAGTGTGTGTGTGTGTGTATACAGCACATGCGTGCATAAAGGCTTGCATGTGTGTTTGTATGTGCACTGACACAGCATGAGGATATCTCTGGAATGGGGCACGGTATAGCTCTGTCTGTGGAACATTACATGAATTTTTGTCATCAAATATATCAGCGGTTGATGCTGAACTCACCTGGGAGTGAAACCCAACTGAGTGAAACCTATCTTCACTGCTGGCTAAGCATATTTCACCGTCAGATTTTTTATTTTTCTGAATGATTAAAGCTTTGAGACACTTGTGCGGTGATTTAAGCCATTTATTAGAGTGTTTCAGCATGCTGTGTTAGACACTTCAGGATCTTAAGAGTTACAGATCTAAGTTAGGCAGACTGCTTTTCCTCCACAGAGCCAAGCAGAGGAACAACAGATCAGGGGCCAAGGTTTCAGGAAGTGTTACTTGGTACGAGTTCCTCTCTAATGAGTAAGTACTGCACTTTTCGCTGTAGCCTACCACAGTTTGGAGTTACCGAAATCTACAAGTCATGGCACTGAAAATTACAATCAAATTCTACAGAATTGATTGCTGTGTGTCTTACTTATCTGTATCCGTTACACATGGAGGAGTTTCAATAGTTCAGCAAAGCCACATCTGTCAGACATCAGTTTATCTGAAACACCTACAACAGGATATGGTCAAACCAAAGGAGACACTGACATTAAGTCTCACTACAGTGAAGGGAGGCAGGTGTTTCTGCTTGCATTTCCTGTCGTGGAAACAATCCAATCAGTTTTATCATCACTACTGTTATAGCAACTATTTAGACAAATCACATTCAACCCATAATGCACTGGGTGTGCAGTGTTTTCCAGGATGAATGTGCACATAACAGTAATGTAGAAGTGGTCACTTAATGATGTGAAGACTGTGACAATGATGACACCCATATGACTTACATGAGACATCCTGAATTGAGCACTAAAGGGAGATTATGAAATGGCATCTGGGGCAGCTTCTTCTACTGCTGTCATAAAAAAGGAGGGTCCAGATGATCAGCCGAACCATTATGAATAAATATGATTTAGTGATAAACTCGAGGATGAGATGATCAAACTATAACAGAAGCAAAACACAGAAAGATTTCTTTATGGTGGCTTTTTTCCTGTATTTTGACCGTACCTTGTACATATTGTGCACTGCTGTGGTTCATCCTCTGCTTCTTCTACCAGGAATGAGGAAGAGGAGGATCGTACAGAGAAGGTGGAGAAAGGCACCAAGGTGAAGAGAACTCTCAGCTCTCTGAGGAACAGGATGACTGGCTCCTTCAATAAAGACAAGGTAAATCTAAACCAAAGACAACTGGTGCACTTTGTCACTGACTGTGTGCTCTTTAAATACACCATGCTGCCTGAGTTGCATTTGGCATATGATGGCTAAATTAATTGTTTGGTTGCCGAATGTGGGATTCCAAGCATTGCAATTTCTTCAAGAGCTAAGAAATAAGAACCATGGGACAAAAAGTTCCATCACATTTTAAGCTACAATGCACAACAGTGATTTGAATTGTTCTGTTTCCTAATATCACAAGGGCAAAATCCTTGAGTGTAAACAGTTCACTGGCACCCATGTTGTTGCACACACTACACACTAATCTCCTTACACAAACCCTGTTACATACCCTGCCTCTGATACAGTTATGCGATGTGACACCCAGCCATGCAATACGTGCTGCAGTGAAAGAGAACACACACTTTTGCATACAAACGCAAACATCCCCCTCTGTTTGCTCTCCTTGTTCTTTGCAGGGTAAGAACCGAGAAAAAGAGCAGCAGAGAGAGAAGGGGAGGGAGAAGGAGAAGGAGAGGGAGCCCAAAGAGAGAGATAAAGTGTGCCGCAGCAGCAGCAGCAGCAGCAGCAGCAACAGGCATCAGTTGGTGCCAGGCGCTTTCTCCAGCTGTGCCACCTGCTCACTGTGCAGCAAGACCCTGCAGAGAAAGCATGGCCTGCAGTGCATGAGTGAGTAACACCACAGGCACACTCTTACGCTCTCCCACGCTTGTTTTTCTCGCTCACACCCTGGCACAGGTGTTGCACTCGCACTCCAACTCTCGTACATTTTTACATACGCATGCTGCCTCACTCACTCACTTATCAGAGCACAAAACATACACTCAGGCACACAGGCAAACAGACAAAGCCACTCATACACACACACACACACACACACACAGTCACACAAACACAACCAGCCACTCTTAGCTCATCGTTTCATCAGCAAACACCCAAACATTCTCCCTCACTGGGTGTAATACATCAGTTTCATTTCTGACCTTGTGATATTTTAATATACTTGTTGACATCATTGTTATGTATCAGAATACAGCACCTACAATACAGTATAGACCATAGCAAGTACGTCTTCACTTCCTCTTCACAACTATGTCATAACCGTGGATGTGATAATCACACAGCAGGCTATATTCAATTTGTCTTTTCTTCTGCTCCTCTCTCTCTCTCTCTCTCTCTCTCTCTCCGGAAAAGAAGACACTGTTCCCTTTCAGTTCCGTTTCAGTTCCTCTTTAAACAGCATTTGAACTTTGAACCTGTGAAGTATTTCATACTAAGGCGCCAGTCTTTATCCACACTGAACTTGCCCACAGCTTGCTGCTCTGCATTCTTCACAGTGTTTCATTGGTGCAGCGTCTGCTGCAGATCCTAACCAGCTCACTTGTTTTGATTTTGTTAACTACTGTTTTAGCACCATCTTCTGACAGTTGTTGTTACCAGTGCACAGCACACTTTAGCCTTTGCTCTTCTGATGTTCTTCACATTTCTCATTTCTTTTGCATGTCGGAGCAGCTTTTACATTGAGAAAGCACTTTATGTCGAAGCAGCAACACTGTCATGCATCCATTCATGAAGCAGACCTGTACAGAACATTTCAACACCCCCCGGCTCCTCTTTCTGTGGCACTTACACCACTCCTATGCAGCCTGCAGTTCAGCTGATAAGCACTGCAGTATGTGATGAAAGACACATGAAACAGCCCTGTGTGTTTGGTGCAGGCAGTGATGAGTAGGGTACAGTGGGAAAACACTGATCCAGGAATATAGACTGCATGACAAACTAGGAATACTAATTTACCTATCTCTCATAGGTAAATTATTAAAATATCTTCTCACATAAGTACTGGTTTGGTATTGTTGTTTTTTTTTGTTTTTTTTTAAACGTCTGGCTGAAACTGACTGCGGTTCCCTTAACCTGTCAAGAATCCTCTTCTGGTCAAAGGGGAACCAAGGCATTCAAATAAAAACCGATAGACTTCCCCAATAGTTCTGTTATTTATTATTACTCTTACTACAGCTTTTACGTAATACATGCACAAGGTTGTGCTTGTATATGATTTGAGAGATTAAGTTTGGTCAGACAGTTTTCTCAAAAACTAAAAGAGTGGTGGGAAAATGTGTGGATGTCATGTAAGTTTGGCGGGAGATAAATATGATAGACTTGTAAAATCCCTGAACATATTCTTTAAAAGCACATTTACACAATATTAGAGAGTTTAACTATATTGTAATTACTTGCACACGATCCATTACACCCCCCCCACACACACACACGCACACCAAAAACAAGAATTATTCTTTTGTCGGTTATCCCAAAATTTATTGAAAATAACTCTTCTTCTTGAAATAGCTTCTTGAAATAGCTTTTCCTGGATCTATTGCTAAAATTAAAATATCATTCTTCTTGAAGAGACACGCTACAGGTGAATAAAACTGCACTTACTATAGTTAAAGACAGACTCTCTGCATTGTTCTTGAAAAAAAAGCTTAATATAAGTGCATGATTGAGGTTTCTCCATCTGAGCATGTGATTTTAATGCTTTCAAAACAAAACAGGCTTTTTGGTTTTTTTTTTTCAGTACATCCACATCATACAGTCAGACTCTGGTCAGCTGCATGGGCTTCTGTCACACATCTGCTGACATTATTGTAATCCAGAGACTTCTTCCCGTAGACCACGCGGTCTGCTGCAGGGGAATCCTCCTCAGAGAGACTGCTGTCTGTAAACAGAAGGGATACTCTGCCATGAGGAGCTCTGGTTTCGGTATCAATTTCATATCACCTTTCCAACAAAAAACAAGGACAAACAACTATTCTCACTATTAGTGCCATTTCATTTCTTTGGTCTGGACTGGTAAATTGTATCATACAGTGGGTGAAGTGGTACTTTAGTGGCAGGTTTCAAATCCTTATATTTTAGTCCCAACAACGTAAGGAAAGGAGCACTTACTCATTCTGTGCTTCTACTTCATTATTTCACAAACATGATTGCAGACTAATAAGTTTCAACCTAGCTCCCTCTGCTCTGTGGGAGACAAAAGCCATAATATCTCCAGAACAGTCATAAATCTTGCAGTCTGGCAGGGGGGAATATAATGTATGACTGTTTTGATTAGTGTGCTTATTAAACAAAGTTGTTCTGGCATATTTCAAAAGGTACAAGGCACCACCACACATCCAGAGTGCTTAAGATCGCACTGCTACATTTTGATTTAACATTAACCAGTAACCAGTGAGAAAACACACACACACACACACACTCTCTCTCTCTCTCTCTCTCCCTCTTTCTATCCCTCTCGCTCTGAGACAATTCCTCATTCATCAAACATGGCTGTTGAAAATTATAAACTTGTGAATAAATTCTAAATTCTGACATTTGTGTTATTGTTATATGTAGGCGTGAGAAAACAAGTGAGTGTCCCTTTAATTTGAACCAAGCCCTGGGGGGAATCAGCCTAGAATCAGCCTGTGGAATGCGTCGTTTGTATGCCAGAGATTGTTCCCAGTGGAGAGTAGGACACAAAACTGGACAAAACGAAGAGTGTGGAATACTTGCTTGTATTGATCTCAGTGGCTGCACTGATTTTTCTGGCTTATGGACAGACCACATCTCCTTTTGGATATCAGTGATTAAGATAATACTGGGTCTTACTGAAACGGTAAGCAGTAGCTACTGTAGTGTTAGTCTCAAGCGGGATCAGGTGGATAACTCCCGTTGTTTCGCTCAATGGACTTTTCAGACATCCTGGCCGCTAGCTAGCCAGCTAACGCTAATGTTAGCCGATCATTCCTTGCATTTTGCTACTTTGGTCTTGTTATTATGTCATGTTTATGTTCGTTTGCTGGCAAGTGGAAAGCCAACTATTTTTTAGTGGGGTTCTAGTAATTGGCCCAATTAGGTCCCAGTTACAATCGTTAATGTTTGCTAGCCAGTTAGCTTGTTAGCCTGCGTGCTAGTTTAATATTACACCCCGCTTGTCTAAACAAAACAAGGTTAGGTAGCTAGCTAGTTACCTTTAATTAACTTTCATTAATAGTATATAGAGCTGAACAAAATATTCCCATTATGTATTTGTCATTATCTCTGAATGACGCATTTCACCGCTCTTCCAGTTACTTTTTCAATAGTCTGTCTTTGCTGCTGCTTAGCAGACTCCGTTCAATTCTTGTAGCTCAACAGGTGATTGCTAGCCGCTAGCTGGAAAGCTAGCTATTTAAATCAAGTTAGCTAGTAGTAGACCCAACTAAGGCTGTCAGGTTCAGCCTCTAATAGAGCAATAAAGGAAATTCAAACATTGTTCAATATCCGGTAGTAAAAACGTATTTCTCTTTAGCAAAACTTCTGTTAGCTATTCTCTCAATTGTGTAAGTTTAGGTTAGCCTACATCTGCCATAGTGTTAAACGTTACAACAGTTGCAGGTGTATTCTTGTGTGCCTCATAGTAGCTGGCAAATTTGAATCAAGCAGCTAGCTAGGTATTGACCGTTAATCTGCACAATCTTTAGTATGTTAAATGATGCTTTTCTTAAATGTCAAATTCTTGCCATTCTTCGGCCGGGCAGGCGATGCCCTGTACCAATGTTATAAAGGCATCAGGCAGTAGGAATGCCCTTGGCTAAGGGTTGACCATTCAGCCTGTCTCTCTTCACCTCTGTTCTGAGCTCTCTGACTGGGTCACATGGTGCTAATTGTGCTTGGCAGGTCTGCCAGTGCATAACAGCCCACTCCAGTGACTCCGGGTCTCACCCATCTCACCCTGTTAGCACACCACTTCTCCATGCATCACTGATTTGCCTTCCAACATGCCTGTCTCTCTGTCTCTGGGTGTCTGCCTATACATGATTTGGGGTCTGGCTGCCTGCCTGTCTCCACTGACTACCTCGCAGTAGATTCTCCATCTTTATTGTCTGCATAGCTGTCTATTTTATACCTATAAGCTACCATTATTGTCTGCTTGTCTTATTGTCCATTTGCCTGACTAGTCAGGTGGACTGGTTAGGGTACATTGGACAGACAAACAGGCTGCTCCATCAAGGGGCCTAATCAACAGAGGGGAAATAAAGTAGAATATAAAACAATTGCTCTTATATTAGATATGACTTTTTTTTAGATGGGAATCTAAAGCATTTATTTGGGCCTAGGTATGTGTCTGCCTCAAAACACTGACTCGAGTTTTCCCCAAGCCACTCTTTGAAGTATTGATATTTTGTATATGCTACTGGCCTGTAATGGCGATCATGGCCCTCCTTTTTGGAAAATGTGAGTGATAGAGATGTTTTGCCTCATTCAGTAAACAGCTCCCTAAGCCCCAAGTTCTCCTGTTTCACTGGATGATGTCATATATTGGCTGGCTGATTCAGAGTTTGCCCCAAGTGTTGGTGTTTTTGTCCCATATTGTCGCAGTGAATTAGGACTAACTGCTCTCTCTCTCTCTCTCTCTCACACACACACACACACACACACACACACACACACACACACACACACACACACACACACACACACACACACACAGATACACACAGGAAGCTGGTGATGTCAGTTTTTGGCTGCTATGTAAGAAAGTAATGCCCCCAAAACAGTTGTTGTGACCTCTTCTCCTGTAGCAACCAATTGAAGTAGGGGGTTATTTCTGTGGATTGGATAGGATACTTAGGACCGACAGGCTGGTCTTAACTTGGTTTTAAGAATAAGACAGTGTGTGTGAAGAGGACACAGGAAATATAGACCTATACTGTATTGATTCTCCTCCAAGTTGGTTTCAAAAATGGTGGCACTACATTGTGCAAAGTTGCAGTGTGTAAGATGAAATAATTGGGTGAGATGGTGAGTTTGCTGAAACTTTAGTTGGCTAGCAGAGAGGACAGGCTGACCTTTCACCCACTCCTTATACACCTTAACTGAAAAACGTTGTGGTGTTTGAACAGTAGACTGCCACATTATCCGGTATCAGATGCTTTGACCCAAGCAAATCACTGCGTACATGCACTATAAGTTCTAGTTATTATGATGAATACAAGAAACCCATGTTTCAGACCTAGGCTGGACTATTGTTAACAAAACTTTACACAAATTTAATGTTACAAAAACTACAGTGCCACACTGTAGTCTTGCATTTGATGGTTTTGGTTATTTAATATCTAATGGGCATTAGGAGGGTCTACTTCAGTACTTTATATGATCAGAAAAAGGCTATAAAGTATCTGCTTATATGAGGTAACCTGAGAGTGTTTTCCCTGGAAGAATCCGCCCTTTGCTATCTGGATCTCTGATGGTTCCAGTCTCTTCCAGTAAGATAACACAAGCCAGAACATTTTTTCTTCAGGGAAGGAACAGCACTGACAGGTGATTTTAACTTGCTTTGATATGAGCGATTATAATGCTTATGATTATAAGAGTAATGCCTTGTTTTCACCTATCCAGTGATATAGGTCAGGTCTAATGCATGTAAACTGGGATAGTTGGCCATTCTGTCAGAGCAATCTGCAGCTTACTCTCTATTTCTCCCACACAGGACAAGCCAGAGAAAACAATGCACACCTATCATTCTGCTAATCACAAGGGTGAAGCGAGGCCTTGTTTCCACCCACAGTTCATTGAGTCACTCACTGAAGTGTACACTTCACACCACATGTCTGCTTCCTGTGTGGTAGGGTAGTTGTCAGTCAGCAGATGTAGGGTGTGGTGCTGGTGTTGATGGGGGCCGACTGTCCCGTGCATCAGCTCCAAACCACAACACTGACCGGACCTGGCTGGGAATTTATCACACTGCTCAAGAGTAGGAGAGCTGGTCTAGGATCACCCACTAGGTCCACTTGACATCTCATTCAAGGTGGATGTGAATTGAAGTTAAAACTGATCTGAGGTCTGATCTCTGTTATACTTAGTTATACTATCGGCCGTGACTATCTGCTGCAGCCTTATGGTTTTTTTTCTCCTGGGTATCATCACTCACTTTGCCACTACTGTGGTCTGTAGCCACAGTGAGTCAGTGCTGAGATGCGCTGCTACTATCAATGAACGTGGTGTTCTTGTTTAGCTTCATTTACTTCCATCTAGCAAGAACTCTGTTTGAATGCAGTTTATGAGAATGATTAGCGATGCTACACATTCCTCTCACGGTAGTAGCCTAGTTTTGGTTTCTTCACTGATGACTCCATGTGACTTTGGCTAACTTTGTCACAATGAGAAGGACTGCTGTGGTTTTTTACTCTGTCTAGATCTGCTTACCTCTCAGGTCTTCTTATCTTTTCCTGTTTATAGCATGACTTTCCCCAGCCTTGCCCAGTCAGTGTGCTCGGTCTTTGATGAAGATGGGTAGAAGATGTACTGGCCTGACAGACTTAATTAGACATTGAAGGCCTATTGTGCTTTTTCCTCTTTTGTCTGAATGAGCCTGGCTGGCAGAGAGAGTGGAATTTCGCACATTAGTTGGAGCGAGGTGGAAAATTACCTCTGGATCTGGCTGCTTGACTGCTGACGAGTTGGCTGGCTTACTGACTGGTTCAGTGCCCGTAACCTCCTCCTTAAGGTGAAAAAACAATCTTTTCTCTGGCATTTACAAAGAAGAAATGTGTATCACTGAGCAAAAACAAGTGTAATCTAAAGATAAATAGCTGATCCAAAGGAGTAAGATTTCAAAAAGTGTTGGTTGTATTCGTTTTTTGCCTTGAGGGTAGATTTGTGCTTTTTGGCAAGCTATGCCTTACTCAGTGTCTATATCGGGATGAGAAGTAGCAGAGTGTAGGCCTACAGATTGCCAAATGGGGTTTGGGTTGGTCTAGATTTGTGCAGAAACATTGTAATGAAGCACAGACTAAATGTAACAGTTCAGTGTGGTGTACTGTAGGCTGAGCCCAAGCCAAAGAGCGACACGGCAGCAGTGGTGAAGATTATTCAGAAGCCAGTTTCTGTTTTCTTTTCCTTCAGCTCAGCCAGCCATTGTTTATTTATTATCAGAGAGAGGGGAAGAGCGGGGGGTTAGGATAGAGAATGAGAATGAAGTGGAAATAATAGAGGAAATCAGTTAGATCTAAAGGGTGAGAGAAAGTGGTAAATTAATGTAGATTACAATTAATGTCCTCTTAAATACAGAATACCTACATATATGTCTGCAGATAATCTTAATGGCCTACTACCTTCACCCACATATGCACACAAAAATTATAATCCATCTCCACTTCATGCTTTTACCATACAGGAAGAATTTTGTTGTTTTTGTGCTAGTGCCCTTTGTCTTGTATTAACTTCAAACATGTAGAATAGGAAGCACAGAGAAGTGGAAAAAGGGAGGGGAGGGGCAATAGGAAGCTTTTACAGTAGGCAGCGCAGCAGTTAGTGGAAGCTGCTAGTGTTGGCCATGTTGTTTACATTGTATTGTTCAGAGGAGCTCCACCTTTGTGAACAAGCCATGCAACCTGGAGGGTTAGACAATCACCATACTGCCTCGTGCCTACAGCCATGTGATATGTTTAATGTATGGAAAAACACACAAACACACGCACCATAGCATTGCGAAGAGGTGAGTGATTTAATGAGTCGTTAGGACACACACACACACAGCAAGGCCACTCTGATTTTCTTCTTAAAGCACACAGCCAGTATTGAGTGACCCACTTGGTGCAGCCAGATGAAGGCTTTTTCTCACTAATTGCTGCATTAGACCAGGCAGTTGTCAACTCATCCACCCCTGCCTCCACTGATCAATCTCCATATAGCATAGCTGCTCTGTGTTTTGCATTGAAGGCCATGTGTTTATTGTCCACATCAGCCTGGATTTACCTGGCTGGGCTGGGTTCAGGCTTTGCATAGTGATAACGCAATTTGTTTGGCCGGCCAAGTCCCTAGGGAAAGGCTTGTGTTACCTACCTTATACAGTATGTAGCCAGTCTGTGAGGCTCAGTGGTTTGGTTTCTTCCGGTGTTTTGTCCACCTAGCAAGGAAGCTGATCATGGAGAGGAGAACCCGGTAGCCCACTGTATGTTTTTCCAAAACAACTCTGATTTGTATCTCTGCTAATCAGCCTAAATGTCATTCCATCCAAACCTGACAGCAGTTTTCCCTTCAGTGTGGCTTTGTTTTCCAGACAGATGGACAAACAGAGCTACAGAATCAAACTGAGAGAGAGAGGGAGCTCCTGACCGCCCTACTATCTGTATTGTGTGGGTGCAAGCAAACCAAGTACTGCTACAGTGTCTCTGAGTTTCTGTCCTGTCCTGCTGTCTTTCAGACTGTGCTGTGAACGTTCACAAGAGCTGCAGGACTCTGCTGGGAGAGTGCAGCAGCAGCAAGAATAAGGTAAACACAACACTGGAGTAGCCCTGGTGCCTTCCAAAGTATTATTGTTAACTTAAACTTCCTTTGTGGAAGTTGAGTATAGTTATTATGAGTATATGCACACAGGTTTTCGAAGGGTAGGACATGCATGGAAAATAAATCTGTGACTTTCAGATCCCTTAAAATATAGGTCATGTTGCTTCACAATTTATAAACCAATATATTCCAATGTAAACAAAATATCAATAGCTTCAAAGTATATTTAAAACTTGCATTTTGCTGTCACACATGGTCAGTCTTTGTATCAATAGCACAGTCAATAGATTTTCAAGTGAAAAAACAAGTCGATTGAGGATTATATGCCTCTGTCCACTAATATGCATCTGCCTTTGGAGATAGTCTTTTTTGCTTGTGAAGCAAAGTCCTTGGCCTTGTGAGTACTGTAGTACTGTAAAAAAAAAAAGTACTGTAATAGCAGGCAATTTTTAGGCATTTCGTAATCTGTCACTCAGCTGATAAAGGCTCGAGAGAATGCCCTCGAATAAATGCTTTCTTTCTTCTTTTCTCCACACAGAGAGATTCTCTACAAAGGACAGCCACATCAGGATCTCCTAACCTTGGTAAATAGCACACACACACACACACACACACCCCTAATGAATACCACTGACCACATTCACTCATTTAATAAAGGAAAAAGGAAGCAGGGAGGATGGATTGATGGGTGGAAAGGTGGCTTGTGGGGTGTGCAGTGATTCTGCCAGTCCCTTTGTGTCAAATTAGAGAGATCTGGTTGCCTCTCTGGAGGTTTGCAGAGGATTAGCGAGATGAATAGTGTCTCTGATGAACCCTGACGACAGCTTAGCATGGAGTACTCATATCTTTCTCTTGCTGTGTTTTTGTGTTGTGCAAACATGGGTGTTTGTTTGTAGTGTGTGTGTGTTTGTGTGTGTCTGCTTGTACTTTTGTGTGTAGAGGAGGAGATTGGCCACCAACAGGCTGTGGTCGAAGGTGATAATTAGACCTGATTAGGACCAGTTCACATAATTCACCTCTGGTTTATTTTTGGAGAACTCTGGACTTTGTTTGATTCCCAGCAGAACAGGGATAAATGTATGTAATGTATGTTTTATGTATGTAATACTGTATAATATGTAATACTTGAACACTAGTCTTAATTAGTATCAGATCAAATTAAATATAGCAATTCTGGGCAATTATCTGTGGTAATCAAATAGCTGATTATGGAATAAAAATCAGACTTGCAAATTCTTATTTTCGAAGACATTTGTCAATTTCTTTGTCAATTTCTCTCTCGCAATACATTTTCTCTAGTGTGTAAAAGGTTAGATAAAAGGTCATTTGACTTGTTACATTGATTAGCCTTGAATGTCAAAATAAATGATAACTGTGATTTCCTTCAGCATTATGAAGTGGTCCGTATTAGAAATTGACAATTAGTGTTAACTGAAACATTCAACAGGTCCTGTTTAATTGCACAACTGCATGTGATCCAACCCACAGGAGACAGTAGTGGCCGCAGCAGCAGCAGCTTAAGTTAATCTCCTGTAGCGGTTGTTATTCTCTGTTGCCTAGCTGGAGTCCTGTCACACACACCTGATTGCTCCTCATGTCCTGCGCTGGCCAATCAGTAGCTAGAGCAGGGGGTCGGGGAAATGAGGAGCAGAGGGAGGAACTAAGAAAAGAATGAGAGGGAGGTGGTGATGGAGAATCAGAAAGTGCGAGAGAAATGTAAAGGGCATGCGTGTTTCTAGAAGTTTCCAGATGAGATCAGACACGAAGGGTCTGGGAGAGTGAGAGTTTGAACCATACAGGAAGGAAGAACAGGAAGTAGAATGCTACTGTCTAGGATTGCAAAACCATCCTCCTCTTCCTCCCCTTCCTCCTACACCCCACTGAAGGGTCTGTCTGGACGTGTGGGGGTGCGAGTGATGCACCGCGACCTGATCACCTGCCGTTTCTTAGGATCCCTGCCTCGCTCTTGGCTGAAGAAATACTGGGGCCAACTCGGACAGCAGTCAAACAAGCAACCGCTCGCCTCCTCCTCCTCCTCCTCCTCCTCTACCTCCTCCTTTTCTTCCACCTCGTCCTCCTCTCCTTTCCGCTGGTCATCTTCTCGTTTCTCTCTCTCCTCTCCTCGTTTCTCCTCATGTCCCTCCTCCCATTCCTCCCCTTCATCTGTCTCTCGCCTCTCTTCCCCAGTGCTGAAAGAGCGGGACAGAGAGCGGGACCAGTCCGGCCTAGCCTCAGCCCAGGCCGTGGATGGCCCCCCAGGTTTGTCCCGCGCCCCAGGCATGACCCTCACTCCGTGGGGACCAAGCGCTCAGCCGACTGCCGCCCACACCGCCAGCTCCACCACAGCCGCTCCGGCCGCCGCCTCCGGCCTTGGCCACAGCCTCTGTCACCACAGCAGCTCAGGGTCAGTACCAGTATCTCCGCTCCTCTATTAGGGACCCAAGTTGGAAATAGGTTTTTGTATTTGTACCCTTTCTTACCAAGTGGTTTTAAAAGGTTGCCTCTGGACATCAGTATCCCTTTTTACTTCCAGTAGAGAAGTTACAAACCAGCACGAAAACAAAATATCTTTTCCCTCAAATCTATAATGCTGCTGAGGGCCTAAGATGTTTGCGGGATCTGGTTTATGTAAATGCTGACTATTTATAGAATCCTGTCTCTCCTGCTGAAGTACTGTTTTTCTATGCCATCCTATGATGTGTATTTATAGTTGACATACCAAGGCAAGCTGTCTTTTCTGATTTAACAGCTTTTTAAAACTGAGTCTAGACTGTACTTTTCCTGCCGCATCACTCAAAAAGGTGTGTAGGGAGAGAGGGAGGCAGAGGGAGAGAGAGAGAGAGGCACAGGAAAGGTGTTAACAGAGAAAGGCAGGAGAGAGAGACAGAAAGGCAAAGATAAGAGAAGCAGACTGAAGAAAGGGATCAGGAAAGAAACGTGTAGCTGCCTGGGTTGTTCTCTTTCGTGTCTGATTTGGTGTCATTACTACCGTACGCCACTGTGGACCTGTATTTGCGCATGTTGGCTCTTTAGTTAGGTTAGGCTGTTTGGTGGAGTCAAACCAGTCTCAGCATGTACGCCACCCTGGACCTGTGGTTGTCCTCCCTCAGATCCCTGCCAGGGGAGATGGACGAGACGGATGCCCTGCGCTTCAAACGCTTCAACGAAGACGCCGTTTCCCTTGCTCCCTCCACCACCGAGTCCATCATCGTAGAAGGTGAGTTGACTGACGGAGGTCCAAAGTAAAGAATTCCACTCTCTTGTGATTTTTATTGTCTTGAGATTTGAATTTGATTTCTTTGAGGAAAATTTTCCACTAACTCTTATGCACTCAAGATCTGTTACGGTGGCGATCTGTTGAAAGTCCTCTAACATCTGTACATTTGCCTAGGTGCAGAGTGGTTGTTTTGTCTTCAAGGTGTTTTCTTTTAGGCAGGGAGGAGAGTGTATGGAGTGTGTTTTGGGGAGTCAGAGGTGACCTCACCCTGTCTCATTAAGCTGGACTGTGTGGGAGAGAGAGACAGGCTTACTGGGTAGCAGCTCACCACAGACAAAGCCATCTTATTTTCCTGCTGCTGCGTTAACAGCGTGTTTTGTACCATCAGACACACCCTTATCATGAAGGAGCTATTGCATCACTAATACTGTACCACTCAGCAGCAGATGGTGACACATTTCCTCATTTTCCTTCTCTGCCACTTTTCAGGCGTGATTTACCAGTACGCCAGGAAGGAATTAGAAGATTATTGCAGAAAATCAAATCTGACAATGTCGAAATGACTCCAAATAAAAGCGTGAAGCAGAGCACTGGGGTTACTGTCTGTTTGTACATTTACATTTTAGGCATTTAGCTGGCACTCTTATCCAGAGTGATTTACAGTGAGTGCAACAGTGGAATAATCTTCAACTCCTAGATTGCAAACATTACAAGCAGCCAACAGAAAGGAGTTCAAGGGTCACAGCCATAATGCCCAGCCAATATTCCTGTGACTGTAGAATGATCATGTAAGAGAGAAGTGCGTACTGTTACGTCCTGCATCAATGTGAAAATCCTATTCGCAAGCCCCTTTTTTAATGAACTCATTAGAATTAGAGACATCATCTGTTAATAAATAATAATAATGTGATACTTTATTGATCCCTGTTGGGTAATTCTCTTTTTGAGATGAGATCACCGGTTCAGCTACAGACCAGCACCCCTGGAGCCGACGGCTGTGTCCAAAACAGGAGTTTGATGTTGTGTTGTTAGAGCGCAGGTTCAGATGTGCTGCGACTAAAACAAAGAACACTAAGACCTCATTCGTTCCTTCAGCCTTCACTGAGCTGAACAGACTGTGGCGATAGCTGGGACCAACTAGTGAAAAAAATCTCTCTATTGTTTTTAAAGCACCTTGTGAGATCTATCACAGATACAAAGCACTTCACTGATATTACACAATGACACTTCTCTTATCTCACTACACTTTATTTTATGTGGTAATTGTGGAATGATTGCTAAAATGAGAGTTTGCTGGGTATCTTGACTGTTGATTTTAATAATGGTAGATATCACCCTGTCACTATCCCCATACATCATATTCAACCTGCCAAAATCTTCAGTCAAGAAATAAACAATCTACAGTAAAGGAAAAGGTTGTGAAATAGTCCAAAAATGTGAAATGGAAAATGTGTTAGAAAAATCACTTGAAAATCATCATTCAGTATCTCTAAAATGTAGAGGATCCATTCTGTTAAAGTGTTAGCATTTTGTCATCCAAGGACTTCAGTTACCTGGTGTCCTTTAGGCTACTATAATTTATAGTAATAGTAACAATAGTTTTCATTTTGTGTCATCAATCACTTTGTGAGAGTTTGAGAGTTGTTGTCACTTTAGTGGTAATGCGACCGATTGATGATCTAGGTTGAATCCCACATGTCTGCAATGCATCTGCCCTGCTCAGCTGCCCCTGAGAGAGACACTGAATCCCTACTAGCTCCAGGGGTCGCTGTTCTGTCACTGACCTTGACCTCTGACCCTTCTGTGGAAGGGGACAAGCAAAAAGAGAATTTCCCTGCAGGGATCAATAAAGTATCATATTATTACACTAAACACTGGCCCCAAACATTGAGTTATTGGCATAGAGGATAAGGTTTTTTTTTTTTTTTAATACATTTTTTATATTAGCAGCCAGGGGGCACTAACAGTCAGAGTTTAACAGTGTAATGTGTGATGGTTGTTGATGCCTTGGCTCTTTCCCTCAGATGCTCACTATGCAGCGGTGCGGGCTGATCTGGAGTCAGATGCCCAGGATCTGGAAGCAGAGTCCTGGAGTTTGGCAGTTGACCAGCAGTATGTCAAGAAGCACTCTAAAGAATTGGTGAAGAGGCAGGATGTGATATATGGTGAGTCTAATGTCTTTGTTTCATAGTATTTAGTAGTAGTGGAGGCCAATGGTGTTTTTCTTTGGACGCCTTTGATAGATGCTGAGTGTGAGTATAGGGAGGGTGTTAAGCCTTGGGTGTCATGGGACGATTTTAAAGAACATTTGAGATGGAGGCTTCCCAATTATAATCCCAATGATTTACTCACTCACCAACCTTTTCCACTGACATCAAAGCCAGGTTTCTGTGCAAGTCCTCACCCTAGTTTAATAGTACAAGGGATAGGTACATCAGTATTTTTCAGATATATGCATTTTTGATTGTGTGTGTGCTAAATTAAATGTTTGTGAGTTGAGAAGACATGTTAGATCTTAATTTTTGGTGGTAGAATCCTAGGTTTAACAAAAAAAAAGCTAGGTAAAATTTAAGCTTTTTCTTTTTTTTCCCCTTTTTTCAGATAATTTCAGCTTCATTCAGCCAGTCTTGAACTCACGTCATTGTTTGTGCATTATACTGTATGTGCTTTACACCGCTGAGCATAAATATGTAACTTATTGCCATGTGTCCCTTTGCACAGAGCTGATGCAGACGGAGATGCACCATGTGCGGACACTGAAGATCATGCTGCGCGTGTACGTCCGAGAGCTGAAGGAGAACCTCCAGATGGACTCGGGCAGGCTGGACTGTCTGTTCCCCCGCCTGGAGAACCTCCTGGAGCTCCACACACATTTCCTGTTCCGCCTCAAAGACCGCCGGCGAGAGAACCTCATGTCGCCCAATGACAGGAACTACTCCATCCACAGACTGGCCGATATACTCATTGCACAGGTAGGGAGGGAATGGCCATCAAGCATACACATCCATACAAACATGCACACACATGCTTACATACATCATATAACAATGTTGTACATGCACAACATGATACACAAATTATACATGCATACACACGCCATGCTGCGCTATGGGCACACACACAAACGCAGACACACATACTGCAGTTGCTAAAACTGAACAGTGAGCCGCCTGGGTGTCAGAGATGACAGTTTCCTTTGTTCTCCAGTTCTCAGGTGAAATAGGAGAGAGGATGAAGGAGAGCTATGGAGATTTCTGCAGTCACCACACTGAAGCTGTCAGCTACTACAAAGAACAGCTGCAAAACAACAAGAAGTTCCAGAACCTCATACGGGTGAGACTGATTAGCATTCTTCTATTTTTTGAAATGATTTTTTTTTTGTCTGAGACTAAATCCACGGTGCGTCAGTTTGTAGTGCAGTATTATGAATACACTTAAGATCTGACAGACTTGAAATGCAACTTACTGCACTTGCTGTGCAGTAAGTTGCTTTTGAAAAATGGGTCTTCTAAATTAAGCCTTTCGCCTTTTTCCTTTCAGAAAATCAACAACCTGTCCATTGTGCGGAGGTTAGGAGTGACCGAGTGTATTCTGCTGGTGACACAGCGCATTACCAAGTACCCAGTACTAGTAGAGCGCATCCTACATAACACTGAAGGTAATGCATGTGACATGCTGCATAATGACCAGAGAAGAAGAGTGTACCCATATGAGTAATATCTTCAGTCTTAGTTGTCTGGTGGAATCAGTGAGAGTATACTGTATCTTTGTTTTTTGTCTCCAGCGGGTACAGAGGAGCACGAGGAGCTGACACGGGCGCTGGGTCTGATCAAAGACTCCATCGTCAAGGTGGACGCGCTCGTCAACCTCCACGAGAAGGCCTCGCGGCTCCGAGACATTTACAACAAGATGGAACCAAAGGCACTGGGCAAAATCAAAGATGGCCGAGTGTTCCGCAGGGAGGACCTGGCGCAGGGCCGGAGACGGCTGCTGCGCGAGGGAACGGTCAACTGGAAAGCCGCCTCCGGCAGACTCAAGGGTACTGCCACAATACAAGATGCTTCACTGCTGTACTGTTTAGTAGTGTGATTATGACTTCTATACTACATTTAGACTAAACCAAATGAAGACACATTTAGCATGTGCCAGTCCAGTCCTCTCTACCTTGTTTTGGAATAAATTAACATGCAAAAATTCTACTTGTACATCAAAGCATTACATGTGTCGCTAGTTTTCATCTACCTTTTTCCCACTTTGCAGACTGAAGACTAGAAATGTCATTTCTGATTTCTGTCCTTCCAGATATTCTTGCAGTGCTGCTGTCAGATGTGTTACTCTTGCTACAAGAGAAGGACCAGCGATATGTATTTTCTACAGTGGTGAGTGGTTTATCTTTCATCTGTCTGTCAGTGTAACCATGAGCTGTCACACAAAAACAGTAAAGTAAACATAGAGTACTTGAATGATGCACAGTTAGGTATACGTGGGATCAGAATTGTCACTCTTATACGTTTGATTTAGTCAGTAATCCACAACAGCTCTCTGCTTTGAATGTCATTCATCAGTTGTTGTTTTTTTTACCCCAATTAATCAGAAAGCATGTCTTCTGTTCTCTCTCTTTTCCCCCCTTCCTCTCCCTCCACTCCCTCCCAGGACAACAAACCGTCGGTGATCTCTCTCCAGAAGCTGATTGTCAGGGAGGTGGCCCATGAGGAGAAGGCCATGTTCCTCATCTGCGCCTCCTCCAATGAGCCGGAGATGTACGAGATCCACACCGCCTCCAAGGAAGAGCGAAACACCTGGATGACAAACATACGGCAAGCTGTTGAGAGGTAGCTGCACTTCCTCCGAGAGGGGAGATTCTGCGCTTAAGGAGGACACGCCTACTTGCTCTCCTGATTACACCTCCATTTATTACTCAGACAGCACTCTTACACGCTCTCATCCAGGATCCCTATGCAGGTCTGAATGTCCTGAAAAGTATGGAAAATGGAAGTAATCATTTCCAGGTCTTGGAGTTTGAAAAATGTTGTTCAGTTGTATCACACATATTAATACAAATTTTATGTAGATGTAGACCCACTGTATTTACACATAGTGATATTTGTTCTTGTGAATAACAATCTTCAGTGATACAATGATATGGTATAGTTGACAGTCATATTGCCCAAACACTATCATCATGAACATCATGTTGAACACAGACCAAAATCTTCAAATATAGCCAAGAAGTTAAGCTGTGGAGAAAGCATGGAATTTCAAAACTGAAAACTGTCTGAAAATTATCTCTCCACCACCCAACCTGCCTCTTCCTCTCCTTTCCCTAGTTGTCCACATACAGAAGAGAGGCTGTTCAGTGAGGAGGAAGAGGCACGAGCTGCCAGGTTCAAAGAGTTTCAAGGTAACTACAGACAATTTGACAGCGAGCATCCACAGACATAAAGGAATGCCCTGGAAAATTAGCAATACATGGCCACTAGGGGGTGCACACGTACCATGTTAATCCTAAAAGTGTTACAGGTTGCTTTGATTTTCCTTTCTACCACTTATCTTATCCCATGGGTTCTTAAACTTTTTCAGTCAGGGACCCACATGAAAAATTAATTTTCTCATTTTGGAGGCCAGGTTCTTAAAGAACAACGGTTGAAGTAGGGATGCACCAGAAGTAAGCTTGTGACACATTTTGGACCCTGATCCATTGTTTAAGGATCCTTTTCCTCATCCTTTTCCATTTCATCCTCCCCGTTCTAGAGCGTCTGTGCCAGAAGGACGCGGTGATCGTCCAGGCTCTGACTGAGAAGCTGCAGCTGTTTGCGGACATGGCCGAGTCAGTGGCAGGTCTGGAGGACACGGCGTCACGTTCCAGACTGCTGCTCAGAGGAGACGCCTCCGATCTCCAGCAGGGGGAGACTCTGCTCAAAGGAGCCATCACTGAGGGTGCGACAGAGCTCCACAACACAACACAACACGTGTCTAGATACAGCCAGAGAGGACAACATGAAATTGTGTGAATTTTACACACCTGTGTGTCTGAATATCTACTTTATGTGTATGCACTCCCTACTGCAGATCTGAAATGAATGAATACGTATCAGCATTGTTGAATTTACTGCTATTCCTCTGAACTGTCCACTCTGTCCCAGTTTTTGACCTTCCCTCACTGTCTCTTCCTCCCCAGTGGAGAACCTGCAAAACCTGCTGCAGTCCGGAGTGAGGGAGGAGGCTCCAGCCCCACGGCCGGAGGAGGGCAGCGGCTCCGGGGTTCTGCCCAGGAGAGCGGACACCTTCGGGGGCTACGACAGCAGCCCCACCATCCTCAACAAGAGTGAGTCCAGCACACTCCACGCTCTGAGGAAGTCTACCATCTAATGGAGTTTGCACTTGTATTTTGATGGCCGATACTAACTGCACGATGTGAATAAATTGGACTAATTTGGCAAAGACTGCTGGCTCCTTGGATTAAATTTATTGGTTGAGTTAGTGTATGAGTTAATTATTGATTACTTAGTTGTTAAGCTAGTACATGTACCTCATAACAAAATACTGCAATTCAAGATAGCTTGCATATGGGTGCAGTTTTATGTGTATGCATGTTGTTTCTGTGGTTCTGTCTCTTTATTAATGTTTGTATATATTTCTGTCGGTTTGTTTTGTTTGTGGGTGTTTGTGTCACTGTGTTTTTATATGTGTGTATCGGTGTGCATCGGTGTGCCTGTGCCAGATGGCAGTGTGAAGAAGAAGAACTTTTCTGGCGAGGCTAGGAGCAGAGACAGAAGCCAGAGAGCCAGCTCCGACCCACAGCTCAAAGACCTCTGTGGCAGCCACACCCTGGAGCAGACGGTAGGGGATCAACACACACACACACACACACACACACACATACACGCACACTCTTCATAGGCACACATGCACACCACACACACACACACACACACACACACACACACATCATGGGCTCGGTCACAGTGTTATTTCCTGTAAATAGTAATAGCCAGACCAAGTCATCTGGAAAGTTTCCATGTCCTCATGTTGACTCTAACCCTGTTTTCTTAGGTAACTTTATTTGTTTATAAATAGATTAAGCCTTGATGAAACAATTTGCTCTGAACATTGTTATATGTTCCAACAAATCCTGATCCTTAAGAACCATCAGGCAAACAAAATGTAATGACATGCTGTCTACAATGAGCAATGTGGGACAAGCAAACCCTATTATACCATTTCTCATAGGATCAGCTTCAATTTGACCCGAATGATCCTGTATAACAGTAAACAACATTACTCACTGCTATATTTTAACCAGTGTGTTTGTGTTGCTTTTGCATAAATATGACTTGCTGTGTGTCTGACTGTGTTGCTCAGGTTGACGAGAGCTGCTGCTCTCCCCCTGCCAGCTGGAACCGCATCTGGTCCAACTCCTTCCCCGAGGCCGAGGTTAGCTCCTGCTCTCTGATCCGTCACCCTGTGTTACACAACATTACTGGATTTGATATTCATAGCCGCGCTAGCTCAGTTTAAATTTTTCACCCATCAGTAGCTTGCTAATCCACTCAAATGCTGTATTGTGTTGGTGGTGCTGGTGGTTGTTTGATTACAATGACCCTGTCTGTCTCTCCCTCCAGTTCTTCGACAGAGTGCTGATGCTCTCCCAGAGGCTCTACAGCCTACAGGTAATACTTCTCCTTCACTGCCTCCAATGTGCTTGGTCCTCATGTGTACACCATTGATAATTAGTGGGACAGACACTTTTTCACGCTTAGGAGGGCTAGACGCCAGAGCTGTCTGTTTGTTTGTTGTTATGTCGGATCAAATTACATGCTTGATTTAAAAAATAAATAATAAAAAATTCATGTTTGTCAGTGTGCACATGACTTTACCTGCCTGCAATTAGTTTAATTTATTTGCAGATAAATCTAAAACCTATAAACAAAGTAATTAAAAACAGAGTGAGATAACGCACACAATTATGAAAAACAGAGAAAGAAGAAAACTATCAAGCGGAGAGCGTAGCTGTCTGCAGTTATCACCGTATTCTACAGAAATACATTCTAGTCTCCAGCACTGGAATGAGTGTAGTTTTGAAATGCCAGTGTAGAAGTTGCATGTGATTGACCATATACCATGAACATGGATGCTTGCATACTTACATTACTCACTGTGCACTGATACTATGCACAAAGCATGGCATTGGTTGTGTCAATTCACCATGCCTTTTATAGGATAGGACTTTATTATCTTGCCTTATTAGAACCTTACCTTATTTTCTTCCTCTTCCCCCCTCCATCTTCAGGCCATCATATCCCAGCAGGACAGTCACATTGAGCTGCAGCGGGCCTCGCTGACGGAGCGGGCCTCCCTGCCCGGCCGCCACCGGGGGAACGTCCTCCTGGAGCAGGAGAAGCAGCGGACCCTGGCCCTGCAGAGAGAGGAGCTGGCCAGCTTCCACAAGCTGCAGTCGCAGCACCGGCAGGAGCAGCAGCGCTGGGAGAAGGAGAGGGAGAGGCACCGGCAGCAGGCCGAGACCGCAGAGGGCAGGCTGCGACAGAGAGAGGAGGAGTGCAGACGGCTGGAGGTGAGGCGCCTGGCCATGCCCAAGGTTATGGAGCTGATTTAATGGCAGAACATTTATACTAGGCTATTAGGCTTTATTTCATGAACTTGATGCTTTTGCTTTGTACTTGAATTTCAGATTCCATGGTTGTGCGCAAGATTTGCACATTTACAATGTGCAAATGTACAATAATTCCAGTTTCAATACTCATGACAGCCTTTTTGTACTAATGGCCCCATTTTATATATTACAGCAACTGTTTTGTATTTGCATTTAAAGTCATGCATAGTTGCACATAAGTTTCGCAAACTCAATAACAAGTTCTGTATCTGCAATTCCTGCATCTAACTTGTGAATGTATTTTGGAGCTTAATATTGTGCAGGATGTGTGCGGAGGTTGTGCACAACCAGGGAACCTGAAATTTGAGTACAAAGCAACGCTGCAAGTAAATGAAATGAATCCATCAGAATAAATCTTCTCTCATGAAATTAGCTCCATATAGGTTTCCTACGTTTTTGGTTCCCTCTGTATTATTAGTCCTGTATAGCCCAATGACTAGAGCCTGCTCAACTTCCACTTGGGGCCAACTGTGATAAAAAAAATATGTGCAGTCACTGTACTGTAAAGCACTGTGGAAAATGTGTCCAGCAGATTGCAGTTATAATGTTATGCTTATGTAAGTTGCGACCCGTGGTGCACTTTTACAAATTAATGTGATTTGATTTCAAATTTAACATGTTTGCTCTTAATGATGCCAACTATCAGCGGGTATATTTTCCAGTGGTCCATGCTGCTGACAGACTTAATGACTTTGCTGATCCTTTGATGCAGGAGCGTCTGGCAGAGGAGAGGGAGGAGCTGGAGAGGCAGAGGGAGACGTACCAGCAGGACCTGGAGAGGCTGAGAGAGTCCACCAGAGCTGTGGAGAGAGAGAAGGAACGCCTGGAACACCAGAAGAAGATCAAGAGGAAGACCATCGAGGTGGGGAGCTAGTGATGTGGTGGTGGTTATAAGTGGGCATACAACAATATACCAAAATACAAAATTTGACACAGAAATGTCACAATATGCACTATGGGTTGGGAAAACAGTTCACCATACAAGGCTAATATTGACTAGCTAACTGATGCTAGCTTTGGCTAAATTAAAATCCACTCACGAAGCTAACGAAGAAACGACAAACAAAAAAATCAGTTGAGTTTGGGGCACAGTCTGATTTATTTAGGCAAGATATTTCAAGCTAATTTTCACAATTTTAGCCAATATTTTCACAGAGATTTGAGTTTCAGAAGACTTAAGGTGACTTTTCATTAGATATTTAAAAAAATATATAATAAACTCGTTTAAGGATGAGAAGAAGAAGAGGGCGAGGTGCTGAGTGACAGTGAGGAGTAGAGATAATAGTAGCAATAGCGATGAAGATGAATTACCTACCTTGGGTCTCTCCTTCCTTCCATCCCCTGGGCACGAATCCTGTACCCACCCTTACTTTGTTTCAACTCCCACAGCCTGTTTATAGATGGGTGTAATGATAAACACACGCACAACTGAATACAGTTCTAACCGCTCGCCCAGGAAACCACCTACGCATTCTTTTTAGTTCTCTTTACCTCTTTTTCCCTCCTTTCCTCCCTCTCTTTCCGTACTTGCATCCCTCTTTCTCTCCGCGCAATACAATGCGGGCCATTGTTTGTGAGTTTCATGGGAGAGGAGCTTTAAGAAAGATCCACTGACTGTAATTTCATGCCCGGTGCTAATAGATCTGTCGAGGAGCTACAGTAAAGTTACTTAATATCAGCCTTTAGTGTTTTTACAGGCCTGTATCACCATACAGGCTTGGTTTATTGGCATTCTCTGTGAAAAGTTGAAGAGAGGTAAGGGAAACTCCGTAGCTTGGGAACTTATACCTTTCCACCGGATGGACTGGTTTCTGATGCTGTGTGTATACAGATGCACGCGCACACACACACACACACACACAGATGTGTTTATAGGCCTCTCTGATTGGGGTTGTCTCCGATGATGTCATTAATCTCTCTCTACTGTCTGCCGTTCCTAACTGGTTGAGAGATGGCTGTCTGTTATCTCTGATTGGCCAGCGTTTCTTCCCTCCGGCACAGCAGGCTGAGTGACTGAGAGATGACATAATTTAGGCCATTCAAGTCCTGACCTGTCCACAAACCTGTATGTGTTTTTGTTTTGTTTTTTTTTAGCAACTGTGCATTCCACATTTTTGTCTTTATCCGTTTACCTTTACTCGTGGTTCAAACGCCTGGCCACCAGTCTACCACGTCGTCCGTCCGTGTTTCTGTGTGTCTGGCCAAGTATTTCACGGTAACAAGACCTTTTGATGACACGCCTCGGTTACTCGGAGCCTTAACTCAAGACGAGTCGTACACAAACACAACCAGCTGACATGAATTACTGCCCCTATCCTGCGCCCATCATCTCATTACTGCAACAGGCAGGCCTTTGACTGCGGCAGGAGCTGAACCTAGAACATTCCACCGTGGCTCCTGGAAAACCGCAGCCTCTGGCCTTCTTTAGAGAGGGATTCGTTGGCTGAGTTGACCTAATCTGCTCTGATGAGTAATGCAGGGACCCAGATAATTACAGGGGCAGATTCTGAAACGGCAATGGTGAATCAGATTGTAGTGTGGTATGTTTGTTTGTGTCATGCTCTGCAAGATGAGATCTGAGGTTGATCAGATCTAGACCTTAGACCTTATCAGCACTCAGAACCCCATTAAATGAAGGCCCCAAGATGTTTTAGACCAGCTAAGAAGTGTGTGTGTGTGTGTGTGCAGGATTTGTACACATGCAGATGTAAGGGTATGCATCTGCGTCTGTAAGTATCTTCACAGTTGCTGTAGCGTTGCAGTGCTATATTGTTGGCACTACCATGGGACTTTCTTGGCTGTGGTTATGGGATATTTGGAAACGGTTGGTTCCCCCTCTGCGTCAAACACATCAAACAGTCTTTTCATCAGCTGTGACCTCAGGATCTGTTCCAGGCTCCGGGCCAGCCTGATATCAACAGACATTTAATCACCACCACCCAGCATTAAGGCTCATCAGCTAACCCATAGAGCTATGATTAGACCTCATCAAAAAGACATGCCTCTGTGTGTGTGCGTGTGCGTGTGCGTGCGTGCAGTTATGTGAGTGTGTGGGCAAGAAATGTGCCACTTGAGGCATGTCGTGACTTCAGAAGAACTTCTTTTATGTGTTATCTCAACTGATCACACTTCGTCAATGTTACCGCAGCAGCACCCTCAGCACAGTACCACTGTAGCTGCTGTGCCCGCAGTCTGCAGAGCGGATGCAAGGTGAGTTGCGAAATTGTCATCTAGCCTCTTGATAAGGAATGCATCGGGCTGCTCTTTTATTGGCTCTCGGAGCAGGGAGAAGCCTTGGGTCTGATTGCTCAGTAAGATTGTGGATGTAAAGTCATAAAACATGTGCCAAATCAAGGTTACAGCTGGAATTTGTCGGATTTGAACAGCAGTTTTGAAGGTAAATGGCCTGCACAGCGCAGCAGGAATTAATGGGAAAAAAATATGCACTTTACTGATCTTTAATGGTAGCCTAAAGGTTAGGAATCCAAATCCCCTGACCCGCTGGAAAAGTCTGAATGGGGAAATTGAATGAACAGTGGCTAGTAGTAGAAAGTAGTAGAAAACTGTGGTATTGGATAGCTTCCTGGTGTGAGTGTGACTAAATACATGAACACAAAGCACGGCATTGCTAACACATGGTGAGGTTTGCAAAGGTTAAGGAAAAACGTTAAAAGGTCAGTAGTAAAACAATGTCCTGTATCGGTGTCTCTACACCTCGTTATCTCTCCCCTTCTGCGGCCCCAGTCTCCAGGCTGATTTATGACACGGTAGTCTGACTGTGTTCCTGTGGTCTGAAAACCCAACTGACTAACTCCTAACCCTTCTCACACTCACCATATTCACTCACCTAGATCCCTGTGACTCACATCCTCTATAAGCAGCCAGTGGCAGTTGTTTTGTGGAGCCAAGGCACAACACTCCTGCCTGAGGGGAGATATTTTCTCCTCTCCGTCTGTCAGTGTAGCCATTCCCCACCTGTTAGCCGCACACTGTGTGCAGTAATCCTTCAACTTGTACCTTGGTCTGTATGTATATTTTCTATTTACTGAATGTTCACTCATTGTGGGTCACCTAAGTAATAGCTTGCTCATTCTACGATTTAAAAAAATACCCTAGAGTTGCATGTGCAGCTTTTTCATGCATCATGTTTGCTTGCCATCTATTCCTCAGATATGGATAATGAAATATTCCATACATTTTTTTTAGATGTTGCAATATGATGTTTAGCCCCAGGAGAAGTGAAACTGACACAAACCACACAAACCACATGAATTATCGATTATCTCGATGCACTTAGAATTTTGGATAAGACATAAACTAAGGCCTACAGCACTTGCTAATCAAATTAAGTTGCCATGGATCAGAGCGGCACATTCATTCTTTCACTCATGTTACTGCTCCCCCAGCCATATATTGCAACTTAGGTTTAGCAACCAGCATCTCTTTCCCCATGTTGTCCATTGTGTACAAGGCAACACATTGTGCACCGGGAGACGGGACGCTAAGCTGTGTATGTGCTGATATGGGAGTATCCAGGCAGTTTTCGGGATGAGAGGAACCTGGCTGTATAATTAGCCAGTCCAAGCCTGTCATTAATGGAAGCTCCTGGAAGGCGGCCAGCACTAATTGTTTATGTGCTGTCAGTCAGGGCTCTTTGTGCTCCGCAGCTTCCACACGGTTTACTGCCCTGGAAACCTGCTGTTTATGCCGTTTAATGCCGAACACCTCGCACTGGGAACAATGGAACATCTGTGTGCCAAGATGAGTGAGTGCTGAAAGAGGAAAAAATGATGGAGGGAAAGAAGAAAGGGGGATTTAGGGAAGAGAGGGAGGTATGGAGACTTTTCCCACCACAGGGCCCCTCTCTGCCCTAGGTACTACCGTCATGCTCTGCCACAGCAGCTGGAGGAGACACACACACACACACACACACACACACACACACGCACACACACACACACACACACACACACACAGTCACAGCTGGATGAGTCTGCCCTTCATGCCCTGTGAAACACAGTCATCATGTGTTTCCCATCTCTAGGAGGAAGTATCCTATACAGTCATCAATCACGTAACAGGTGGACTGCATACCAGACGGAGACTTTTACATTAGTTAAAGACACTGCAGTCCAAACTAGGGTTAGACCCACATATTGGTTTGCTGAGGCCAATATTGGCATTATGGCAATGTGATGCAGTTTGATTGATTACATTTACTGTATAATTGATTGATCAATATTACACTGAATTGATTCTAATACAAAACTTTAATCAGATTCCAAACAATTATTAATGAATATATAATATTGTGTCTCATGGTCTAAATGCTGTTTCAGAGGCTTTTCAAACAGGAATACAATTATGAGGAAATCACTTTTAATCTTTTTAGCATGAAAATGGTCAAATTTTAAAGATTTTGAATATTGACAGAAAATATTGGCTATTATTGGCTACTATTGGCTATCAGTAATCAAATCGGCCTTCAAAAACCCATGTTGGTCAAACCCTGATCCAGACTAATTTCAGCAACAATTTTAAGGCCATTGTGAGCCTTCAATATGCATATATTTGGTATAATTGTAAAGCTAACAGATACAATTCCTTGTCTTTCATTGGAACCGTCCTGCAGTTGGGTCATATGAACACAGAGATAACTGGAACTCTTACAAGTGACCTTGTCTCCTTGTCTCCTTTCCTACCTTTTCCCCCATTCTTACCTAAACCACATGTTGTTTCCAGGCTTACCTTGACCGATAGTAATGTCACAAGCAAAACAATTCCAGTTGTGAGGTACCTTGAGGATGCCAGTTTTACAGACAAACAAAATAATTATTTTACCTTTACCTACATGTTTTAAACTACATGTACTACTACCTACATGTTTTTTTTTGTGTTTTTTTTTGTTTAAAAACAGTATAATTTATGTCTTTCCACAGCACATTGGGTCACAACGTCATAGAAGAGCTTAAACTTGGGATCTATTCTGTTTGGAATATATGGTGAAAAGTTGTTTTTTATTGTTCATGTAATGCAGCACGTGGGATTATTAAACACACACACACACCACACCATTGTTTTAGTCATTTTCATGGTCCATTTCATTGAATGCAGATTGGATGATGATGTCGACTTGATCTCTAGATCATCTTTCCCTCAATCTAGTAATTAAGTGGACAATGCAGTCAGTGTCTTTTATCCACTGATGTCATGAGAGCCATTTGCTTGTTCCCCTGCTTGTCTAACAGCCCTGCCTGTTTAGTTAGACACGCCTTTATGTGCACAGGGACTATTAAGGGTTTTAGGTTTCTCATTTGTTGTATGTGTGTTTGTGTGTGTGTGTGTGTGCATGCATTGTCCTCGAGCCTCTTGGAACACATCAAAAGCCTATACCAAACTTACCAAACTGTGTGCTCAGCAGAAAGAGTAGCATGTGTTTCTGATTCCCTCTTTAGCCCATAAATACCCTGCTCTTCAACAGATTGTGTTTCCTTAATGGCACAGCGGCACACAGACGATTTATAGTGTGTGTGTGTGTGTGTGTGTGTATATGTGTGTATGTGTGTGCCTTCTGTACTCTTTAGAAGTTGTTCAAAGTTTTTTCAAAGACGAGCTCCAGTACAGGCTCCCTCCACACACACACAACATGCAAACATGAGGTTCCACAACTCAAATTCCAAACTGAATCCGACCGCAAATATGGATAATTACAGTGCAGAGTTGGGAAGCTGTCCTTTGTGAACTTGGATACTAAATTTGAAGTCGCGTATGATGATGTTTGCAACAATCGAAGATGACGTGTGACCCTCCCCCAACATTCAGTCTCTCCCCAACGACTAACATACAAATCTCTCTCTCTTTCTCTCTCTCTGTCTCTGTCTCTCTGTCTCTGTCTCTCTCTCTGTCTTTCTCCCTTCTCCCCCAGGTGGCTCCTCTGTCTGGCAGTCTGAACGGGGAGCTGCTGATGTCCTCTGGCATCCCCAGCTCGACCAGTGTCTCTGACCTGCCCCTCCCTCTGCCCCCGAAGCCCCTGGTGCGCTCCAGCCTGTCCGTGGCGCCGGCGGATTACCCCGAGGCGTTGCGGCGCGAGGCGGGCAGCGCCACCCTGCCGGTGAAGACGGAGGTGCCGCTCCATCTCTTCAGCACCACCAACCAGCAGCACAAACTGGTGGGGGTACAGCAGCAGATCCCCACCAAGCTGGCTGCCCTCAGCAGGGGCAAGGAGAAGGGAGGCAAGGGCGGCAAGGCCTCGCATCGCACCGACAGCACTGGTAAGGCGCTGCAGCGAAATACTAGATTACATGCAACCATTAGGTGGCAGAGTGGCCCGGGGTTTAGAGAAACTATCCTGAAACCAAAAGGTCACAGGTTGAATCCCCAAACATCCTGTCAAAGTGTCCCGGAGCAAATACATATGCTACCAGTCTTAACCCCCATCATCACAACATATTTATAGATGGAGGTAGTATATGTACTAATGCTACCTCCATCTATAAATATGTTCCGATGAAGAGAATAGACAATAATTCAAATGCATTGCTATTTTGATAGGTGAACAGCTACTAATGCACATATGCAAATGTGCATGTTCTGTACATATGTTATCTATATCTGGAAATTTAATATATTTGATGATATGAATAGTTTCAGTTTTTCATATCATACATGCACATCTAGACACATTCTGTACATGTGTATGGCATTCTGCAGACGTGTTCATGTAATTACAGTGCTGATTTTACACATCCTGTATATATCCTATATTTCACATATGTGCAAAATAATATATAATAGCTTGTAGTGGGGAAAAGTTGCACAATCCTCTCTCTATTTGCTGTGACACATGGAACAAATGGAGAGAGTGCAGGAGTGTCACAGCAAATGGAAAGGGGAGTGTGCGACTTTTCCCTGTTGTTGTTCAATTATTTCCACCAGCCTGCACCCCGCTGGGCATACATTTTGATTGCTTTTTGAGGTTAGTGCTTTCTTTTATAAGGCTAGCTTTTTCTAAAAGCAGCTGTGGCGAAGAGGCTTTTCTGTGCTCCCTTGTTCTTGCAGGTAATGTATACAACACAGTGAAAACCTGCAGCTCTCTCCGTTTTAAACTGGATACTGATCCGTCTGATTCACAGTCACTGATATTCATACTATCTCTGCCTGACATGGGCATGACCTGATTTAAGTGGCTCTTTAAGGTCACATTAGCTGTCTCAACTGGGTGGCCTCTTAATAAATCAAATGATGGCCTGGAAGAGGCTAGGCTGTATTGCAATCTAATTTTGCAGTTTAATCACATTCTCTCTCTCTCTTTGTCTCTCTTTTCTTGCTCCCTGTTGCTCTTTCTCTCTTGTCCTTTCCCTCCCTCCCTCTCTCAGCCTCAGTGGATATGAAGCAGATGCTGCCGCTGAAGCTGTCAGCCCGAGACGACAACACCCTGAAGGCCAGGCGCTCCATCAGCCCCCACCAGCAGCTCCCACTGTCTGCCCCTCCTCTGCCCCACTCCCTCCATCACCACGCAGGTACCTTATCACGCACATACGCAAACACACACACACGCGCGCGCATCCACCTACAGTCCATCAAGGCAAACACACACACAATCTCCTCTCGTCCGCCCTACTCCCTGCATTATTAAACCCGGGTTAGCACAGACACACAAAGACACACGAGACACACACATTCTCCACCTGGGCAAACCTGCCCCACCCAAGCACATTCCCCTCTAAAGCCTGTCTTCATGCCCAGCCTCACCCTGTGTAAACACCTATCATTGTTCCACATGTTTAACTCTGATTAATGGCACTCTGTACTGCTGACACAGGCATTTTAACACTTTGATCCTATTCCATCACAATTACCACTGACAAAAAAAAACATTGGCATGATTTCCTGTGGTAGATTTCGGATAGGTTGAATGAGGCCAGCTGTATGAATAAAGTACAAATGTCAGTCTACCAATAGTTTTTCTGTTAGTGGAGTAATCTGCAGCTGTCTGATGTCTTCTCCTGTTGGTCGATCTCTTCCAGATTCACTCAGTCCTCCAGACAACAGCGGACCAGACAGCCAATCCACCACCTCCACCATCACCTCCCACCCTCCGAGCGTTCAGAAGCCCCCCATGCCCCCTCCCCAGTCCCACGCTCAGCCCTCCGCTCAGCCTCCCACCCAAGTCCTCAACCCTCTCCACTCGCAGAGCCCCACCTCCCTCCACTTCCAGCCCCACCTGCAGCCGCAGGGCGTCAGTCCTAACCCCCACCCCCAGCCCCAGCTGCACGTCCACGGGCTCAGCCACAGCCACAGCATGCCCCCTCCCTACAGGATCAACACAGAAGACCTCAATAAGGAGGACGTCATCTTCTTCTAAACGCCCGCTCCGGTCCGCTGCCCTCAGATCACAAAAAACACGGATGTTCTCCTCTCCAAAGCTGGTCCCCGATCAGCCGCGCGGCCCATTCCAAGGAGCCACTTACTCGCGGTAATGTGAGGGGGGGAGTGGGGGGCGGGATATGTTCAGTGTGGACACAAAATATGTGTGTGATCACAAAATGCCTCATCTGAATCTGTGGAGGTGGTGATGTGAGGCTCGGTCGGGTAACTTGGCCTGAACATCTGTCCAGAGTCCATGAGCAGAGGACAGGACTTTGTCAGAGCTTTACTGGATCACACACACAGAGAGAAAGAAAAACTCACAACAATCATTTTATTAAAAGATGCCATTTTAGAATCAGCCCATTCCTTGGTAGAAGAGCATCTATTTTAACACCCCATCTTCCCTTTAAACAACCACTGCTTCTTTTATTTCATTTTTAAATTTTATTCCTAAACTCAATAGGAAGTGTTGACAAGTACGAAGAGGGGAGCTTTGATGAATGAAATGAAGGCTTTTTATAACATGTGTGAAGGGTTTAAATGAAGTAAAACCAATCCAAAGACGTTTTAGCCCAGAGAGCTGAATGAAGGAATGAGATCAGTGGATTTGACTGCGAGTCCAAGAAGGAACATTGTGAAAGAAACGGTGTCGGGTCCATTTCAGGAAGCCTGAGACACCAGTCAGGCTGCTTGGTGGCAGCATGGTGATGGTGTCCAGACCTGAACATCTGCTTCTCATGGACCTGGAACCACAGGAATGATTAAACAGGAACCCAGAAGTGATCCAACTCTTAACACGTGAACAGTCTGTACTTGACGTTTGTGACGAGATGTTTCTTTTGCACAGTGTAAATACTCCATTCCAGACAAATGAATGAACTTATATGGACTGAATCTGTATTGCTTGGTTGTACAGTTGTCGATATTGTGAAGGTTCATTTTACTTAGGGTTTTTGTTTTGTTTTTTTCTTCTTAATCGTGCTAAAACACTGGAGTGCAGCTCTTAGCATTGCCACTGATTGTGAAACACAACTTGGATTTGGTCAACGGATTAGAAACAGACAGGTTGTTCTGGAAAGTTTTGTTTCATTTCAATTAAGATTATTAAGAAACATATCTGTTCCCGCAAGTGTTTTATATTCCTAACCATTCATACCATAGCTTGTTCGTTTTAGGGGAAAAATTGCTTTTTAAATGCTTCAATTTTCTGGACAGTTACCCTCCCTAGAGAAATTAATGCAAACTAATGAGCTAACAACAGAGAATGAGTTATAATCACAACAGACTATGTTGATATGGACTGAAAATCTAAAAAAAATCTATCATGACATCATGATATAAAAAGTATAATTTCATGCTTTTGCACTAATTAGTCCGGTAGTAATATCTATTATTCCCAACAGAAAATGGCTAAAATTTGTCAGATTAGTACTAATAGTGTTCTGTTGACAAGAAGGCCTAGATTTGCGTATTGGAGTACAATATTTTCACACAGTTTTATCATTATACGATTAGTCTCAATCAGATAGTTCTTCAAATTGTGGAGTGCTGTGTGAGAACCGCAACCACAATGCAGCAGGGAAAGATGAAGCTTAACTGTTCTGTACTTAAGACAATAGCTCCCTGAGGTACAGTCGTCATAAAAGCTGCTTCTCTCTCTCGCTCTCTCGCTCTCGCTCTCTCTCTCTCTCTCGCTCTCTCTCTCTCTCTCTCCCTCTATTACACACATACAACACATTCTACAGACCCGCAGGACAAGCGTGGAGGCCGTATTGTGTAGATTATTGAAGCATTTTAAAGTTTTAACTCCCCAGTTCAAACCACTTCAGTTCAGTCCAAACAAACCCCGAGGTTTTCACACAAACCAGGTAATTAAAAGTTCATATGAGTGACAAGTGGAGTTTTTGAAAGCTTGTGTGAACGGAGCATATTTGGCTGACTTGACATATTACACATTGTCGGAATGAGTCAGCTTTACCAAGCCGGTATATCTCGGAGATATACTGTACATGAGGATGTCAGTTTTAATTGAGGCCCCAAGGTCTCATTGACAGTGCGTTTTAGTGATTGCCAATGACATTTCATTAGCTGGGTCTTAAATCATCAAACTGATTTTCTGTGCCTGACAGACAAGTGCTGCAGCAAGAACCACTATCATCTGTTTTCTAAGATTTCTATCTTTACCTTTTTTCACGGAAGAAATATGGAGATGTACGTCCCATTTTTGTCTGTATATACCACGGGCCTGTGTTGATAAAATCATTAAGCAGATGACAAGTTAATATGTTTTGGGCAAATGTGTCGCTATGGGGGAAATTTCAGAAGAAATTTGGGTTTCCCGAGGGAATTTACAGTTCTTTTTGTGTTTGTCCAAATAAGCTTGTCGCTCAAGCCTTGATCACTAGCTGGTGTGAGCTTGAGAAGGTTTTCTGAGCAGTTCTGTTGATGACTTTGTGTTTGTTATGTATATTATGTACATATGTGATCTCTTCCGCACTGGCCGCCTCCCTACATATTCATGTATGGAGACATCAAGAACAATTCGACATGAATCAGATATGACCATCGGCCAAATGTCTATGTGTGTGCATGCATGTGTGTATAAACTTAGCAACATACACACATGGATGTGTTTGTACAATGCTGTATGTCTAGGAGTCTAGGATGGACTGATGGCAGGTTACGGCCCCACAATCACGTCAGTGCTAAGATGTAAATGAACCGAAAATGAAGGTACGCATATTTAATGTCCTAATCTGTGTCGATGTGGTAGCGTTGAAGTCAGGGTGCGCTGTCTCTCGTCTTTCTGGTACTCTTGCGATTAATGACATCAATGTTTCACCAAGATTATGTAGCAGTCAAACTAAATCATCTACTCATTTCAGTCGGTTAACCAAAGAGACATTCGACTGATTGGGTCCCTCACTGTGCTCTGATATGAAGGGTAAATGATACTGTGATGGTTGTGTGGTAGTAGACGATGAAGCATTATTACTTGTACGATAAGAAAACTTATGAAAACACCCATCCAAGGAGAGTCCATAACAAGTGTGTTTACAGTACACACACACTGTATTCCAGATAATAGCTCATATCCTGGTTAAGGTCTAATTTGGGATTCACTGTTTATTTGCATCCTTATATCCAGATTACAAATATCCTTCTATACACAGATGAACAGAATATTTTGAATATTGCCATGAAAGAAGAACTTATACAAACCACAAAGCCCAATAATAACACATCCCAGCTACCATATTCAGGCTTCTCTTTATGAGGATGTGAGCTTATCTAAGGCTATTGTAGAAGGGATATGGTGTCTATATATGGCAACTCTTAAACGCAGCGCTTGATCATCATAAGTAACATTGGAATATTAATACGCATGTAAACACACTCGATGGTTTTTGCGGGTGGAACCTTATAAAACTTTTATGAAGTGTTTTTCATGTTGAAGAGACGTTTCCGTGTGTATTTGAAGGCTTCTGAAAAGTGTCTCCTTTTAATGAGCTTCTGGATGAGATGTAAAGTTGTAAAGACAACAGTAAAGCTGGTATGAGAGCACTTTACCCAGTTCTACTCCCAGGTACAGGACCTTGGTCTGTGGAGAATGTTGGACCTTAACAGGAGAGTCGTGATGCTGCCTGTTGGTGCCACTGTTTGGATAAACTCAAGTCTTAAATGTCCTCTTGCTGTACTGAACTGCTTAACTCTCCGCTCTGTCTTATACTTGGGAGCCAGTCAGTCACATCACTGTGCGCGTGCATGTGTATGTGAGTGTGTGTGTGTGTGTGTGTGTGGGTGGGTGTGTGCCTGCCACCAAAAACACAGTGGAACATTCCTAGTTGACTTGTCTTAGTTCCAGCAGTGTGTTTTGTACACACACACACACATACGCACACACACACATACACATACAGTATATTGGACCTGTAACATGTAAATAATCATGAACATATTTCGTTTCCTCCGCCAATTTACACTAGTCACTTTGGATAGTAGCATACTTGAAGGGGAAAATGAATGTTTATAATGCATATTATTATTGTCTGTGAACTTTTATTTACCGAGAGCTGTCTAATGATGTTTGTAGCACACAGTGGAAATGATTTTTGTACCGTTTTATTTTATTCACTTGCGAGACATTAGAGAGACCTGTGGACACAAACTGCTGCCTTAGAGAAATCTGAAGTTTAGTAATAAAAAAAAGTCTTGGAATTAATTTGTTGGTGTATTTATTGATTTGTAAATCATGGTTGACTTAACGGTGATTGTTTGGACGGCTTCATATCTGGATCATTACTGTCTGGGCCAAACTCGAGCACGCAATGAATTATTCCCATACAAGTAAAGTTGTATTTACACGGATTTTGCTCTCTTGTTTTTCCTCTCAGCAAGTACCACGTGTGTATGTAACATATAATTCTGCCTCGTTATTTAGATTGCTATTCATTGCTCATCAAAATAATCCTGACCACCCACTCAGCCAGGACCTGAGCCGTTCCTGTGTGTGTAGGTGCAGTAACAGCTCTACTGACCCTGTGTTCAGACGGACTAATGGCAGTCTATTACCAGACAAAGGTCTATTTTCAGGTGCTGCGGTTGGAGCTGTTGAATCCCTCTTTAGCCCGCTCTAACAGTAGGGCAGCCGGTTCCCGTGTTATTGTTATTCTGACTGGGAAGACGCTACAGTAGTAGCCACTTTTATTGTCTGCTGTCATTAGTGGCTTTCCTCTGTCTCCTCTCAACAATTATTTTTCCAGGCTGCTATGCCCTGTGGAGGGAAGCTGCATTTTACACGGTCTTTGTTTCCGTCTTTTTCCTCCCTCCCTCCCTCCTTCCATCGGTCTGCCCATTTCAAGTCAATTCTATTCAAGTCTCTCTCTCTCTCTCTGTCTGTCTCTTCCTCTCTCATCCAGCCCTCCTCAGCCTCCTCAGTGCTTGGAGGAATATTATGTGGTGCAGTGTGTAGGAAGTCAGGAGTCTTGACTGCTGTAATTCTGCGTCAGAGGCTCTTCTCACCGCAAAGCTAAACAAACAGAGGATGCTACATAGAGACAGACAGTCGGACAGACGTCCCTGCGGACTTGTAAAATCTTAGTTTGATAGTCGGTTTGGACAGTTGGTTTCCATTTGTTCTGCTGTTACATTCAGAGCCAACAGCTTTTCTCCCCTCGGGGACCATGCAGACTGGGACAGGCCGTTAGGAAGAGTTTAGCTTGGCAACCGAGCGACGCCAAGATTGAAACCCAAGCAGTCAGAGGACATGCGATGGTACTGAACACCAATGATGCTTCTCAACCAGACCAGATCCCCCAGCGACTTCCAGCATGTGTTTTCGTGGGTGATGTTATGGAGGAATGTGCTGCATGTCTGCTTATCTGCACCTCCGCCGATGACCCGAGTGTTGTTTCAGCGCTCCTAGCTGACACAAAGATCTTCTTGTGGAAACGACACAAAGCAGACTCTATCCGTCTTGCTCTGCTAACACCCAAGGTGATTATAGAGATATACCCGGGCAGTAAAACACGTCTCTCAGCCAAGCCAGCTAAAGTCCTTGGAGGCTGCCTGGAGTTGTACAAACTCCGCTTATGTAACCTCCTTGGCAGGCTGGGATATATTCTGGGGAAGAGTTTGTCCAAGATAAGGCAGTTTGACTTTTCAGGTTGTAGCTTTTATCAGAAATAGAAATAGAGATAGAGGCCTGCAGAACAGTAAAGGTCTTCGGCCTACAATAAACTTCTGTGTGTAGATTCACATCAGAGTGCGTGTTCCACAGCAACAGCGCTGTGCAGCTCTGATGTTCCCAGTTTTATGGGCTGTAAAGTATAGATAAACTTAAGAGTGAGTTCTCGCTGGCCGGTCTGAGCGAGCAACAAGCTGCGCTCATAGTTCGGCTATGAATGAATGAGATGCATTGTTCCTCCAACCTGCTCGACGGATCTTCCATCTTGAATCAACAATGCGAGTCCCTGTGCGAGGGCACCGGTGAAAAGGCTTCCACAGCGGAGGTTTATGCCAGGGAGAAATCAGATCAGGTGGATGCTATTGTTCTGCCAGAGGAGGCGCCTCAGGTGAATTGAAAGGGGGAGATGGATTATAAAGGAAGTGTGCTCTGTGCTGAGTCACTCTTTGTGTTCGCAGCATTTGCATTTTGCAGTCACCTGTAGCCAGGTCACTGCCTCGTCGGTCCAGTTTTATTCCCATGCGTCGATGCGCTCATTATACTGAATCGGGGACTGCTGAATGCCGCCCTTGTGATAGATGGACCTGTTCCTGAGAAGAGTAAACAAGTTAGATTCTCATATGGCAGCGCAGCAGTGATTTATCATGGCTTTGGATGAGTCTCCAGCCTGCTGTTCTGAGATTTATGAAGAGTTTCTCATCCTCAACAGTTTAATAAATGGAGAAAACATTTCTGTTGATCTCGTAGGATTAGACCATTTGTATAAAGCTTATAGTAGGAGCGGCAACAAATCGCTAACAAGGTCCCCGTCACCATTTCATTATACCATCCCCGAATCAATGGTGATTCTCAGTCTGTGCTGCTATTCTGCGATGCTGGATAAATGTTGGGCCTGATCTCTGCCCCGCAGCGTTCACCACATTTTTCATTTCTATTTCAGGATGCAATTGTTCAATGCTGATGCTGTGTGGGAGGTCTCTGTGGCAGTTGCAAAGAAGTAGAAAGAATTCCCCTCACAAACACACACACATGCACACGCACATGCACACACAATCTCACACGCATTTTTGGTACTTAAAGTCAAACACTACTGGTGCCAAGACAAATAGCCTCCTGGCAGCTAGCATGGAAAACCCTCTCCATCTCAGAATGTGAAGATGTGGGTAATTTAAGTTGCTAAGTTTCCTCTTGGAAAGGCCGAATAGGAGGTTTGTGCAAAGTTTTGTGCCATCATCAAAGTTGTTTCTGAAAGTCCATGCCAAAACATTGGAGAATATTTTTAGTGAATGCGCACTACTTTTAAGAAAATGGGGATCAGAAGAGGAAAAGATTGTTGTTGGATTCAGAGTGCAAGAGAAAAGAGCAGAAGGCCCGCAGAAAGGCTGATAGTAAATACAGATAGTGATGTGAAATGTTCATAGCAAAACATTCAGAGGGGGGGAGGTTGTGCTGTGAATGTAGTTTGAGTGGAGAGAGTGCACTGGGCTCTAGGTAAGCCAGGTAAAGCAGATGCACTTGGGTTGACAGTGCACTTAAATCTCCCTCTATTATCTTGAGGAGCTCTCTAAGAGGTTTGTTGTCCCTTTCGAAGAACGTAGCCTGTGGCTGTGCACTTCACTCCGGCAAGGCCCATTCACCATCATCAAAAGCAGAGGAAAGCACTTTCTTCTGCCTAAATAAGACGGTTTTGTGTTCTGCATCTATGTGTGTGCTTTGATTTTTGCCTGAGTAGCTCTGCGACTGCAAAACCACCACAACGTTCTCTATGCCTGTTAGTCTTTTTCTTGCATGTAATATTAGCTGATGTGTCAGCTGAAGCAAGAGAAAGGGGAGAGTGTTTTCTCGAGAGCCCAACAGACAGGCTGCCTAATCAGGAGGAGAGGAGAGCTCCGGCTCCAAATGGGCAAACTGGGGCGTGAGTAACGGCTTATGGCTTCCTCAGCCCAGCCACTGCGCTTTCTTCTTTCATCTCAGAGTGGAGAGTGGAGCTCAGCGGAGCTCATCGCAAGTGTAGTGCAGCTCTGCGGGGGGGATCTAAACACAG